>NC_069385.1:5352500-5952500 GCF_027475565.1 Acinonyx jubatus | reverse complement strand
AAGCACCCCTTGGAGTTTCGGTCTTGGGCCTCTTCAGTTCAGCTGCCAGAGATGCCTTTTTTTGCAAAGCAACTGTGAGTTTACAACTGGGCTCTTGTAAAAACTGAGTGCCTGATCCAAGGAGAACTTGTGATTATCTGGCCTAATACTGACATTTTGGCATAAATCAACTTAGACACAGTGACTAAGAGGTAGGAAGGGCCCAAGAAGCCTCACTTACCAAACGGAAATAGCATTTTCAAGAACACATCCAGCCTGACCACAGTAGCATTGCAGTCTGACATGAAAAATTCACAGCCACCCATTGAGAGATCTCTCTCCCACTCTGCCACCTGAAGCAAAGCTGGCGGCCCATTGGGGGTCCCAATTCACTACGTGCCTGGGCTTGGAGCACTGACGACTGGGCTAAGCTCAGACCCAATACCCACTCAGCTTCTGTAGCTGTTCAGTTCCACCTCCAGCTCAGCAGAACTGAAAATGGATGCGGTTTCTTTGCGTGGTGGACAGCACTCAGGCCATTCTCAGCTCTAGCCAGTACTCCTCTTAATAAGTCTTCTATTTTTCCTGATTCTTTGGATAGCCTTGCTCTTTGGTCTGCCACTTGAAAACCCACAACTGGCAGATAAAACACACCCATTTGGGGGGTTGCAGACCATGATAACGAATCACACCGCTGATCAAATCATCTGGGTTACTCACACAGATGCCTGTAGTATGGATCTGTTCTTTAATACTGACTGGAATCAAGCTACTGATGGGGCCTGTACTGACCACCCAGGTAGTCACCATGTTGGCCCAAACCCATGTCCATACTGGACATGGCAACATGTCTACAGTTGTCGCCTGGGCACAAAGTGAAGACGTGAAGAACATTGTTTCTGACATAAAGCTACCACCATCTGTAGACTTGTGACCCATTTGTATGCCGGGGGTATTTTTTGCATGGGGCATTGCCCCATACTTGTTCCTGGAGGACTGACCATATTCGACCTTTGGTCTCCTCTTGGGGCCATTGGTGGGTGGCACCTCATCACTGCCCTCACTTTCTCAGGTTACGTGTTGCTGTTTTAGTTTGAACTACTCACTTCAGCCACACCATTGAGCCCTTGAAACAAATTTGTTCATACTTTTGGGCCATGTTTGCAATCTGACAAAGGTATACCTTTTGTCACAAAACCACTGAAGAATGGACTGATGGACCTTCGATGCTATCTACAATCCACAAGCAACAGGCATTGTTAAGCATTGGAACAACCTCTTCAAAAATTAACTCAAAATAAAAAAAATTCTGATTCTATCTCTTCCTGGTCCACACACCTTAGTAAGACATTTTGGTCACTGAATGCAGTTATGCCCAGAAAAGGATCATCTTCTCTTTCTGGGTAATGATCCAAATGTAGGGCTGAGGAATCATATAAACCTATTTTGAATCTTTGATAACCAATCCTGGTCATTCCTGGACATGATGCTTCTTTCCTTACCCTAACAGCACCCTCCCCCCAGGCCCACCTGGTCAGTGTAATTTTTAGGGCTATCGTGTTCAATCTAATTCTGATTCAGTCTTCAGATAATCTTGTGGAGTTTCCATGGACCTGGGTCATTAGGACGATGACCACTGGCTAAAGGCTCTGCTCACTGATTCTCCATGCGGTGGTTCCATACAGGCCATTGTGGTAACAACAATAGATCTCTATAAGTTCTATAAAAATGCCCTTGTACCTCTTGCATTTAACCTGACCTATCACATGACAAGTTTGGGGGTAGAGGGGATATTGGAAATAAAGTGAAGTTACACCACTGAAATGGGGTGTGAGAACAACAACTTTAGCACCTGTGTAGGGAACACCTCAGACCTAAGGTGGTATGGAGAAAGGGAGGGACAGTAATGACCTTTGTCCTTTAGGATTATCCCTGGTATCCTCCTTATAAAGGAAAACAACTTGGTGCAGCTCACTCAAACTGTTATCAGCACTTTAAATATAACAAATTATTGGGTCTCCCATTTGTTGCCAGACAGATATAACCAGGATTGGATTGCTACTCCCTTAATTTATGGAGAAATCTGTTGGAAACAGCAGGGGATGGCCCCAGAGTGGCTGGTAGGGTGGACAAACAGAGCAGGTAGATTGATGGTTCTCAGGCAACCCTTCCACAACCAAGGCTGAAGTTTTACCAGCTGGCTAGAAAATCACATTGCACTGTTAAAGGACATCTCTCAAGTCAAGTAGGTCTCGACTTGAGGGATGCCAGCCGCTGTTGGGCGGCATACTAGCAAGCCCCCAGATTTGTATTTTTGTGGAACAGCCAGGGATTAGCTTCCTTTCCTTCCTCCTTACACCTTATGGGCGCTTGTTAAGAGTTTAGGAAAACACCACCATTAGGACATGTAGCTCTCAGACTTAAGGGGACTTCCTAAAATGAGGTGCCTTTGGTTACCCTCACCCCATGGAACGTTTATCCATATGTTGGGAGTCATCCAATCAGGAAAGTGGGTATGGAATGTGTCCCTGACTTAAGCCAGAGTGACCAATGGCATTTTCCTAGGAGCCATTCAGGTCATCTTTAACTTACTGGCCAGAGTTGTTATGGGTGATATGAGTGCCTTAGACTGACTCCTAACAGGCCAACACAGAGTCTGCACAATCACTAATGCAATCATTAACATTTGGGACAAGTCGAAGTCACAGTTATTGGCAGCAGCAAAAGCATAACATGGCAGGTGGACCAAAGCTGGGTGCATGATTGTAGTTTTCATTCTGAATTTGCTTAGGTGTTGTGGGTTGGCCTTGTACTGGAGCAGTTTGGGACCTGAGCGATGAGTATCCTACCCTGATAAGGAGTATTCACAAATATAAGGGGATTCCTGTGACATCCCCTTCAAGCCCAGAGCCGTGATCTGGAACAGCATTTGGGTAGAAGGCCGAATTATAGACTTTAATCCAACAATTATTTCATGATTATAAAACTCAATTCTAGGTTAGGCAGATAGAAAATGTAGGTGAATACGAAGCATATGTCTTGTTCTCTAGGAAATTATAATCTGGTTGGAAAAGTAAGACAAGTTGACTACATGGCTAAAATAATACTCTTTTGTATTGTTATTTCATTATAAAATGATATGGGACCAAAAGTTAGTAACACAAAAATTCAGAAAGGAAATTGCAATCTCTAAGGTGTGGAAGGGTTAATGAGGTTTTGAGGAAGATATCCATTTGGGTGAATGCTGGGCCCAGCTGGCTATCTTCCCACCTCTGAAAATTAGACCAGTATCTGTAGGGCTGTTAGATATTCTTTAGACGACACAGATTGCGTGGTTTTGCATGATTTTTCAGAGTAAAGTCTTCATGTAAGTGTTTTATAGGTAAATGGCTCCTTTTGTTGAATTTGCTCTATTCATTGCTGTTTGAAACAAGCTTTGTGGAAGAAATTGTGCCAGGTTTGCAAAGAGTATATTTTTAGAGAGACCATTTCCATTGAAACAGAATCAGAAATTTAACAATTTGGTAGAAATTGTGATTCTTGGTGGCATTTATTATTATTATTATTATTATTATTATTATTAAAAGCACTTACTAAACATAATAAAAGTGTCCACTAAGTACACCAAAGATGATAACACTGACAAAAAGACATCAAAAAATATCTTTTTTGAAAGACATTTGAAAATTAAAATTAATATATACTATCCAACAAAACAAACTGTATCTTCTAGGTGATTATAAAACATAATTTAAGTGAACATATACTCTATTTCAGGTGGTAATTCCTGACAATGAAAGGAAAATACTGCAGCTATCCACCGTAGCTCTGACTTTGCTCTCTCACCCAAAGTTCATGGCCATGGAGTTCTGATTGTCAGTTACCCATATGTAAGGAACATTAACTACATGCTCTTCACATCTCTTAATCTTGACTCAGCATCAGATGAAATTATCACTTACTTCTTTATATATTTTAAAGCTTTCTTATGAAAGCACGCTCCTTCATCCAGCCTAATCTTGACAATAATGCCACATGCTAAGCACGTCAGTATTTGGATTGGTTTGCTTAATCTTTCAAAGTATAATGGCTTCAGACCTGTATAATCTGCAGACAAAATCTGCGGTGTGTTTTCTATATGAATAACTATCTTACCTCTCTCTGAAACCTTAGAAAAATCTGCACAGACATATGGATTTCATACCATGCAGCCAACAGTGTTGACCAGAACTGATTCTAATTTACGGGACACAACAAGCACTAACACACGTACGGGTGCTGCAAGGATGTGTTTTGGTGGCCTCCTCAGTGAATTTGCTGCTGCCTTTGCCCAAGGCAAACATTGTTTCTGGGTAATATTTTACAGTGAGGACAGTTGAATGTTTTAGCCAGGACTTTTCCTTTTCTTACGAGATGATTAACAGGGAGAGATTATCCAGAGCGCATTACAAAGTGGTAACACAGCACCTGACTGATCCCAGTAGCTTTGATCGTGTCTCTGCAGAGATGGGTTTGCCATGAAGTTCAAAGGACCACTCATTCGCGTGAGTGCACCCTGGGGTGCCCCAGGCAGGGTGTTCACATGGCCATGTGTTTTTATAAAATCTGTGGAAGTGAGATATTTTAACTACAGGCAGTTATTGCTGCTGTCTCTTTCTTCTCTGACTTTCCCCCCCGTTGTATTTCCCATGCTCTGTAGTGGTATTAGAGAGGCACTTGGCAGTTTGGGGGTCTGGCTAAGGGAATATTGATGAGATGCAGTGAGTGTGAGTTTAGTGTGATACGTTTTAGGGTTCACCTTCCCACTCACTCTGCCGCCTTATCAGGAGCTGCTCCACGAGGGTCTGGCAATTGTGTCTCTGTAGGAGTATGTCCTGTGGTGTTGGCAGTAGACTCACATGGAAAACAAGTTAGGAGAAACAAGCTTAGGAATGTCTGATGAGTCACCTCACACGTCGTAGACAGCCAGTGAGCTACTGTCACAGGAGCCTGACGACAAGCTGGTTAATGAATGTCATCAATTCAGAGTGGGCAAGATTAGTTCCTATACAAGAGAACATGAAGAAAACCTGGTGTCATACAGCTTTCATGTGAGAGAAGTTTTGGATTTCCCAAATTTGAGAATTCCAAAAATGCGCGTGTAACCCATAATGAGTTGTGAAGACGAAAGAAAATTTTTTAACTATCAATAATAAAAAAAGATATTTAGAACCTCAGGCCCCTCCAGACCTTCTGAACCAAAATCTGTATGTTAACGGCTCCACCAGTGACTTGTGCGCACGTGAACATTTGCGAAACCCTGAACAGGAAACTGTCCTTCCATCATTCGTCTGCCTCAGCCTTCACTTGTACTATCCTCTGTGCAGGGAAGGCCATCTTCCAGCCAGGACTATGGCTCCCTAGATGCAGATAAAATGTGAGATAAAGTGATCACACTAGGTATGGAAAGAAACCGCGCTGGATATGCGGGATATGAAGATGTTAAATATGTAAAAGCTTGTTGTCTGGGAAACAGTGAAGGATGATAATGACAACAGAAGCCTATCATTACTTGAGGCATTTGGGTATGTCCATTATTGTTTTACAGAGAAGGAAACTGAGGCAAGGAGAAGTTAAATGCCTTGCTCATGGTCTCAGAGCTAGGACAGGTTTAGGCCAGGGTTCTTGACTTAGTAGCCTGTGCACTTGCTCAGGTGGATACAGAAGATGAGAGCGGGAAGAGTCAGGCTGATTCCCAGACAACTCCCAGAGCAGAAGGGGAGTTTTGTGGAGGAGGGCCGGGGCGAGAAAATCAGTTCAGTGTGTTGAGATGTTAAGATGCTCTAGAGAACTGACCGTCTGTTATCCAGGAAGATGGCAAGAAGAATCTCACAAGCGTGCAGGATCACATCTACTCAGAATATTTCAGAAGCTAATATCTCTACCCTCTGAAACACCTATTTTATGCCTTCTCTTCTTGTCTCAAACTTCCCTCCCTCACCTCACCCTTACTTTCCCAACCAGAATGACTTGTAAGTCATCCCATGCTAGGAGAAAGGATAATATGGAAGACACAGCTTCTGTCTTTGGTGAACTTTAAAAGGAAAATGTATGGCTATATCAATACTTAAAATAGTCTTAAACTAACAATATTACCACATATAGGTAGAACGTTTGAAACCATTGACCAGTTTCTCTTAAGATTCTCCTCTTAACATCTCTGATATCTCTCTCTCCTGCATTTCCTCCACTTTACCCCTGGACTGGCTTCTCTTCCTCCTCCTCCTGTGCTCAACCCTAGATGATGGGAGTACCTTAAGCGCCCTTTCTCAGCCCCTAGTCCCCATCTATTTTCTTCCCTCAAGTAACAATGGCCAATATCATGGCTTTAAATACCATCCCTATAACATTAACTCCCATATTGACATCTCTAGTCCCACCTCTCTTCTTGACCTTCAGATGCGTATCTCTAAACACCTGCTTGATATCTCCACTTGACTCGTCTGATACTTCAAAGTTAAGATATCCAAAACATAATTCAGTTTCCCTGCTTCTCCTGTCCCTTCCTCCCAAATGCTCATATTCCATCACAATAACTGGGACCAACATCTAACTTGTTGCTCAAATATGTAATTGTAAGTCATCATTAATTCTTCTTTCCCTTAAATCCTCACATCAAACTATAAGCAAGTCTTAATAGCTCTTTCTCCAAAATATATCCCGTACAAAACCACTTCTCTCCATCTCCAGGGCCACCTCCCATGTCTAAGCAACCATGTTGTCTTGCAGTAGACTTCTCACTGGATCCCCTGTATCTGCCCCTGTAACCCATTCTCCAGCAGCCAGAGTTATCTTTTATATTTACATATCAGATTATGTAATTTCCTGACTAAAATCCTTCAGTAGTTTCCTATTGGATTTAGAATAAGATTCAGCATCTTCTATCCCACAGAGTCCTACATGATTTCATCCCTAGCTACCACTCTAAACTTACCTTCTGTTGCCATCTTTCATAAAGTTTTTTAAATGCTTATTTTTGAGAGACGGAGAGACAGAGCTTGAGCTGGGGAGGGTCAGAGAGAGAGAGGGTGACACAGAATCTGAAGCAGGCTCCAGGCTCTGAGCTGTCAGCACAGAGCCCCATGCGGGGCTCGAACCCATGAACCACAAGGCCATGACCTCAGCCAAAGTTGGAGGCTTACCCGACTGATCCACCCAGGCACCCCTATTGCCATAGTTTTTACTCCCCAGGCTCCAAACACATTGCCCTCCTTGCTGTCCCTTAAACATGGCAAGTTCTTTGCCACCTCAGGGATTTCATGTTTCCTTTGCTTTGTGCCTGCTGCCTTTTGCATGCTGGCCTCTTCTCATCTGTCAGGTTTAGCTCAAATGTCATTTCTTCTGAGTACGCATCCCCAAACACTTTATTTGCATTGGTTAATCTCTATTTATTACCTTGTTTATTTTGTTCAAAAGACTTACCATGAGCTGAAATTATACTGTATGCTCATTCTCTATCTCCCCAACCAGAATTCTTGAGATATGCACTGTATCTATCTAATTTGCTTCAGTATCTGTCATGATTAGAATGTGGGCTTGATGTGTATTATAAGATCATTAGTATTTAATCAAATGAATGAATGCACTAATGAATATACAAAACATGGATATATAATACACACAACTTAAGCTGGCATAGAAAAGACCAGGAGAGATATGACATCTATCTTCTAATATTTAAAGGACTGTCATGAAGAAGAGGGATTTAATTTATGCTACATCTCCTCCAGGAGGTAAAACAGAGTAAGAGGCAGAAGCTGAAGGGGGTATATACTGGTACAATTTAAGGGAGAATTTTCTAGCAATATCATCTGTCCAAAGTTTGGGTCTTATTTGGGAGGTGATGAGTTCCTTGTCACTATAGCTGTTCACAAATAGACAAGGTGGTTTGGGGCAGAGATGTTGTAAAGGAGATTTATAGCTTCTTGTAATAAATGGTTTTTAAAGTTTCAATCTTTATTGTCTTTAAGAATTTGAGGGCAGTGATTTTTCTCTAAGGTGACTATTGTTCAGGATAACAAATAGATGGAAGGTAGGTTGATGAAAACATGGACCAGATTCTTTAGTTGAATCCAATACTCTTCACCAAAAGCTAAGTTTTCACCTATGTTTTTTAATTAAATTGAGATGGAAAGAAAGAGAGGCACCTGAGTGGCTCAGTCAGTTAAGCACCTAACTCTTGATTTTGGCGCAGGTCATGATCTTAGAGTCCTGAGATCGAGACCTGTGTCAGGCTCCATGTTGAGCATGGAAATTGCTTGGGATATTCTCTCATTTCCTCTCTCTCTCTCTCTCTGCCCCTCCCCCATTCATACTCTTCCTCTCTTTCTCTCTCAACATAAATAAATAAACATTAAAAAATGTTTTAAGAATGACACGGTAAGAAAGAAAAACAGCAACAACATATCGTGATCCTGTGAAGCTGCCTTCACTCACTCAATAAGTCTTTAGAGTGTCTGCTCCCGGATTTTAATCAGTTTCATTGCTTTGTGGTTTCACTACAATTCTTACAACAAATTAGGTTACTCATACTTGTCACACATTCTATTCATTAGATTTCAAGTCATATGGCTTTTGCGTCAAATCCATTCCTGACGGGTGAAGTGTGCCTCCACTGAGAATATTTGAAAGAACATGTTGAACACTCTGAAAATAATTCTAGAAGAGCACACCCAAAAAATATTTTGCACAAGGACAAGATCACTAAAATACTTAGAGTTCCTTCCAACGTGATCACTTGGTGACAAACACTTATTGGGTACATTGGTTCTATTGGAAGTGTTAAAGAAACCTACATAGACATATTTCATTACTATCATATGACATGTGTGTGTCGAAGGGCACATGCATATCAAAATACCCAAACTGCTTTTTTTTTAAACAGGTTTTGTTTGTTTTGAAAACCATTGCTATATGGCTTTACACAGTGCACCCTTAAGTATTCAGGTCTTCGCAATTGTAATATACATTGATGCTACCATTTTCGAGATTTTTTCATTGCATTTAAAAAATTTATTATGTGTTCCCTTTGCATATGTGCGATCAATGTGTCATAAGGATCTGTATGTGATTACAGCATTGTATTCACAAAGAAAATAGCTGTTAGTATGAAACAATCAGTTTGGATTTCCAAAGAGTAATTTGAGTGGTTTGTGAACCTGTTAATGTTTTATGCAAAATATATAGCGGATTGTATACCTTTAAATATCCTTGAAATAATGTAGTTTATTTTCTATGAGTAATTGTAGAAATTCTAAGCATATACTCAGCATATAACATACTCCAAATTATATTCTTTTTTATTTTTAAGAAATGAAATGCTCTTTCTTGTCTACTTCTAATTTATCATTTTGTAGTTATGCCCAGTGAACTGATAGACCATTATCCTGTCTTATTAAAACACTCATGGCTTGCTATTCTGACAATACATCAAAAGAAGACCAAAACAAGGAGATGTATACAGAATACTTAAGTCAATTTTCTCATTGACATGAGATTTTTATGTAGAGATGGTGTCATTCTTAACAATAAAGGTACAGTATAGTTTGGTTTCGCTTGACTTTTCAGATCAATTTTTTAGACAAGAATAATCCTATAGTTTCATATTTGGCCAAATTATTTTCTTCTGAATCTCTCAGAAGGAAAATAAAGCATTCCTTTTATCAGTTTGACCCTGTTAGAAATGTTGCCCTTGAGGCTTTGTTCTTCAATTCCAAAGACATTTTAACAACCATAATCCAAGAAAGAAGATAATATATTTATCATTTGATCATTTTCACAACTCCTCCATTTCTGCTATAATAATATACCTTAGTGTTCATTCTTCCCAGCGATCAGAGTAAAGCTCTTACATTGAACTCTTTCTGGTTACTTAAACATCCAAAAGCTGAAATCTCTTCTTATTTCTAGTTTTCATTAAAGAAAAGCTGACATTTGGCCAGATCTTGATAAAACTGGTATCAGATTAATGTGAATTTCCCCCAAACGCTATGGTTTATGGTCATGTAGTAGGTAGGAATAGTGTTATAATCAGATATCCCCCCACCTGGCTCTGTGAGTGAGAATGGTCACTTTCAGGCAAGAGGTTGAATGGAGGCTGGGAATACTAGAGGATGTGTTTTTCTCTAGGAGGAAAAAGAATGATAGCTTGATAACCTAATGAAAATATCTACGTTTTTAATACTAGGGAATATAGAAACGTCTCTTACAGTTTTGTCTGCCTGCTTTCCTTCCTGTGATTGTGGTAGACTTGTGCACCAGAGGTTTCATTCTACCTGTGTCTATGTAGGTCAGTGCAACAGTCAGGATCCTCCGGAGAAATGGAGTCCATAGGATATACAGAAATAGGCTCATTTTAAGGAATTGACTTACACAATTGTGGAGATCGCTAAGTCTGAAATCTGTAGGACAGGCCAGCAGCCTGGACATTCAGGAAAGAGTAGATGTGACAGTCTTGAGTCTGAAATTTAGGGCAGGTGTCAGGCTGGAAACTCACACAAGGTTTCTGTGTCATAACCTTGAAGCAGAATTCCTTATTCTCTGGGAAATCTCTTTTCCTTTTTAATGCCTTCAACTGATTAGGGGAGCAGCAATCTGTTTTACTTAAAGTTAACAGATTTTACATTTTGCTCACATCTGCAGAATACCTTCATGGCAACATCTTAACTAGTGTTTGACCAAACAACTGGACACCGGAGCCCAGCTAAACTGGCACATAAAATTCACCATGACAGCCAGGGATGCTTCCCCCCATTCCAGGCCAACATTCTCTTTCTCAAATCATAGCTTTAAGACTGCGCCTGGACTTTGGGTTGAGTGAGGAGTGGGGGCCAACAGTCCTCACCGGTTGAGACAACTTGCTAGATAAGCAGCAGATCCTGGGAGAGTAGGAATGTGGGGCAGTGCAAGGAGGGAGACAGGAGCTGAGGGCTAGTGAGGCTGTTCTGGCAAGGGTATCTGAGCCCCACGAGTCCAGCTCAGCCCAAGGATTCCCTCTTTTGGTTGAGCAACTAAGACCCTTGACGAATGAGGAGGACCTTTGAAAAAGCCTTTAAAAATGATCACTATCATGATAAAGTTAAGTGTTAAATGATGTTCAGAAATCCATGGACTCATTTATTCGCAAATGTTCTAGTGCCTATGTCTGCCCTTATAGAAATGCTGGGCACTGAAATAAGCAGTGAGCTAGAGAAACACAATGTCTGGCCTGTTGAGTAGATTCAGCCCACAGTGAACAGCTGATGGAATGTGAAGTAAGGTTGATGCAGGGGTGAGTAGATGATACACTGGGGAGAACTGAAAGGACAAAGGGCTGAGACAAACAGAGGGAAAGAGAGTCAGGGAGACTCCATAAGAGGAGAGATTTAAACATCAGCCAAACTCTCTTGGTGCCCTTGTAAGTCTTGGCCAGTATTTGAGGAACAAAGTAGACGGTGATGCCATTATCTGAGACAGGAGAGCTGGGAGGAGGAAGTATTTTAAGGAAGCAACGTGGTCATTCTTTTTGGGATGTGTTAAGTTTTAGAGGAGATGTTTAATAAGCCTATCAACGTTTGGGGCTCAGGAGGGGTGTCTCTACTATCTCCCGTGACCTCTATGCGTGGGGTGGGTAGGGGCTGAAAGATAGGAAGAATTCTTTCTGAAGAATATTCCACACTCACTTATCATCATCATCATCATCAGCAGCAGCAGCAGCAGCAGCATCATGATAGCACCGTAGTTCACTGCCACTACAAGACATTTACCAATTATAAGACAAAAACAAAAAGCCTTCACTTTACTAACCACTCAGACACCCAGGTCCGCGTCACAGAACAGGAGCTGGAAAGAATCCGACAGCTCATCTAATTCAACACTTTAATTTCAAGGATACAGAAATAGAAGCCAAAAGATCAAGACCAAAAACAAAACGTCCTGATATTTAGTACTTTGCACTTTCTACTACAGTTTAGTGGAAAGGGAGACTGGAAGAGAACACTTCAATGTGACAAATATTTCCGTCATAGTGCACTCTGTTTTATTTTGAATGCCCATTCACCTAATTTCACTTTCAATTAGTGTTGAGCGATGATTGATTGGCGGTAGCTGCCTGAAGCGCTCCATCTGAAGCCACATTGGTTTGCAGTGTCTACTACAACTAGGGCATATATTTAATATCCAAACCACTCTCAAAGGACAGTGAAATGGAGATTGATTATTAATTATTCAGGGACAGCAGACATGAGCCAGGACTTTCCTTAGCAAACTGGAACCTGTGGTCTCCCTAACAATGAGGGCTAGAGGAAGGACATGTGGCAAGACGCCATCTTTGCTATTCCTGTTTTGTATGGTTTTTCCAACAAAGAAGAGAAAAGAAAAGACTGATTCCCAGGTGCAGAAAGGTTTTAGAATTTTTTACTATCATCTTCTTCATGGAGATTCACTAAATATTGATCTTGGATGTTAATAGTGCCCCCCCCCTCAAAAAAAGAGTAATTAAAATAGAATTATTTTTTATCACTCTACCTTGATCCAAAGGAAATACCTCAGAATGGGGATGATGTTGGCCTAATCCAAAGCTCATCTCTCTGCTCTTTAAGTCAATTTCTCTTTCTTCTGGAAGAGAATCTGTGTCACTTTGATGAGCATATTTAGAGTACTAGAAATAACTTAGACACAGGGTGGACATTTTCTTTTTTAGTATAAGTTAAATAATTAGTAGAGATTATAGCTTCTAAAATAACTTTAAATGCTGGATCATATTTGAAAGAATAATGCTAAATACACTTAGGAAATGTAGTTTCATATTAAGAGAAAACTTAACATTAGTAATCATGGTAGAATATATAGCAAGCACTCATAAATGTTCCTCTTGACCCTCATTACGAGCAGGTGATGCTAGATCTTTCTCTCATGGTTTTTACCTACACATTAATACAAAAGGCATCTCTAAAGGAATTCAGAGTATTGAAGGTCTTAATCCCCCAGACTGTGGGATTTCTATAGAGAATCGATACATTGTCAAAAAGTAGCCTCAACACCTATTACCAGTTTTTATCTGAATCTCTGTACCTCAAAGCAAATTTCACTGAAAATAATGATCATATACCTAGCATATCAGAGAAATGTTCATGTTATGGGCAATGCAGACACAGTTCTGGAAACTAGTGCATTAACAGCACATGAAAATGAATGACTTTTAGGGAAAGATATAAATGTGGGAAAATGCAAACTGTACTAAACAGTGGAAGTGTCACTAATGTAAGAAGCTAAGGTTTTTAGGGTATTGAAAGTTAATACTCTATGAAATACCTCTTAAGCAGAAGCCTTAAATAAAAAACCTCCCCAAATAAAACTAAATCTCATTATTGAAAAGCACTTTGTTCATATGCCATGAGTTTTTTATTTGAACTATTTGCATATATCAGATTTTTTTAAATTCAAGACATTTTGTCCTGGAAAAATATGCATTTTTATGAAAATTTTGCCCTTTAAATCTTGCAGCTTTTAAATATGGTTGCTCTCTATCCTATAGTTTCAAAATAGTTTATAATTAATGGCATTATTAAGGTATATTATCAATATATGCCTATTTTTATGTATTTAGTAAGTGAATATATGAAGTCATTTGTAAAGCGGATTTGAAATTAAATAATTTTCTTTCTTCCAACTTGACATGTCTAACATTTTTTCTTCTTCTGAACATCAACTCCTGGGATAATTTGAAAATGGTTGTGGTTAAGAAGAAGGAAAAAGAGAAGAAAAATTTTTCCTACAGATTTATCCCATTAGATACTAGGACTCAACAGGCAAGATTTGTCTGGTGGGGTTTCACCAAGTGTAACATGGTAGAAAAAAGTGATTTAATTTATTTTAATCTACAATCTCAAATAACATAAAGACCCACGAACACACCCATGTATGGCTTCTTTTTGTCATTATTTTGTTGCAGGACAGGAGTGAGGAAGCTACATTATTTCATATGCTTTTGAAATATGCTTTTCATATGATTTTGAAAATTGCATTTACAGTTGAATCAAACTCATAGATACTATTGAGGGTGTGAAACACATTTCAAAAAAAAAAAGTCTGATATTTTCAGTGTGTTTCTATTCTCTTGGTAGAATAGTAAGCTGAGACTCCCCTCTATCTTTCAGAATTTATGTAGCTAAATCTTAAGAACTAGACTTATTACAGAAATTACCATCTGTAGTTTATTTTCCCTCTGATTTCAGTAAATGAGACCTCATATGCCTTGAAAAATTAAGAGTTCGTATGACATCACAACAGAAAAACTCCCAGTGGCATTTCCTGCAAATTGGAACCGATTTGTTTCTCCAATTAATTGAAACTGTAATTGTAATTTGGGTATGTTACCGCCAGATGTCACTGTTTCAAGATTTTAACTGCTGGAATTAAGCCTTTAAGAGTATACCTAGGTAAAATCAATTTTGCAGGCTGTTTCTATTAAACAAATTATAACTCTTTGTACAGAAATAATAATACTACATTTATGTGTAATTCTGAAACTCAAAGTTAAGTGGTTCAAATTCACATACATATCTTCTAAGTAGTGGACGTCTATGATTCCAAAGCATACTTTTCTATAATTTTGAACTATTACTCTACTGTATTTACAACTCTTTAGATTACATCTTAAATAAACTTAGCCTAAGCACAGAACAGGGAATTTGTTGGCATATATACAGAAAGCCAATGGCATACTGCCTTCTGCCAGCTCCAGAGGCTTGAAAGTGTTTCATCATGGCACTGTCGACAGTCTATCCAACACATGGCAGATGATACGACCCTGCAGCCGAAGACCCACATTCTCTAGGCTAATCAATCCCAGCAGACTGTCTTTCCCAGTAACTGGAAGAAATGAACTGGAATAAGTTTTGATTAGCCAGCCCTGGGTGATGTGAACACCTGGGATCCAGTCACTATGGACAAGGGAATGTAGTACTTTAATTAGTCTGAATTGTATGCTGAGCCCTCGGCTGTGGCAGTGGGTGTGGGGTCAATCCATGTTAAACCATATGGGGCTCCCAGGTGGCTCAGTCGGTTACGTGTTTCACTTCAGCTCAGGTCATGATCTCATAGTTCGTGGGTTTGAGCCCCGCGTCAAGCTCTGTGCTGATGGCTCGGAGCCTGGAGCCTGCTTTTGTGTCTCCTTCTCTGCTCTGTCTCTCTCTCTCAAAAATAAACATAAAAAATATTTAAAAAATAAAAGCAAAATCCTTTAAAAAAAAAAAACATGAGATGGATTCCGCACAGGAAGGGGGAACGATTACTAAAAGATTGGGGGATGGAAGTGGAAGGGGCAAAACCAGTAGATGCACACAACAAATCACTGAACTGTTCTCCTACATCTCTCCCTTTCCAGGAGAGGGTGACTGTATCCAAGACTTCCAGAGTTCTCTCTCTAGAGTAAAATTTGAAAAGACACTCCCCTATCAAGAGTGCCAAGAGTTAGTGCAAACTCCTTAGCACACAAGATTTCTTTGGACCTAACTTCTTTTTCCTGCTTTGCTAGTCTCATCTCCATCGCTCTCGACTCCAACTGCACAGAACTCTTCATAATTCTTCCAAATGATCACACTCCTTCAGTGCACTACTTTCCACCTCACACATTTTACTCTTTCTCATAACGAAGATGTTTCCCAAGTTGTGTCTTCTACCTGGAAGCTCTTCCACATTGTCATCTGTATTCATCATTTAAAATCACCCTTCAGCATTGCCCTCTCCACATTTCCTTCCTTGACCCCACTCCCTATAGCTTCCTTGACAGATTTAGGTATTTCTCTTGTACATGTCCACAGTACTTTGTGCCTACAAGTCTCATTAGCAATTATCATGCTTCATTATAATAGTTAATTTATGGATCTATTTCCCCACTAAACAATGAATTTATTAAGAGTAGAGACCATAGATTATCTTAATTTTCCTCCACAAATTCTCCCTCAGTATTTTTCATAGTGCTTGGCACATAGTAGGCATTGAATGAATGGTCAGTCAGTGAGTGAATGAATGAATGAATTCACATGAGTTTGACACAAAACAATTTTGTATTAAAAAAAATTTTTTTAACATTCATTTATTATTGAGAGACGGAGAGACAGAGAGTGTGAGCAGGGGAGGGGCAGAGAGAGAGAAGACACAGAATCCGAAGCAGGCTCCAGGCTCTGAGCTGTCAGCACAGAGCCCACGGGGGGCTCAAACTCACAAACTGGCTGAGCCGAAGTTGGTCGCCCGACCGACTGAGCCACCCAGGGTGCCCCCAATTTTGTATTTTCTTTCTAAAACTAGCTAGTGAAGAAACGTTTGAGAGTCACTAAGCACCATGTTATGAGTTCAAGCCCCAAAACTGGAAGGCCAGAACTCAAAGCCCTGTTTCTTCACTTACCTGGTGCATAGCTGTGGGCAAAGTACCTCACCTCGTATGCCCCTGTGTTGTCACATGTAGAGAGAGAATGATAATAGTTTCCATTTTACCAAGTGATTTCTCCTTTAATATTCACCAACTCTGCAATAAGAACAATTATTCCTATTTTTTGGGTGAGTAGACTAAGGTTCAGAGTAGTTAACGACTTGTCTGAGGGCACACAGGCTGTAAAATAGGGAGCTAATACTCTACTGAAGGACCACTGGATTCTGAAGTCCTCAGAGTCCCAACTGTGTTGGGATTTTGCAATTTGTTTTTATACTCTAGAAGATGGTACAGGGAAATATTTTCTTACTTTAGCTGATTTTTGTACTAATGATTATTTTCTTTACAAGAATGTAAGCTGAACCAAACAGGTTTTAGATATTGCTCAGTTGAGCACACTGCTTCTTAAATTTTAATGTTTATCCTTTTGGGTAATCGAACATAGACACTTGATGAATACTTATGAATATTTTCACTCAAATTGGAAGAAATACACCCAAAACTATTATATCCAACTTTTGTTTTGTGTGTGTAGATATTAGCAGTTTGTTTCCAAAAATAGAACAAAATACATTGAAAAATGTATCTAGCTCAGAATAGCAGAAATTTATTCAGGATGTAGTGAAACTGGATTCCTTTTCTCCATTCCCATGTGTCAGATTACCTGGGAACCTGGTAAACGGAGACAACTGGGTCTCCAAAGCACTGGAGGACCACGATGGAAGAATTGGCAGTTCATTGCTCATAATTGTCTCTGCAGCTGAGTTCTTAGAGCCCACCTGGGAAGGAGGAAAAATGGATCAAACCAGAAGTTAAAGAAATGTTCTCACCTTCTGGCATACCATAGGCAGCCAGCACTAGCTGGCTCTAGTAACTCTGAGGATTATGGATAGCTCACCTTATCCCACGCTCATGAAGGAAGACTTTGCATGCAAGGGTGATTGACCAAATTAGGTTTCACTAAGAAGATTAGGAAAATACTGGACAATTTTTTTGAGTAGGATAATTGATGTATGTTCTAAGTCATGATGTCTACACTGATATCACTTTATTTTCATTAGCTTTGACAATTAAAATCAAGAACTCAGTTATTTTAAGCAAGCAGCTTCATTTTCAATTCATTTATTTCTGCTTTGCATGAAGCACAGCTGCATTACAATGTGATCAAGCACAATAAAGTGTGCTCCACTGTTTATAGATGGAAGAATTGTATCACTCAGGTAGAAGTACAGTTGTACCTAAAGTGTTCTGAAGTACAAGGGCATGAAATTTTGTTCTGTTCCAAAAATAGATTTTACTCAAACTTTAGAAAACTATGGATTTTCTACCTCTATTACCGAAAACAAATGAAATGTTCTGGGTCAATGGTCTGGGGTTATTTAATTCATGGTATCTTTTCCAATGGCTTTAAATCCTTTGGAAAAACAAATTGGCCAAAATAGCTACTGCATTTAGGATATTTTCATAATATAAACATATATATACTATATACACATACATATATTTGTATGTCTCTCCTGGTACACCTATGTTTGCCAGGTTTCTAGGTATGTAACCAGAAGTGGAGTCTCTGCATCAGAAAATGCCTGTCTTCAACTTCATTAGTTATTGCCAAATTCCACTCTGCTCAAATTCAGGTTAATCCAAGGAGTACTTATCTGCAGAGATTACAAAGGTGTGGGGAGATGGCAAACTAAGTGACAATGCAGTGACGTAGGGCTAGTGGCAGCTGAGCTTTTAACACTCTTAGCCCCAAAGGGTGATTGATGGAAGGGAAACAGTATACTTGAACATGAAGGTCATGTAGAAACAGATGCCTTGAGAAGAGGAGCAGCCTGCTTTGAGACCTGGAAGAGAGGAGCCAGCGGAACAAATACCACCTTTTCTCTCTCCTCTCTCTTTTCCATCTTTCTTGCTTTCTTGCTTTCTTTTGGGTGGGGGGGGGGGGGAGAAATAAAAAAATATTCTCCTTCCATTCTTGTTCTAAAGTCCCCCATTTGCCCAATAATACTGGAAACCAGAAAGTATTGGAGTTCATTGATGTTGTCCATATGAGTCAGCTTCTCACAGCAGAGAGCAGAGACTGGGAGGGAAAACTGAATGTGTCCGCTACAAGATCTGATTTACTGAAAGCATCTCTCATGTGTTGCTACTGACTGCTATTGAGTACTTCCAAGCATATTTCCACCATTTTTTTTACCTAGCCTCTCTTCCAGTGTTGAACTCCCAGATTCCTTCCAGTGCTTTGCTGCCACAGATAATGCTGCAATCATATATATATATATATATATATATATATATATATATATATATACACACACATACATACACATATATATACACACACACACACATATATATATATATATTTTTTTCTCACATATATATCTTTTCTCATATATATCTCTTCATGAACTTGATGATTTCTTAGGGCTGTCCACCTGGAGCAGAACTGATTGCCTTAAGATCACATGAATACTTAATTGACCTGAGTAGTAGTCTACCCTCCCAAAAGCAGCACACAGGTGTTCTTTCCCCTATCTCCACATCCTTGCCTACATTTAGCAGCTTTGCAACTTCTGCCAATGGAATAAGTGTAAATGAAGATGCATATATATAATATGATACTTTCATATAACTGTTAAGCATGGAAACCACATGCATTATTTATACATAGGTATGCAGTAAAATATTAAAAAAAAACTTAGTTGAAAAGGTAAATTGGGAATGAGCTCAAAGGCGATTTAAACTCTATATAAAGTTTTATGTGTATAAAACTCTAGAAGAAATATGGCAAAATATCAACACTTAAACCTATTGCTCTGATGTTAGTCTCTAGACTTACTTGTATATTCACATTATGATTTTTACAACTTAACTGAAGTAAAAATGATACGCAGTCATTCACACTAAGTTAAAGTGCACATTTTGATAAATGCTGACATATGTATACACCCACAAACCATCACCACAATCATGATAATAAATGCTCAGTCACCTCTAAAACTTTCCTCTGTCCCCGTTGGCAACCGTCCCTCACTGTGCATCTGTCTCCAGGCAACCACGTACTAGCTTTCTGTCACTGTTGATTAGCTTGTATATTCTACAGTTTTACATGAATGTGATCACAAAACACGTACACTTTTTATTTTCATTTTCTTCTGTGCCCTCTTTCATTAAATATATGATTTTCATGTGCAGCCTTGTTGTTGCATGTATCAGTCATTCCCTTTTATTTCTGAATAGTGTGTTACTGTATAGATATACCACAATTTGTTCATCTGTTCACCTGTTGATTGTTATTTGGACTGTTTCCAGCTTTTACATTAACGTGGCTATGAATATCTGTGTACAAGTTTTTGTTTGGACACATGTTTTCATTTCTTTTGGGGAAATATCTAGGAGTATAAAGGCAGGGTCTTATGGAAAATGGTATCTGTTGATCTTTTTAAGAAATTCCCAAGTAGATTTCCAGTCTAGTTGTACCATTTTACCTTCCCATTATCAGTAGATAAAAGGGCCAGTTGCTGTACATGCTCACTAACCATTTGATATGGTTATTCCTTTTAATTACAGCCAGTCTGGTGGATGTGTAGTGAGATCTCTTTGGGTATTTCCTTGATGACGAATGAAGTTGAGAATCTTTTTATGTACTTCTTTGTGTAATTTTGTATCTTCTTTTATAAAGTGTCTTCTCAAATATTTTGCCCATCTTTATTGAGTTAATTATCTTATTGATTTTGTAAGTGTTCTTTACATATTAGAGAAAGAATGCTTTGTCTGATATATGTGTTTTAAATATTTTATATGTATGTGACAAGCTTTTCATTTTCTTAAAGATATCCTTTGAAGAGCAAAGGTACTTAATTTTGATGAAATCTAGTCATTTCTTCCTTTCATGTATTGGTTTTTTGTATGTTATCTAATCTTTAGCCACCTCTGAAATCACCTATGTTCTTTTTGTTTTCATAAAAGTTTTATATTTTTTTTGTTTTACATTTATGTTTTTAAATGTTTTAATGCTTATTTGTTTTTGAGAGAGAGCGAGAGACAGAGCATGAGTGGGGAGGGGCAGAGAGAGAGAGATACAGGATCTGAACCAGGCTCTAGGCTCCAAGCTGTCAGCGCAGAGCCCAGCCTGGGGCTCGAACTCTTGAACCACAAGATCATGACCTGAGCCAAAGCAGGATGCTTAACCAACTGAGCCACCCAGGTGGTCTGTTAGGTTTTACATTAATGCTACAATCAACTTTTAGTTATTTTTGTGTGTAATATGAATTACGAGTTGGTGTTCATTTTTGCCCACACAGATAGTAAGTTGATTCAATCTTTTGTTGAAAAGATTACCCTTTCCCCATCGACTTGCCTTGGCATCTTCATCAAAACTTCATTGACTATATACGTATGGGTCTGTTTCTAGATTGTCTGTTCTATTTCTTTGACATATATGTCTTTATTTTTACCAATTTCAACTGTAGCTTTATAGCAAATCAGGTAGAGTAAATCCTCCAGATTTTGTTTCTTATATTTTGGATTTCCTAAGCCCTTTGCATTTTTTATAAATTTTAAAAATTAGCTTGCCATTTTTTTTTCAATTTTTTAAAAATGTTTTCATTTATTTTTGAGAGAGAGACAGAGTGAGCAGGGGAGAGGCAGAGAGAGATAGGGAGACACAGAATCTGAAGCAGGCTCCAGGCTCTGAGCTGTCAGCACCGAGCCTGATGCAGGGCTCAAACTCACAAGCTGTGAGATCATGACCTGAAGCTGAAGTCAGATGCTCAAGTGACTGAGCCACCCAGGTGCCCCTAGCTTGCCAATTTTTATAAAGAGAAAGAGAGAGAGAGAGAGAGAGAGAGAGAGAGAGAGAGAGAGAGAGAGAACCTGCTGGCAATTTATTAGAGACTGCATGGAATCTATAGGTCAACTTGGGAAGAATTGCCAGTTCCAATCCATGAACATGGTATATCTTTCAATTACTTAGATCTTCTTTGATTTCTCTCAGCAATGTTTTGTAATTTGCAGTGCAGAAGTCATGAATATCTTTTGTTAGGTTTGTTCCCAAGTATTTGTAACTTTTAGCATTACCGTAAATGGAATTATAAAAATGTTTATTTTCCAATATTTTATAGCTTTGTATTTATATAAGAATATAAATAATTTTATATTAAATTTGCATTCTGCAACTTACTGATTTTATTTATTATTTCTAATAGTCCTATAGACTCACTGAGATTTTTTATGAAAGCAGTTAAATGTCTGAAATAGGAACAATTTTACTTCTTCCTTTTCTGATCTTTATGTCTTGTATTTCTTTTTCTTTTTAATTCAGTATAAATGTTGAATAAGAGTGATGAAAGTGGGAATCCTTGCATTGTCCTTGATCTCAGGAAAAGCAATTCAATCTTTTACCCTTGCAGCATAATGCTGCATATAATGGTTTTTCATAAATGCCCATTAATCAGCTGGAGAAATTCCTTACTATTTTTAATTTGTTGAGAATCTTGGTTTTATACAATGCTATTTCTGAAGATATTTTTTTCTTTCTGCTTCCATTTTATATGGTGAACTACATTGATTGAGTTCAAGCGCTAAATAAACCTTGCATTTTTAGAGTAAACAGCACCTTAGTCATAATGTATGACTCTTTTCATATATTTCTGGACTTGATATGCTATTTTGTTGAGGATTTTTGTAACTATTTCATGAGAGATATCTGTAATTTTCTCTCTTTAAAAAACCTTTTGGTCAAGTTTGTTATTATACTAGCCTCCTAAAAATTGTTGGGCAGTGATCTCTATTTTCTGGAAATGTTTATGGAGGCTTGGTGTTATTTCTTCCTTGAATGTTTGATAAAACTTACTAGTAAAACTATCTGTTCCTGGCAATTGCTTTTTTGGGAAAGTGTTTCATGGCAAATTCACTTTTGTTAATAGATAGAGGCTATTCAGATTTTTAGTATGTTCATGGGCAAAATTATGGCCACTTCTACTGTTCAGTCTATCTGCTTCATCTAATTTGTCAATTTTTTTGGCATGAAGTTCCTCACAGTGTTCTATTATTATCATTTTAATAACTATAGAGCCTGCTGTGATAACCCTTTTTTTTTTCCTTTCCAATACTGATGATATGTGTTCTCTTATTTTCCCTGAGCAATGTTGTTAGAGGTTTGGCAAATTTGTGATTTTTCAAAGATTCAGCTTTGCCTTTGTT
The DNA here is from genome assembly GCF_027475565.1 of Acinonyx jubatus. Classification (NCBI taxonomy): domain Eukaryota; kingdom Metazoa; phylum Chordata; class Mammalia; order Carnivora; family Felidae; genus Acinonyx; species Acinonyx jubatus. The sequence goes on along the minus strand of NC_069385.1, from coordinate 5,929,864 downwards.
AATATTCTTTATTGTCTGATTCGATTTGATTGATTTCTTCCTTATCTTTATTATTTCTTCTACTTATTTTAAGATTACTGTCTCTCTTATTTGTCTAGTTTCTTAAGGTAGAAACTTTGGTTAATGATTTTAGGTATTTCTTTTCTAATATAAGCATTTACAATTTAAGTGTCTAAGCATTGCTGTAGCTGCAACCCACACATTCGATATGCTGTATTTTAGTTGTCACTTAATTCAGTGTTTTCTCATTTCCCTTAGGACTTTGTCTTTGAACCATGAATTGTTTAAAATTGTGTTACTTATTTCCCAGGTATATGCAGTTTTTCTAAATATGTTGTTATTGCTTATTTTTGACTTAATTTTGTGGTTGTCAGAGAATACCCTCTGTATGATTTTAATGACTTTTAACTGTTAATGACCCACATAAACATCTATCTCAGAAATATACCATGTATGCTGGGAAAGAATGTGCATTCTGCTATTGTTAGATATAGTATTCTCTATATGTCAGTTATATAAAGGTGATTGATTGTGTTCAGATCTTACTCAGTTTTTGTGTATTTCTATCAGTTGCTGAAAGAAGTCCTAACCCAGTTATTCAGAGGTTTGTGGTAGGAGAATGGGTGACGGTGGTCAAAAAGTACAGATTGTGGTTTTAATCATTACATATCCTCAAGCAAAGCAAGATCTCACAAGAGCTGGTAACTTTCAAGAGACACAATAGTCGATATCTGTCAAAGGACACAGTGAGTTAAGAGATCTGAGTCCTATTCCCAAACCACAGATATGTGGCCAAACCACAGATCAACATTGGTTAATGTATGACACTCCCAATAAAAGTTCCAGTTTCTCATGTTGGTCTATTTCTTCTATCCGTACTAGCTTGTCTTCTAATTTTCTGAAAAAATTATGATTCTCAGAATGCTTTAGTTTTTGTCTCTTTCATAGAATAGTTTAATTATGGAGACCATACTTTCCAAATTACACTATAGATTCACTTCTGGTGTTACTTTTGCCTGTATTTTGTTGTTGTTGTTGTTTGTTTTTCATTTAGATTTTAATTAGTTAACATACAGTGCAATATTGACTTCAGGAGTAGAATTCAGTGATTCATCACTTACATACAACACCCAGTGCCCATCACAAGTGACCTCCTTCATACTCATCACCTATCTAGCCCATCCCCCACCCACCTCCCTCCATCAACCCTCAGTTTGTTCTCTATTGTTAAGAGTCTCTTGTGGTTTGTTTCCCTGTCTCCTCTCCCCGCCCCTTCCCATATGTTCATTTGTTTGGTTTCTTAAATTCCACATATGAATGAAATCGTATGCTATTAGTCTTTCTCTGACTGATTTATTTCACTTAGCGTAGTACATTCTAGTTCCATCGACATCATTGCAAATGGCAAGATTTCATTCCTTTTGATGGCTGAATGGTATTCAATTATGTGTATATGTCTGTGTGTGTGTGTGTGTGTGTATACCACACCTTTTTTTTAATGTGTATTTACTTTTGAGAGAGAGAGAGAGAGAGAGAGAGAGAAGCAGAGTGTGAGTGGGGGAGGGAGGCACAGGATCTGGAACTGGTTCTGAGCTGTCAGCACAGAGTCCAATGCAGGCCTTGAACTCACAAACCATGAGATCATGACCTGAGCTGAAGTCAGGTGCTTAACTGACTGAGCCACCCAGGCACCCCATACCACATCTTCTTTATCCATCCATCAGTTGATGGAAATTTGGACTCTCTGCATAGTTTGGCTATTGTCGATAATGCAGCTATAAACACTGGGGGCTTTTGCCAGGATTTATGGTTAGCCTCATATTAGCTATGCTATTTTGAGAAAATTAAATTAAGGGTATTAATGGTTTCACATATTTGGTTGAGTTGAAGGAATCTTGAAATAATACACATAGAGCACTTTTCTTGGAACCCCGAAATGCACAGTAATGGGTAAGGCTGTTCTCATCTTCGGCCTCAGCATCATGAGCATCTCTCGGTGCATCTGGCCACTGCCAGTCTCCCCGGCGTCTGCTTAGAATTTGGGGATATTTACAGTCTTGGCACATGGTCCCACTTCCGAGTTGAAAAATACTTTCCTCAAGAAGTAGGACTCTCAAAGATGTACAGGGTCTGCATCCTGGCCCTCTGTCTCTGAGTCAGAAGACAAATGTCTTCAGGTCTATTTTAGAGAAAAATTGGAAGTGGATTTGGGTTCAGGAGACAGATATTATTTTAAATCAGAATGCACACCCTACTGCTAAATTTTTGAATTAAGAAAGCATTCATATCTATCTGCCTTCTCTACCTTAGTCCTTTTCTTTTACAATCCAAGTCAACATCAAGCTTCTTTAAATTCTTATTTTTTTTTTGAAAGCTGAAATGACTTTATTAATATCAGGCAAAGTACCCATTAGAGCGAAAAGTATTACCAGGGTGAAAGAAGGTCGTGTCTTTTAAAAAAAATTTTTAATATGAAATTTATTGTCAAATTGGTTTCCATACAACACCCAGTGCTCCTCCCAACAGGTGACTTCCTCAATGCCCATCCCCCACCCTCCCCTCCCTCCCACCCCCCATCAACCCTCAGTTTATTCTCAGTTTTTAAGCGTCTCTTACGGTTTGCCTCCCTCCTTCTCTAACTTTTTTTTCCCCTTCCCCTCCCCCATGGTCTTCTGTTAAGTTTCTCAGGATCCACATAAGATGAAAATATATGGTATCTGTCTTTCTCTGTATGACTTATTTCACTTAGCATAATGCTTTCCAGTTCCATCCACATTGCTGCAAAAGGCCATATTTCATTCTTTCTCATCGCCAAGTAGTATTCCATTGTATATATAAACCACAACTTCTGTATCCATTCATCAGTTGATGGACATTTAGGCTCTTTCCATAATTTGGCTATTGTTGAAAGTGCTGCTATAAACATTGGGATACAAGTGCCCCTATGCATCAGCACTCCTGTATCCCTTGGGTAAATTCCTAGCAGTGCTATTGCTGGGTCATAGGGTAGATCTATTTTTAATTTTTTGAGGAGCCTCCACACTGTTTTCCAGAGCGGCTGCACCAGTTTGCATTCCCACCAACCGTGCAAGAGGGTTCCCACTTCTCCACATCCTCTCCAGCATCTATAGTCTCCTGATTTGTTCATCTTAGCCACTCTGACTGGCGTGAGGTGATATCTGAGTGTGGTTTTGATTTGTATTTCCCTGATGAGGAGTGACGTTGAGCATCTTTTCATGTGCCTGTTGGCCATCTGGATGTCTTCTATAGAGAAGTGTCTATTCACATCTTCTGCCCATTTCTTCACTGGATTATTTGTTTTTTGGGTGTGGAGTTTGGTGAGTTCTTTACAGATTTTGGACACTAGCCCTTTGTCCGATATGTCATTTGCAAATATCTTTTCCCATTCCGTCGGTTGCCTTTTAGTTTTGTTGCTTGTTTCCTTTGCAGTGCAGAAGCTTTTTATCTTTGTGAGGTCCCAATAGTTCATTTTTGCTTTTAATTCCCTTGCCTTTGGAGATGTGTCAATAAGAAGTTGCTGTGGCTGAGGTCAGAGAGGTTTTTTCCTGCTTTCTCCTCTAGGGTTTTGATGGTTTCCTGTCTCACATTCAGGTCCTTCATCCATTTTGAGTTGATTTTTGTGAATGGTGTAAGAAAGTGGTCTAGTTTCAACCTTCTGCATGTTGCTGTCCAGTTCTCCCAGCACCATTTGTTAAAGAGACTTTTTTCCATTGGATGTTCTTTCCTGCTTTGTCAAAGATTAGTTGGCTATACTTTTGTGGGTCCAGTTCTGGAGTCTCTATTCTATTCCATTTGTCTGTGTGTCTGTTTTTGTGCCAATACCGTGCTGTCTTGATGATTACAGCTTTATAGTAGAGGCTAAAGTCTGGAATTGTGATGCCTCTCGCTTTGGTCTTCTTCTTCAATATTACTTTGGCTATTAGGGATCTTTTGTGGTTCCATACAAATTTTAGGATTGCTTGTTCTAGATCTAGTTTCTTTTAAACCTGTGATGTCATTGGAGCTCTGTCTGCCCACCTCCTTTGCATTCACTCTTACACACGTCTCTGTTGCTTTGCCTACTGTCTCCCTCTAGGGATGATTACTGCAGCAAAAGTGTTTGCAGATAATGAGATTTTCTGAAAATGTGGACAAAATGAAATATATTTATATTGGTAGGCTTTCACTCATGTCTATGTAATCATTCCTGTCATCTTGAGACTGATGTACCATTTCATAAATGGCACATGTGTTGACAAGATGCAAACTATGTGCTTATCTGATCTAGTTATTTGAATGACCTAAACACCATCATCAACCTTTTAAGACACAGATAGACAAGGTATTAATTGTCCTTGGCATTTTGTTAGTAGACTCTACAACAGAGTATTTTTTTGACCACTAGATATTTTAATTTAGTAAATTTAATAAATTAGAAATTGGTTTCTCCTCATTGTAGAAAGAAGCTGATTGTCATAGGTGTTTTCTTCCTGGATTAAACTCATTAAAAATGTGTTCTTTTAGAAAATTTGATAATATTTTTAGTGACTGTTAACTAATAGTAAATTAAAGTGTAACACCTCTGGAAGTTCATGGGACATCCATCTGGATACCAAATGAACTCACAATTATATATATGACAGTAACGAATATCAAGCCAATTTATAATAATACACTTGAAATAAAGTACTTCACAAGTTTATGTTCCCATCAACTTTAAGAATGAGACATGAGTATAGCTTATTGGAGCAATTGCAGGCACTCAGTGAACTGCTCTGTGCACCAGCCTGCCTTTTGTTTCCTGTTATTTTAGGCACTATTACAATGATTTTGAAAACTGAAAACTGCAGTGACAGTATGGTGAGAAGAGGTGTGTGTATTCAAAAGAGAGGTGCTGGTTTATAGATATTATTATGGGAAACATATCATGAGAAACTGTCATGTTTCAAAAGAAGTTACAACACATGGTATTAATTCATTATTAAACAATTAGAGAATAAAAACATTCGGTGGAATTAACTTGTGAAATATGCAACCCTAAGCCTGTTTGGCCAACTGCTTAGAAAGTAAACTATTCTATTCTACTTTCAAATATAAATTCATTTCTTTATGTTCCCCTTCCATATCACAAAAGAATAATTTTACTGAGTTCACAGGTTGTCTTATTAAATTTAATAATTAATATGGTAGTGATTTGGGGGACAAGGCTGATATTACAAAGGTAAGAGAATCCAGGGACACTGACCCAGGGCATATAAGACGTGCAGCTGGATTGTTCTGGCCAAAGAGAGAATCAAGCTCTGTAGAAATGCAAATGAGGAAGAAGAGTTAGTTGCAGATTTAGCATCTGAGACAGGCCTTAAAGAATGGAATATTCGGACAAATAACAGTGTAGGGGGTGTATTGTAGGTGAAGAACACAGCATGGGCAAATGCATGGAGACAAAAAAGTTTCATTATGTTTCTAGGAAAACAAAGAATTTGTGTGTGTGTAGAAATCATGTCTGTGGTTTGTGAGAAGTAAGCATGAAGAGGTAACATACATGGTCCCTGAGACGCCAAGGCCTAAAGTGATCAGATAAGAAGTTTGGGGTTAATTCATGAAAGTGGCACGTGAGCACCCGGTAAAGGACAGAAGCGTTTTGAGTCATTCCTCTTTCCAGGCTGTCAGCACAGAGCCTGCTTGGGATTCTCTCCCTCTCTGCCCCTCCCCCACTCCTTCTTTTTCTTTCTCTCTCTCTCTCAAAATGAATAAATAAACCTTAAAAAAAGTCAGTGTGTTCTGCATCCATAAGCTATAATTTTATGAAACTAATCCATGGACATCTGTCTGTTGTGCAGGGGTGACTTCTCTACAATGCCAAAGCACAATGTGGCCCATAGAGTGAATGTAGGCTTGGCCACAACCGACTCTTCCAGCTACACCCCTTACACTCTGGCCTTTTTGCTCCTTCCATCTCACCATCCTTCTGTCCAAACACAGCTCTCATCGGGCTGCAGGTGTTTGCTCTTATTTACTGAATGAAGGCGGTGGGCGGGGGGTGGGGGGGGGTGGGAGGGATGAAGGGAGAAAACCAGGCAGGAAGATAGGACCTCTGCCTCTGCCTTGCTAGCCATATCATCTCAGGCAAGTTAATTAACTCCCTGAAGCTTGAGTGTTTTTATATGCAAAACGGGAATGATAAGATTGTTATGAAAATTTAAAAATGAATGTTTTACAGTATCTGGCATTACATCAGCCCGATTTGCAGTAGCTCCTCAAAGTTGCTCCCAGCCTGGTCACCTTACATTCTCTTCTCCCTTTGGTTCCTTACTAGGATTCTTGGATGGGTTGAGATTACCTTCGTGCCTGGTGGTTACAGACAGTTGAATGTACCAGACAGAACTGGTACATTTCTGGTGTTCATTTCTAGCACTTGCCATGGATTTGAATCAGTCCAATCAAATTCCCTTACCTGGTCTCTTCTATCACTATTGGCAAATATTTTTAAAACTGTTGGGTATGGAGTGTGGGCAGTGAGTGTAAAATAGAACAACTTAACGGTTCATAGTATGAAAATACTATCTTGGCCTCATAAGTACTCATGAGTAACCAGCTACAGAGCATCATCATATATAAGTACATAAAAATTCTCTGTCACTTTCAGTAGAGTGCAGCTATTATAGAGAAATCAATTTGGTTACCAAAATTAGTATTTTTAGGCAGCCAAATAGAAGGTAAAGTTCAGCAATCCACATTTAAATTAGAGCTTGTTTTTTTATTCCAGATAATAGGTAAAACAAAAGCTCTTATTTTTAAACTCTATGGAAATGTGCAAATAAATGCTATTCATATCGTGTCTGCCTAAGGCTTTCATAAAAACACAGTTAATTTTCAAAATAATGTATCTATTATATTTTATGTTCATGAGGATAATTTGAAACATATATTTCTATTCAGGGACTTTTGAACTAAGCAGTGGAACAAACGGCAATTATTAGCTGAACCACAAACCAAACTTGAATGTTAATGTGTTTTTACATCATCAAATTCTTGTTACAGAAACTTGTTTGAGGAACTTAAAACATTTCTTATAATATGCACCTACAACAACCAGCCCTGCAGTGTAGACCCAGAAGGGACAGGGCAGGGAGTGCACCAGGCTGACCCTGCCCTGGAGCAGTCTTTCTCCCTGTCACAATAGACCAGGCTGCAGGCCAGGGCCTGGGTGAACTGCCCACCCCCACCTCCCCCACCTCCCCCACCTCCCCCACCTCCCCCCCCCACCTCCCCCACCGCCGTTATTTCCTCCAACACACAAGGCCGGTGATAGAGAGGAGGAGCCAGTGCCTGACAGGGGGGGGCCTGACCACGCCCCACACCCCTCTGCATCTTCCCTCTGGACCTATTTTCCTTATTGCATATGGCAGTCTTTGTTTTTGTTTTTGTTTTTTTTTTCAACGTTTATTTATTTTTGGGACAGAGAGAGACAGAGCATGAACGGGGGAGGGGCAGAGAGAGAGGGAGACACAGAATCGGAAACAGGCCATCAGCCCAGAGCCCGACTCGGGGCTCGAACTCCCGGACCACGAGATCGTGACCTGGCTGAAGTCGGACGCTTAACCGACTGCGCCACCCAGGCGCCCCTGGCAGTCTTTGTTATGAGATGCTAAATCTTGTGAATTTTACATGTTTGGTGCCAGATATTTTTGTACGCCCTCAAATATTCCTTAACTTGTTGCGGATGCAGTTAAATTACCTGCAAATGGTTTGATCTTGCCAGGGTTTCTTTAAATTTTTCCCGGGCAGGCTATGAGCACAGTAAAGTCTAGGACTGATCTTTCCCTACTACAGAGCCAATACCCATCTGATTCCTCCACCCAATGCCTGTTGAATCATGAAGTTTTTCTACTCTGTGGGACAGAACACAATCTACCCCAGCCCTGTGCCACAGTAAGGAGTGTTTCCCCTGGTTCCTCTTGGTTTGGATGGGTCCTTGGGCAGTTTCCTCATTTCCACGTGCAGATCGATATTGAGCTGAAGACTTTCTGCAGGTTTCCAGAGCTCAGTCACCCTCTCTCTCTGAGCAGATCTCTTCTTGCCTCAGTCCCATGAACTGTAGTCACCTTGACATCTCAAGATGCATAGTTCTGCCTTTCCAACTCAGCAAGACTGCTGGCTTGGCCTAGACTCTCCTGCTCTGCACCTGCCATTGTCCTACAGGGGGACCACTGTCCTGTGCTGCCGAATGCCCAGGGTCTGGCAACCATTGTTGTCTATAAGCTATCCTGCTTTTTAGTATTTTCAGGAAGGAGAGTAAATCTAATTTCTGTTACTCCATCTGGGCTGGTGGCAGAGTTGAATTGGTCTGGGGATGATGAGGAATTTAGAGAGATTCAAAATGTTCTCCATATTGTCAGTTATTTTTTTTTAATTTTTTAATGTTTATTTTTGAGCGAGAGAGAGAGACAGAGTGTGAGCAGGGTAGGGGCAGACAGAGAGGGAGACAAAGTAGCCAAAGCAGGCTCCAGGCTCTGAGCTGTCAGCACAGAGCCCAACACAAGTCTGGAACCCATGAACCACAGGATCATGACCAGAGCCGAAGTCAGAGCCTCAACCAGCTGAGCCGCCCAGGAGCCCCATGTATTGTCAGTTGTTTTTAAACAGAACAAAGAATGGCACCTTGTCAACATGTCTGTGAGTGCATAGAAGGCAAGACATGCCTGGGCACTGTGTAGTAGACTTTTGTGGTATGATATTGCTTGTGAATGAGGAGGCTTTTAGGGACGACTGGGGCCTTCACAATTTTGTCAACTGATCCTTCAAACAAAAAAGTGGCCCGGAAATCAAGTGGTTGCCTCGCACTGGTTTCACACTTTATTCAACGCGTCTGTATCACATTGCTAGGTATTCTCCAAACTCTATAGATCTGTTTACTAGGTATTCAAATGAAGAGCAACATAAGACTATCATCTGAGAGAAATTATAAATATTTCAGAACTATCATGACCCAAAAGAGCAATGATACCAAAACGTAATCACTAGAGGTTTCAAGTCTAAAGTTCTGCAAAGACAAAGAAAAAATTCTGAAAAGTTAGAGATCAGAGAAAATTTGAGGACAGTATAAAATTAATGTTATGATGGATTGGAGAATATACGGCCAATTTCAAACTTCAAATTCAAAGACTAGGAACCAAATAAAACATATTTAACAATTACTGTTTTTCAAAAGAACAAACCATCACTAGTGGCCACATATGCACAGGATTTCCATAAGCTTGCTATAAGTACCATCCCAGACCTCAATTTTATTTGTGAATGTATTACTTTAAACCGTTTTTGTTATTCACTCAACATGATTTCGTTGCAATGCTCTGTGTATCTCTAATCTGTTATATATGTTGTGGTTTTGACCTGGTCAATTCCCTAGAGCAAGTGTTGCTTTGTAATCCTTAAAATTATAATTGGAATTGGGGATGAGGGGTCATTCTGGCCCTGAATCCCACCAAGCAGATGACATTGTGGAAGACTTGCCATAAAGGCCTCACCAGTTGATTGTCTCCATAAGAATTTTATTCTTTGGGGACACCGGGGTGTCTCAGTCAGTTAAGGTCTAACTTCAGCTCAGGTCATGATCTTGTGGTCCATGGTTTCCAGACCCGCATTAGGCTCTGTGATGACACTTGAGAGCCTGGGGCCTGCTTCAGATTCTCTCTCTCTCTCTCTCTCTCTCTGTCTCTCTCTCTCTCTCTCTACCTATCTCTCTTTCTCTCAAAAATAAACATTAAAAAAATTTTTTTAAAGAATTTTGTACTTTGGTTATGTACAGTGTATATTGTTTTTGTTAAACATGGGCCTAAATCTTGCTTCTACTAATAGGCTATTTTAAGAAAGATCCCTGCATTATACCAAAACAAATTATTCATTTGAAAAGTATAGATTGATAATTGTTAGAAAATTTCTTGCTTTTTAGTTTCAGTGTGTAACCTACTCACTGTCATGTTCCTACTAAGATGAGGATTTATAAAATATTTTAGAAATCATTCATCTATAATACTGAGGTGTTGAGTATAAAAGAAAAGAGAGAAGTCAAGGACGACTTCTAAGGCATGGGTGAGTGGTGTGGCTGCAGAGGGGGACGTGGGAAAAAGGATAGGTTTTCAGGTGAGAACAAGCTAGATGAATTGAATTTGTAATATGCCAAATTTGTAAGTGCCAGTTAGAGGAGCAGAGGAATGTATTGATTTAAAGCTCAAGAGAACATCTGGGCTGGAGTTACCATCAGAATGGATGATGAAGTAGGGGCTAGACTGAGCAGAGCAGTGTTATCTAATAGAAATATAATGTGACCCACAAAGGTAATTTTCAATTCCTCTAATAACCACTTGTAAAAAGCAAAATGAAACTGGTGAAATTCATTTTCATGTGATTAGCCCAATATATTCAAAATATCTTCTGAACATTGATTATGTGGCAATAGCCACATTTCAAGTACTCTTGGCCACATGTCGCTATTGGCTGCTATTCTAGACTGTGCAGGTATAGACCGAGAAAGGAGAGTTGTGAACATGCCTTGGAGAATCCCAGAATTTAAAGAATGGGGAGATGCAGAGGACCCTAACACGGAAGTTAAGAGGGATCTTTCTAGATCTCAGCTTGTCCATGAGTGGAGACCAGCATCTTAACGTCTACCTCCCAGAAACCACTTTCTCAAAAGTATGAAACATTCCAGGTCAGGTCTGAGAGATAGTCTCCTTCCATCACTGACCCTGTCCTAGCTCCCAAAACCCGTTTCCATTCTGAGAAAGGGCATCTTCTCTCCAGGTTGCTAGTGAATAGGTGACCGTTCAACCTGAGATTTACCAACTATCTTAATCCATGCAGTACAACATGGTGGCATCCCAATAACAATAACTGTGCACATTTAGTGACATATCCTTTTCTCAGCTGGACCCAGTCTAGCAAGTGAGAATCTGGGAAAAGTATAAGACAATATCACTCCCTTGCTTAGTTCCCTGTGGCTCATTTGCAGCTATTATACCCAAAACCTCATTTGGGTCCCAAGCTATCACCGCAAGAGACCCAAGGTTCATGGAGAGGGAGGGAAAAAGATAGTCAACTAAGCTTCCTTTTGGTCTTTCTTTATCTCTTACTCTTCCCTCTCTCGTTCTACTCTACTTTCTCCTCCTGTTTTGTCTTCTCTTATTTCTTTTGTTTTCTCCTATTCTTTGTTCTTCTTTCCCATTTATTATTCTCTGTATTTTCCATTTCCTGTATTTTATTTTATACTATATACATATATATCACCATCTAACTGTCTTGGAGGAGTAGTTTTTTCAAAAACTATTTTTGGCATAATAAAGAAGACACGTATTTTGGGGGAGTTATTTTCGCTTAGCTGATTCTAACAGGAACTGGAAATGCACGTTTCATGATCTGTTATATTATTGAACACTGTTTTATGTGCTGGGCTTTTATCTTATTTTTATTTAGGCAGTATTTTAAATCCATAATTACATTTAAGTTGTTAATTTGCAAAATTTATCTAGTGCCTGCTGTCAGTCTTTTTCCTCAAATTAAGAACCAGGCAATAAATTAGTTCATACTGGTAATTATATTTTCTGAAATTATTGAAGCAAACCAAAACTAGAATGTCAAAGTATTTTCTCAAATGAAGCTGCACCAAACCCATAATTTAAGTTTGTTGCTAATTCTAATTGCATATAAACACTTCTTATAGTAGCCATATGATAGATTTCTCTACTTCTGGATCATGGATCTGGAGCGTTGGAATATTACACTTGAAAAGAACCATCAAGAGCGCATCTTTCAAATACCTCATTTTATAGATATTTATGCTGAAGTTCATAGAGCTGCCCTGATGTGTGCAAGGTCACACAGCAAGTTAGCAGCAGAGGTAGGTTTAGAAGATAAGAAGAGGGAACCCAAACTTGACAGGCCCTACTGTGTTCTAGGCAAGTCAGGGACTAGATACATCCCCCCCACACCACTGGTTCTTGGACTCCTTTTCATTTCCCATGTTCTAGATCTGGCTTCTTTAGTAGGAACTTCTCTATGCTTTCATTCTCTCTCTTTCTTTCTTTCTCTCCCACCATCCCTCCCTCCCTCCCTCTTTCTCCCTCTCTCTCTCTCTCAATCTCTCTCTCTCTCTCTCTCTCTCTCACTGAGTCAAGAATGAAGCAAAAATAGTAAGGAGACTACTTCCCTAAGAATTAGGTAAGATCAGAAAGGAGTTTATTCCTTTAAAAGCCTTGAAAATAATACCTAAAGATTCTCCCTGCTCAGCTGCCAGCCTGGACTAATCACCAGGACTCTGGGCGGGCCTCATTTCTCATCATTGGCGGACTCAGGTAACTGTTTGTCCCTCTGCCTGGGTTTTGTTTTTGTGGGTTGCTTTGTGGATTTTTTAAAATATCATGAGGTGGTGAAATGTTATGAAGAAAGACAATGACAACAACCATCATTTTATTGCTTTGGCACACAGGACCATTTCTCTCACAAGCCAAGAGAAAGAGTTTTTATTAAACTAACAGGAACTAGAATACACACTATAAAGAATGTTTTAGGAACTCGGGATTTGTTTTTAAATACAACTACATGGACAAATGTACACATTCTTAATGGCTACAGTGAACCTGTGTCTCTTTCAGCCTACATGTGCGACTGTGTACACATGGAATCTCCCACCTGGTGTCCTCATGTTGTGCAGCCTTTTAGGTCACCCTCTCTTTTACTATTAAGTAGGGTCGCTCGAGCCCTAATCACATGCGCTGTGAGAAATGTAGCAGCTCTTTTTCCTCCTTCCTTTCTCCGGCACCTCCCGGGTTTTACGTGGGGTCATTTAACCTCTTCAGGCTTCCTTTCTCAGACTTTCTGCACAGGATAGCCTTTTTCTTTCACCCCCCCTAAAGTCCCAGGAACACAAAACTTTTACTGAAGGTTTGGGAAAACATGTGGAGGTTAGAGCACACCACAGGAAAAGGAACTTGAATTAAAATTAAATATTAGACACCAGTCTCCAAAAACTCACCCATGATTCCCTGACATCCAAAGGGAATTTTTTTTTAATTGTTTGCCTGCTATGTGTCCTTCAAGCCTTTTGGATATCTCATCTCTCCTGCAATCTAAAATCCTTTCTTACCCTCTGTGTAGCTGCAGATTTGAATCCCAGTGGCTGCTCTTTTCCCTGTAAAACATCTGAATTATCTGACTCTGAGCTCACACGAGATTAGGCCCCTTTTGCAGAGCCAGAATTGAAGCTTCAATAACCAGTGTCCTGCTGCTTGTCAACTCTTAACACCAAAAAATGTAAAATAATGAATGAATGAATGAATGAATGAATGAATAAATAAATAAATCGATCCATCCATCCCTTGGAACTTTAAAATTATAATTTGTTTTTTAACATGATCAAATTACTAGGCAGATTTCTTTAGTTAACGGAGGGGTGGTGCTGGGGAGGGATAGAAAGAGTTATTCTCCCCTCACACCAGAGAGCATTGTTTACAGTTTGGAAAAATTATCAGCCAATACCACTCTCAATAGCACTGTCCACTCTTGATCTCTCCTTCAAGGAGACAACATGAAACAAGGTTTATGTATCACCTACTCTCTTCACTTTCCATCCATTTTCCCCTCTTTATCTGGATATTTTGTACTGACCAGTTTTCCCATTTGTTAGTCATCTGTTCAGGATGGCTAATCAGCTCCTAAACCTACCTATTAAAGTCCTAACTTCAAATTATAGTGGTGTTTTTCAGGTCTAGAATTTCCATATGATTATTTGTATATGTTCTAGTTCTTTGATCAAATTCTTCACATTCTCCTCTCTTTTGTACATACTAAGTATAATAACTTAAAGTCCTTGTCTGACAATGATATCTAGTTCACCTCTCAATCAATTTTAGTCTTGTCTTTCAGGCATCGGGTCCCAGTGCTGGCATGACTGGTAGTAATATTTGATCAACTGCCCAATTTGAGTATGAAAGTTTTGAGGCTCTGGATGATATTTTCTCCAGAGATATTATACACTTTTAAGTGGCAAATAATGTATGGACAGATCCATACACTAGGCAGAACCTCAATCAGATTCTTCGGGGCTGTGATTTAAACTTCGGGGCTGTTCTGTTTCCAGTTCCATTTACTCCTAGAGCTTAGCTCTTGGGATGGGTCACCTGAAAGACCAGGGCCTCTACTTGTCATCCTTCTTTTGCTAGACCCTGCGCCCTTCACATCTCCAGCATTGCTGTAATGTTTACATTTATACTTAGATTTTTAGCCTCTTAACAAACTGTGTGCATGGTGTCTAGGCCTATATCCTGGGAAGGTGGAGCTGAGAATATGGCAAATGCCTCAAGGGGAAAGTGCATGAGATCTTGGGCTCACTTACCCGTGCTTCCCTTTTCTCCAGAATTTTGGAACTGCACGTCCTACTTGCCAAAACAGCCTGAATTCCAATATTTTCCCCCAACCCAGCAGACAACTGGTAGAAGCTCTAGGCCACTGCTCTGTGTTCAGACTCTATGCCCTGAGAAGTGAATTGGAATATCTCTCAAGGAAGAGAATCATTGGTGAATGTAGGCATTTTCTTTCTTTCTAGAATCTGGCCACTCAAGTCCTAGATGCCTCAGGTACTGTTTGATGCCTTCAAACAGCTTGTTTTACCATTTTATATAAACGTTGTATTTGTTTTGAGTAGCAGGGTTAATTTGATATGATACCCAGAAGTGAAAACCCTTTCATATTAATTAAGTTCTTTCTGCTTGCCTCTAGTCTTCTTGCCCTAAATACACAGAATAACATAGTTCTGAAACCTCAGTTTGCTAAGCCACTAACCTCTTTTTTTTTTCTTGGTGAGAAGTATTCAGGGAGATTAATGCAAATATAATCCCTGTATATATGCCTGTCTTTTATATTCTGTCATTCTCCTGCCCTTGGAAATGTTTACACTGGTCTTGCAGAAATTTGAATTTCTCTTGTCAGTATTAACAGTTTTTACCATTTTACTGCTTAACATCTTAGTTTGAACATATTTTTAAAAATTAGAGCTTATAGATTCATGACAAAACCTCCTTATGTTTTTAACCATTCATGTCTCCCCACTAATTCTTAATTTTGTGTATGTGGGTGTTTGCAGATCACAGTGAACATACCATAGGAATACTCTACAACACCTTGGCCACAGCACTTGAGATGAACTAGAGTTCCACCAGCAAATGAAAGGATCCTACTCTGCTAATAATACTGTGTCAAATTCTTGGTCCATAATGGATGGAGAGCCCCAAGTAACTTGTCACTTCATTTTTCCTCCTTGCCTTGAACATAGTCATTTAAATTTCTGTTAAAACAAGTATATATAAATGTGTTAGACGAAGCATAAAAGCTCAAACTTCAGAATAACCTTACTCTTGAAAGAAGATTTTATATATATATATATATATATATATATATATATATATATATATACACACACACACACTTAAAAAATACTGTTGTTTATGGTTTTTTTAAATGAGGTGTAACTTACATATAACATACATTTGTTTCCAGTGTGCAACATAATGATTGGATATTTGTATATACTGCAAAATGAGTACCATGTTGTCTAGTTACCATCTATCACCATATAGAGTTACAAAATTATTTTTTCTCTTGATGAGAACTTTTAAGATTTACCCTCTTGGCCACTTTCAAGTATGCACTAGAATGTTATTGACTCTAGGCACCATGCTGTGCATTACACCCCATGACTTATTTCTTTTATAACTAACTGGAAGTTTGATGTCCATTGTTGGATGAATGGGTAAAGATTATGTGGTATACATATATTACAAGATATTATATACATACATAGCAGAAGACTCCTGCTTAGTCATAAAAAAAGAATGACATTTTGCCGTCTGCAACAACATGGATGGGACTTGATGGTATTATGCTAGGTAAAATAAGTCACACAAAGACAAATATCATTTGATCTTACTTATATATGGAATCTAAAAAACAAAACAAAACAGAGATAGAACTGAATGGCAGTTACCCATGGGGGGAGTAAAGTAGAGGGGGATGGGCAAAGTAGGTGAAGGGGGTCAGGAGACACAAATTGCCAGTTACATTATAAATAGGTCATGGGAATGTTTATATATATATATATATATATTATATATATATATATAAACATATATATAAATATATATATATAAATTAAGAAGCTTTAGGGCTTCTGGGTGGCTCAGTCAGTTAAAGCATCTGACTCTTGATGTTAGCTCAGGTCATGATCTCACGCTTTGTACGACCAAGACCCACGTGGAGCTCTGCCCTGACAGTGCAGAGCCTGCTTAGGATTCTCTCTCTCTGCCCCTCCCCTACTTGCGCGCATGCATGCACGTGCCTGTCTTTGCGCTTTCTCAAAATAAACATAAAAAATTAAGAAGTTTTAGTATCCATCTGTATGAAAACAATCATTTTGATTTCTGTTTTTTCATTGAACGGTTTTCTTTCTGTGATTTGAGTTTTCCTAATAGGAGATACAGTTGTGGGAAAATAATTATTAAACATGAGTGAGCAGATTGTATTTTGTACAGGGAATCGCATGCCTCCTCTTTCCCAAATTAAAAACGTACTAGGTTTGGAAACATCTTCATTATTCAGTTTTTTCTCATTATTTTAAGACACAATCTTTTCTAATATATTTGTCCTTTATGAATAAATTAAAGGAAAAATACCACAAATATCTCATTATTCCTGGATTTAATCCATTATTCCTGATTTTTTTTAAGTTTGTAAAATATATATGGGAAAGCATTCAATATAAGCACTCCAGACATTCTTCAAGTGTGGAAAAGGCTAACAGATAAAAAGAGAAACCCAGACAGAGTAAGGAAGACAAGCCACTAGGTGGAAATAAATAAAATTGCTTCAGCTCATGGAGAAAACAAGTAAATAAACAGTGGGTGAGCAATATACAGCTTTTAAATTTATATAAGAAAAAGAAATTCAAGCTGGAACAGATGGCATGTTTAATTTTTCCCTGAATAGATGAGATGATGGATTTTGTCCTCTTGAAGAGAAATTGAATCTTTCATGTAACAGTGATAGCTGGTGGTGTTGATTTCCCCTGTAAGCTGGGTGGCATTTATTTATATTCTAATTTGTTTAACCCCAATTCATCAGTTACTGGGTTGCAAACATTCCAGAGATAACAATTCAGTATTCTTTCAACGGACAGTTTTTAAAAAACAAGTCTGTTCAGCCTCTTGCCCATGTAGCCTCCCTAGAACTAGCAAGAGAGGTGGGAGATTTCTCCAGCAGGTAAACAGGTTTCCGGCCTCAACCCCCAACCATTTTTGCTTTGAGAGTCCAAGAATTCTACTCTGCTTTCTAGGTTTCTGCTGATAATTCCTTGGAGAGAAATACTCTGTGCATTTCACAAGCCTGTGAATGAGATCTGTTGTTAAGCGAGTGTCAGTATAGCACCCCCATAGCAGAACCTAAAGACATGGGGGTGATGATTTGTTTTCTGTGTTCTGCTGAGAATACTTAAAGATGGACAATATTCTCCAATAAATGATCTCTTCCCTTTGTATGTTATGAGAAACTGTTAGTTACTAACCTTGTCTCTTATTATAGGACAGTGCTAAGGGAAAAATCATTTTTAAAAATTACACAGTACAGTTCAGTTGTAGGTCATGAAATGGTTTGAACTTTTTATATCCAATTTTTTGCCTTCAGCAGCTCAAGTATTCAAACATGAGAACCCCTTGCTGCTATCCAGCTTACTGAATTTTCATAATATAACCTTTCCTCTTTAATGCAAAATATCCTAAAAAACTCTTCTATCAGAAACCACTTTAAAGAAACCAAAGGAATTGGGGTGGTTCAACAGATAAATAGCAGTGTTCCCCGTGGGGAGTGAGTCCACATATCTTGATCGTATCTCTTAAGTCTCTTGTGAACAGAGTCCAGAATACTGAACTGTATGAATAATTCCACTGTTCAGCATGATTGATAGTCTTGGCTCAGGAGAGTCCCAGAGTTGAACTAACAACCACACTAAATTGTATCGCATCTTTAAAGGAGATAGTGCTGTTTAGCGAGGGCCCAGTCACACGAGAGGGTCATGACAAGGAACACACCCACCTGTAGCCTGTGACCGGCTAGAGGATGCTTTCCAGCTCCACTCCTGGGCTCATCTCGGAACCACGCTGTGTAGCTGCAATTGCAACAGATGATTTATATCCTTCTCTGGGGCTGCTTCTGGCTTTGACATTTTTGCATGCGATACTATATCTACTGATAAATACGTGAATTTTTCTTGCTAAATAATTTGTCTCTAGCAATGATAAGGAATACCTGTATTTTAAATACGTAAGAATATTCCTATGACTGTAGTCCATGTGCATTCTTTGGCATCCAAAAATTCATTGCATTGATTTACCGGCTATTTAGCTATTAAAAAAAAATTATAGGGGCACTTAGGTGGCTCAGTTGGTTAAGTGTCCGACTTCGGCTCAGGTCATGATCTCGTGGTTCATGGGTTCAAGCCCCGCATTGGGCTCTGTGCTGACAGCTCGAATTCTATGTCTGCCTCTCTCTCTGCCCCTCCCCAGCTCACACTCTGTCTCTCTCCCTCTCAAAAATAAAATAAAACATTAAAAACAAAAAGAAAAAGAAGTTTAAACATAGATAGTGATGAAAGCTAGGGAATCCAGTGGGGTTTACTGCTTTGATTTAAAGAACCAGGAGTGTCATCGCTGCACTGAAAATATACTTTCCTTGTAACCTATATTTAATGAATTATGTTTTTGCCTTTTAGATTCTATGGTAACAGTAGCTAAGGAGGGGCTCCAACAGAAAAAATGTAGTAAGTATAGCTTTAGCAAACAACATCACTTTAATACTTTTGAATTCTTATTAAGCTTTTGCTGAATGACGTCTCAAAATTTCCAGGCTTACTTAAATTCCTTACCTGATACAGAAAGAGCTTATTTTGAATGTATGGTACATAGATGAATCAGTGGAAGAAAAATAATTTAAAAGATTATAAAATAATTATTCTTTTTTTTTTAAGTTTATTTATTCAGAAAGAGGGAGAGAGAGAGGGGGAGAGAGATTTCCAAACAGGCTCCAAACTGTCAATGCAGAGCCCAATTCTGGGCTCAAACTCACAAACCATGAGATCATGACTTGAGCTGGAATCAAGAGTCAGACAGACGCTTAACCAACTGAGCCACCCAGGCTCTCCTATAAAATAATTATTCTTAAATAAAATGAACTTTTTTTTTTCTAAAATGTAACTTAAAGCAATGACTTTTATTTAGTAAAAATAGAAAATGTAAGGTAAATTGCTCCTCAGAATGTTAGGGTTTAAATGTCCTTGAGATTATTCTCTGTCAAGCTAACATATCAGATAGTGGTGATTTTCCTCTGGAAATGTCTAGGACTGCAGTATTACTTGACTGACAAAGCTTTTTCTCCTTCTCTCTCTCTGTCTCTCTTTATTGTTCTACTACCAGATGTCAATCATCCATGATTAAACAGGAGAGATTGGTGGAACATTCTATTTTCAGGCATAAATTCACTTTTTCACTAACTCTGTAGACTTTATGGTGCATCTATAGGCTGTAGTTTTGTTTTGCCTCTACACACAGGCAAAAAAAAACACCACACAACAACAAAGAACCCAGAAATTGAAAATAATTTTGAACTTTTTTTTTTTAACATTTATTTATTTTTGAGACAGAGAGAGACAGAGCATGAGCAGGGGAGGGTCAGAGAGAGAGGGAGACACAGAATCCGAAACAGGCTCCAGGCTCTGAGCTGTCGGCACAGAGCCTGACGCGGGGCTCAAACTCACAGACTGTGAGATCATGACCTGAGCCAAAGTCGGCCGCCCAACCGACTGAGCCACCCAGGCGCCCCAGAAAATAATTATGAACTTTTTGATACTACCCTTAAAAATTCTATTAATGATGAAGGTCAATAAAGGGGAAATGTTGCTATAGAATATGAATTTTTATTTTAAAAAGTTATAGGAGAACTAACTAGCTGTAACCTCACTATTTTTCACCTAGTTTTAATTAACTAATTGAAAAATAAATAAAACCATATGAAATAATAATTACTTTCCCTGCGTATAAGTGTATTAAAGAGGGACATTCATCTTGCAAAAATGTGCTTGCGCATCGTATATGATAGTATAATCTAGAAAGTTAGAGGTTGATTAAGGGTTTCATTTTGCACATGTTGCTACTAAACTTCTCGAAGCACTGATCTGTTATAATGTATTTTAAATTAATTTTTCCACTGTACTAGAACGAGAAGGATGGCTTGGGTACTTAATTGTCACACTAATGAAGCAGGCTTTGGTGAAACCCCTGACCTTTATGTTCAACACGAGAAACATAGGTAGTGTGTAGAAGATTATCTCCATCTTCCTTTTCCTAGGCTTATAGGCTGGGAAAAAGCTACAAAATGTCCTGATTTTTAAAAAAATAACCCTGAGTTTCTCAGTTTAGAAATGATCACACCAAATATTTAAACATGATTTCTGTAATTGTGCAAACTTTTAGCCTCAGACACTACATCATCACAGCACTGTTTCTGGTATCCGTGCTACAATAATGTTTCCCACTAATTAATGTGGAGTGATTTTCTTCACTGCCTTATTAGCATTCATTCATTAACTGAACACGTTTTGAAGCTTACCATGTATTAGGCTTTGTGCTGAAATGAATGGAGCTATATGGGTGAATGAAAATCTTATGTCAAAGAAATTATTAAAAAATAAATCTTGTGTCAAGTAGCTTATAGGTGAGTACAGGAAGGTAGCAGGAGTTATCAAGTAAATGCAGTACTTTAGCAAGTGTATTTTCTGACCCTTAATCCTGCAAATTGGTTCTTATAGTACTTTGTAGAGATAATTGTTGACGACTCATATCACAGCTGCTTTTGCCTTTTCGTAAGTTAAGGATTAACCTGATGTTACTAATTGAGAACACTGGCAAAACATGACCTTACGATGGTAATTAACCCATCATGACGAGTCACATAGGGACCAACAGCACCCGCTATTGTTGGGTCACTAGAAATATGCCAGCTTTGATGTAAACATAACCAATAATCCTTATTCCATGTTCTACTACCTAGCCTTAAAAGTCAAATTTATTTATTTCTATTTAAAATTTTCTTTAAATGTTTATTTATTTTTGAGAGAGTGAGAGAGAGACAGAGCATGAGCGGGGGAGGGACAGAGAGAGAGAGGGAGACACAGAATCCGAAGCAGGCTCCAGACTCTGACCTGTCAGCACAGAGCCTGAAGTGGAACTCGAACTCATGAACCGTGAGCTCATGACCTGAACCAAAGTCGTACACTTAGCTGACCGAGCCACCCACGTACCTCCAAAATCAAATTATTTTGGCATTACCTATAGTCTTTCACACTTGAGGAAAGAGTACCACAGATCAATGAAATCAAGAGAAAAGAAATGGAACAAGGAAAAACAAAATGGGCAGTTGGCTGAGTGGGTAAGGTCACTGAGTTCACACGCAGGGATAAAGGGAAAGTATTTCAAATTGCCTCAGCAGACTGAAAACCTGCTTTAATATTCCATTTACATTTCCTGGGAATACGTAGAAATGACACGTTATTTATTTACAATACTGCGCCTGTCACAAAGCTCCAAGATTCACTGCAGAGCATCCTTCTGAGTCTAGTCAGAGCAGAGGTGGGAGGTGAGGGTACAGTCAGAACACATGTGTGGGGTCCAGTTGCAACCACGCCCTGCCTTTTCCCCCCCTGCACATGATCTCTACTCTTTCCACTTCCTTCCTGGGCTTTTCCTCTGGCAGGCTGATGACAGTATGGTGTGTGCAGACGCCCAGTGTGGACAGACGAGCCGGGCTCCATGAGGGAGGCAGAGAAAGCCCGACCAACATCACAGCTCTGCTCTCTAACTGATGCCCCTTTGCTGTGAGCGCAAGGACAACACATTCATGGTGGCTCTGGCTCTAGTCCACTACTCGGACCATTGGCGTCTCATGTTAAAGCTTAAGACAGGGTGGATGATGATGCCTGTGAAATAGCCGGGAATATTACGTGGTGCAAAACTGAGGATCAGAGTAAACAATAACATTCAATTTTAGGGAAAGGCATAAACCCTTGAGACAGTCAGGGGAACCACATCACGACCTGCTCAGCATGAGATTCCCAGTGCGTGGGGATCATTCTCTTTCATCAGCATGTTCTTATTAGTATTTTGTGATATTTCCCTTTTAGCCACCCTAAATTGTCAAATTACTCTTAACCAGCTCCACGTGATAAATGGCACTGTCACCCTTTACTAGGTTATTAGTGTAAAATGTCCGTCAGTCCAGTGTCACCGTGTTGGCTTCCCGGAGCCGCCATGACAATGGAGGTTTATCATCTCACAGTCCTGGTGGCCAGAAATTTGACATCAAGGTGTCTGCAGGGCCATGGTCCCTCTGAAGCCCCCAGGGGAGGATCCGTCCTGGCCTCTTTCAGTGTCTGTAGCCCCTAGAGGTTCCTCGGCTTTGCAGCATCTCCCCAGTCCTCACATGGCGTTCTCATGTCTCTTCCTGTGGTCCTTCTCCCTTGTGTGTTCATCTCTGTACCTGAACTTCCCCTTTGTATAAGGACACCAGTCATATCGAATTAGGACCTGTGCTTTTACAACCTCCTCTTAACTAACATACGCAAAGGCTAGTTCCAAATCACATCGCATTTAGAGGTCCTGAGGAGGTAGAACTTAACTCATAGTAGTTGTTCAAGTTGTTCAAGTTCGTGTACTTCTTTTTACCACCAGTAAAGGTTTATCACATTTTTAAAAATGCTTATTTATTTTTGAGAGAGAGAGCACACGTGCACAAGTGGGGGAGGGATAGACAGAGGGGGACAGAGGATCCAAAGCAGGCTCTGCACTGACAGCAGAGAGCCCAATGTGCGGCTCGAATTCACGAACCGTGAGATCATGACCTGAGCCAAAGTCAGACACCTAACCGACTGAATGACCTAGATGCCCAGTTTATCACATTTTTAATGTGGATTTCAAGTAGATGTGAGGTGATGCTTTAGAAACACAACCATATAACTTTTCTCAGTGAAAGGTAAAAACGAAAAAGAAAACACAAGCAAATACAAGAACGAATGACTTCAAGGTAGGCTCTGCTGTTGGACAGACTTGGGTTTTAATCTTATTTCTGTTAGTCACTAGCAGTGTGGCATTGGGGTTAGCCTTTCTCTGAGTCTCAGTGTCCTCATCTGTAAAATGGGAGTAGTGGTCCTCACCCTGTAAAAAAAATTAAGGAATTACTTGAGGGAATTAAGTTACTTGATCCAAGTTAAATACTTAGCACAGTGTCTTGTACATAGTACTCTATTAGTGTTATGATTATTGACACCTATTATCTCTTTATTTCTAGCAAAATCTTAGTAGAATATTAAGATGTGCCCTATGATATGCTCATTCTTATGCTTCCTCTTTTCTCCCCTGTAAATGGAGGGCGTTACAGTCTGCTCACTAGGGGTAAGCAAACCTGAACCTCACCTTGTTACCTGTCACCCTTCCCTCAGTGCTGGTAGGCTTACTTGTGAATAGACTGAAACTAGAAGGCTGGGCAGACTCGCTAAGTGAGCACTGCAGGGCCGAGTGTAGAGGAGCCCGGATTTCAGAAAAGCCAAGGACAGAGGAAGCAGGTGTGGGAAATGGCATTAGGTGCCCTAAGGTGACAAGAGATGGAGAGTCCAAGGGATCAGAAACAGGCATCCAGCAGTCCCTGTTACCAGGTACAGTGTGAAGAGCCTGTTGTGTGTGGAGGCTCCGGGCCCAGAGGTCCATACAAGACGTAACTGGTGGAAATTAAAGCCATTTAGTTGTAGGCATAATTGAGCATGGATACGGCTGGAGACAGACATTCTCAGAGAGGCTTATAAGCATCACCAGAAAAGGTGCTGCTTATTATCAAACATCACCTGCCCGAGCCATGAAATTTGAGAAAGGATCACCTCTATGATTTGATCTCAGGAACATTATACGGATCCAAAGAGACTCACCAATCCTTTCCTACCACTTAATTGGTGTCCTCAACTTCTAAACGTTCAAAATAATTTATGCTGGTTGATATTCTAAAACTACCCTTATAGAAAGGGAAAACCCTTCAATCTGTTGCTCATCATGGATACCAGTTATGAGTTTGCATTATTGAAGCACAAGTTTTGACAGGGAATAGAAGCGTGGGGGATGTGGCATCTAAATTAGGAGCAATCCCAGTGCAGAGGTGTCCATGTATCCTCTACTCCACCTTCTGACCACAGGCAATCCAACCAGAAAATCAGGGACAGAGTTCTGCTCCCTTCGTCGAGCCATAAAAATCATATTACAAATGTTGCTTATGTTCTTAGGTAGCATACAAAAGCCATAATAACTACTTGTGCATAATAAACATAATACATTTACAGCAGAAACAACAGCAGCAAAAAACAGGTTTGTCAAAGGTTCAGTAACCTCCTTCCATCACTCTGTACAAATGTCACTTAATTAAGTAACTTGATCATTGCCATACGGAACTAAGTTCCCATGTTTGTAATAGGTGAATCTGTTAGCGTCATGTGTGTTTCTTAAGGTGAAGGGGCATTATGTTTGGTTTTTTTTTTTCCTTTGGGTCTTATTTGTATTTCGTCGTGTACTTATCTTTTTGTCCATCATCCATATAAAAGAGGGTCATTTGAAAAGGTTTTGTTTTTGAAATCAAGAAGCCCAGAACTTTTGTTTTCTCTTTTGAGTCAGGAGAAAGTGGAATTTACTTTAATCATGAAGAATGTATATCAAGCCACAATCTCAGTAAACACATATACAAATATAAATGAGCTGGAAGTAGATGCCCAATCATTTGCTGAAGAAATCGGCCGTATATATCATTTAGGGTGTGAGGAAAGGCAGGATGAAATTTACTTGGAACTCTTATGGATGATACTTACATTTCACTATTAAAGGTATCGAAAATTTTGTGCTAATGGTATGAAACATGCTATAGTGAGGATGGGAAGCCATTGAGATCCTGAGGATAATCAGAGTTTTCACTGAATGAATCACTGAAATTGCTGAATTGCTTAAATTTCACCCAGATATTTTCCAGAAATTTAAGCAAAGAAAATAAATTAGCAACAATGGCCACTCACTAGACCAGTGTGGTCCACACAGCGGATGGAGCTCTGGAGGCAGTGTTCTGCAAATCTAGCTAGCAAAAGATTTTAAAAACCATTCTAGCCTTAACATTAGCTCTGTTTTATGAAAAAGAATGAATTTCAAATATTAATATCCCATATTAATATTTAAATATTCATTTAAAAACCCATTTTTAAAATAGCTCAGTTAAGGATTTTTTACAACATTTCTCATTTGTATGACAGACTATTGCCCACAGTGGCTCATACATAATTCTTAAAATGAAAATGGTGAGATTTCCAAGCACACCTGATGCATGTTTATGTATTCATACTTCAAGAGGAATTGCATTTGCTAGGTCTTCTGAGTGGTATGAACTATGGATCGTCATTTTTGTTGTAGCATCTGCCCTGATAATCCATAGTCAAATGGGTTTGTTTTTTGCTTTTAAAATTAATTTATTCACTTGGCAAATATTTATTGAGTACCTACAGTTGATGGGCATTGCCTTGACCTGGGGTTCAGCAATAAACTAGCCAAAATCCTTTGTTTCTGGAGCTTAGGGATGTGGAGGCTGACAGTCTATAAAATGTGTAAGTATGTTATGGTGCACATTGGAAGGCAATACAGTACCACCTTGGATTGCCAGTAACTTGTTCTGCAAGGGTTCTGCAAGACGAGCAGACATTTCTAATAAATTTTAACTTGATAAACGAGCTGTGTCTTGCAATATGAGTGGTACATGACACCGGACATCACATGATCACAACTGAGCCAATGGTTCTTGAACTTTACTTTGATATACAAGTGCCTTGGATCACAAGCATGTTTCCAGAAGAAATTATGCTCACAAACCAAGGTTTTACATGGCTGCTAAAAGATCAATCAGGAAAGTGGGGTAAGGAGTGAAGAGTTGAGGAGAGTGCATGCTAGCATAACTAGAGGGATGAGGGACCATACCCCTGAGAAGTTGACATTTGAGCACACAGAGGAAGGTCTGGCATGTTCCATGAAGAGCACCGAGGCCAGTGCCGCTGGTGGGGAGTCAGGTCGGAGACAACAGCACGATCATGTCAGCAAGGTCACCGAGCAAGCTTCTTTAGACCTCCAAGGCCATTGTAAGGACTTTGGCTTTTGCCTGGGGGTGATTAGGGAAGAGAGTGGAGCGTCTGAATGGAGGAATAACATGATCTGGCTCACGTTTTAGACAGACCCGTCTGGCTGCTGTGTTGAGAAGAGAAATGGAGTCAGTTGGGAGGTGGGCACAATCACACAGGAGAAACATAATGCTGGCTTGGACTAGCACGGGAATGGGGGCAGATGGTGGGAGGTGGCTGGGTCCTGCCATGTGGCTGTTCTGACAGGATGAAGGAACTGAGAACCCTTCACATACGCACCTGGCTACAACTGTCCAAGCTCACAACAGTCCCGTGAGTTTATAACATACCCTGTCCCGTTACACTGTCTGATGTACCTCCACACCAGGAACCAGTGCTCAGTAAACTCCACGGACATTTCAGCTCTGTGGCTATCACCCAGAACGCTCCACCACCCCATGTACCTGCTTTCAAACCCTTGAGCTCTGTGAGTGGATTCAACAGCCAAACTTCGCTGGCTGTTTTCTGGCCTTCTGTGTTCACAGGGCATCCTGCCAGGCTCAGGGACCCTCACCTCCACCAGGTGGGTAGGTTGCTACAGTTTGCTCCTGGAGGCTACTGGGGCTGTGTGAGGACGGTTAAAGGTTTGGGAAAACCGGAGAGCAGAGGCAGCCAAATGTAGCTGTCCAAAGAGTTGGGCCAAAACTGGGATTCAGGCTTTAGGCTAAGAAGCTGAGAGAGAAAAAAATGATACAGTCAGGAAGTAAGAGCCAATGAGGGAAGGAATCAAGCAACTCAGGAGCAATTTCTATGAATGTAGCTGGAGTGCGGGGGGCTGGCTTGTATTGGCCACTGGTGGCCTAGTGCATGGCGGTGGGGGAAGGGGCAGGTCAGACTGCGTTACAGCCTGGCCCTGTCCCCATGTGTTGGATTTTATCATCGAATTTATTTGCTCTCCTGGGTCCCTGCCTTTAGTCTAACACCCTTCCGGCCAGACCTACCTCCAAGCTGAAATGATCCATCTAAGCTGAGAGCCTGACTGCAAATTCCCTTAAAATTCTTACAGGACTCTCACTTTCTTACAAGTCAAAGCCAAATTCTTTTGTGCGTCCCAGGATGTGTGTGCACTGGCCCCTGCCTTCTTCTCAGTCTTAGCTCCCACTGTGTCCCTGAGCACCTTATATGCTACAACCATCACATTTCTTTCAGTTCCTGAACCAACGTGATCTGCTCCTTTGCTTATAGTCCTGTTCATCCTTGAATTCCCTTTCTTCTTCTGTGTGTGAAGACGTGCCCATGCGAACACCTGCCCATTCTTGTGCCCAGGCTCAGGGCCAGTGGCCCTCTTCTGTGAATGCTTTTCTGGCCATACCCTGTTTAATGCTCTGTCTCCTGTGGTCCTCACTTCACCCTGGACCCCTTCTCTCCATCCTCTGCAAAATGTTAGTGATTTTATCCACCTCTGTGCCCTGCTCCCCTTAGCAAGCTGTAAGCCCCACTGAAGGCAGGGACCATGTTTTAGCCATGCTTGCAGCCCCCGTGCCTAACATTTGTGAGCATGTGTAAATATTTTAAGGTGAAGGAGTGCGTGAATTTATTTTTCTGAGGAAGTTACTGATGTCACTCTCTCCTCTGAAGGCATGGCTAACAGAGTTGGACTGTATGGTTAATATTTGTGCCCAGGAGGCAAAGGACAGTCACTGGGGACAAGGTGGACAGCAACACCTGCACCAAATTGCTGGCTATGAACATGCCTACGCTCGGGATCATTTTGAAAGCGAAACTGCCTTCAGTGGATCCTGTTTGCCTCAGCTCACAGTTAAGGGGCTTTGGTTAGAAGACCCCTAGGGTCCCTCTGAGGGCTAATGTTCTATATTTATAGAGCTGTGTTAGTTTCGTGATACCAGTTTGATACACAAAATGAAGATGTCTCTGGGAGTATTGGATAAAAGTCAAATTGGGGGAATCCATAGTCATAAAAAGAACGGCAGTTTTTCTGTAATGAACTGCTTATAAAAACCAGGAAGATGCTTATTAGGGCAGCTGAAGATAGGTGGGGGAATTCAAAGTATGAAAGATCACACTTGTTTAGGGAATGTCATTTTTAAGAACTCATTCTATGTAACAAAAGGTTCTCCAAGAGGTGATTATATCAGTTATTAAGAGACGTTCTTGTCTTGAGTGTGCAAATATCAAAGCATGGAATTTCTAATCTCTCATTATGTGATCCAACAATTGTAAGGTGCCAGTGAGACTCTCATGGATCACAAATGTATTGTGTGAAATGTTTAACTCAAAATAATATGAACATAGTGACATGGAGTGTAACAGAAATACTTAAAATTAACATTTAAATGTGTATACATAAATATATGTATATATATAGATGTTGACATGTGTAAATAATGATGTATATATACACACATCTTTTTGAGGGCCTTGAATACTTTTTACTGGCCTTGAAATTCACCAGTCCCAGGAGTGTGCTCAATATTACGGAACTCTATTCAGACCTGTGTATTTTCAGCATATTTATTTTCCAACTACATTTCATTGCAGTTGTAATATGTCAGTTATATCATGAGTTGAAACTATGTACCCAGTCACCTTTATAGCACTATTTCAACTTAGATAGTAATTCCCTTGGGGAAAAGACTCTTGTCTTACATTATCTTTGTCAACCCATAGAGACTAGTGAGATATTTTGCCAAGAAGAGCTGGAACTCCATAAATATTTATTCAACGAACTGTTGGAAAATGAATAAGTAAACACAACAGAAATTTACTAGCAGACTGGTAATTTTGGAACACAAGTCAGCGAATGCAGGAGCTCTCACTTTTTACGGTAGTTAAAATCCTGGACTGTAGAGTCAGACCTGATTTCACATCCCACCTCTGCCATCTACAAGCTAAATAACTTTGAGCAAATTACTTAATGTCATTAAAGCTCAGTTTTCTTATCTATAAAACAAATGAGTTTTTCTGAAGGTAAAATGAGATAATGCTCATTAGCAAAATTTTCAGCACACAGTAAACTGTGGCTACTTTTAGCTATTTTTATGAAAAGTAATAATCACAAAAAATATTACATTAATGAAACTATATAGACTGCTTTTTTTTGCTAATCCTTGGCATTTGCACTGAAAGATGTAGAGTTGGGAACAGAAGATCTAAATTCCTTAGGGGAACATTCCAGAGCAGTGTGTAGCCAAAGAAGAGTGCAAGGAGAGTTTGGAGCAATCAACAGATATCCTGGACATCTGAGGATTCCCAGGCAGGTTGGTTGCATGGAGCTTTTAACTTGGATTTGAATACATTAGGACAAAACTGAGTTCTTGGAAGAGGGAAGCCATGGCTAATGTCATATGTAGAAAAGTAACTTGGTCGTGTGCATTAAGGAATAAGTGAACAGGGGCGCCTGGGTAGCTCAGTCGGTTAAGCATCCGACTTCAGCTCAGGTCATGATCACATGGTTCGTGGGTTCGAGTCCTGTGTTGGGCTCTGTGCTGACAGCTCGGAGACTGGAGCCTGCTTCAGATTCTGTGTCTCCCTCTGTCTCTGCCCCTCCCCTGATCACGCTCTGTCTCTCTCTGTCTCTCAAAAATAAATAAATGTAAAAAAAATTTTAAAAAGGAATAAGTGAACAGAAGGCAGTTTTTCAAGCAAGTCCTTGAGCTAGGATTTGAGAATGACCCACCAGGTGATCAATAAGGTCAGAAATATTGGTTTAAAAATTGAAAATGGCAGGAATCAGTGTTTGGGGACATGACACCGTCACAGGGGGTTTCCTCTGGGAAAGTTCCAAGAACTTTGAACACATTTGGATTTGGATAGTTCATTTTCTACTGTGATTACTTATTTGCTGTTGCTTCCCTCTCTAGAGAGTGTGATCTGACGTGGTAACTACTGAGCTCTGATATGGAAGTGTGCCCAGTGGGGCCGGGGTCTGAAGATGGAAGTGCTCCAAGGACTCACGGTTGGGGAGGGCTGGGATGAGGGGCAGACAGAGGCACACGGTTGCATCAGTGATTACACTTTGTCCTTATGGGGAGCCAAGAAATATTGTTGAAGTGTGGTCACGCACTGGGAAATTCCTCTCTGATAGCATCATAGGAGAATAGGAAAAGACTGATGGCAGAGAGAGCACAAAAGTAAGCTATTAAGGTCTTCAGGTCAGAGGTAAGGAATGCTTGTACTCAAGATTCTGGTGAGGGAAAGGAGAGCAAGGAATGGACGATAGTGATGTGTTAGGAAGTGAAATCCATAGAAACTAGCAGGCAATGACAGATCTGGATTCAGATAAATGTGTAAGTTTAGTAGAAGGAAGAGAGGAATTTATACCCACTAACCTTTTTATCTTTTTTCTTTTTTTAATGTTTATTTTTGAGAGAGCGAGAGAGAGAGAGAGAGAGAGAAGGGCAGGGGCAGAGAAAGAGGGGGACCCAGAACCCAAAGCAGGCTCCAGGCTCTGAGCTGCCAGCACAGAGCCCGATGCCGGGGCTCAAACTCACTAATGGTGAGATCATGACCTGAGCGGAAGTTGGACACTTAACCAACTGAGCCACCCAGGCCCCTTATCTTTTTCTGAAGTAGAGAGAGACATAAGAGAATTTGTTGAGAATAAGAGATGCAATAAGAGATGCAAAGATGCATTAGTGGGCTCCAGGATGTGGGGAATGTGTGGGATAAGAGAGGGGAGGCATCAGAATCACATAAAATAAATGCTGTGCAGCTCTGACATGCAGATTTGCATGGTTTCCCTTGCTGCCTGGGATTAAGAGAGAAGCAAGTTGACAGTGGGGTTGATCTAGGTTGGGGGATTTGCAGAGAACGTCAGGGAAGGCTCTGGCCTGGCTAAGCAGGTGTTTATCATTTGTTGGGTGAACAAATGCACATTTGGATACCATGGGAAAAGAGTTTATTAGGGACACTGTACAAGTAAATAAACATCTGGAAACAAGTAAATCATCTTGTTTCCTAAGATATCTCTTATTCAGAAAAGCCTTATATGACCCCAGATAGCTCCAGTGCTATGTTATATCCCAATGGCAATAGGTGCCTTGATTTTGCAGCATTTTTCTTAGTTATAATCAATAACTAGATCGTTTATGGCTGTTTATGTAATGCCTACTGCCCCATTAGCCTACCATCTCTGTTTTGTTGATCATTATATCCTAAATGCTGATACACTGAGGATACAATAAATCTATAATGCTCAATACATATTTTAACTGACAGAATAGCATTTTAAAATATTTTGTTGCTTGAAAAACAGGAAAAAATAAATATTTTGTTGCTTAGTGGTATCTTGTAAGATTTTGTGAATTTGCTTTAGTTAGGAAGAAGACAAATAAAATTACAAACGGTTCTTTATTGGAATATAGGTTCTTTCTGGCTAATAGGGACAGGAATTTGTGTGTTTATTTCAAAATTACATGTAAATTTCATTGTTTAGATATACAAATAAACGTATCTAAAACTAGTTTCTGGGCAACTTAAATATAGCCTGTGTAATTATTATAGTTATACTTGATGGTCTTTGTGTTTTCTTTTCACCCCACTTATTACATGTTTTATTATACTAAGTGTTTTAAATTGGCTACTGCTCATAAGTAGCACATGATTATGTTTTATTATAGAAACGAATGATTGCCTTAAAAACAGATGATTCCTATTTGGGGTTTGAAACAAAGAAGTATATATTTTGCTAGAATATGTCTCATATCAGTTCTATTACTAGAAGTTAAAAAATTAGAAGAAAAAAAACTTTTCAGTTACTAAATGTGTATAGTTTGTGATACCTGATTGCTGAATTCTTACCCTAGCATCTTTTATTAAAATCTAGAAGTGTGTTATTAAAAAGGAAATAGTTCCAAAAATTGTCTACATAACTTTATACATTTTAGTTTAATAGATATGAAGGTTATGCCACATCTCCTATGTAGTTTTCATATTTCATTTACATTTAGAATTTTAATCAATGTATTTCTGTAGCTGGTAAGCTTTCCCTTTCAATTACTTTTTTATATCCTAAAATAATACTTTTCTTAGAAATACAAAAATTTTCTTCAATATTGAGTTTATCAAATAAAACCAATCTTAAAATCAAAATGGAATATGAATGTATACATTTCATAGCATATCATTGTGTTTATATTAAAAATTAATCTATATTTCTTCCCCTTAAACATCAGATATTATTTACAAATATTGCTAAAGACTATTTTTATTCACCAAATACTGACCTGTGGGATTTTGTGTAGAGTGAGTTACACAGCACCTATCCCTTCCTCTGTCAGGTTGGATCTGAGATCATCATAAATAAGTAGGCAAACAGATGTCTGAAGGCTTGTATGTCTCTTTCTATGCTTCTCAGAGCATTTGTCTCATTCACTATGTTATGAAGTCAGATATATTGGGAATCTATCACCGTTTGAGATTATCTAAACATATGTCAAACCTTCAAAAGGTAGCATAAACTATCCAAAATTAAATATCCCCATATTTATATTAGCCAAATATTTGTTTTATGAGATTATAAGGAGATTGTTGTATAATCCATCTCACCAAGAGTGTCATCAAAACCAAAGAAATCTGTACCAGTCTCCCTCATCGAAAACATCGTGAGGATTAGTGAGGCATTTATAGTTAGATTGTGCAATTCTTTCAGGAATCTCAAAGTAAGAACAAGAAAGTACTTTCTTTTGAAAGACATCTGTTTTACTGTCAAATCAAACTTAAAGCAGTCAGAATGATACACACTTCTGAGTTAACTTCCTGCTTTCTTGGACACGTCAAATTATTGATGTTCCAATGTGACAGGACTCTAGTCATGAAGGAACCAAGTAGGTGTGAAAAAATTGTTACCCGACTTTCAATCAAATGATAGATCGGGAATATATAGTATTCACAGAAAAGAAAGCCTGAAGTCTATGTTACATATAAATAGAAAGCTTACAAACAAGTTAGTGGGCCCCTGAGTCTTACTTACCTCTATCCTACCTATTCCTTATCGCAAGTGAGACACTAACAGAGATACCTTTTAATTCTATTCCCTGAAATAATATTTGGTACATTCCAATCTCATTAACTTCAAAGTAAACCTATTACTGACTGTTAGTCAGGTGTTCAAGACAGAAAAGCGGGAGCCATCCTTGGTTTCTCTCTTTCCTTTACCCCTGAGCTGCCACTGAGAGCTGTCAGTATTCACCCTCTACAGATGTATCTCAGACTCATCCACTGCTCTCCAAATCCATTGGCACTATCATCTCTTGCCTTGAACCCGGCAACTGACCCCACTTATCCTTCTACTTTCTCTCTTGCCACCTGCCCCCCATCCAGTATCTCCAAGAAGCAAAACCATGCTTAGCATGTCAATCAGATCATGTCATGCCACTGAGATCACTTTTCATCATCAGAACCTGGAGCCTGCTTCAGGTTCTGTGTCTCCCTCTCTCTCTGATCCCTCCCCCGCTCATGTGCTCATTCGCTCTCTCTCTCTCCCTCTCTCTCAAAAATTAAAAAAAAATGAATAAATAAAACATTGAAAAAAAATCAGACTCTTCACCTGAACCTTACCTGCTCCTTGCTCAAGTTCTGTCCACCTTGGAGTCCTTTTTTCTTAAAAGCTCTCAGCCAGTTCCTGCATGAAGGCCTGGGAACTCCTACAGTGCTATTCCTTCAGTGCAGAATGGCTGGCTCTTTGCCACTGTTCAGATCTCAGCTTAAATCTCACCCCCTCCGAATGGTCTTTCTGGACTCCCCTGTTTGTAGTCATTGCCCTCTCCCTGCCCACATCATATTCTCAGTTGCAGTTTATTATGGTAAATGCTGTGAATGAGGCAAAAAGGTGTCTCCTTTAGAGTGTTTATCACGAATTGCCGTTTTAGTCTGCCTGTCTGATTCATGTCTTCCTGAGAGAACATAAGCTCCCTGAGGGCAAGACACATGCCTATGTTGTCAAGCCCTGGCTCACATCCAGCATCACGGTTGTATCCAGCATCACTAAATTAATGCATGAATGTTCAGGTGAAAAGTACCAGTGAGCTGGGTTTACGATGTATGGTGTGCATCTAACATATTTACATAGAATTAG
This sequence comes from Acinonyx jubatus, assembly GCF_027475565.1. Classification (NCBI taxonomy): domain Eukaryota; kingdom Metazoa; phylum Chordata; class Mammalia; order Carnivora; family Felidae; genus Acinonyx; species Acinonyx jubatus. The sequence continues at coordinate 5,895,494 of NC_069385.1, read as the reverse complement.
TTGGATGCAGGGTCTGACAACGGCCGTTAAAATTAGACTTTTGAGCTCTGTGTACATCCATGCCATGCAAATGGTCCCTGCTCATGGGAATTAGATTTTTGGTGAAGAGGGCCTTGGCTTTCTCATCTGAAAGAAAAGAAATGAGAGCAGTTGATTACTGAGTTCTCTTCCTGCTCTGAGGCCCTCGGCCATTTTGGAGCTATCCCCCAGGTTCCACCTCAAAAGCCACTGGAAATGCCACACGGGGCTAAGGAACCTCTGAATGAATACACGAGCACAGCTGGAATCGAGCATCTGGGGCAGTATGTTGGTGTTTCCAAGCCCCGTCTGGGGTGTAAAGTTAAGGTTCCATGGAGCAGTTTATCCTGCAGCAGGTGGACAGTGTTGAACCTGGTCCCCCATTGTCTCATTAGGAAGAGTCTCAGCCGCCACTAAAGGGACCAGCTGCTCTCCTAGGGAGCAAACAGGCACAAGGGTGTTCACACAGTTTTGCACACCCCTTGTGTTCCCCCTCACCTTCATCCCCAGCTGCTTCCTCACCCAGCGAGAATCATGCCAGATAAATATCAGGTTAAGAAAACACTCCTCCTTAGTTGTCTGTTCAAAACAACTGTGTAAGCAATCTGGGAGCATCCAGCAGTATCGTCTCGCAGACTTTTATCTCTCGAAAGTTGTTGAAAGAGCTAAATTAAAGTTCCTATCATTAATCCTTGTTCTGAACACTGTAAATCAAAGGAATGAAATACTTCCCCTCACAATTCAGATCCCAAACAGGTAAAAATTACAACATAAAACAAAATTTAATACTGGCATTGCCCCTGTCACCTAAGCCGTATATTCTTGATTGAAGTAATCAACCAGAGGGTATGGGTGTGCTGTAATTCAACATTGTTTCAGAAGCTGTGGGTTTCGTAAATGCATTTCATTTTTAATATTTCCATACGTAAAAGCAAGTTTGGGTAAAGATGTGGACATGATTCTTCCTTGATTCTTGCGGTGGTTTGGATCCAGTCTCCACAACTATTTTGCAATTTGACTTTGTAATGACAGTTTCCTTAACGTAAATTCAGGTCGTAAAGACTGAACTCTCCTCACTTTCACAGAGCATTCCCGGGGAAGGCTTTTTATTTGCAACTTGCACTTGACATGAGTTTTAGAGAGGCAAGATGGGCAAATAAAGAATTGGACAAGGAGTAACAGTGGCGAGATCCTGTCTGGGGCCCTGATGCTGATTTGTGGGGCCTCCTGTCACCTTCCCGATCTGCGCTGCCGTTGTGCCCTTTACAAAATGTGGGTTATGGGCCATATTGTCAATCTCTGTAACCTATGAAATCACTCATTATGGATGAAGAACCGGCAATGATCAAATGTGCCTGCCTCACAAAGCCACAGCAGAGCCAGGAAGATGTACAAGCAAGCATTTACAGAGTTGCCCAAATGCCGTGGGAGGAAACCAGTGTCTGAGCACAAAGAATTTATACATAGCATAAAGGAGGAGCCGCTAAAATGCTGAGCCTCAAATTGCCTTGCAATCACCTTTCTTGGGATTGTAGATTCATGGCGGTCGTACCTCCTTCTCCAGGATTGTACCCCGAATTTCAGAGGTGCACATAAACAGGGTCCATATTTTACTAGAGAGTGTGGGTCAAAAGACACACAACCTGTCTCCACAGTAAATTTACTGGATAAGGTTTTTAATATTACCCAAACCACAAATGATTATTCTTTTCCATAAAAATATCACTAGTGGTAGGGGAAGTATACGCTCCTCTGTTATTAAGCCTCACTCTGCCCTGCTTTCCTTAAGTCGAGGACAGAAGCATCCCCATTTCCCTGAATGCTCCTGCATTTCTGAGGTTCCTGTACAGGAGACCTACTGTGCTGCCTTTCCTCTCTCCCCTCCTGTATCTTTGTCTGCACTGTAAGCGGAGGACTCACACTTTTCCTGAGGGATACACCTGTATTCCTCTCACTCAGTGGCCACGTGTGGTCGTGAGGGCCCTGACCACCATGTGGGGACAGGCCAGGATGACAGAGGGCAGAATCCTGGGCCAGAACCTGGAACCCAGCATCTAGTCCCAGTTCTATCATTGGTTTTAGGGTTTTGGCAAGTCTCAAATCTTCAAGACCCAGATTTCCTCATCTATAAAATGAAGAAATTGGATCAGGTGATCATATTTACCTCTGCAAGGATTCGTTGTAAAGTAATAAATGCCCCTGGCCTCCTCTACAGCAGTTGAGTTATTCCTTTACCACCTGACTTGTGCTGGAGGAGAGTCTTAATGATCGTCCGCTTCAGCCCTCCAGGCGAGTCTGCTCAGTATTTTCTTCTGGAGTTTACTTCTTTCAGTTGGCTACTTACCATGACCAAATCTATGAGAGTCCACTATGATGTAAATAAGTATCACCCTTTCTATTAACACCAGCATGGAATCATACATCATTGCAACCATGCTGACCGCTTTGTCTCCATTATAAATCGTCAAGTGAACAGATTGCTTCAGTCCATCCCCTGTACTTGCAGAACTTGGGCTTATCCATCCTGTCACCTTCACGATTCCATTCCACCTGCCTAGCAACCAGTGAAGTTAAAGTATGAAATTCTCCCAGATTAAAGGATGGGAGATTTCATAACACAGCTGCTAAACCCAGCTATCTCAAGGCTAACTGTACCTTCTAGAGATTCTAGATAGTGATCCTGTAGATGGCAGGTGAATTATCTACTCAATATTTGAATGGTCTTCTATATCTCACACCCTAATGGAAAACAATGTGCTACCACATAGGAGAATCCTGAAATCCTCATAGCTGCTGTCAAGACTTTTTTTTTTTTAATTTAAATGCTTATTATGGCATTTAGGAATCCCAAGTGTTTACTAACAGATGGTAGCTTTTTATAAATCAGATTATTTCATGTCTTATCCACCATGTAATACAAAGAAGCTATGAATTCAGGAATAAGAAATCTGTTGGAAGAGTCCCCTGGTAGGGAGAAATAATTTTAAATCTACACCATTGGTAGAGAAAAAAAAAACCCTAGAATGTAGACAACTGAGCATTGTTCCAAGTGTGGTAAAATGATGGTGATTGTTATGGGTTATGAACAGGACTTGAATGGAGTATCCATAAATCAGGGTCCAGCCCCAGACCTGGGATTAGCACCGACCGGCCATTAGAGAGCAGATAGTCCATGTCTCTCTCTGGCCTGAGTCCTTTGGTGCAAAATTAGTAAAAGGGTATCTGCCCTAAATAGTTCACATTATTGCCTTGGATCCAAATGAGAGAATGGATGTGGAAGTTCTTGGCACGTGTGATGCATTCTTTTCCTCTCCCCATCTTGTGCATAGTGATTCTTGCTTTGATGGTAGCCATTGTTTACAGGGCCCACCCTCAGGGGGATAGGGATATATTCCTATCCTTATACTGAAAATCAGGTTGATGATGACTCCTATTGCTTTGTAGCAAACAGGCAATTGTTTTATTGGAAGTATTACATCATTTTGTCTTTAACGTCATTAGCTTTCCTTCCTGAGATTCTCTTCTGAGTTCTTCCCCCCAAATCAGATATACCAGTAATATCTACTTTTTTCCAGGGGTTACTCAGCATATTTAGGTGCAATAAGGCACTGTTTCAGTGGAGACTAATAAAGTATTATAAAGTCATCAGTAACACTGCTTTTCACAAAACATCAAAAATGACATGTGTGCGTGTGTGCGTGTGTGTGTGTGTGTGTGTGTGCGCACGTGCGCACATGTGGACAAAACGATGCATCTTTTGAAGAACAAGAAAATAACTGTGGGAGTTCCATTATTTAGACAGAGGGGATAAATGGACAGGAGAGAATTATAGGTTTTTTAAAGAAAGAAATAAAATGAAACAATCCCAAAAGCTATAAATTTGTTCAAGTTATTTAAATATCCCTTAGTGATTATTTTCTAAATTGGCTCTCAATCAGTTATCCTTTTCCATCTGCAATTTTAGAAGAAAGTTTTGGAGAAGAATTTGCTGTAAATGACATCACAATTATAAAACAGTTGAAACTATGAAATAGTTTTAGATTTTTAAATAAGGGCTTTATTTACAGTCTTACCAAAACTGAAATCAAAAGTGAATGTTGAGGGATACCTGGGTGGCTCAGTAGTTTAAGCTTCTGACTCTTGATTTCAGCTCAGGTCGTGATCTCAAGGTTTAAGAGATTGAGCCCCCGCAAGGAGCCCGGCATCGGGCTCCTTGCTGGGAGTGGAGCCTGCTTAAGATTCTCGTTCTTTCTCTCTCTACCCTGCATGTGCTTGGACTCCCCCCCCCCACTCCTCTCTCTCAAAAACAAAAAACAAAAAACATAGAATATTGCAACCATCCTTTCCTACTGCAAATTTAGAGTGGGATGCCCCCATATGTCATCTCTATAAGGGACATAAGGGGTGCGGTGGCATAATTAATTGCAAGCCATTTTTACTTTCAAAATTCCCAAAAAGAATATGTTGAAAACATACATTTTCTTACAGGAATTCAGTATATATTGCCAAAATAGATTCTGACAAATATAGCAATCTATCAGTGTTTTCTTATTTTGAGAAAGTTAATATACAAAATGTTAGACTTGAAAACCAATGTCATGGTTATCACAAACAGATTATTTGCTTTTGTTTCCTTATAGAATTTTAAAAATTGTGAGCTTACCTCCTTCATTTACAATGGTTCATTCTGTAACCAATTTCTTTTAGCATGTGGTATACATCTATTATATACCGCTGAAAATATACTACAGAAAAACTTTCATTAAATAAAAATATTAGTTGTTATACAGTATTTTCTGCTTTTTCCTGTTTTTCCTGTTTCCTATTGACATGCCTTCTACCTCCTCACATAAGAATGATGGTGATATCAGTAATAGCTAACACGTAATGCTTAGTATATTTCAAGGAACTTTATGTTTATCCTCAGGAGAACAGCCTTATGAGATAGACATTGTCACTTCCTGTCTTAGAGAGATGAAGTCACTTGTCCATCTTACAACTAGTTACTGGTGAGTGGCACTCATGGGACTTGAAACTGGCCGTCACCCCCAAAGTCCATGTCCCAAGTCACTCCCATTTGTTGGGCTCCAAAACAATAGCTGTCTCGCTATGGCTTCTTCTATGACTGAGTCTCACAGAAATGAGCTCTCTGGCACGCAAATCTGTTTTCTGTCCTTTGCTGAAAACTTAAAGAAAACACTGGATTGGTGAAATTCCAAGTGCATTACTATAGCAATGTGACTTGACTTTGTCGTGTTCTCACGTCCTCTTATCTGGAGCATGCTTAGTACTGTGTCCAGACCATCAGTCTGCTGGTTAAGAGGCTGAAAACACATATTTGGGAGCCATTAAGCCAACAGATAGTAACTCAGGCTACGGGAGGGACCCAATCACCTTCATGTAAATGGCTGCTATGATCTAAGCCTAATTATCTTAGTAATAATTAAAATGTGGTATTGTAAACATAAATATGCCCTGATGTATAACAAATGAATAGCATGTATTACATGTCTTAAAATACAAGGTGGTATTGTGATAAGTACTATAAGGCTACACAAGAAAATTAATCATCTGATCTTTACCCAAATTCATTTGTACAGCATATCTGTTCTTTATGCTTTGTTTTAGACTTTAAATGCAATAAAGTGTTTACAAAGCATAAAGCACTGTACTCATTTTTCATGTTTTACTTCAGCTTTTCCATTTATTCTTTTTGCCCTCTAAACCACTTTTCACTGAAGATAAGTTTGCTGACATACGGCATAATTATTCATTTTTCTCTCAGTTACTCAATTTTGCTCACAATTTTTATGTACTAAAAATCAGTTTTGTTTAGTTTATTCTTCATAATCACCTCAACATTTTTTGTTATTGATTTAGCCCTGCTTTTAGGAACAGTTGGATTTGAGACAAATAATTCAATTCAAATAAAATCTCCCTCCCTCTTTCCTTCCTTCCTTCCTTCCTTCCTTCCTTCCTTCCTTCCTTCCTTCCTTCCTTCCTTCCCTCCCTCCCTCCCTCCCTCCCTCCCTCCCTCCTTCCTTCCTTCCTTCCTTCCTTCCTTCCCTCCTTCCTTCGTCCCTTCCCTCCACAAATATTATTACTACCATACTGAGTGCAATGCTGTGGATACAAAGGTAAACAATTACAAACAAGCCCTCAGAAGCTCCCCAGTGCAGTCAGAACACACTATGTTATGAGAAGACAGTGGAACAGGAGGCTGGACAGGGCTGGGTTTCTGAGACAGGATTTGAAGCATGGAAGTGTGCAGGCAGGCCATGGCTGTGCAGGGAGGCTGAGCAGAGACAATGAAGGCATAAAGATGAGGAAGACCAAGTGTGTGTTTGAGAAATTCTGAGACCACGAGGCAGTGGGCAATTCATTGTAGTGAGAGATGTCAGCAAGAGACACAAGACGAGATTAGGAAGAATGATTGCTTCTGAAATACGAAGGGCACAACATCTAAATTTGTGTTTAACATCTAAATTATATTCTGAAGGTCTAAAAGTCCACTGGAGATTTTTACGTAAAAGGGGAAAACTGTGTCGTGTTTTAACAAAATAATTTTGGGGACAATTCTAAGGGTGAGCTGCAATTGAATGATGCAAGAAGCGGGGTGGGGTAGATGAGTCTAGCCATAATGAGAACAGAATAAAATAGTTGTTCTGTGGGGGGAAAGATGAGAAGAGTTTGAGAGAGATTTTTAAGTAGAGTTGACAGGACTTTATAACTGACCGGGGTTGAGTAGGTGAAGAGAGCTAGCTGAAAATAGCTCTCAGGTTTCCAGATTGAATGACTTGGAACCTGGTGCTATCATTAACTATTGTAAGAGTCATAGAGGGAAGAGCATGTTGAGCACAAACATAATTCAGTTTTAAAAATATTGAGATTGAACAGTGCTAAGGTATCCAGGTTAAGATATCAGGTACAAAACAATAATGAAATGCTGGAAGTGAGAAAAAGAACTTGAAGTCAAGTTTATAGATATGAGAGCCGCTGGCATTTGCTCAAGTTGCTATAGGAAATGACCACAGACTGGGTGGCTTTAAACAGCAACCATTTATTTCTCACAGTTCAGGGGACTGAGAGGTCCCAGATCAAGGTGTCAGAAGATTCAGTGTCTGGCGAGGGCCCTCTTCCTGCTTTTCGGAAGGCTGCCTTCCTGCTGTGTCTTCACGTGGCTGAGAGCAGAGAAAGGAGGAAGCAAGTTCTCATGTCGCTTCATAGGAGGCCCTATTCCCATCAGGAGGGCTCTACCCTCAAGACCTAATCACCTCGACACACTATCACATTGGGCTTGGAAGCTCAGCATATACATTTCAGGAAAACACAAACATTCCATTCACGACAATTGACACGTAGGTGTTACTTGAAACCACAGGCAATTTGCTGGCTTTTTGAGGAAAAATGTGAATAAGATGTCAGGGCCAAGGATTAGATCTTGAGGACAGCCAAAATTTCAAATACAGAAAAAGGAGAAGGAGCAATTGATATAAACTGAAAAGCAGTCAAGGAGGTAGAACTTAAAGGGGCATCTGGGTGGCTTGGCCAGTCAAGCGTCTGACTCTTGGTTTTGGCTCAGGTTGTGATCTCTTGGTTCATGAGTTCTGCACTGACAGCACAGAGCCTACGTAGGATTCTCTCTCTCCCTCTCTCTCTACCTCTCCCTTCCCCACCCCCACCCCCACTTATGCTCTCTCTCAAAATAAATAAAACACATTAAAAAAATCTTTAGAAGAACTTGAATAGTTTTTCAGAAAGGAAAAAAATAAATGTTGAGATGTCAGTACCAAATGCCTTAGAAAAATGAAGTATGATATAAATTTTTAAAGTATTCCTGTTTAATAAAACTCAATAAAAAATCGACTATTCATGATGAAATACTAAAGTCATTGTCACTACAATTTGGCACAAGGACATATGCCTGCTTTCATTTCTATTATTTAACATTGTTTTACAGACTAATGTAATAAGACAAGAAAGTACAATGTATGATATAGTGAAAAGAAGAGAAAATCATTTTATTATATGACTATATCATATAACAAAAAAGTAACCACAAGATATTCAGTTAAATACTCTTAGAAATGCCAAATGAATTTGCTAAGATGGATGAAGATAAAATAAATATACAAAAAGAAAATGCTTTTCTTTTTTTTCAGTAATCAGTTGGAAATGAAAATGGGAAAATCACAAAAATCACAAAACTACACAGTTCCTAAGAAAAACATAGCAAGAAATTGCAGGACTTAGGTAAAGAAAACCATAAAAATGTGTTAAAGATAAATATAATAACACTTAGTAGGTTTTTTATTTTATTAATATTCAAAATTCAGTACAGCTAAAGGTACCTTAATTATAGATTGAAGATGAAGGATAGACCCAGAGAAAATATATTTGTAAACACTTAGCAAGCGAATAATATCAACAACATAAAAACATCTCCTTCAAGTTGATAATGAAAAGGTAAATAGCACAAATAAAAATAGACCAAAATTTTAACCAAATAATAAACAAATGTAAGTTATTTAAAAGTTGATATTAAGAAGTTCTTTTGTTAAAGAAGTGCAAATTAAAAATATCAATTAGATACCATTTTCTGTCATTAATTCTGCAACATTTGTAAACATCCACTAATAGCCAATCCTAGCCATAGCTGGGTTAGTATTTATCTCGTAAGTTTGGAATGGCCACTGAGATACTAACACTGCGGTTCATAAATATTTGCTTCCTTAATCCCCTTCTTCTTTCAGAACCCTATCCCACCCTCCTCTCTAGGCAGTCCATTCCAACTTCAAGATGCAGTAACTAGAGGATAAATGTATGACAACTAAAGTTCTTGAATGTTCCTGCCTTGCTTGGTAGATATTTGGAATATTATCCCTTAGAAAAAGTGCAGTAAACTGGGTATTGGCTTATACTACAACTGGGAATACGAACTGCTAAAACTTTTTTGTAGACTTATGTGACTATATCTATTACTTGTTTTAACACTTTAATCACTTTTTCTTTTAATCTTATAAAAATAAAAACACTCACATATGATATATGTATAAGTATGTTTATAACAATGTAAATGCCCAGAAACTTTAAACAAAATGCTTATCAATGAGAAAATGGTTGAATAAATTATAGTATATTGATAAAAAGGAACATTTTATAGCTATTTAAAAGAATAGATTAGGGGCACCTGGGTGGCTCAGTGGGTTAAGTGGCCGACTCTTGATTTTGACTCAGGTCATGATCTCATGGTTCGTGAGATAGAGCCCTGTGTTGGGCCCTGCACTGAGCGTGCGGTCTGCTTGGGATTATCTCTCTCCCTCTCTGCCCCAATCTCTCTCTCTCTCTGTCTCTCTCTCTCGCTCTCTCTCTCTCTCTCTCAAACTAAATAAACTTAAAAAAATAAAATAATAAAGTAATAGATTAGATATGTGTATTGACCTGGAAAGATGTCCATAATGCATTGTTTTAAAAATAAAACAACAATGTGTATAGTAATACGTACTTTTTTTTTTTTTAGTAGAAGAAGTACACCTCTTTGTTTCTGTCTTTCTGTCTCTGTCTCTCATACACATGCATCCACACACAGTGTGAGTATACATCTACATGTATGGTGTGGGGATTAAAATGTATGGACAAATACATTCCCAACTGTGGGAGGAATAGGTGCAAACAGATATACAGGGCATTACGTTTCTCTTCACACAACTTGGTATTTTTTTTAGATTTGTTTAATAAGCTTTTTATTCTTGCCATTCTAAAGAAATAGAAAAACAAAACAAAACGAAAAAGAAGGTAAAGAGAATGCCATTCTCTAGAGTTGAAGCAAAATAATGATTATGATAGAGTGTGACAAATTCAATGTAACTTGTATCATATGGTAGGAAAGGAAAGTACTAAAAATTTAGACTTATCAAATAAAATCATGTTTCCTTCTACTGATGGAGTTCCTCCAGACCACTGATTTTTTAACATTTCTAAGGGTGAAGAGCCCTTAAGAGTGGCAGATGAAACTCCTTTCCCAGTTAAAAGTGCATGAATTTTCAAACCCATCAATGGCATGTAACTGCATAGGTTTTATTAATCTCTGTTCTAATCTTCATATTTTTTCATTAAAAGGAATTGAAAATAAGTTTAAAACAAATATTCTTTGATTATGTCTTCTTTTATCATTTTCTCCATTGTGTTAATAACCTCTCTTAGCATCACCTGATTTCTTAGGAAGAGCATATTTATTTTGCTATTAAAGATTTAAAACTAATTCAATCCAGTTTTGCCAATGCAACATTCCATTACTCTCCTCTTAAATTTTACAATCCAACCAAACCAGACCATTAATAATTTCCCAAACACAGTCTAAATCCTGGGAGTTTCTTTCTTTCTTTCTTTGTTTCTTTCTTTGTTTGTTTTAATGTTTATTTATTTTTGAGAGAGAGACACACACACACACACAGAGCAGGAGCATGGGGAGGGGCAGAGAGAGAGGGAGACACAGAATCCAAAGCAGCTCCAGGCTCTGAGTTGTCAGCACAGAGCCTGACGCGGGGCTTGAACCCACAAGCTGTGAGATGATGACTGGAGCCAAAGCTAGATGTTTAACCAGTTAATCCATCCAGGCGCCCCTGGGAGTTTATTTCTTTGATCACCTTTGCCTTGGCTTAAAATATTCCTTTTATCGCCCATTCCCTGGCCATCTTAATTAATGCTTTCTGTCTAAATCCTACACAAGGACAGAAATCCTGTTTTTCTAGTCCTGGGTCCAAGACCGCCTCTTTCATTTTCCTCCAATCCATCAGCTGGAATGAATCTTGCTATCTTTGTGACTTCACAGCTCTTTGTTTTTATTTCCATCACATTTCTTAGCACATCTATATAATGTTATGGTTAATTGTATAGATGTCTTATGCCATTTACTGGCCTATTAGGTCCTTGAGAGTAGAACTCGTATCTTGTTCATTTTAAATCTGCTATTACACCTGGCACAGGGCCTTGCAAATAGTAGGTCTCGATAAATGTCAAATTGAATCGATTTTGAGCTGACTTCAGTGGGAACCCGAAGCAGAATGGCTTTTTGGCTTTGGGTCTTTTTTTTTCTTTTTCTTTTTCTTTTTTTTTGTGTGTGTGTGTGTGCAATTTTGCTTCTTTTCTCTCTACAAAGGTGTCTCAGTCAATCTACACAAGTAGTCCATAATTTTGATTTCTAGCTTTCAAATTGTCTACTACTTTAGATAATTCTAGTAAATGATATCTATTTCATAAAAGAAGAGTGAATGTTACTTTTTGCTATCTTATTTATTTATTTATCTGATAATCCTTTTTTAAATGGTGCTAATAAATTTAAATTGCTTTTACGTTGTTTGATGTCATTTCATCTAGACATTTAATTTTAATATAATTTTATAACTTACATGAATTTTTTTTAGTTTTACTTTAAACAAGTAGTCATTTTTTGGTGTATTCTCTTATTTGAATAAATAATGTGTATAGCCAAGAATACTAAAGATAGTTTAATGCAGCTTTAATGTCACTTATGTACTTTCTATTTAATAGTAATTACAAAGTTTCTTAAATAATATAAATTAATGGGTACTACAATCTCCCTCCATCAGCCCAGGGCTTTAAAAATCAAATATTGGCAAATTGGGGCATCGGGGTGGTTCAGTTAGTTAAGTGTCTGACTTTGGCTTAGGTCTTGATCTCGCTGTGAGTTACAGCCCCGCTTGAGGCTCTGTGCTGACAGCTCAGAGCCTGGAGCCTGCTTCGGATTCTGTGTCTCCCTCTTTCTCTGACCCTCCCCCTCTCACACTCTGTCTGTCTGTCTCTCTCTCAAAAATAAACATTAAAAAGAATTTTCTTTAAATCTAATATTGGCAAATAATATTCAGTCCAGAGAAAATAAAACTTAAAAAATCATTAGAAAATAAGAAACTGCCAAAAATTTATATGTAGAAATAATAAAGCTCTGAGAGTTTTAGAAATATAATTTAATGCTGGCATTTAACAGATGGTCGATACAGTAGCTTCTTTCAGTCAGCAAATTCATAATGTTAAGAAAGTTCAAGTCTTCCCAATACTAATTCTTATCAAAGTTATGTGAAACACAAACACACACACACACACATTTCCAGTGTAACTATTGGCATAACTTTAATATTGCATACATATTTCTTCTCATTAGGTTCCAGTCACAAGTCTATGCCTATTTTCCCATTGTTTTACCTAGTCCCTTAAAAATAAACATGGGACATTTTCATTCCTCTGGCTCTTCAGCAAGGCAGTTGAGATCTAATTGCTTTCTTGCTTTACATTAAGACAACATTTCAATTAGATATTGTCATGATGTTTTTCTATCAGAATCAAATAAGATAGGTTCAGACATAGATCATAAACATGTCAGAATTAAGGGAAAATAATAATACCTTGGTTATATCCATTTGTTTGTTTGCTTGTTTATTTAGAATCTCCAAGCATATTTATATATTAATTCTTTTTTTATTTTATTTATTTATTTATTTATTTATTTATTTATTTATTTTTAATTTTTTTTAACGTTTATTTATTTTTGAGACAGAGAGAGACAGAGCATGAACAGGCGAGGGGCAGAGAGAGAGGGAGACACAGAATCTGAAACAGGCTCCAGGCTCTGAGCTGTCAGCACAGAGCCCGACGCGGGGCTCGAACTCACGGACCGTGAGATCATGACCTGAGCCGAAGTCGGATGCTTAACCGACCAAGCCACCCAGGCGCCCCTATTTTATTTTTTTAAAGTTTATTTATTTATTTTGAGAGAGAGAGAGAGAGAGAGAGAGAGAGAGAGAGAGAAAGCATGAGTCAGTGCTGGGGCAGGGTTACAGAGAGAGAGGAAAAAAGAGAATCCCAAGCAGGCTCTGTGCTGTCACCGAGGAACCCGACCTAGGGCTCCATCCCAAGAACTGTGAGATCATGACCTGTGCAGAAACCAAGAGTCAGAGGCTTAAATAACTGAGCCACCATGGCACCCCCTTTTTTTCATTTTAGAAACATCCTATGGAATAACAACAGGGAAATACTGTTTTATCTATTCAGGCTACAGATAGAAAACTTAATGCAAAAAAAAGTGTATTTAGCAAAAAAAAAAAGTGATGTTGTCCAGTTTGCATCAGTTAAACTGAATATAGCTTTCTAAACATTGCTAAGCATCAACTGTATGGTGGACATTAAACCTGATCTAAATAGTAGCAATATATCAGGTTCTGCCTTTAAAAAGCCCCATTACATATATCCATAATAAACTATACTACAAAAACCAACAAACAAGCCCCCAAAAACCTGTAGCAATTGCTGCAATAGAAACACAAGTGAAGTATCAAGAGGGTAGACAGCAGGAAGAGAGAACAATTCTTTTTAGATCAAGGAGGATTTAGGAAAAATTTCACTAAGGAGACAGGTTGAGCTTTGAAGCAGAGATTTAACTAAATAAAGAAGGGAAGAGATCACACCCCTCAAAAATGGAACACTTAGGTATAAATCTAACAGAATGTGTGCAAGATCTATATAAACTACAAAACTTTAATGAACAAAATCAAAGAACTAAATAAATAGAGGGATACTCCATGTTCATGGATAAGAAGACTCAATATTGTCAAGATGTCAGTTCTTCCTAACTTGATCTACAGATTTAGTACAATCCCAATCAAAATCCTAGCAAGTTACTTTATGGGTATTGACAAACTGATTCTAAGGTTTAGATGGACCCAGAATAGCCAACACAGTGTTGGAGGAGAGAAAGTTGGAGAATTGACACTACTCTATGCCAAGACTCACTATAAAGCTATAGTATTCAAGACAAAGTGGAAAGAATAGGCAAACGGATCTGTGGAACAGAATAGAGAGCCCAGAAATAGATCCCATAGTATGTAGTCAAGTGATCTTTACAAAAGAACAAAGGCAATACAAATATGGATGCAGAAATTCTCAATAAGATACTAGCAAATCGAATTCAACAGCATATAAAAAGAAGTATTCACCATGATAAAGTGGGATTCATTCCTGGGCTGCAGGGCTGGTTCAACATTCGCAAATCAATCAATGTGATACATCACATTAATAAAAGAAAAGATAAGAACCATATGATCCTGTCAATCGATGCAGAAAAAGCATTTGACAAAATTCAGCATCCTTTCTTAATAGAACAAGGGCAATACAATGGAAACAAAAGGAGTCTCTTTTTGCTGGAACAACTAAACATCCACATGAAAAAAAAGAATCTAGACACAGACTTTATACCCTTCACAAAAATTAACTCAAAATGGACCATAGCCTATATGTAAACTCCTACAAGATAATATAGGGAGGAAATCTAGATGACTTTGGGTATGGTGATGACTTAATTTTTAAATATAACACCAAAGATATAATCCATGTAGGAAATAATTGATAAACTGTATTTCATTAAAATTTAAAACTTTTGCTCTGCAAAAAATAATAGCAAGATCATGAGAGGATAAGCCACAGTCTAGGAGAAAATATTTGCAAGAGACACTCCTGATAAAGGGCCACTATCCAAAATATATAAGAACTCTTAAAACAATAAGAAACTAAACCCAAGTAAAGAATGGACAAAAGATCTTAATAGACACATCAACTGGGATGCTGTGGTGGCTCAGTCAGTTAAGTGTCTCATTCTTGGTTTTGGCTCAGGTCACGATCTTACGGTTCGTTAATTTGAGCCCCACATCAGGCTCTGCACTGATGGTGTGAAGACTGCTCAGGATTCTCTCACTCTCTGCCCCTCCCCCCATCTCTCTCTCTCTCTCTCTCTCTCTCTCTCTCTCTCTCTCTCTCTCTCAAAATAAATAAACTTTAAAAAAAAAAGACCTCAACCAAAAAGATATCCAGATGGGAAATAGGCGTATGAAAAGATTCTCCACATCATATGTCATCAGGGAAATGCAAATTGAAACAACAATGAGATGACACTAAACACCTATTAGAATGACAAAAATCCAAAACATCAACAACACCAAATGCTGGCAAGGATGTAAGGCAACAGGAACTCTCACTCATTGCTGGTGGTACAAAATGGTGCAGCCACATTGGAAGACAGCTTGGCAGTTTCTTACGAAACTAAATATACTCTAACCAATGATCCAGTAGCTTAGTCCTTAGTAGCTACCCAAAGGAGTTGAAACATGTCCATTCGAAAACCTGCATGTGGATGTTTATAGTAGTTTTATTTGTAATTACCAAAGCTTGGAAGCAACCAAGATGTCCTTCAGGAAGTAAACGGATAAACTATAGTAAATTTAGACGATGAAATATTATTTAGCACTGAAAGGAAATGAACTATCAAGCCATAAAAAGACATGGAAGAAATTTAAATGCCCTTTACTAAAGCCTATTGAAAAGGCTACCTACTATATGATTCCAACTACATGGCATTCTGGAAAATGCAAAACTATGGAGTCAGTAAAAAAAACTAGCGGTTGCCAAAGGAGGGGTTGGGGTGAGGGAAGGATGAATAGGCAGAGCACAAGGGATTTTTAGGGCAGCAAAACTATAATATAATGTACCTGTACCACACTGTAATGTAATGGTGGATATATGTCATTACACATTTGTCAAAACCCATAGAATATACCCCACCAAAACTTTACCATAACGTAAATGATGGTCTTTGAGCAGTTACGATATGTCAGTGTAAGTTCATCAAGTGTAAGAAATGTACCCTTTAATGAGATACATTGATAATGGGTAAGGCTGGGCAGGTGTAAGGATGGGGTGGGTATGAGAAATCCTTGTACATTCCTCTCAATTTGCTGTGAACCTAAAACTGCGCTTTTAAAAATAAGGTCTTAAGAGGGAAAAAAGGAGGGGAGGGGTCAGTCTAAGTAGAGCAGAGATAGGAACAAAGTTAAGGAGGCATATTTGAAGAATAAGGAATAGTTGCACACAGTTGGAAGCAAGGATGCTGAGGTGAGAAGATGTAAGCAGTGAGGCTGGGAGCACAGATGGATCTTCAAATGGAAGGTTTTATCCTGGCAGTTGAGGAGTCTAGATTCAGTTTCTAGGGGATGAGTGGCCAGACATGTTGTTTGGGAAGGAAGGGGACACGATCGGCTATCTTCTGCTGAAGGTACATGTAGCTATGACATGGGAAATCGATAGAGCTAGGTAATCTTTCACGTGTTTGTAGACTTTGATGTAGTGATCACATTTCCAGGAATTTATCCTAAGGAAACAACTGAAACTACTGAAAAAACTTTATACACAATGGTAGTCATTAAAATGCTGAATAGCTAGGGAATGATTATATAAATGGTACCTTCACTTGACGGAATATTAGGAAAATAAATTTAAAAGTTTACAAATAGTTTTTGGTAATACTAGAAAATTATCAGGCTACTATCAAAGCAAAACAAGACGGAAAGGTATGCTTGTTGTTTAATCATGGTTAATTTCACAAAATTGTGTGTGGGAAAAATCCTAGGAGATATACCAAAATGGTAAAGTGGGAGCTAGCAAGAGGTGAGACTGTTGGTAGTTTCTTTTTGCATCACAGTGTCCAATACATTTCTCTAAACGTGTATTAGGTATGCAATGAAAAAAATCAATAAACTTTTTAATAGCCCAACCAAGAACAGCCAAGTCCTTGAACCCAGCGGTGACAGCCTGAATGCAGAGGGAGAGACAGAGTCAGATTCTAGGTGGACATTGTTCTCATGGATGTGGAGGATAAGAAAGATCTAGAGCAGCCCTGACCTCTAAGCTGGTCAGATGGTGATGTTTTCATCAAATGCAGGAGAGGCAGGGTGGAAGGTTTTACGTTGAACATGTTTATATGCAGGGATCCTTAGGATATCCAGCAGATGCATTTTAGTGGCAGCTAGAGATTAAAGTATTCAGTGCTGACAAACATACAGTAAATCACCACTTTCTAGTCCCAGGATGGAGATGATGAAAAGTAATTTGGTAGTATGTTCACATACTTCAAACCAACTATAGAAAATTCATTATGCACTTTGATCCAAAATAGACCCCCCCCAAAAAAAATCATTATTTACAAAGATGTTCATTGCAGGATGTAGCCTATAACCAAGAGAAAACAGGAAAAGAGGAAAACAAAACAATCCCCCAAAGTAGGGGAAAGTTAAATAAATTATGATGAATCCATTCAATGGAATGTTTTATAGCAATCAAGAATAAGGTATTAAGAGTCTTCTATGGTTTGCCTCCCTCTGTGCTTTTCTTTCTCCTTCCCTTCCCCTATGTTCCTCTGTTGTGTTTCTCGAATTCCACATGAGTGAAATCACATGGTAGATTTCTTTCTCTGACTGACTTAGAGGTGGGTGGGGAGATGGGTTAAATGGGTGGTGGGCATTAAGGAGGCACTTGTTGGGATGAGCACTGGGTGTCATGTGTAAGAGATGAATCCTGAAGCCATGACAACACTGTATGTTCACTAACTTGAATTTAAATTTAAAAAAAAACAGTGTATTAACAAAATAAAATACTTATGTGGGATTTTTTTAAATCATGTGTTAAAATTATATAGAAGTAGCCTTTGACTTTGTAAACCATTACATAAATAAGATAGACTAATCACATATCAAAATGTTAACAGTGTCTCAACTCTTGGTGTAAGTATTATAGATCCTACTCCCTTTTAACTTTTCTTTATTTTTCAGTTCCTTTCTACCAAGAGCACACCTTACTTTTATAACTAGAAGTAAAAAAAAAAATTAAAGGGAAGGGATGGGTGTCTAGAGATAAAGGCTAAAATGTGGGTTTGAGAATCATCCACATATAAGTAATAGTAGAAGTCATGGGTAATCATTAAACTCCAGAGATAGACTATGTTGTCTCTCTTAATAACTTCTTAGTACATAGATTTTATACAATAAGCTGAAACATTGTCATGATTCAGTCATATGTTTATCAAAAGTCAATTAGAGCCTTAGGCCTTTGTCATTTTGGGATGTTCAATAGAATGAACATGGCTTTTAAAATTGATTTGATAAAGATAAAACTTGACATTAGTGTACAGAATTCATTTTCTTACTTTTCTTCAGAAAACATGTCATACTCAATTTTAATTTGAAGAAAATATAGAGCAAATCTGCATAAGGCAAAAATAGTAAAGGTTTGTTTGCCCTAAGATATGTTTCTCACTATAATTGGGTTGTCAGAATGCATCTGACATATGCTAATGAAACAGAGAGAAAGCCAAAATGCAGTTTATTTGGTTACATTAGTCCTTTTCATACGCAAACCAGCAACATTTATTTAGCTCCCACTTAGATGCTAGGAATGAAAAAGTACAAAACAACACCACCCTGGCATTTAAGCAGCAGACGAAAGCCATCAGCAGAAGGCAGCGAATCATTCGTTCCAGTGAGTAATAGAATAAATGCTGAAAATTTGAGGAATGCAGTGTCGCTGTGAATGCATAGCAGACTTCGTGGAGGAGGTGGCAATCTGGCATGGGTCTTGAAAACCGGACTGTAGGAAAGAAAACTTCAGATACTCTTTCAGTTATTGCCACAGTGTTCTTCAAAGTGGTCATTTCAGTTTACATCTAAATCAGCCAGGAATAAGAGTCTCCATTTTTCCTCATGTTGGCCAGTACTTGACACTGGGAGACTTTTAATCCACACGTGCCATGTCGGGCATCTTTTCCTATATTTATTTGGCAATGCATGTTTTTCTCTTCTATGCATTGCCTGCTAATATCCTCTGCCCAATTTCTTTAGAGTTGTTTATCTTTTTCTTATTGATTAAAAGGAGTTCTCAGTGTATCCTGGATGTCAATCCCTTGCCAGGAGAGACTTGTCTCTCTCTTCTTGGAGCCAGACTGCCTGAATCCCACACTCACTAACAGCGAGTCCTTCAACTAGTTATTTAACCTCTCTGGGCAATCATCTTCTCAACAATAAAACTGGTATAGTAGCACACCTACCTGGTAGGGTTGTTGTGAAAAGTCAACGAGTTAATATAGAAAGCGCTTGGAAGGATGTTCCAAGGATGTAGCAAGCGTTAATTAAATGTGGGCTCTGCTTGTTACAGTCATTATCGCTCTCTCTCTCAAAGGTAGATAGTTTCTAACTGGCCACTTCACGAAGGACTTGTCTGTTGGGAGTCCCCATCCCACTTGGTGTAGACTCTGGGACTTGTCTTCTGTCTTTGTGTGACCCATAATGCAGGCTCACCTTCCCGGAGTGGGGGTGTGACATGTTCTGACCATCCCAGGGCTTGCCGTTCGTTCCTTGATTCTCCTTTCTTTCTGGCCCTCACTTTCTTAGAGTTTGAATTCAAACAGATAGAGGTCATATTTTTTTGCAACACTTCTATTTTAAAAAATTAAGATAGAAATTGTTTCTAAAATATTCCGCATATCATATTGATGGATGTGGAAGGCTTTTCCATTTTTCTCTTGTAGTGTGGCATTTCATCTCCTGGCTGATAAGAAATCATTGTTTATTAAGTATATGAAATATTCTTCTCTCATATTGCGGATATACTTTTTAAATGTAGCAACATTTAGTGGTAAAAAGCAGTCTGCTTTTGGAGGCATGCTTACAAAAGTCTCTCTCACCCCAAGATAACATAAAAGTCATTTACATGATTTAAATTTTCTTCCTATACATTTATGAGAGTAAATAACATTCAGAATATATGCTGGCATATGAAGTCAATTAGGGAATCTAACAGCATTCCTCCAAAATGTTTAACTAGGTGTTACAACTTCTCTTGTTGAGTAATTGTTCCTTCCTTAACTGGCACAGCTCTGGTTCAGTTGCCATCTGCACTCCTCAGTCCTTCTGTGGGGCATTGCCAACTGTAAGAAGCACCAGTCTGGGGGTGCCTGGGTGGCTCAGTCGGTTAATCGTCTGACTCTTGATTTCAGCTCAGGTCATGATCTCACAGTTTGTGAGTTCAAGCCCCACGTTGGGCTCTGTGCAGACAGCTCTCTGTCACTGTCTCCACCCCTCCCCCAACTCATGCTCGCTCGCTCTCTCTCTCTCTCTCTCTCTCTTGCAAAATAAATAAATAAACTGAAAAGAAAAGAAGAGAAGAGAAAAGAAGCACTAGTCTGCTGTTTCCCACACCCAAATAGTAAAGAATACACATTATTTCCTACTGGGCAGGGATTCATATTGGCAGAAAGAATAGTGGGGGGAGAATGGCTTTTTTAATTACTTGTGCAGTCATCCCCAAACCACTCTGACCTGAATTATTAGGGGTGAGGGAGTGATTATTCTGGAACTGTCTGGAAATAAGTATGAATAAGAGGATATCACGAGGTCACCTGGAGGCCCATTCTGACTGGTAGGAGGCAGTCAAGGTTTCATTCAGCTCTCATCAGAACTGAAAAATCTCAGAAAGCAAGTCCCAGTGGGGGCCCCTCACTGAGTACAATTTAACAGTTACTTTCAGGCATCTGCATGTGGGAAGTACTGTAAGGCTCTCAAGGCCTCCTTGGCCTATGAGGTTCAGGTATCGTGGGTGAAACCTGGATTTCCCACAATGTGCGAAAGCCCAAACTCATAATGGAAACTCTAAAAAGCTGGGTACTCACGCCCACCTAACTCTTTGTACCTTGACAAACTTAATTTGGGTTAAACACAATGAAAATTCAAAAATGACACTGGCCTGGGCTTCTGTATATTTACTTAACATTTTAGCAACACACAAAATTTCCTTTCCTAAAGAGGATTAGCATTCTATAAGGTAAAGCTTGTTAACTATAAAAATTGGGTTTACTGTCTAAAGTCTCCTATTCCCATGCAAGGTTTAATCCAGCAAACATGGCTAAGTTTCTTGTGAGCTTTACTTCAACCTCAGCTTTTCAAAAATTTCTGATTCAAAATTATTAATCCTAGTGGTTTATGGCCTGCCCTGGTATTTTTCAGTCTTTAGCATGAGATCTTTCATTTAGAAAACTACAAGTGGACATGTCAACCTGGAGCATTACTTAGGAACATGAATTATGAAATGTAATATGAACACAAATGCCTACACTGGTTCTCATTGTACAACTTATAATTATACTAGAAACCTCCAGTTGGATGTGCTTGTAACACCGTGTGGTTGAATTCATTTAAATGCATTGAGAAAGAGTAAGCTGTAAGCTGAGTTCTATTTAGATTAATCTGATCATTAAGATCCGTATTGGGTTACAAATCTGAGATAGCAGTGAACTGGATAATTTGAGTCTAGGCCACCCCTGCTGGATTTCTTTTTCTTCTTCCTTTGCAGACCTGGCAGTCTCTTGATAAGATCAGCTGTATCCATTAATGGGTAATGCCCAGTCACCTGTTGGTCCTCGTGTGGGTCCTTGGAGGGCCCTGGCCTCACCTTGGCCTGTGCCTTTCTGTTTTTGTGACTGGTGAAGGCTTTCCCAGAAGTCACCCTTTGAGGATGTTGATGGAGACTACTCTTTACAATTTTTTCTTTAAAATTTATTTATTATTGAGAGACAGAGAGACACAGAGCGTGAGCAGGGGAGGGGTAGAGAGAGGGGGAGACACCGAATCTGAAGTAAGATCCAGTCTCTGAGCTGTCAGCACAGAGCCCAATGCAGGGCTCGAACTCACAAACTGCGAGGTCATGACCTGACCTGGGGTCGGTCACTTAACCAACCGAGCCACCCAGGCGCCCCAATGGAGACCACTTCTGACTGGCATGCCCTACGCCATGCCAGTCCAAAGGGCCCCCCGAAAGACCAGAGTTGCTCACTCCAACCCAGCAGGGCACATTGGCCTCCTCACTTAGTAATATTTAGAGTCTTTGACGTTAAGCTGCTCTGGCTTTTCTCAGTGTGTGTCCTTGGGTGTGTATCTCGGCTTCTCTTCATCTGTCAAACAAGGACACTGAGGGTTGTCCTGAGGAATATGTACATCATACATAAGAGAGACTGGCTGAGCAGGGACTCTGGAAATGGTAATTGGCATTATTGTTATTTCATATCACTGTTCATTTTTTTTTTCAAGAGTTTGTATTGACAATACTATGCTCCAGGAGCTATGTCAGGTACTGAGGTGACAACCAGGAACATCACAGTCTCCTCCCTCCGAGAGCTTACAGTTTAGTGAGGAAAGAAACAAATATGAAGTTGCCTACCGTTCAGTGAGGTGACTGCTAAGACTGGGGCTTCTGGAACACGCAGGGGAGGGCTCTTAATCCCGCTTTAGGAGCTGCTAGCAAACGCCCCCAGAGAAGCTGATGGTGCGGACTTCTGAAGGAGAAGGGGTGTCATATGCAGGGGCCCTGGCGAGGGATTGGAACTAAGCTTTGTGGGCTCTGCAAGCACCTCGATGTGACCCGAGAGCGGAGTTCTCTCGATCCTGCAATGCAGGCTGAACTTCCAAATGGATGGAATATTCACCATTCAGGAACTAGTTTTACGCATTTTCAGAAGATTTAATGAAATTGAACAAGGAAGAAACGGGTGTCCGTGAGGAGAGCAGTGAGCAACTCCGTGGTTCTCCAAAGACGAGAGGGTGGAGCTGGGAAGCCTGGAAGTAGATTTCGAGAAGCCCTGTTTTTCTCCACCGTATGCGCAGTTTTCAACAGTTGCACATTTCCTAGACCTAGCACGGTAACGTAGCATGAGAACTAGGCCGAACCAGGACTTTTTTTAATGAGGTGGGAGTGACAGCTAATAAATAGAAAGCAGAACTAACAGGTTTAAAAGCTATCAGACCAAATCAAAGAGAAGAAAAGGAGAGGAAAACAAGCCTCTGTGGATAACTTCTGCTAGAACTCAGTTCTATTTATAAATTGGAAATAAGCAGTCTTCCCCAAGGACATGACACCCTTTCTTATTCATAAGACACAATTACCGCTTTAAGAAATCGTCTGCACTGCATTTGATTTTTGGTGGAATTTGATTTCATTATTTGATCTTATTTGTGGGTTTGGGGGCTTGATCAATAGATACTTATCCACACAAGAAAATACAGAAAAGTTACACTGATGAAATTCTGTTGATAACTTTTCTGCCAGGTGATTAAATTCTGACCTAATGTGCCAAGACGAAACCTCATAATATACATTATGGCATTTGTTTAGTCCAAGAAAACTCACTCATCCAAGAAGTCCACTGATAGCATATTCATTTAATATAATTACTCTATTATGCATAAAATTATGTGTTTAAAGAGAGTTAGGCAACCTGTTTTAATCACTGCAGTAAGTTGTAAATGAAATGAAAAAATCCTGGCTGTGATCTTAAAAGCATTCTGTACCCTGTCTGCTATCACTGAACAAAGGCGAGTTTTTCAGAATGACATCAAAATATTGCAGTTGTTTGTTTGGAAGTAGGAAATATTAAGAACTTTTCATTAAGAGTCATGTAAGTTGATCCATATTGCACGTTACAGACCTGCCTAGATGACCACAAATGAATGACTGTGGAGTGTGTTGTATACAAGCATGGTGGCTTGGGGACCACTTCTGATTTGCAGCATTTGCTTTTTGCCGGTTAAGATTTCCATAGACAAGTTTCTTGACTGACCGGCAGTTAAGAGTCACTTTTGTCTTTGACACACACCTCCCTTACATGTGACCTTCAACAAGTTCTCTGATGCCACATATACATGGATGGAGTAAAAAAGAGGGAGGTAAAGAAAAATTATCTGAGCCAAACAACAGAATGATTTTAGAAAATGCTCTTTTCAGGTTAAAAAAGAGAGAGAGGAGAGAAATACAGAGAGCACCAACTGTCTTTTAAGGACCTTGGTGTTGCCTGCAGTGCCTTGGTGTAATAGATGCTCAAAAGATAGTCATTGGATGGGTGAATGAATTGAGGAAAGCAATGACTTCACACTTTGTAAAAACACTTTGGTTGAGTATTTGGGGGAAATTCTGTGTGTTGACAAATGAATAGAGAAGAAAGAATATCACTATAGACAACCAAGAGACTATATAAATGGATATTTATTCTTTTGCCAAAGTTTTTTTCTTGTCATCAAACTCTATTTGATTTATCAGGTAGGCCTACCCAACAGTGAGTATCTAGCAGTGGAGAGATTTTGCTCTTCCTCAGTGAGAAGTCATAACCTGGAGGTCTGAAGGCTAAGTCCAACCCTTCAATGTGTTTGATAAGCCTGAGTGATTTTTTTTTTTTTTTGAGACAGTTAAAAATGGACAGTTTTCATGTCCAGATGTCTGGCTTCTCTTGTGTACTGCTAAGTCTGACAACACTGAGCCCACCTTCCTGTGTCAGTCTGGAGTCAAGTAACACCTTCCTTGTTTTTCTCCATTCTCACCCATTCCTATTGAGTCTGCCATGGTAGTCTCATACCAATTGACCTTAATTAGCCCTGTCTGCATGATTGTCTTTCTTAAAGTAGAGGAATATTCCAATGAACCAGATTGACTGGATAAGCCACAAGTTGCCAGAAAAATGAGAGAAAGAAAATTTTGTGTGGAAGCGAATAATCATCTTGTTGAAGGATACACAAATAAAATATGTCTGTGGGGAAGGATTAAGACACCGCCTGCCTCCGTTCTGCACTTCACTTGTATTCATTCTGATAAGCATTTGCATTTTAATTCTTGATTTTCAAATATCAATGATAAAAGGAAAATTGAGTCTGTTGACAGTTCAAGAATGGAATCAGAAATGAATTCTGGAAAAATTCTGGGGAAATATAAATAGCAGGAGACAGAAGAGGAAAGGAAATATTTCTACCTGAAATCTTACTGTTTTCTCTATATTCACTTCTTGATGAATATTGTTGTTTTGTTTCTTAATTCTTCTCTCTCTCTTACTCCCATACTCTTCCCAGAAACTATTTTGTTTATCAAAAGCCACAGGTAGGATGGACTTGTAAGATGAAGTCTAACACCAACTATAGTATAATGATAACACTGGCTGTCACTTATTGTCCTTTTTTCTGCCTGACACTAGATTTAAGGTGTTTTAAATAAATTAGTCCTAATCCTCATGATAATTATTTAAGACAGCAGTTGCTACCCCTATTTTTACATATGCTGGGACTGAACCTTAGAATGGTTAAATAATTTCCCCCAGCTAATAAAAGCAGACGAAGATTCAAATTAGGTTCACATGACTGCATCGTACGTGCTCTTTCCACTTGGGCTTGCTTAATAGTTGGCTAACCGTTCCAACTGGATCATTAACTCATGCTTAAAAAAATAACAACCCCATCAGCCCGTTTCAGAGTTCATTGATCCTGAAGCATAGCTTAGAAAAAAATTCTCTTACTATAATTTAAGCCACGGTTGGTCTTTACTTTTCAACCTAACACATGAAAAGATCTTTAAAATTTCAGAACTTTTGTTGTGTTCTTTTCTAATACATATATAACTATATATAAATTATATTAGTGATACCAAATAGCATAATCAAAATTTTTGTGTATATGTTTGTATTTTCATATATATGCATATATATGTATTTTCATTTTCTGTGTATGGAATTTAAATAGTTTCCTAATGACCATATTTATTTGTTCATTCGTTCATTCACTTAGAGTACAGTATATAGACAGAAGCCTGGGCTGTGAGTCAGCCAACCTTGCATATAAGATCTGGCTCTACCATTTACTACAGTAAGGCCTTGTTCAAGTTACTTAATGTATTTCAGGGTTTGTTAAATTTTAAAATGGGACTAACAATGCCAGCTTTATTTGAAAAATAAAATGAGAATATATACAAGGATATGCACGTTATCTATTTCTTCTTGACTGTGCTTTAATAGCTTTCCTCTTTCAAGAAATATGTGCGTTTCAACCCCATTGTCATATTTATTGGCATACAGCTCTTCATATCTCTTATTATATTATTAATATAATAAAGTATATAGAATGTTATAGAAGATGATAGAATAACAATGTGGAGTGAGCGGTGATATCACCACTGTCATTCCTGTAAGCGGTCATTGGTGTCTTTTCTCTTTTTTAGTGCTCTTTTGATTAAAGGCTTATCAATACTATTATCTTCTCAAAGAACCATTTTTGGGTTTCACTGATTTTCCCCATCACTTTCTATTTTCTATTTCATTAATTTCCACTCAAATACTTCTTCTTTTTTCTTTTATATTTTTGAGTATAGTTGACACACTGTTATATTAGTTCCAGGTATACAACATAGTGTTTCAACTTCTCCATACATTATGCTGTGCTCACCATAAGTGTAATACCATCTGTCATCACGCAGCACTATTAAAATTATCATTGACTATATTCTCTATGTTATGTCTTTTATTCTTGTGACTTATTCATGCCATAACTGGAAACCTGTATCTCCCACTACCCTTCACCCATATTGGCTATCCCCCACCCCCTTCCAGCTGGCAGCCATCAATTTGTTCTCTATATTTATGGGTCTGATTCTGCATTTTGTTTGCTTATTCAGTTGTTTTGTTTTTTCAGATTTCACATATGAGTCAAATCATGTGGTATTTGTGGTTCTCAGTATGACTTATTTCACTCAAAATGATATCCTTAAGGGGCACCTGGGTGGCTCTGTCAGTTAAGCGTCCAACTCTTGGTTTTGGCTCAGGTCATTATCTCACATTTTGTAAGTTCGAGTCCAGCATTGGGCTCTGTGCTGGCAGTGTGGAGCCTGCTTGGGATTCTCTCTCACTCCCTCTCTTTCCACCCCCGCCCCATTTGTGCTGTCTCTATCTTTCTCAAAATAAATAAATAAATTTTTAAACAAACAACTTAAAAAATAATACCCTATAAGTCCATCCATGTTGTCACAAATGACAAGATCTCACCCATTTTTATGGCTGAGTAATATTCCATTATATCTATATGTATATATCACATCTTCTTTATCCATGTATCTGTTGATGGACACTTAGGTTGCTTCCATACCTTGGCTATTGTAAATAATGTTGCAATAAGCATAAAGGTGCACATAATCTTCTCAGATTGGTGTTTTCATTTTCTTTGGGTAAACACCCCATAAGCGAATTATTGGATCCTATGGTATTTATATTTTTAATTTTTTAGGAACCTACATACTGTCCTTGATAATGGCGGTATCAATTTACATTCCCACCAATGCAAAAAAAAGGGTTCCTTGTTTTTCCACATCCTCACAAACACTTGTTATATCCTGTCTTTTTATTTTTGTACTTCTGACAGATGTAAAGTGATATCTCATCATGATATTGATTTGTTCTATCCAAATACCAACAGCATTTTTCACAGAACTAGAACAAAGAGTACTAAAATTTGTGGGGAACCAAAAAAGACCTTGAATAGCCAAAGCAATCTTGAGAAAAAATATCAAAACTGGGGATATCACAGTTACAGATTTTAAGATATACTACAAAGCTATAGTAATCAAAACAGTATGGTTCTGACACAAAAATAGACACCAAGATCAATGGAACAGAAATAAACCATGCTTCTTAGTCAATTAGTTTAGGAAAAAGGATACAAGAATATACAATGGGGAAAACACAGTCTCTTCAAAAAATGGTGCTGGGAAAACTGAACAGTTACATGCAAAAAAATGAAACTGGACCACTTTCTAACAACATATACAAAAAAAAAAAACACCTCAAAATGGACTAAAGACCTAAATGTGAAACCTGAAACCATAAAAATCCTAGAAGAGAGCACAGGCAGTAATTTCTCTGACATCTGCTATAGCAACATTTTTCTAGACATGTCTCCTAAGGCAAGGGAAACAAAAACAAAAATAAACTATTAGGACTGCATCAGAATAAAAGGCTTTTGCACAGTGAAAGAAATCATCAACAAAACAAAAAGGCAAACTACTCAATGGGAGAAAATATTTGCAAATAATATATCCAATACGGATTAATATTGAAATATATAAACTATTTATATATATAAAATATATGCAACTTTGTTTCCTTTGTTTTTCCTACTGTGGTTCACATTTTCTTTCTTTCTTTCTTTCTTTCTTTCTTTCTTTCTTTCTTTCTTTCTTTCTTTCTTTCTTTCTCTCTCTCTCTCTCTCTCTCTCTCTTTCTTTCTTTCTTTCTTTCTTTCTTTCTTTCTTTTCAGTATATGAAGTGTATTGTCAAATTGGTTTCCATACAACACCCAGTGCTCATCCCAACAGGTGACTTCCTCAATACCCATCCCCCACCCTCCCCTCCCTCCCACCCCCCATCAACCCTCAGTTTGTTCTCAGTTTTTAAGAGTCTCTTACGCTTTGGCTCTCTTCCACTCTAACCTCTTTTTTTTTTTTTTTCCTTCCCCTCCCCCATGGGTTTCTGTTAAGTTTCTCAGGATCCACATAAGAGTGAAAACATATGGTATCTGTCTTTCTCTGTATGGCTTATTTCACTTAGCATCACACTCTCCAGTTCTATCCACGTTGCAACAAAGGGCCATATTTCATTCTTTCTCATTGCCATGTAGTACTCCATTGTGTATATAAACCACAATTTTTTTATCCATTCATCAGTTGATGGACATTTGGGCTCTTTCCATAATTTGGCTATTGTTGAGAGTGCTGCTATAAACATTGGGGTACAAGTGCCCCTATGCATCAGTACTCCCGTATCCCTTGGGTAAATTCCTAGCAGTGCTATTGCTGGGTCATAGGGTAGGTCTATTTTTAATTTTCTGAGGAACCTCCACACTGCTTTCCAGAGTGGCTGCACCAATTTGCATTGCCACCAACGGTACAAGAGGGTTCCCGTTTCTCCACATCCTCTCCAGCATCTATAGTCTCCGTGTGGTTCACGTTTTCTATTCTTTCTATAATTTCTTAAGGTAGAAGCTGAGGTCATTAACTTGGGATAGTTCTTTTTTTTTTTTTTTTTTTTTTTTTTTTTTTTTTTTTTTTTTTGTCTAGTAGGGACTTTGTTACTATAAAATTCCTTCTAATGTACTGTTTTACTTGCATCCTACAAATTTTTATATAGTTTATTTTCATTCACTTAAAATACTTCAATGTTTTTCTTTTGATTTGCTCTTTGACACATTAGCTTTGTTTTAATTTCCAAATATTTGGGAATCTTTCCAGATGCTTTCCTGTTACTAATTTCTACCTTAATTCCATGTAGTCATATAGCACACTTTGTATAACTTGAAATCTTTTAAATTTTTTGAGACTTGTTTTATGACTCAGAATGTGGACTATTTTGGTAAATGTTCTGTGTGCACATTAAAAACATGTGTGTGCTACCATTTGGACTGCAGTGCTCTATAAATGTCAATTAAGTCAACTGATAATGTCATTTGTATCAATTAACTGATAATATTGTCTAGGTTTCTATATCTTTACTGATTTTTTTTTGTCTACTTGTTCTGTAAGTTATTGAGAAAATGGATGGAAATCTGTCATTGATGGGAAAGTCACATCAATGGGCCACAGGGAGAGGTCCTTTTTGTGGATATTTCCTGTAGCCAGCAGGTGGGTATCACTGGGTCTCAGGTGATAAGGCAGGCTAGAGTGGGTGGGTCGCCCAAGGAATGGGAAGGAGTGGCTCCACATGCCAAAGTTGGTCTACATCGCATCCACCTTCATGAACATCTTTTCCAGTGTGATTTGAGAATGTTCTTTTAATAAACGTCTTTGTTAAAAAAAAAAATAAAAAGCTACACAAACGAAAACAAAACCATAGTTTTGGCTTTCTCTGATTCTTCCTGCAATTTTATCAGCTTTTGCTTCAGGTTTGTTGACACTCTGTTATTGGGTGCATAAATGTTTAGGATTGTTCTATCCTCTTGATAAATTAACCCCTTTATCAGTAGGTAATCACCTTCTTTATCCCTGGTAGATTTCTGTGCTCTAAAAGCTACTCTGTTAGTATTAATATAGCCACTGCTGCTTTCATTGGATTAATGTTAGCGTTATTTATCTTTTTCCATCTTTTTTACTTTCAACATAAGACAATATTTAAAGTATGTTTTTTGGAAGCTGCATATAACTTTTTAAAATTCTTTTTATTTTAAATCTAGTATAGTGAACATATAGTATTATAATAGTTTCAAGTGTGCACTATAGTGATTCAACAGTTCTATACGTTCCTCAGTGCTCATCATGATGAATGTGCTCTTAAACCCCTTCACCTATTCTTTACCCAGCCCCCCACCCACTTGGCCTCTGGTAACCATCAGTGTGTTCTCTGTAGTTAAGTCTGTTTCCTTCTTTTTAATGTTTGTTTATTATTTTGAGAGAGAGAGAAAGAGTGGGAGAGAGTGGGAGAAGGGCAGAGAGAGAGAGGAAGAGAGAATCCCAATTCAGGACTTGAACTCACGAACCCTATGATCATAAGCTGAGCCAAAATCAAGAGTTGGACACTCAACCGAGTCACCCAGGCGCCCCAAGAGTCTGTTTCTTGATTTATCTATGTCTCTCTCTCTCTTTTATTTCCCTTTGTTTGTTTTTGTTTGTTTGTTTTGCTTCTTAAATTCCGTGTATGAGTGAAATCATATGGTATTTGTCTTTCTCTGGCTGACTTACTTCACTTAGCATTATACTCTCTAGCTCTATGCATGTTGTTGCAAATGCCAAGAGTTCATTCTTTTTTATGGGTGACTAATTTATCCATTCATCTATTGATGGACACTTTGGCTGCTTTCATGATTTGGCTAATGTAAATAATGCTGCAATGAACATACAGATGCACGTATCCACTTGAATTAGTGTTTTTGTATTTTGAGGGTAAATAACCAGTAGTGTGATTACTGTATAGTTCTATTTTTTAACTTTTTGAGGAGCCTCTATACTATTTTCCACAGTGGCTGCACCAGTTTTCATTCCCACCAACAGTGCATGAGGGTTCCTGTTTCTCCACACCCTAACCGACACCTATTGTTTCTCGTTTTTGATTTTAGATGCTGCATATAGTTTTGCCTTAATTTTCTATAATCTGATACGTTATGACTCTTAATTTAACTTAATTTCCTTTCCATGATTGTGATATGGTTGTTTTTGAATTTATCAACTTGCTATTTGAATTTTTATTTGCCCCATCTGTCCCTTGGTCCATTTTTTCTCTTTTAAAAAAAAATCCTACTGGGGTAAGTATTTTTTATAATTTCATTTAATCTTATTTATTAGCTCTGAATTTTTACTGTTTTATTTTAGTGGTTGCCATAAAGTTTATAGTATATATTTTAAGCTGTCACACTAAAACTTCAGAAGATATTATACCACTTATTACATAGCTTGAGACCATCACAACAGTATTCTGCCACTTCTGTCCTCCTGAGCTTTGTGCTGTATTGTACCTCTTACTTCTCCGTGTTAGGAACCTCACAACACATTGTTACTATCTTTTATCTTCTATCATTATCTTTTACCAAGATAAAATGATGGGGAAAATTGAATCAAACAGTTACCATTTCTGATGCTCTTCTAGCCTTTGCAATAACCACAGGTTTTTATCATTTTCTCTCTGCTTGAATGACTTCCTTCAAAATTTTGTCAAGTACAGTTTTGCTGGTTTGAATTTTTTGTATGTCTGAAACAGTATAGTGTGGTGCTTTTTCGTGTTCACTTTGGAAAGATATTTTTGATGAGTGAAGATATCTTGTTTTACATTAAATGCATCTTGTATTCTCTGGCTGCTTTTAAGATTCCGTCTTTGTATCAGCAGTTTTGATATGCCTCTGTGGTTGGTCTTCATGTTTCCTGTGAGGCTTCTTCGACCTGTGGGTTATAGTTTTCATCCAATTTGGAAAATTTCAGCCATTGTTTCTTCTTCTGTCCCCCTTGCCCTTGGTCTTTGGAGACTCCACTTGTACTGTGTCATGCTGGTTGGACTTGTCCCATAGCTCACTGATGCTCCATTTTCTCGGTCCTGTTTTCTTTGGATACTTTCTGTTCCTATGTCTTGAAGCACATCAGCCCTTTTTTCTGCAATGTCTGTTCTGCCATTAATTGCTTCCACTCTCTTTTTCATCTCAGACATGCTGTTTTGTAGCTCTGGAGCCTAATTTGGATTTTTTTTTAAAATGTCTTCCACATTTCTACTTAAGATGTCCAGTCTGTCTTATTGTTTCCTGGACGTATAAATTGTATTTATAATAACTACTTTAATATCCATGTCCACTAATTTTATCATCCGTGTAGTTTCTGAGTCAGTTTCCATTGATTGGTTTTTGTTTTCATCACGGGTCTTAGTTTCCAGCTTATCTGTATATCTGCTATATAAAAATGTGAATTTAGCTTGCTGGGTAGTAGGTACTTTTGGATTCCTATAAATGTGTTACAGCTTATTTGGAAGATGGTCAAGTTGCCCGAAAGCAGTTTGGTCCTTTGTTTCAATGCTTTGCCAGGTAGAATGAGGGCAGCATCTCATGGAGGGCTGATTTCACCCTGCTGTTGAGCCAGGCCCTTCTGAGGACTCTACCGAGTGACCCATGATTTACAGGGTTTTCCACTCGGGCTGGTGCAACAGGCAGTATTCCCCACCACAAGTGCTCCTGGGCGTGTGCTTGCTAAGGCTCGCAGGTGCTCCTTTCTCCAGCCTCAGGTTGCTCCTCACACTCATAGAGTGACCAGAACTCAGCTGACTGTCCTGGAGGACCAGCTGCCCGCCTCCAGAGCTCTGTTCCTTGCGGCTCTGTTCTCCCTGGGACTCTGTCCCTGGAACTGTTTCGGGCTCCCTGGACTCCTGCTCTGCCTTGAAGGGAGAACACTGAGCTCCCTGTCTTTGCTCCATTGACTGCAGACTTCCCCCAGGGCATTGAGCGGGGGCAGTTAAAGTCTTATCTCATACATATCCTTTCTCTCAGAGGTCCTTCATTACCTGATGACCAGTGTCTTGAGAACCATTGTTTCATGTATTTTCCTATGTATTTCATTTTTATATATTTTACTTTTTCATGTTTTTTTAGTTGTTTCAGGCATGAAGGTTAATCAGGTCCCTCTTTCACCATCTTGGTCAGACCTGGAAGTCGCTGAGCCCCAGATTGGACCAGACTTCTAGGTTCACTAAGCTCAAGCGGAAAGCAGCCGTCCCGCTGTGCAGCCAGGAGTCTTGGTCCCAAGTCACAGAAGAGCCACATCCTAGCTGCACAACTGGATGCCTGTGATAAACTGGTCTCTTTTTAAATCCCCTCTCTCAAAACTTCCAAAATCTTAACTCTCTAAACCACAGGGGCACTGCTTACGATACTCTTTATTGGTTTTGTTCAGTGGTTACGGCCTCCAGAAGCACATCAGAGAAAATAAGGGGACTTTGCTAAACCTTAATCTCCTGCACTTCCTTCGGTGTTCCTTTGTCCATGTAGGTCCTAAGACTTTCCATAGCTTACCTCCAGCACATACACAATCTTGCACAGGATGACGGTGCTTGGTTCTTCAAAGATGGGTCACCAGAGTACTTCTGTGAGCAACTTTCTCGGGACGTCTTTTTTTGTTTTTTTTAATTTTCTTTTAACGTTTATTTATTTTTGAGACAGAGAGAGACAGAGCATGAACAGGGGAGGGGCAGAGAGAGAGGGAGACACAGAATCTGAAACAGGCTGCAGGCTCTGAGCAGTCAGCACAGAGCCCGAGGCGGGGCTCGAACTCACGGGCCATGAGATCATGACCTGAGCTGAAGTCGGACGCTTAACCGACCAAGCCATCCAGGCACCCCTCGGGACTTATTTTCTATCCACATGTCTTCTGAAATAAAAGCCAACACAACAGTATTTCTACGGCAAAATCACAGCATATCGACTCCGGGTCTCATAGACCAGGCTTTCATTCAAATCCATGTATGACCTTGTGACTAGCTTTAGTTTGTAGGTTGTCTACACCACTGGAGAGAAAAGAGGGTCATTTGTAGAACATCATTTTATTTGATCTCTCCCTTCTTCCACTTGGAGTGGTGCACAGAATAATAGGTGGACAAAAGATAGTTTGTTTCCTGTTTTAACAAAATTTGACCAAAACTTAACCAAACCCAAGTCCAAAGAGTTCCTAGGAGATTCTGAGACCCATTTGTGCCGAGTGCGGCTCAGCACCTCACACAACAAGGGGCCACACATCCCTTCCCTTCACTGGGGAGATGCCCAGGTTCTGAGCTACCCCAGGGAAGAGGTCTGGGCTGGGAAACGTGCAAGAAGCTTCTAACCTGCTAAGCATCCATATGTGTCAAGCCCAGACGGTAAGTGTTAACCCTGACTGTGAGCGAGGCATGGAAGGAACTACTTGCCTCCGGAGGCAAACTTCAAATTAGCTTTAGCTCTTTTATTAACTAGTTGTTCAGCCTTGAGCAAAGCACTTTACCCAGACCTGTTTCTGTTTCTTTATCTGTTAGTAAAGAAAAGGCCATGACAAGTTGATTTCTATGAATCTTTCCAGCTCCAGAAGTCTTTGATTGCTTATTTTTGTTTAGCTACTGGACAAAATAACTATGAGAGAGAGTAGAATATGGTGTTTCATTCAGTAAATTCTGTGAATCAGAAGACTAAAAAGGGTGTGGGCAGACCTACCTGGTGCATCCTTGTGATGACAACAAGCTCTAAATAATGACAAAATCTAAGTCACAAACTTAGTTCTTCTCATATTATGGCGGCTCACTCATTTAGGAAACATTTTATCCTTTGAGATATTTGTATCATGTGACCATAAAAAAGAAATCAGTGGCAGAGATAGGAATAAAGTCCTAAGATATTTCAAAGTCCTTTGTGCTGTATGAACTTACCATTTTATATATTGTTCTATAAAATAAAATTATGCCACGTTAAAGGAAAATGAACTCAGCACTGAAAATGTAAAACTTTCCATCACTGAAATTTCTCTTATTAGAATCTCCAATTTAACTTTGCATTAATGTGACTCATTGCATTTAATGATTTCAATAACAGTAAAGACAATAGTCCTCAGAAATCGTTTAGATCTTCTTCCTCTGGTCTTTAGAAAAAGATTTTGCTTTTCCTGTGTGGATAATCTCCAGAATTCTTCATTTAAGCATGATTTCTTTGATAATACAAATTATGGGAATTATTAGCACAGCTAGCCGCCTGCCTTCTTCAGATATGAGTGGCACGCCAATTGCACACTCCATCAGTGATTAGCAGACTGCAGTGGAGGCTTTCACACCTTTGGAAGCTGTGCAGAATCTTACACAGGTGACGCTAGGGCTAAGCCATTCCTGGCGATAGAATTTTAAACTTACACATAAAAAGGTGCACAAAAACTTTAAGTGTAAGTTTTATCGTTATTGTAAAATTTCTTCTTTGTGAGGTGTGTTCCTTTTCACATATTAATGGATTACCATTTAAAAAAAGAGTTGGGGGGGGCGGCGTCTGGGTGGCTCAGTGGGTTGAGCGTCCCACTCTTGGTATCAGCTCAGGTCATGATTTCACAGTTCGTGGGTTCGAGCCCTACATCGGGCTCTGCACTGACAGCACAGAGCCTACTTGAGATTCTCTCTCTCCCTCTCTGCCCCTCCCCTGTTTGTGCTCTCTGTCTCCCTCCCTCTCTCTCTTTCTCTCTCAAAATAAATAAATAAATTTAAAAAAAAGAAAGGTTCAATTAGTAAACATAATTGAAAGTTATAAATTCTTTGTTTTCAGTGACACAAAACATGCTAATATTGAAGCAAAATGAGATACTCATCTTTAGGTTTGTGTTATTTACATAGCTGGACTTGTGTTGGTAGAAAACACAGAAATGCTCACATTGAAAACAAATAAAAACTGATAGTGAAACTTTGTAGTCTTATCAGTGTTTTGGATTCAAGGTCATTTTGAAGATCTAAGCTTTCAATAACATTTTGTCTAGTAAAGAAAAAAAATTTTTTTGATTCCCTTACCAATATGCTATAAAACAGAGCTCATAGATTAAAAACCAAAGGATATAGTATCCACTTTAACCAAATGTGTTTTGCTATACTAGATGATACCAACTGGTTTGTTTTTTTTTTTTTTTCAGAGATAATAAAGCAAAATACTAGATTCTGATGTGTCTGGTGCTTTACTAAAGCAAAACCCATTATTTGTGGTTTTTTGTGTTATTCCCTCTGAAGCAGCAGGAAGAACTGAAGAGGTCATGCTGATGACTTTTATTTAGCATGCCTTACATGTGGATGATCCCTCCTTGGACTCGCTGGGAGGAAAACAGACCTAGATGCACCCCCTTCCCAAGCCCCCGTATCAGATACCCAACACCCATCAGCACGGTCCCTCCTCCTCCGGGAAACCTGTCCTTCCCAGCTGGCCTCATGTACCTCCCCACTGCTCTTTTGTAGCTCAGGCACATATTTGTGGTATCTTTCTTTAGACAAGCAATCATATCTTCTGCCTCATGACATCCTTTCAGTGTTTGTTAGATGAGTCTTGTTGTGGTTATTTTTCTCTGCTTATGTCTCGTCTTTAAAGTTCAGGCCTCTGTGTTCTGAATCCTGAATAAATGGTGCACTCATTCATCCAACAATAAGCAGCTACAAGGTCTCAGGCTCTGTTATAGGCAGGAGGACGGCCCAGTAAATGATACATGATACGGATACACCAGCTTACTCTGCTGAGCTCACATTCTAAATTCACGAGACAGGAAATGAACAGTAACATCAGTAAGTACGTGATGGTGTGTTAGGAGGTGCTCACTTTCCATGGGAGGACAGTGTGGAGCTGTGGAAAGGGGTCAGAAGCACAGTAGGCACGGGTAGTGTGGAGTGGCTCAACGAGGCGAGGCTGCAGTGACCGTGGAAGGGGTCTGCCCAGCAGATGCACGACCTGGAGGAGCAGAGGGAACTACACTAAGGCCGCTCTCGGGTGGAAAATGGAGAAGCTGTGCCAGGTGTGAGCAGAGTATTGATCCCAAATTTGCCAGTCAGGGAATTTACTTCACCTCCCCCAAGGACGAGTGGGTAAGGGGCAGAGCAAGTAAGAAAGGGGCCAGGGAAGGGGCACTTGCCTACCACGTGGAAGAAATGCAGGAATGGGGACATTCTCCTCCCCGCACTGTTCCCAGCCTTCCCCATCAGGTTTACACAGCAGCCTGTGATCATCCAGAGGTGTGGCCCCTGCCTCAGGGAGAGGTTCAGCAGTCCACGTGGACAGTCGACACACTGAGCCTGGCAGTGCACTTATGCAGCCTGGATTCCGGAGGTTGGTCATGATGCCAAAAACCTACAGAGGCCCCGACAGCCCCACACAGCCTTACCAAGGCCCAGTATCCCCACTAGGTCCACTGTTCCGCCATGATATACGAGTATGGACTGTGAAATATGAAAATGCTTCCAAACTACCCTCAATAGCCACTACCCCAAGCTCTCCTGCCCCCATCCCAGTTATCCCTGCACTGCCCTGGTCCTTGCTGAGATCCCCTGAATGCTACTCCATCCAGCAACGGAGGGGCGAGAGCCCTGCCCAACAGGGTTCCCAGGACACAACCACGCTGGACATCTGAGCCCTTGTTGTGCAGATCGTTAAAGATAACTGTGGCCTCTGGGCCCCACCCTCCTACCAAGGCCCCAGAAAGTGCCCACGCTTCCATAGAAATGTCACTGTGCAGGGACAACTGAGCTACCCAGTTAATCCTGCCCGGTTTGACCAATAGAACCAATCACTCCCATCACCTCTGGGGCAGAGTGATTATGGAGGAGGGTTGTCACATGGAAGGGAATGCTAAGAGAAGCAGAAAAGAGTTCCACCCAGACATCCACAAGTAGATGTCAGTGTCATGAGGACGAGAAGCAAACCTTTCCTTCTTGGTGTATACACACTTAATATTTGTTATCCCAATTAACACAGTGTGCCCCTTTCATCTTAATCCTAGGAGCCAAAGGAATTTAGTCAATATGTTTCCCCCATAGTCAAAATAGACTTATGGATGCAGTTGTTGTCTATAACATTTCAAGTTCAGTCAGGTGGAACAGTGCATCTGCAAGGCTAGAAAAAGTCAAGTCTTGCTTTTTACTGCTCAATAAGAACTAATGACATCCTGAACTAAATAGATTTGGGAAAGTGACCTGTACTGCCAAGATTAACACATAAGGAGGAGTGCAGAGAGCAAAGCTGGCAGGAAAAGTCAGAAATTCAATATTGACATAGACCAATAATGTATCCATAAATGTATACATTATTTTAAAGAGCGAATCGGAACCTGCTTCAATGCAGGTGTTTCACACCAGGGTTGTCAGAGGGCTTAGCCCTACATAATGTGCTTTCTCGCCGTCTACTTGACTGGCTCTGTGCTCACATCTCCAGGGGCCGCCGTCACAGACCCCAATGTGCATCTTCTCTGAAAGCTGTGTGGTGCTGTGCACTGTTCAGAGCCTTAACATGCAGGAAGAAAGGGCTGAAAGGTTTTGATAATCAACCTGTAGTTACGTAACTGCTCATCCATTTCCCTGACAAAAGTGTAAGCACCTGAATGCACACACATTCTCTTAATTTACCTTTGCACACTTTTGAATACACAGCACAATGCCATGTATATAGCAGGTGCTCCATAAATGTTCGTTTTGTGAACGAAAGGGTCTGTTTAAATCTCTACAAAGGGTCTGTTTTAGGGTCTGTTTAAATCTCTACACTTACTCTTCCAGCATAGCAGCCAATGTGTATGTACAAAGGCACATGGGCAGGCATGGCTGAGTAGGCTAGTGCAATGTATAACCCACACCAGACCTTGCAGACTTTGTATGAAAGGGTCGAAAAGCATTACTTTAACTCCTATACAGAGCATGGAAATGGTAGCATTTTGTACATGTTGAGTGAAATAAAAATATATTAATAATATTAATTTTACTTGGGTTTTTTGACCTTTTAATTGGACTATGAGAAAACGTTAAGTTAGGCATGCGGTTTGCTTTCATGACTCACATTAGATTGTTTGGACAATGCCCCTTTAAACAAAAACGTGGACAGTGATACGGGCTGAAGTTAATCTCCTGCTGTAGCCATAACACAGGCGTAAGCACTAGGACCATGGAGCTCACAATCTTTGCCATCATTGGAACAGGCATAACCCTCTCATTGTGACATACAAAGAACACGTGCTCAGCAATGACAACAGTGATTAAGGACTGCGGGAGTGGTTCTCACGCGGACTCCTGCTGACCTCAGGCGTGAATTGCCTTCTGTGGGTGCCCATGGGCTTCCCTTTCCAAAGCCATATTTAGACAAGTATGCTTTGAAGGCCCTTCTCAGAGTGAGCTGACATCAGGCGGCAGAGGAGCTCAGAGTTTCAGCAGCCGTCTGTGCATACGTGAATATTCGACTCTGGAAGAAACACCTGAGCATGCGCACAAGTGTATTTGGGGGCTTCTCTGGGATCAAAAGTCCACCACCCCTGTTTGCACTATTTGAAAATATATTCAAATCAAGGCAATGTATTTTCAGTATTCATGCTTAAATAATTACGTATAAAATGGAAAATACTCTTTAGGATAAAAAAAATGTTTTACCTTATGAAATTGACGAATTAGAAAATTGCTTTAAAATTAACTTTTTTTTTTTTTTTACTTACTCAAATCTTTGACTTTGGATCAAATTAAAATAATAACAGCATACCTGATTTAAAAAGTCATTAGGTGAGGGGCACCTCAAATGCGTGGGTTTAAGCCCCGTGTTGGGCTTTGTGCTGACAGCTCAGAGCCTGGAGCCTGCTTCGGATTCTGTGTCTTCCTCTGTCTCTGCACCCCACCCCCTTAAATATAAAAAAAAAAAAAAAAGTCATTAGGTTAAGTGATAATATTATGTGGGTAATTTTTCCACCTTTGTCACAGTCTCTGTTAAATTTTATAATATACACCATATAGGAGCATCTTTGTTATAACTGTATGATATTCTGAAAACCAGTACCTCACTCAAATAATATCCAGTAGGCATTTATTTAATAAACTCTTTATTTTCAGTTATCACAATTGGTTATATTGTTGAAAATATTTTTAAACTTTAGGTATTATTTATCAATAAAGCCTTTATCTTTTTGTAGATAAATTATTTAGTTATCTTTTATGTTGCAAGAAATGCAATGCAGTATCAGCTTTTCTAAACTTGACTCTAAACTGATAAAACCCCTTAACAACAGCTGCACATCATAAAATAAGCCAATAATCTCTGGATAGTATCCTAATTACTAAGAATTACAATGCCGTATTTCCCAGGCTTGTACACCACACATAAAAAGTGAAATCATCTTCCAATATAGAAAATCTATACTGTATATTTTAATAATGTTATCTTCAATGTAGTTGAATGATTGACAATTACGTTATGATTGTTATTTAAGTCATTGCAACTTTGAAACAATGTTTTCAAAAAAGTACATATTTTATAAAGAGAAGAAATGGCAAAAAGAAACAAAAAGATAGATTTTTGCATTTACCCAGATATACACCGTTTCCAATGTTCATCATTCTTTCCCAAAGTTCCAGGTTTCCCATCTGATGTCTTTTTAATCATCTTGAAAAATGTCCTCGTCCCTTACTATGTCTTGTAATATAGATCTGCCGCTTCTAGTTTTCTATCTGAAAATGTCTATTTTACCTTTCCTTTTTCATTGTTGTTTTGCAGTTTTATTGATAAATAATTGGCATACATCACTGCATAAGTTTAACGTATAGAGCATGATGGTTTGTATTACATGTATTTAAAATTATTGCCACAGTGGATTCAGCTAACATTCATCTTCTCATATAGATATAATAAAAGAAAAGAAAGAAGAAAATAATAAAGAAAAAATTTTCTCCTTGTGATGACAACTCTTTGGATTTACTACTAATAACTTTCCCATATTTCCATATATATGTGCGTGTATGTATGTATGTATGTATGTATGTATATACATACACACACACAACAGTGTTAGCCATAGACATCCTGTTGCACATTACATCCCTAGTACTTAATTATAATTAGAAGTTTGTACTTTTGACCTCCTTTCTTTAATTTCCCCTCCCCTCACCCTTTGCCTTTGGTAACCACAAGTCTGATCTCTCTCTCTCTTATTCTTGTGAAATCTCTTTGATTTCACATATAAGTGAGATCATACAGTATTTGTCTTTCTCTAAGTGACTTATTTCACTTAACATAATGTCTTCAAGGTTTATCCATGTTGTCACAAATGTAAGATTTCCTTTTTTTTACAGCTGAATATTATTCCACTGTATATACATGGAATATATATATATGTGTATATATATGTATATATATATATATATATAGCTATTGCATTGTATATTCATATTGTATACATCTGTGTGTATATATACATAATCTTTATCCATTTATCCATCAGTGAACAGTCAGGTTGTTTCTATGTTTTGGCTATTATAAATAATGCTGCAATGAATGTGGGGTACAGATATCTTATTAAGTTAGTGTTTTTATTACCTTTAGATATATTTCCGGGAGGGGAATTGTCGGATCATATGGTAGTCCTGTTTTAATTTTTTGAGGTTCTCATACTGTTTTCCACAGTGGCCACTCCACTTTACCTGCCTATCTATGGTGCACAAAAGCCTTTTCTCCACATCCTCACCAGCATTTATCTCTCATCTTTATTTATTTTTGAGAAACAGAGTGAGACAAAGCGTGAGTGAGGGAGGGGCAGAGAGAGAAGGAGACACAGAATCCGAAGCAGGCTCCAGGCTCCAAGCTGTAAGCACAAAGCCCAACGCGGGGCTCGAACCCACGAGCTGTGAGATCATGACCTGAGCTGAAGTCGGACGCTCAACCGACTGAGCCACCCAGGCACCCCTATCTCTTATCTTCTTGATGACGGCCTTGCTAACAGGTGTGAGGTGATACTCCATGTGTTTTTAATTTGCATTTCTTCAAAGACTGTTGATGTTGGGTATATTTGCATGTGTCTATTGGCCTTTCCTATATCTTTTTTGGAGAAATATCTATTCAGGTCCTTCACCCATTTTTTTAATTGGGTTATTTGGGATTGTTGCTATTTAGTCATATGAGATCTCTATATGTTTTGAATATCACTTTACTTATGCTTTGAAAATATTTTTGTTCCATTCTTTAGGTTGTCTTTTCACATTTTTTATTGTTTGTTTTGCTGTGAAGAAGCATTTTGTTTGTTGTAGTCCTACTTGTTTATTTTTTATTTTGTTGCTTGTGCTACAGTTGTCATGTCCAGACATTATTATAAAGACCTGTGGTAAGGAGTTTTGATGCGATGTTTTCTCCTAGAAGTTTGATGGCCTCGGGTCTCACATTTAAGTCTATTTTTTTTAACATTTAAGTCATTAATTCATTTCAACTTAATTTTGTCAAGTATAAATTATAGGTCCAGTTCGGGTTTTTTTACATGCAAATATCCAGTTATCCCAGAACCATTTATTGAAGAGACTGTCTTTTCCTCATTGAGTATTCTTGTGTCCCTTGCCAAATACTAGTTGATCATATATGTTTGGGTTTAGTTATGGGCTCTTGATTCTGTCCTATTGGTCTATTTGGTTTTATGCCAGGAATATACTGTTTTGACGGCTATCGCTTTCTATTGTAGTTTGAAATCAGGAAGTGTGATGCCTCCTGCCTTGTTCTTTCTCAGGACTTCTTTGGCTACTCAGTCTCTTATGGTTCTGTATACATTTTAGTGTTTTTTTCTACTTCTGTAAAAAATTTCATTGGAATCTTATAGGGACTGCACTGAATCTATAGATGGCTTTTGGCAATCTTGGCATTTTAACAATATTAATTGTTCTAATGCACGAACATGGGGCCCCTTTTCATATATTTGTGTCTCTTCTTCAATTTCGTTCATCAATGTCGTGTAGATTTCAGCAAAGAGATATTTCTTCTCCTTAGTTAAATGTATTCTTAAATATTTTATTGTTTTTGATGCTATTATAAATGAAATTGGTCTCTTTTTTTCTTATTCAGAAATGTTAGTGTATCGAAACACTACTGATTTTTGTACGTTAATTTTGTATCCTACAACTTTACTGAATTTGTTGATTAGATCTAATAGTTTTTGATTGAGTCTTTAGGATTTTCTATATATATAAAATTGTGTCATTTGCGAAGAGAGACCATTTTATTTCTTTGTTTTAAATTCTGATACCTTTTATTTCTTTCTTGCCTGATTGCTGAAACTTGGACTTCCAATATCATGTTGAATAGGTGTAGTGAGAGTAGTAGACACCTTTGTCTTGCTCCTAATATTAGAGGAAATAATTTCATTCTTTCACAATTGGGTATGATGTGAGCCGTGGGCATGTCTTATATGCTCTTTATTCAGGTGTGTTCCTTCTATGCCTCATTTGTTGAGTTTTTATCGTGAATGGATCTTGAATTTTGTGCAATTTTTCTGCATTGCTGAGATAATCAGATGTTTATTTTCTTTTGTTCTATTAATAAAATTTATCACATTGATTGATTTATGTTGAATCATCCTTGCATCCCAGGGATAAATCCCATTTGATCATGGGGAATGGTCCTCTTAATTCAGTTTGCTA
The DNA here is from genome assembly GCF_027475565.1 of Acinonyx jubatus. Classification (NCBI taxonomy): domain Eukaryota; kingdom Metazoa; phylum Chordata; class Mammalia; order Carnivora; family Felidae; genus Acinonyx; species Acinonyx jubatus. The sequence goes on along the minus strand of NC_069385.1, from coordinate 5,852,167 downwards.
GTGTTTTGCTGAGCCTTTTTGCATCTTTATTCATTAGGAATATTGGCCTGTAGTTTTGGCTTCTAGTAGTATCCTTTTCTGGTTTGGGTATTAGGATAATCCTGGCTTGATAAAATCAGTTTGGGAGTGTTCCCTCCTCTTTGATTCTTTTGGAAGGTTTTCAAAAGAATTGGTGTTAATTATTCCTTAAATGTCTAGTAAAATTCACCAATTAAGCCATCCAGTTCTGGGCTTTTCTTTGTTGAGAGAGTTTTGATTACTGATAAAATCTTACTAATAACTGCTCTATTCAGATTTTCTATTTCTTCTTGATTCAGTCTTAGTAAGTTGTATGTTTCTACAAGTTTTTCCATTTCTTCGCCCTTGTTGGGTTTGTTGGCACATAGTTGTTCACAGTAGCCTCTTATAATCCTTTGAATTTTTGTGGTATCAGTTACAATGTTTCCTTTTTCAGTTGTAACTTGATTAATCTGGGTCCTTTATCTTTTTTCCTTGGTTAGTCTAGTTAAGTGTTTGTCAATTTTGTTTATTTTGAAAAAGAACCAGCTCTTAGTTTGGCTAATCTTTTCTATTGTGTTTTTGTTCTCTATTTCACTTATTTCTGTTCTAATCTTTATTTCCTTTCTTTTGCTAACTTTGGGCTCAGTTCTTTTTTTTTCTAGGTTCTTAAGATGTAGAGTTAAGCTACTTGCTTGAGGCCCTTCTTGCTTCTTGATATAGGCATTTATTGCTATGAACTGCCCACTTAAAACTGCTTTTGCTGCATCCTGTAAGTTCTAGTATGTTGTATTTCCATTTCCATTTGTCTCAGGAAACTTCATAATTTCCCTTTCGATTTCTTCTTCAATCCATTGGTTGTTCAGTAGAGTGTTGCTTAATTTCCACATGTTTGACTTCAGTCTTCTTGAATTTGCTAACTCTCATTTTGTGGCCTAATACATGGTCTATACTAGAAAATATTCTATGTGACCTTGGGAAGAATGTGTATTCTGTTGTTAGAATGTTCTGTGTATGTCTCCTATGGCCATTTGGTATATAGTGTTGTTCAGATCCACTATTTCCTTGCTGATTCTCTGTATGATCTTTCCATTGTCCAGAGTACGCAATTATTATCGTATTACTGTCTATTTCTCCTTTTGGATCTGTTAGTTTTTGCTGTATATATTTAGGTGCTCTGATGCTGAGTGCATAAAGATTTACAATTGTTTATCATCTTGATATATTGACCCCTTTATCATTATGTAAGAATGACCTTCTTTGTCTCTTTTTAGCATATTTATTTTAAATTCTATGGGGCGCCTGGGTGGCTCAGTCGGTTGAGCGTCCAACCTTGGCTCAGGTCATGATCTCACGGTCTGTGAGTTCGAGCCCCGCATCAGGCTCTGTGCTGACAGCTCGGAGCCTGGAGCCTGCTTCAGATTCTGTGTCTCCCTCTCCCTGCCCCTCCCCCGTTCATGCTCGGTCTCTGTCTCAAAAATAAATAAACATTAAAAAAAATTAGAAAAAAAATAAATTCTATTTTGTCTGATGTAAATATGTTTCCACCTGCTTTTTTTTTTTTCTTTCTTTTTTTTGGTTACCATTTGCTTGAAATGTCTTTCCTCATCCCGTCAGTCTCATTTATGAGTCTCTGTAAGGCTGAAGTGAGTCTTTTGTAAGCAGCATATTATTGGTTGTTGTTATTGTTGTTTTTAATCCATTCAGCCATTCTATGTCTTTTGATAGGACAATTTAATCCATTTATATTTAATTATTGGTAGATAAGCACTTACTATTGTCATTTTTGTTAATTGTTTTCTGGTTGTTCTGTAGATCCATTATTCCTTGTTCTCTCTCTCTCTCTCTCTCTCTCTCTCTCTCTCTCTCTCTCTCTAATGTCTTTTGGTATCATTATGCTTTGGCTTCTTTATTATATTCTTTTCTGTAATTATTACAAGATTTTTTTCTCATGGTTACCATGAAATCACATAAATTATCTTAAACCTGTAACACTCTATTCAATTCCATTAACTAGAATTCACATACTTTTCACTTTTACTTCTCTCTCTCACATTTTAGGTTATTGTTAACAGTCTCTGATTCTTTATATTGTGTAACTAATTACAGATTATTGTATGTATAGTTATTTTTGCTATAATCATTTTTTTAAACTTTTAAACTCAATTTGTGAGTTATGTACTACTATTGCCATACTGCAGAATCTAACTATGACTATATTTACCATTACCAGAGAGATTTATTCTACCTTTATGCACCTTGTAAAAAGCTGGTCTGGTGGTAATGAACTGCCTTAGTTTGTGTTTGTTTGGGAAAGTTTTTACCCCTCCTTCATTTCTGAAGGACAGCCTCACTGGCTATAGAATTCTTGGTTGATAGATTTCCTCTCAACCTTTTGAATATGTCATCCCTTTCTCTCCTGGCCTGAAAAAATTTTCTATCAAAAAATACACCAGTAATCTTATGGGATTTCCTTTGTTTATAACTTGTGTCTTTTCTCTTGCTGCTTTCAAAATTCTTTCTTTGTCTTTGACTTTTGACAGTTTAATTAAAATGTGTCTCAGTGTAGCCCTATTCAGATTCAACCTATTTGGAGTCCTTTGTGCCTCCTGGATCTGGATGTCCATTTTCTCCCCCAGGTTCAAGAAGTTTTCAGCCATTATTGCTTTAATATGTATTTTCTGTCCCCTTCCCTTTCTCTACAATTCCCACAGTGCAAATATTGTTTCTCTTCATTGCGTCCTATAATCCTTGTAGACTTTCTTCACTGTTTTTTTCTTTCTTTTTTGCTCCTCTGATTGGGTAATTTCCAACGTCTTATACTGTGTTGCTGATCCTTCTGCATGGTTGAGTCCTCTTTTGAAAGCCTCTATGGATTCTTCAAATTAACCTTTCAACTCTAGAATTTCTGTTTGTTTGTTTGTTTTTTGATGGTTGATATTTCCTTATTTTGTCCATCCATTGTTTTCTTGATTTCTTTTAGTTGTCTGTTCTTTTTTTTGTAGTGCACTAAACCTCCTTAAGAGAATTATTCTGAGTTCTTTGATAGTTCATGGATCTCCACTTCTTTAGGGTCACTTATTGGAGCTTCATCAGTTTCCTTTGGTGGTATCATATGTACCTGTTATTTCATGATCCTTGATTCGGTACACTTGTATCTGCCCATTTGAGTAGTGGGGTTTTCCTCCAGACTTTACAGGTTTGCTTTGGCAGAGACAGTTTTTCACTAGTCAGCTCAGTGTGGGTTTCTGGATATATCAGCTGGTAATGTCTGTGGGCAGATGGATCCTGCTATTAAGGTATATTTTGGGGTGAGGCAACTATTTGAGCTCTGAAAACACGGGATGAGGTGTGCCAGTAGCTGAATCGAACTGCTAGTCTGCTTTTCTACCCAAATGAGGTTGTAAGATGGTCTCTGTAGTTACCTGAATTCTCTGGTCATGTTTACTAGATGATCAAGATTGATTACTATATTCAGTAGTAGGTGGGGGTATGGATGAACTTCCCCGGCCTGGCAGGGCAGCAAGCCAGGTCCCAGTGCCTGCTCAGCTTATTGTTAGGGTCTAAATTAGACTTTAGTGTGCACTGAATTTCCTGCTCAGGTGAGGTCACCAGTTTTGTTCTGCAGACAGGCAAAGCCATGGACTTGATTCTGTTCTAGTGCCACTGTACTTGAATGGCCTATGCAGTTTCCCTTGGGCTCTGGTCAGGATGCCTGGTCAAATAGGCTGAAGGCTATATTCAGTGATGAGTGGAACTATTAATTAGATTCCCTGCCTGGGCACAGCAGGAGAAGCAGCTCTAAAACTGGTAAAGCTCTTTGTTTGTTATCTCAACTCAAGCCAAACTGCATCCCACATTCCCTGGCAGGACCAGGGCACTGGCTTTGCCCTACAGACTCTTGGCTCTGTCTGCCCTTCCCCCAGCTCTAGCACTGCTGGTCTATACAGATTTCAGAAGTTATCACCAACCAGGGCTTGGGGGGGCCTCTGTCCTGCCCAGGTAGGAAGGGGAGGGGTCTCTCTAAGCTACTCTTAATTTCCCCAACAGGATCTTCAGTGGGGAGGGGCCAGGAGCTACCCTCAACCTTATCTATGAATTAATCCCCCTGCCCCTGCATAGCGGGGGAAGATTCCCCACCCACCACTGGCTGTGTTTTGGGAGTTACCTGTTGCATCCAGTTGTTGCCACTAGCCCATCTGCTCAGATGAGCTACAAGGCACTGTCCACAGCGGGTGGGCTCACCACCTTGGCTGGGCACGGGCAGACTGGACTCTGGGGCTGGCCAAACTCCTCAGTTGAGGATCTGAATCAGGCCAATCCGCACCTTGCCACTCGCTTGCTTCCTGTTCGGAGGGCACCTCTGACTTGGTTCTGCAGATGAGCAAAACCTCATTGGGATTACTACTTGGGCGCTGCAGATACAGACTTAGTTTGCCAAGATCTGTGTGCTAGTTGGTATAAGTCCCTGCCCCTTTCTCTGACACAGACTCCCAGGGACTAGGCACTACAGCTTTTCCTGCAAGATGGTAGTAGAGGCTCCAACAGAGTGATCCGCGGGACTGCGAGGGGGGGAGCTGGGTATTCCTCCTGGGTTCTCTTTTTCCACTGGAAGAACTAGAGGCTCAAGGGGAGACCTCTCCACAGGGTGCCGCACTGGCCTGGGGGAGGGGTAGTCAACACGCCAACATGTCGCTGCTTCTCTTACCCTTGCAGTGCAGTCTGTCCTCCTCTCAGGGGTGCAGGGGGCTTCTTCGGCCTCACCGCTGTGTTCTAGGGTTCTCTCAGTGGTGTCTTGCTCTTGAATAGCTGTTTCCCCTGTTCTTGTGACGGGGAGCAAAGTCAGGAATGACCTATGTTGCCAGTTTGGGTGAAGTTACTCTGTCATAGTAACTTTTTATAAATATTTGCTTGGTTGAATTGTTAGCAAAGACGGAGGACACAACCTATACAGTGCCTTCTGTTTCTTTTCTTTTTCTGTGATGTTCCTTGCTTCCCTCTTACTAAATAAGACTACAACGATGAGCCTTGCTTTGTGGAAGCATCAGGTGGTATTCTAGGAAGATCTGGTGACCAGACTGAACTGTCCCTAAGGCACAGCCCGCAGCACCTTCAGCAATGCACATCTTCTCCGGGGTGATGTGTCCAGGCTATCTGGGTGTAAGTGAACAGGTAACTTCTATTGCCTGTTTCTTTCAAATATGACAGTGTTATTTGACTTTCTCCCCACATACCTGTTTTTACAATTTTTTAAGAGGGATGGGCTTGCTGTAATTTGTTCCTCAGTCAATAACTGTGTATGGGGGAGGGGACAAGTGCGATGACTGGGAAAAAGCTACTCGCAGAAGTCCAAAAAATCTCTAGTCTTTCTGATTCAGCAGCATCGAAAAGAAATGGAGACAAAAAGATCAATGCCAGAGTCGAGATTTATTATTATTTATTATTATTTTTTAATTCTTCATGTCTGCCACCAGATTCGGTCACTCACTCAATTCAGAAAATTAATGCCAAACCTGTTAACAGAACTGGAAGTATTTTTGTAATAACAAACTTGTAAAATCCTTGAAAAAAATCTTTTGATTGGGTTTCCATGAATTAATGTTTCTAAAGACGAATATGGGGTTTAGATAAAACAAACTACCTAAAGAATCTAATGAGTTTTTTTTTAATGATATGACAAACACAGGAAAGGTACAAAATGGCAGTGTTTCCATCCTTTATTTATTTTACAGGAAAGCTAGAAGTACCAAAGTTTGTTTTTCAGTGAAAACTATACACTAAATTTAGCTTGACTTCAACAAACGTAAATTTTAGGAGTTCAAATATATTAGAATTCCATATTATTCTAAGTTCTAGTACCTTTATATGCTGGGTAATGTGAACTAATTTCAAATTCATTTAGATATATCCCTTTCTCTTCTACTAAACTTACATATTTGGATAATATTTCATAAAGTCACTAGGATTTGGTCAATAAGAATTTCATTTTATTTTAGGTATACTGCCTAATATAAAACTGAAATCAGAAAATATGTTTGATCCTAAAATATATTCAAAATTTTTATCATCTAGAGAACTTCTCATGGCTAGGAGAATTTTTTTTTTAATTCAAATGGTTACTTCTCATCTGTTTTTCACTATGTTGACTCTATTGAGCCTATCATTTGAATAAACTTTAAAATCAGACACACATCAGCATCTAAAAGTATAAGCTTACCACAAGTCATGGTTGAGCTCTTCTGCCCATACCTCTGTACATAAAAATTTGTACTCAATGAATATAAACATGAGTGAAATACCAATTACAGCTTCATGGAAAAGAAATTCTGAGAACAATTTGCATATCGGATTTTCACTATGCCTCTATTTTGTGCTCACATGAGGTAATTAAAAAATAGCAATTATTTATAAAATTCAGAGGTCCTAAGAGTTGACCACAATATAGGTCATTATGAGGTAGTCTAAAATAACTCCCCAAAATATTAAGGGTCTTCTTTGTTTCCTTCTTCAATTCATATTTGCTATTAACAGGAGATTAATGTCTACCAAAATCTTTGGCTCACATTTCCCCCCTTGAGTTACCCCATTTCTTCTGGTTCAAAGTGTTATTGTCAAAAAATATGATGAAAGTTTTTATAAGCCAACTGGTAATTTTGCATGGATTACTTTTTTTTTTTTTTTATGTTAAGTCCAGTAATTTTGTTAAAATAAGACCCAGTGTTGGTCTTTCAGGATTACATTTTTGGGGGATATGATTCTACTTTTCAATGTGTACCTTTGAGTTATTATTTTTTAAGAATGTTTTCTTGAATTACAATATTTTAGTACATGTTCTTTTCTGCTGCTCTGGGTTTCTTCTCTGTGAATTTATCTGTGGTTGAGTCTATTTTCCTATCTTCATCTGTCACTCTCTAAATCCAGTTCCATCACTCTCTGTGGACTTTTTATATTTCATATTTTCCTCCTTTTCATCTTCTAGTTTTTTAAACTATTATCTGCTGTAACTATTCTTTCTTGTATGTTTTTTTGCAACTTAGGGTGTCTTTCTTTTTTTTAACATTTTAAATGCCTTTTGGAGTTCTATCACTTCATGTTTTAATTGTTTTTCTGACTCTTTTTTAATGTCTTCTATCACTTAAAACCTATTTTTATCTTGTTTTGAAACATTAGCTTGCAAATTCTTCTAGATGGGGATATGTCTTGTTAGCATGCTTTTATTATCTGTAAAGACATTATCATGCCCCTTAATATCTTTTAAAAAATGTGATTTTATGTCAGCTTGACAATTCTTTTCTATCTCCCTGCCTTTTAGAGAGGAAGAATAGGTCAAGCCAGCTTTTCTAGTTCCACAGCTCCAGACCTTCCTCTCCCGTCTCTACCTACAACCTGGTTAAAAAAATGTCATTGTACTTTTTATAATCTGCTTTCTCTCCTGTCTTGCCCTTCTCTAAGTTGGACATACTCTTTCCTTTCCTCCTCTGCCCAATTTGGATGCTATTCCTGGGTGGAAGGCTTTATACTGGAAAGGACCTGAGGGTATTTTAGGTTCAAGAAACCTTTCAGGGGCACCTGGGTGGCTCAGTCGGTTAAGTGTTTCGCCTTGGCCTCAGGTCACGATCTCAGGGTTTGTTTGTTTGAGCCCCTCAGCAGCGGGCTCCCTGCTGTCAACGCAGAACCCGCTTTGGATCCTGCTTTGGATACCCGCTCTCTGTCTCTCTGTCTCTCGCTCTCTCTCTCTCTCTCTCTCTGCCCCTCCTCCCCCCTCGAAAATAAATAAACATTAAAAAGAAAAAGAGAAAGAAAAAGAAAAAGAAACCTTTCAGATTCTTTCCCAGACCCCTGTCACTGCCCATGATCAGGAGTGACCCAAATCTCTCCTAGATTCACAGGCCGCCGTACTTTGCTTCCAGCATCTGCTGGTGAAGTTTCAGTCCTTGGGTCACCAGACACCCTTTGCCGACCCCCCTAGGGCCGCCCCGGCCTCCTGCACAGCTGCTGAGGCCACAGCCGCTGGCCCCGCCCGTGAAGGTTCTGGGGGCCACGGGGCACCTTGTACACAGTTTAGTTTGAGCTTTTGTACACAGGCCTGGGCTTAGCTGTCTCATTTGCTTTCTCTGTTTTCATCAGGGGATCGGGAGAGATTCGAAACTACCACTGTCGTATTTCCTGAATCCTTCCCCTTTCGCCTATAGGCACTGACTCCTGTGCTGAAAGCAGCAGCTTAGGAACTTCAAGTCTGAATTTTCTCAAGGTAAATAAGACCTCCTCAACTTGAGCAAAATGAGGGCAAAATGGCAAAATGGGCATTCCAGATATGTTTGGCAAGATAGACGGATTTTCACTGGCAAAAAGAAAAAAAAAAAAAGAAAAGAAATCCTTAGAGGATCCTAATTATGGTAAATAATTACTCAGAAACAAGTTGCCCTTCATTTAAGCTGTCAGGATAGCAACGTGAAGAAAACATCATACTTCCAGTCTCTACCAGTTCGGGGGGTGGTGCTGTCCTGACGCTGAATGCCAAGAGCACAGGCCAGCTGTTACAAAATTTAATTAAAACAGTTTTGGTAATTAGCACAACTTGTTTTGGATGTGAAAATATTTCTTGTGTGAATATACCGGTCACCTTGTCAGTTATGGGGGGAGAGGAGAAATGCTGGAACATATGGAGCTGTGAACCAGTTATTTAAAAAACAAAAAAACAACCCACAACTTGGAAGTGCTCTTGAACTATCCTCCATTCTTTGTCGCCCTCATGAAAACAGTAAAAATAAAACCAGCCATGCATATCCCCCCCAATCTGATTCATGGATATACTTTAAGAGACAAGTGACATCCTGCTGTATTTAAAATTCTTTTGATTGAAATTAATGGAAATGAACCCAAGCCAGTTTAAGCAGCAGATATTCTGTGCCCTTCAGTCCCACTTCAGTCCATGCCTTCAGTCCCACAGCCCACATGAGGATCTCAGTGTAGCTATTTCCTAGCTATGACTTACAGTGATCTTTCTTAGTATTGTCATATTCCTACTTTTATTTACTGAAAGAATAACATATCATGTGGACAATTTTCCCCCCATTCAGTATTTTATTCTGAAAGGTCCGTTGCTTTCAAAAAGTATTTTGCTATCCAAGCTCAGTATTACAACTGTTCTAAAAATGTCACATTTGGGGGGTGCCTGGGTGGCTCAGTCAGTTAAGCGTCAGACTTTGGCTCAGGTCATGATCTCACGTTCGTGAGTTCAAGCCCTGCGTGGGGCTCTGTGCTGACAGCTCGGAGCCTGGAGCCTGCTTGGGAGTCTGTGTCTCCGTCTCTCCCTGCCCCTCCCCCACTTGGGCTCCCTCATTCTCTCTCGCGCTCTGTCAAAGAATAGGTAAGCATTTAAAAAAAATTTTTTTAATTAAACATTTAAAAAAATTGTCACATTTAGAAAGAAGAAGACAGAATGTCATGCCTGCTTCTTACTGTTCAGTACTGCTAACACTTGCCACCATCAATCGACAAAATGCCTGCAATAAATTCTGGTTCTCTCTTCCAAATCCTTGCTGTCAGCACCTGTGGCTTCAGTTAATTCCTGCCCGCACCCGTCCCTCAATGGCTTCACAGTCTGATCATCCGACTGCCTTGATTTTCTTTAAGCTTCTTGTCAGGGTTCTTCCCTCTGCGTGCCCAGCATATGGTCCTTGGGCCCCTTACTGTTCACTATAAATGCTTTCCCTGGTCACCTATCACCTCAGCCTCCATTTCCCTAGTAAGTCCCCAGATCACTTACCCAGGTGTCTCCTGGGCATGGCCACTTCACTTGGGTGGGGCATAGCAGCTACTCAGAACCTGCCAAGTCCATGAGGGAAATCGTGGCATCAGATGCCCCCGTCGCAGACCTGCCTGCCATCATTGTCCCCCATCTGGGTTACTCAACAGCACCACACACGTCATGGGCTTGATCGTGGGCTCTTCCTCACACCCACTTTTAAATCTTTTACAGCTGTCTCCTAATTATCTCGTTTGTCATTCCCATCTCCTCAGTCCCCTGATGAGCATCTTTCCACTTCCCTCTTAATGAAATAGAAACTGCCGATGAGGACCTTCATAACCCGGGTCCAGCTCTTCTCTCAAAATTGCCCCCCACCTTCTAGCCTAAGCCTCAGCCACCCTGAACCCCACAGTCCCACAAGAGCAATGCCCGGGATGCTCTTCCTGACTCAAAGGGAGCCTGTCTCCCATCATTCTTAACTGACTGAGCCACCCACGTGCCCCCTGTCTCCCATCATTCTGAGTTAAGTGTCCTTCTTCTACATGCCAAAAGCTTAAGGCTCCTTTTTGTAACTCCTAATTTTATCATAACAATATCTCATAAATGCCCATTTTTATACCCCTAAATATTTGAATTTTTCTTTTAGAACTCTTCCTTTAAAAGAACAGTTATATGCAGCCAACTAATGATGAATGATCTGCTGACAGGCTGTGCCTGATAAGTTTACTGGTGCTTATAACAGCCATCTGAATTCTGTCCGGCCCAGCTAGGTAAAGGCCTGCTGTCGGTCACAGGAAGGAAAATGGATTCAAACAATTTCAAGAAGAATGGGGCTAGAGACCCGTCTATTCATTTTAAGTTCCAGCAAATATTCCTTGAGCATCTACAAGGTGTTCAATAATGTGCACTGTACGAGAAATTGGGAATTTAATGATAAATGAGACAGACTTAGACCCTGCTCTCATGGAACTTGCAATCTGAGGAGCAGGAGAAACAGATGAAATAAACAAATAAACACATTATTGCATAATTGTAGACGACACTGTGTATCACATAGCAAGAGAATGGTCATTGTCTCCAGCTGAGTTCTTTGTAGCCTCAGGGTCCTCCCTGGGCTTCCATGATCCCCTCACTGGTGAAAGCACGGGTCGCCCTTCCCCCTGCCTGAGAGAGTGTCCACCTCATGGTAAGATGCCAAGGATAACTTGGGAGAGATGATGACAGCTAGGGGCCTCCTGGTTGTGGTGTGGAAACTGGGGGGGGGGGGGGGGGGGCGGGGAGGATGATTCTTCATGGAGCATCTTTGTATAGAACTTGCTTCTCACCAACACAAACGTCCCAAGACTCACTGAAATCCAACTAAGTAGGCTGCATGCCAATTCTAATTACCTGCTCCAGTGATTCATCCATTATTATGTGTAATAGAATTAACTGCAGCACTGAACCCACACTTTCGTGGATTATTTGCCATTTTCCTCACAGTTTTCAACATTTTAAAAATCTATGTGTCAAGTCAGAGATTTAGGAATAATGAGGTTTCCTTAGATTCGTCCTGGGTCACGATTTACTTATAAAAAGTTGACAGTGAATTTGCTTAAATAATTTCCTGCTTCCTTTTCCTGATACTTCCGTCCTACAAAGAGAGAAGGGAGAAGTTTTTGTGAGCATCTGTCCCCAAGGGCTACCATTCTCAGCAATCTTGATGATTTTTTTCCATATTTTTTACTTTTGTTGAAGAATCACAAAGCATCTAGATCTTATTTTGAAGTAAATGAAAAAGTTAACATGTCTATTTAGCTTTCCAAGCAGTTCTGTTTGTCTTTGGCAATTCTCTGATGCTGAGTAAAAACCACTATTTTAAGCAAATCACTTTGTGTAATTTTGAGAGTAAAATGCGGATGAAGTTTGCTGAAAGCATAAAAAATCAGCACAGTTAGGACTTATTTTTTCCCCTGAATTTCAAATCTGAGGCTTTGCCTTTGATTTGTGGGGAGAAGAACCAGGCAGTGCTGAGTTTTCAGTTCCTGTCCAGCGTCTGGGGGGACACTGGTTCTTTCCCCAGAAGCTTCCAGGGCTGGACTGGGAAGCAGCCACCTGGGAAGCGAAGCGTGCCCAGAAGGGTCCCCACACTCCGCAAAGGGCCCAAGTGAAAGCTCAGAGTTTGTTCAGTAAATGCAGATGGATGGCCAGTTTAGACAATTAATAGCAAATGACAAAAAAAAAAAAATCTTTTTTAAACCATTTAGATAAGGAAGAACCACATATTTTATGTTTATCTCACTGGAGGCCCTGTGTGAGAATCAAGAAATTCAAACCCAGAGGAAAAGAATGATACGTATTTAGCCAGCCTGTGTCCTTCCACTTCAGACAATAGTCAAGGAAATCTCTCTGCCTCCCTGCTAATTTCACATTTATACGATAGAGAGTTGTTAAAATTATAATTCTAGCTGCCACTCTTGTCCTTTTGCACAGTGAATGGAATTTGTGTGATAACAGACATTATTGAATATTATACTTCCCCACAAATTATTCCAGTGCAGTTTAACTATTACTATTATATATAACATGACCTTTCTAACTGTGGCATTGCTTGGATAGAACGATTTTATAAAATGATTAAAGCATTTGTAATACCATTGAACAATAAATCACACAAGAGCAAGATATATGCTAGATAAGAAAAAAAAATTGGAGAAAATGTTTCAAACAAACACATCAGAGTCCTGCTGTTACTTTTGTGTGGTGACTGTAGTGACATGTTGGGACAGGGGGCAAGGGTTGCCCAGAGGTCACCCCCATGTTCTCCCATCAGACTCTTATCTCAGGTAAGTATCCATTAACTCACTTTTGTTCTCCGTTTAGCTGTTAGCTCCTTGGGGGGAGGGAGGATTGGGTCTGTCCCATACCAAGGACATCTAGTTGAGCACATGGGAACACAATGTTAGTATTTGGCGACTGACTAAAGTATTTCACAGCTGGAAACCTCAGGAAAGACACACATGCCAGGGCACACAGGGACCAGGTACAGAGATGTCACAGCAAATTTAGGATGATCCAGAAGCTTCTCCCTAGGCCTAGTCTGCTGCAGGTTGTCTGCTGGGATTGTATACCTGCTGAAAGGGATAGGTGGGTCATCTCTCACCAAAACTTCAGGGTAAATAATAGTACCCTCCTATGCTTCCTACAAAAGAGAGCACTCAAGATGAACCGTTGACCCGCTGGGTTTGTGTGAAAGGTGCCTGCGTCCTTTAAAAGCTATAGTGGGTTTAAACAAAAATGCATGTAATTTGAGGATGAGAAATTTATTTTTTATCTGGGCTGGAAATAGAGTGACTCTGGTTACATCTATTTGTTTCATGCAAACTCTGCTGGCAGGCATTCTGCATTTATCTGAGGTTTGCAGAACACTTTTTTTTCTCAAGGTACGTCTGACTGCTCTTGGTTTTTCCATCTTTCAATACTGAGATCTAATTTCTGTACAATATCATGTTCATTACACTGAAAATTGTGCTATATTTAATGATGCAAGTAAATTGAAAAGTAGGGTAAAATCTGGAAGCATTTCTCCCTTAAAATCACTGTTTCAAAATCTCAAATGAATTTCTAGAATTAATTTAATGCCCCTTGTCTATGTTATGGGAACATTTTCAAGGTGATTCTTGGTGTACTTTTTTAACCTCACATGAATAAAAGAAATCCTAATATAGTGTGTTAGAATGTCAGCTCCTTAATTCTTGTCATTCAGTTTCCAAGAGATATAACAACCCAACCCCACAGTTAGACAAGGACCCTCTGGGTTTTCCCCTGGAAGATGTCAGGTCAGGTTCAGCAAAGACGAGTTCAGGCGTAACCTCTGTCAAGGTCCCTCCATGCCTTTCATGGCCAGTCTGAGATGACAGAGCAAAAATGAGAAGGGAGCACAGGTCCATCCCATAACATTTAGCAGGATATGACTCCTGAACACGCATAAAGGAAGCCACACTTACTTTTCATTCGTGTTAATGCACAAACAGGTGTCTGTTTGGTGGCTCCGCCCACTTCTGCCCCCATCTCTGCTCCTACTGTCTTCATCTGGACCAAGCTTCCCGTGATCCTCTGCCCTAAATCGGGGGAAGAGATAAGAGCATGAACACCACACGAGGATGCCCGTGGGCCAGCACTGAAGTCCGCGGGCTTGCGTCACTTGCTCCCACACTGACTTGTCTGGAAGTCAGTCACATGGCCAACCGAATCCCCACAGAAGGCTGGGAGTAGTTTAAGAGTAAACACATTATAATCAACCGGAGAATTATAAGCAGAAAAAATTAAATTATACCTGATTGAAAGAAGTCTATCTCAGATCATCTGCTGCAGGGTTCGTATCTAAATGTCACAGGTGCCTGAGAATCTCTCCTCTTAGAGTTTTCATTTTTTTAGGTCTCTCTCTCTCTCTCGTTTAGTTTAAAAGCTGCTATTTCAAGATCATGGAAGGTGTCTAAGTATCTGGAGGCACTCTGGGGCCATTCTAGGGCTTAACTCACATCTTCCCAACTTAGGTTTTGGTCATCTCACCCCTCCCTTGGCAGATAGAGGGCAGAGTGAAACACAGGTCCTAATACAACCGGTCGTTAGAATCCTGGAGCCCCGGGAGAGAGTGCGGTGTCCACGAAGGCCAGCCTCAGTGGCTCACATTGTACCACTGCTCTCTGTTCTGCTGCTGAGTAAAACTCCAGACCCACAGTATTTTCAATTTAATTACCTGATGAAAATTCCATTTTTTTGTATGGAGCTTAAACTGTTGAAAATACCTTCATGAATATAAGGATATCGGTAGTGCTTTCCTTAATATAAAATTATAATCTTTATCAGGCCAGGTACGTGCTAAGGGGGAGCACTTCAGTCATCCCAATTATGTTTCTTGTGTCCGGCTAAATCAGTCCAGTTCCAAGTCTCACTTTTGGAGTAATGTAAAAACTTTCTTACAAACTTGTAAGCGGTGTCATTTTATAACCCCCCAACTGAGGTAAACAGCATAATGCCCCCCACAAGAAGCTGTGAATGCCCTAAACCCCAGAACCTGTGACTATGTTACCTCCGTGGTAAAAGGGACTTTGCAGTTGTAATTAAATTAAGGATCTTGAGACGGGGAGATCGTCCTGGGTTATTCAGCGAGACTCAATGAGCACGGCAATCGATGCCTACAAAAGGGAGGAAGGAGGTCGAAGGTAGAGGGGAGATGTGACAATGGAGCAAGGGTCAGGTGATGTGCTTTGAGGAGGGAGGAAGGCGAGGTGAGCCAAGAAATGCCAGCAGCTTCTGCGAGCGGAAAAAGGCAAAGAAACATTTTTCCAGAACCAGTGCAACTCTGTCCACACCTTAATTTTAGCCTCTAAGACATAGTTTGGACTTCTGACCTTCAGAATGATAAGACAATAAATTCACATTGTTTTAAATTACTAGGTCTATGGTACGTCGTTACAACAGCAATAAAAGGCACAAACTGTTCCAGGCCAGCTTCTCTGAATACATCACGGTCTATTTGTGACTATCTTTCTAATTCTTTAGGTTACTATCTGTAGTAGACCCTTTTAAAAAGGACCTTGCCACCAACTATTCTCTCTTTTGTCACCAATGGATAAAAATAGTAAGAGGCAAGGGACGCCTGGGTGGCTCAGTCAGTTAAGCTTCCGACTGTGGCTCAGGTCTGTGAGTTCGAGCCCCGCATAGGGTTCTCTGCTGACAGCGTGGCTCCCACTTCGAATCTTCTATCCACCCCCCTTTACCCCTCCCCTGCTGGCTCTCTCTCTCTCTCAGAAATAAACAAAATAAAGATTAAAAAATAGTAAGAGGCAATTGTGATAAATATATTTGCATTGCTGGTGATTTGGATTGAATTGTTTAGAAGCAGATTTTTATGTAATCCTATGGGGGAAAAGGAGAGGGAGTGATTCTGAGAGAATTTTCTTAGATGTTAAGAAATAAACAAAAAAAATTGTTTACTTTTTTGCTTCTGGGTGTTTGTATATCTGGTTGGTGATTTCTGGAGCTTCTGCAGCCATTTTGTGATCAGGAGGGGATTCAGCTGACACCTGATAGAGACATAGAGGACAGCTAGAAACAAGCTGGCTCTTTGATGGCATTGACTGGTTTTGAACCAGTCAATTACCTAACCAACTGTGAAGCTGTCTAGCTTGGGACTTCTTGACTCATGGCGCTGAACAAGCTTTTTTAATACATCTAAGTATGCATTTGTTGGTCATAACTTCAGACCTTGCAGCAGTATATGGAGGGGGAAGGTCATGTGGGAGGAAAGTAATTGTGAACAAGATAAAGTGAAAGGAAAAACAATGTTGTAAATGATACGTGCCAGAAATTTTGTAAAACTGGGAGGAAAATCAGCTTCAATAGCTTTGGTAAAATAAACCATTGTAGTCATTTCATGGTTTACATTTTCTGATTTCTGTTTATATTTCCTTTTACCTCATTTAGTACGGATGAGAGGACGTCTTGTGTGGTGTAAAACGCATAATCAGAATCATGGGCATCGCTGTTAAATATTCAACTGTACCGGTGTGTTAGAAGGACAGAGTATCAGAGTGGTACAGAAACAGTTTGAATACCCTGTGGATTCGTGTGGCCAATCAAGTTATGTTACATAATATGCATTTTATGCAAAAAATAGACTTCTCTATATGTATAGAATTAGTCAAAATTCTATTAAGATACAGTAAGTCACCACATAAAGTTTCCTGTGTCTTGTGAGAGCAGATCATATACTTTTCTGCCCAATTCCACATTCAGGGATTTCAAGTTGGTAGCTTGAAACTGGCCATGGTGGGAATTTTTACACCACAGAAACCAACAAATGCTATTAATCTGAGCTCCCATCCCTGAAAACCAGTTGCTACACGTTTACAGCACCCCACTGGGAGCAAGGACAGGAAAGATGGTTTCTACCATCATGGGTGATTTTAATTTTAGTTACTTTGGGTGGTGCCATATTCCCAATCATAATGTAATGGCATGATTAATATTTTAATTTGCTAAATCAATCTAGTCAAATTTGCTGAATCGATCTACTAAAATTAATTGCTAATGCTGATAGTACTTTGTAAGACTGAAGGCTTAACTATCTGACGCACTTTTTCAAACTTACCCTGTTCAATTTTCCTTTTCCATTATTTTTGTCTTTCTGTATAGAAACTGTCTAGACCATCAAGAATTAGCACTCAGGGACTCTTTAGTTCTCCTGTTTCCCATAGTTCTGACCTTCAAGAGACTTGTGTGAAGGCTATACCCTGTGCTGAGTCTAACAAACAGCAGTATTCTGGAAACGGCTCGGCAGCATATTGTGGGTCATAACATGTAACCCTGGATGGAGGCAGGATCTAATAGAACTAATAATCTGGGCCTTGTTCGACACACACCATGAACTGAAAGTAGAGGGGACTAACTGAAATCAAATGTCCCTCTCAGTTGAAAAGAGAACAATGAACCTAAATAAGTTAGGATTGATGAGTGGGCAATTCAATCACTCCCTGCCTTTGGGCAAGTCATTTTACCCTAAATGGAATTCTGGTTCTCACTTGTGAATCAAAAGTGGGTTGAAATGAATGATTTAAAATCATGCAAAATGACACGTAGCTCCCAGATGACTAAATCCAGGAGGTCTGAAACCAATACTTGCTTGACATATTTTGTGGAAATTCCCGGAACAACAACAACAACAACAAAAAACCCCTAAAATAAAGGACATTTGATCCAGAGAGGATAGAGTAAATTAATAAAAGAGTAGTTTATTCATTCATTTATTTACTCATTTTTTCCACCCACCCATCCATTTCCCAAGGTCTATGTGACATATGCTGTGACATACTAACTTCTGGGTCAGATGTCAAACAGACATAAAGAGAGACAGACCTAGTAAGAGAGGCAAATTATAAACTGTGTGTGTGTGTGTGTGTGCGTGTGTGTGTGTGTGTGCGCGCGCGTGCGCATATGTGCATTCACACATGTGGGGAGAGGTACTGAGTGGTGATGAGAATAAATGCCTCCTACATGCAAAACATTGTAACCCTCTTTATTGTCTGTAATTGTTATTTTCTTGCTTTAGAGATTCCATTTCCATCATGAGATCCGGGAGGTGGGAGAAGAGAGAGAGAGAAGGATTTGGAACTGATCCTGTCCTAGTGTTTCATTTCCCTTCCTCCCCTCTCTCCTTCCCAGTTGCTGTCACCGGGGTGTGGGAGGAAGTTTAGATGGCCTCATACCGGTCCCCTGGAGCATGTACAGCCTCATGTGGCCTTTGTCACTTCACTTCCCCAGGCGTTCAGTTGAGCTTGTTGGTCACCTCACAAGGTTCATGGGTGTGGGACTCTGTCCTTGTACCTGTTGTGGAGGAATCTATAGTAGGAATTGGCCCTTGGTCTATTTTCTTGGCCCTGATGATGCTTGGTGGCTTCTTTTTTTTAATGTTTTTTAAAAATCTTTGTTGTTGTTGTTGCTTTGAGAGAGAGATAGAGACAGAGCACACGAGCATGGGAGGGGCAGAGAGAGGGGGAGAGAGAGAATCCCAAGCAGGCTCTGCACTGTCAGTACAGAGCCTGATTTAGGGCTGGAACTTGCAAGTTGTGAGATCATGACCTGAGTGGAAACCAAGAGTTGGACATTCAACTGACTGAGCCACCCACACGCCCCTGATGGCTGCTTCTGAAGCTTGGGGGCTGGCTCACAAGGGTGCCGTTGAGATTCACCTGTGTCTGCTAGCCTGTCTCTAGCTTTGACTTGTCACTTCCAGTCTCCATTGTGTTTTGAAACTTCCCTGGGCTATGTCTAAGAAGACAGGTACAGCAGGCAACCACTATTATTTACCAATATGCTCATGCACCGTAGAATGTTCCCCGACCCTCGCTGGTTGTTTATAACATACACACATGCAAATACAGAGGCCCATGCACCTACACAGGAAATACAGAGGCACGTGCACCTACACGCCCACATGCAAATATACAGGCATGTGCACCTACATGCACACGTACAAATACACAGGCACACACACCTACACACACGTACAAATACACAGGCCCTTGCACCTACACACACACATGCAAGTACACAGGCACGTACATCTACACACACATGCAGGACTTCCATCCTGAGTGGGGGTGGGGTTTCTGGGGCTCTAATGCTGACAGTTCTTCATCTCCCCATCTCCCCATCTCCCCACCTCCCCATCTCCCCATCTCCCCATCTCCCTCTCTCTACTGCCCCTTCCCTACTCCTTACCTTCCTTCTTCCTCTTGCTTCCCTACTCCAACCAAAAAGGCAATAGGAGGTCTAGTTCATATCACTAAATAGGTAAATATTTGAGCATACTTTTAACAATCACCATGTAATTGTAGTACAGTGCGTCCGATGCTATCGTAGAAAAGCAAAGTGATAATGGTAACGATTAACATGCACCTGACACTGCTCTAGATGGTCTGCATGAATGAACTAATGTATTATTTACAGCAGACAGTTTAAGTATGTGCTATTATCATCCCCATTTTAACATCATTGAGGCGACTTGTCCAAGGACATGCAGGTACTTTAGTGGCAGAGGCAGGGAGAGGATTGGGATTTGGGCTCCAAAACCTACACTCTTCACTGCCATCAGATGACTGTGGATAAACAGCCAAATGGAAATGTACTCCACGAAAGTAGGACATATTCAGCAAAGAGTGAGGTATGTGGTATAATTCGAACTTAGGTTGTGGGAGCAAAATGTCAGAACGTTAAGCTGGAAAGGGAATTTGGGGACAGATTCTTTACCACAGCAAAAAGCTTGTGATATATCCTGCATACACCTAGCAAAGCACATTTGGAAGACAAGTAACATAGAATAAGTTTTTTAAAGAAGAGTCTGAAGACTGGACAAAACAGGAGAGAGATTGGTGTTGAGGGATCATCTGAGAATCTGCCCATTGATCAATTCGTTCAACAAATACGAATGGCCTATACACCGGGAATGAAGATGAAATGTTGCAGACTGGAAAAAAATGGGTCGATCATGGCATCCAGAGCTCACAATTTAGTGAGGGTGACAGAATGTAAGCAAATATATAAGCACAACAAATGTCCTCGTAGCGGCACCTGCAAAATACCATGGTTTCTTTCTCCCGAGAGAGAGTGAGGAGGCTTTCTGAGCTGGGTGCAAAGGTATGTTCCATGGAAACTGAAAATAGTTGAACACAATTAGGTTCCTTTAAGTGTGGCAGTAAAATAATGGATCCCATTTGCCTAATATACCCAAGTTCTTGATAAACATGAAATATTTCGCATATCAGGTACCTTAGTTGACCATGTATGTTTACAGTGACGTGAGTATTCAGCAACCATCGCTTTAGAGTATTTGATTTACTCCCCAACGAAAACCAATCCATTCATTCAACAGATTTTTAAGACTCAGAGGAAGCAGGTGACACCAGGTATCAGTGGAGAGCCAAACACAGTTCCTCCCCTCAGGGAACATACAAACATATCTTCCTAAACTTTGTTGCAGCTGAAACACGATGGCATCACATCATCTGCACAAGTGGCCATGTGAAATTAGTAACAGAAGTCAGTAAACACAAAGTCTAGAGAACCCAGGAGCAGAGAGAATAGGAGGTACAAAAACTTTAGAGATAGACCAGGACCACAAGGAAAATCCTAAATTGCAATGCTTCATCTTCTCTAGGGAAGCCGTCTTAGCAGACATGGAAAAGGCAGGGTTTATTTTAAGAAGAGAGATACTGCATCCCCAAATTGGGTAATGAGGAGAATGAGAATGACCCTTCCACTGTGGTTTTGAATTTTCTCTGTAACCCTCACCGACTTGAGGGAAATAGCCTTCATGCTGCGTGCCAAGAAGTTCTGTCTGTCTTATGATAAAGAAAGCATAGCAACATTTTAAAAACTCTGCTTTGATATCGTGATTTAAGATGATGCTTGTTTCCAGAATTACAGCCTCGCAGACAGATTGTATATTTTCCCACATGTCGTCGGTATACAATGCTAGAATGTCAAAATAACTTGATTTTTAAAATATCATGTTTTCTACAAAAGAAGTACACTTAGTGATGTGGCCCAAGGTTAAACTCGGAAGCAGAGATTCTATAAGACAGATGATAGTTTCTCATTAAAAAATTGGCAGAGGTTTTAGTTGATAAATGCAGTATCAATAATTTTACGGGCTGTTACTTAACAGGCCAATACGTACATTTTTTGTAATTTGAGAAACAATCTTACTGTCACGCTCAAATAGAATACATTTTACAAAGTACCGTGTTACTTTAATGAAGATGAGATCTTCAACATTTTATGTTTTTATCCCCTAGATTTATTGGTCTACCATGCAAACCCAGAAAGAGGGTGTCATTTTCTATAAAGATATTCTGACCTCCTTGAAAGTCCCCCGAATCACCGGCAGACGTTGATGCGTGCCCTGTTTTAACCTGTGAGCTCTCTGGGCTCCGTGTTCTGTGTCCTTCACAAATGACCTCTGTTCTTCAATCACTTTAGACAAAATGACAGCAGGACCAGGCTAGTTTAAGAAAATGTTGGCACAGCCAAAAGAAGATCCTTTTTCTCTCTACAAAGGGAACACATCAAAATGTAAAGACCATGGTAAATATAGAGGAAGTTGACTGACAACTGCAGTTTGCAGAGAAGTAACTCAATAATGAAGACAAAAGAGAGCTCTTTGGTGGCTGTTTTATAGCCCACATCTGTTGTTCCCTGTGTTACCCAGGCACTGTTCTTAGCTATTTATATGCGCTAGCTCACCGCATTCCCTAGGCAGTAGGCACGTTGTCGTCCTATTTTGCAGAGAAGGAAACTGAGGCCTAGAGGGACCGAGTAGCTTGGCCGCGTCCATCCACTAGTGAGGGAGGAGTGGGACTCTGGGGTCAGAACCCTTCGCCCTCCGTCCTCACTGAGAAGCCACAGCACATGTCAGCAACTTGCCTTACACGTCCTAACACAGGATCGGGCTGGCCGGCGTGCCTTTTACTGCTTTGGTGGCATCTCTCCTGACACCTTTTGCCATGGCTCCCTCCATCTGCGACTGCCTCCTCAGAATGCTCCAGGCACCCGAATTACCTCTCCCTTTCTTTGCATTTTACCAGTGACACGGTCCAATTCTTCCAGCACTTGGAGAGGAGCAATTCAGCTTTCCAATTTCAGTTTTACCACAGGATGTAAACAGCATGCAAAGCTGAAGCACACCAAAAGGTATTTTGTTTTTAAAAAGAAATTCAATCGAACTTTAACTGGTAAGTCTGTGGAGATATTTTTAACAGTAGGGTCTTCCCATGTCTCCTTGCCTGCTTCTGGCAGTGACACGTGGCACGAAGACCGGGTCACAGACCGTAAGCTTGGCCAGCCCATTCCTAGGCCTAGCAGGACACAAGCTTTTGGGAGGGAGGAACACGGTATTTCTGAGTGGTGAGAATAGTTCTCTCTTCATGCGATGGTTCAAATTCCTTTGTAAGTATTTCTGGCCTACTGGGAAAAAACTGGTTTTATATTGCCGCAAAACAATTAGCACCTGACTTGTGTTCCACGGTCGACGTACCTGATTTCATATAGCTTCATATAGTTTCCCCTATGATGGGTTAGCAGGGCATTCAAGCCATGTTTTTCCTTAGAGCAAAGTTCATCAACACTGGTTGTCTTGCCTGATACTCTTAGCTCCCTGCCCACCAAGCCCTCTGCCTCTTCTGTTTTCCTAATGGGGGAGTCCTCACAGGCTCTCTCAAAGGTCTCCTCAGTTCACGCTATTATAAGACCACGGCCTTTCTGAAATGACTCTGAAAATTGTCTCACCGGTACTACCCTATTTCCAAAATGTAAAATGTGCATCTTACACCTTTAGGCAGCTCCGTCCAGAAGTCTCCCAGCTTACATCTGAAACTGGACTTACAGCCCGTAATTCAGCCCCTTCCCAATACCAGTGCCATTTCACTTGCTTCCCATGTTGGAAACCAAGCCATTACATAGATTCCATCAAGTTCTTTATTCTCTTATGTCCATTAATCATCCAATCCTGTAAAGTATTCTGACATTCTTCTCCTTCTCCTGTCATTTTCAACCTACTTTCTAGGTCAACACCACAATTCAGGTCTGTTGGCTGGTGATTCTATGCCTAGACATGTACTCCTGTATTTTGATCTTTCTAAGTTATCCTGTACTACACGGTCTGGTTATACTCTGTTAACACGCACACGCGCACACACACACACAATGGATTAAAGACTTTAAAACTCCTAGAAGAAAACATAGGGGGAAACCTTCTTAGCATTGATCTTGACAGTGATTTCTTGGGTATGACACCAAAGCACAAATAGACAAATGGAACTACATCAAACCAAATAGCTTCTGCAGTGCAAAGGAAACAACAAAATAAAAAGCAATCTATGGAACAGGAGACAATATTTGCAAACTTATATCTGATAAGGGGTTAATATCCTAAATACATGAGGAACTCCTAGAACTCAACAGGAAAGAAACAAATAACCTGGGGCGCCTGGGTGGCTCAGTCGGTTGAGCATCTGACTTCGGCTCAGATTATGATCTTGCAGTTCATGAGTTCGAGCCCCACATCGGGCTCTGTGCTAATGGCTCAGAGCCTGGATCCTGCTTCTGATTCTGTGTCTCCCTCACTCTCTGCCCCTCCCCCACTCATGCTCTGTCTCTCTCTCTCTCTCTCAGAAATAAATAAACATTAAAAAAAAATAACCTGATTTAAAAACGGGCAAAAGACTTGAACAGACATTTCTCCAAAAAAGACCTACAATGATCAACAGGTATATGACAAGGTGCTCAACATCACTAATCAAATCTTCAGGGAAATGCAAATAAAAACCACAACAAGATAAACGACCTCACACCTGTTGGGACTGTTAGGATAGCTATTACCAAAAGGTAACAAGTATTGGAGAGTATGTAGAGAAAAGGGAACCCTGTGTGCTCTTGACAACAATGTAAAATGGTGTCGCTGCTCTGAAAAACAATATGGAGGGTTCTCAAAAAGTTAAAAGAGAGAAATCATACCGTATGTGACAACATGGAGAAAACTTGGAGAATTATGCTAGGGAAATAAGCCAGACACCGAGGGACAAATACTGGATGATTCCATTTATAGGAGGAACCTAACAGAGTCCAACCCATAGAAGCAGAAAATAGAATGGTGGTCCCTAGGGACTGGGAGGAAGAATTTATACCTGATGCGTATAAATTTTCAGTGATGCAAGATGCATAAGTGCTAGGCTGTTCTTTCTTAAATGGCATTTAATCATGTCAACCCCTTACTTGAAAACCATCTGTATTTTCCTTATGCCTGAAGTATTCAGTCCAGTCACAGTGGACGGCAGAAGGTGCCTTCCTGCCTCCCCAACATTATCCAAACTGAACTAAGCATTGTCTCTTGATGACACTGTGTCCAGTTCTCACCTGCATGTCTTTGCTCAGTATGCTCGCCCCTTCCCACCTTGCAAGGCTTATCAGGATCCACCTCTCCAGGGAAACTTCTCCTGTTTACTCCAACCCATAATTATCTCCCGTTCCTCTGAGCCAGGGCATTTTCCTATATACCCTTGGGATGTACTTCTCATTTGGCATTTAATCAAGTACTACTTGGAAATTTTACTTACTTTTTTTGTGAGGGTATTCTTCTTTTTAAGAGAATAGAGAAAGGAATTAACATCATTTGGCACATGCTATCTCATTTAATCCCTGTGATAACCCCGGGAATTAGCCATCTGTTTATAAAAAGTGAAGTAAGGCCCAGAAAGGCACAGTAACTCTCCACTAATCACAGAGTTTGAAAGTGATGAGGTTCAGTACATGCAAGTGATGGGTTTGGACCTTGATCTGCCCAATTCCAAACACAAGCTGCTCTCTGTAAAGGCAGACTGCTACTAATTCATTTTCTCCACAAACTGCTAATATTAAAATGTGAATCCAATGGAGGAAGTCATATTTCTCATCTTTTTCCTACCCACTAATATCCCCATCTCTCCTTGACATTCAGCACAGCACTATAACTAGCGTAAGCTATTCACTATTATCTCTCGCTTTAGTTTTTTAGGTGAAATTTGACTAAGAAATATAAGAACTTGTGTGTTTAAACCACTTTAATAAATTTATATCTAATCCCTGAAAAATACATGCATAGAAAAATTATATGCTGATAAAAGAGGCAGTCAATACTGCCATCATAACAATTTCTTTCCTAAAATTCCTTCCTGACATTAACTTCACCTGAATTAATCCTTTCCAAACCTCCTTAATTCTGCCCATTTGGCTGAGTGTATTAAAGTTCACAGTACATTATCTAATTTTTATAAATTAATGCCATGTTTTGCAATTAGCACCAGTGGTAAAAGCCACAAGTGATCTGTTTCTAACTCTGTCCCAACTTCTAAAACTGCAGAACTTTCCAGGTCTATCATTCATTTCTTGCTTCTCAGTTTGATTAACACTTGTTATCCCCAAATATAAGTATCTCCTCTCTACCTGTGACAAAATTATACTATTTTTAGCATTATATAGAAATGTGATAAAGGAAAGAGAAACTCCGAAGATGTGTATTAATTCATAGTTTGCTCCTTTTATGCCCTGTTGATTTAAAAAACTATGCTATTGTTAAGTTTTTAAGGAAATTCCTTTAACTTTATGACAGGTGACCAAAGGTGGGAATGTTCAAAGCTATAGAACAAGGGATTATTTCTTCTTTATTTATTACACTTGAAAGTATCACTCATCGACTGCTGCAGTTAGGAACATACAATTCCTGGATAATAAAGGTTAAGTGTGCATAAATTCGAGATCTGCTTACAACTGACCTTTAGCTGTCTTGTTAGCATTTTTGACAGAAACTTAAAATAAGGTTATTCCATAAAATAATTTGATTCTCCATTCTCAAGTCCAGATTTGTTACTCAGTAATTAATACCTTTCAGCTAGACAGAGCCTTCAGTATTGGTAGTAAAGCGACAAGCCATCAAGATGGTGAAAAAAGGTGAGCAGGTCAACGGGAAGAAGCACTGGGCTCCAATCCTCACTCTGCAACTGCTTGGAATGTAGTCCCAACGTGTCACCAAGACTCTCCAATCTTTATAGATTGAATTGGACAGGCTCTGGGGCACCTGAGTGGCTCAGTCGGTTGAGCATCCAACTTCAGCTGAGGTCATGATCTCACAGCTCATGGGGTCAAGCCCTCTGTTGGGCTCTGTACTGACAGCTCAGAGCCTGGAGCCTGCTTCGGATTCTGTGTCCCAATCTCTCTCTGCCACTCCCCCACTCATGTTCTGTCTGTCTGTCTCTCTCTCAAAAATAAATAAACATTAAAAAAATTTAAATTGGACAGACTCACCATCTTGATAAGTTTGAGTCCACCCATCCATGAGTATAGTCAATATACTCATTTGTTTCTAGAACACTGTACCATTCTTCCATTTGTGCTTATCAATAACCTTTCGTCATTGTCCCCATAAACCTCTTATGCGTTGACTGTTAGCTTTGTTACCAGTTACCTTTAAGGGTTTGTTTTGCTTTATTTCTTGCGATTGTGAATATTTTAAAAAATATTTTCTATGTAGTTTTTAGTGGCATATGGGAATGCTATTATTTTTAGTGTGCTGATCTTTTATGCAGCAATTTTTCTGAACTCTCTTCCTAATTAAACTTGTTTGTAGATTCTCTGGGCATTCTATGTACATAGTTAAATCATCCTCAAATGACAAGAGTTTTGTTTCTTCCTTGCCAATATTCATACATATTTTACATTCCTCCTTAGTTAGAACCTCCAGTACAATGTTGAGATGATAACGGTCTCCTTGTCTCCTTTGCATGGATTTCTCCATAATGAGAATGCTCCTAACATTTCACCGTAAAGTATGATAATTTGCTGTAGGTTTTTGCATTGAGTTTTTATTTTTTGATGAATGATTTCATCAAATGCTTTGTGTACATCTATGAAGATGATCTCATTTTTCCTCCTTTGATTTAAAACTTTAAACATGCTGTTGAAGTATCCTGGTGTTTCTGCAGTACAGCCTACCTGCCACAGTTTTTGTGTTTTTTTTTTTAATTTTTTAATGTTTATTTATTTCTGAGAGAGAGAGAGAGAGAGAGAGGGAGAGAGAGAGAGACAGAGAGACAGAGCACAAGCAGGGGAGGGGTAGGAAGAGAGGGAGACAGAGAATCCGAAGCAGGCTCCAGGGTCTGAGCTGTCAGCACAGAGCCCGATGCAGGGCTCGAACTCACAGACCGTGAGATCACGACCTGAGCCAAAGTCAGACGCCTAACAGGCTGAGGCACCCAGGAGCCCCTTACCTGGCCACGGTTTTTAACATGCCACTGCATTCAGTTTGCCTCGTGCTTTATTTCGATTCAGTGAGATTGGGCTGAGCGTAGTGACAAGCTTATGCTGGCCTCTGATAGAGAGTGTGTCGTTTCCTTCTTTTTCTGTTCTTAAAAAGTCTGTACAAATGGGGCATTTTTCTATTTTTTTAAGGTTAGATCATTTCATTGTGACTCAATTTTTAACATGTTATTATTTCTGTAAGGATTTTCTCTTTGGTCTCTTAGTGATTTAAAACTGTCTTTAAGGGGCCCCTTGGTGGCTCATTCGGTTAAGCATCCGAGTTCAGCTCAGGTCATGATCTCACAGTTCGTGAGTTCGAGCCCCACATCAGTCTCTATGCTGACAGCTCAGAGCCTGGAGCTTGCTTCGGATTCTGTGTCTTGCTCTCTCTCTCTCTCTCTCTCTGCCCTGCTCACACTCTCTCTCTCTCTCTGTCCCTCTCAAAAAATAAACAAACATTGGGGCGCCTGGGTGGCGCAGTCGGTTGAGCGTCCGACTTCAGCTCAGGTCACGATCTCGCGGTCCGGGAGTTCGAGCCCCGCGTCAGGCTCTGGGCTGATGGCTCGGAGCCTGGAGCCTGTTTCCGATTCTGTGTCTTCCTCTCTCTCTGCCCCTCCCCCGTTCATGCTCTGTCTCTCTCTGTCCCAAAAATAAATAAACGTTGAAAGAAAAAAAATTTTTTTAAAAATAATAATAAATAAATAAATAAATAAATAAACATGAAAACAATGTTTTAATAAAAGTGTTTTTAAATTTCCAAATATGTGGAGGTTAAAAGTTTGCCTATTGTTTACTTAGTTCAACATTTGTATTATTTAATTTTCTTCAAAAAAACGTGACACATATGACATAGATATTTTGGAATTTCTTGAAACTTACTTTGCGTCTTACCACTGTTCAATTTCCTAAACTGTCTCTAGGATGCTTGTAAAAAATCTGTCTTATGTAATTATTCAACGCAAGGTTTTATAGAGTCCCATTAAGTAGACCTTATGTCTAAAATGTGTCTAAATTTCATACTGAAAGGGAAACAAATAATAATAATTTAAAAACTCAGAAAACGAAAGCAATAATGGGGTGACTAGCTAGCCGACCAGATACTAAAATCTGTTATACCATGTGATAATTAAATCAAAATAGTACTGGTTTATGAATAAGAAAGTCCTGTGAAACAAAATAGAAGTCAAGAAGTAGGGCTTTCTAATCAGTGAAAGATTATTTAATAAATACTTTGGCACAACAGGATAGCCACTTGGATAACAGTTACAGTTGGAAGAAAGTCTCCCACCTTACACCAAGAAAAGTTACAAATGGATTAAAGATTTCAATATAAAGAAATCATAAAAATACTAGAATAAACCATTATAAATTGTCTTTTCTAATTGTTTCTATTCTTTCTGTTACAAAATGGGGGAAAAAAGCTTTTTAATGATGACTCAAAATTCAGAACCCCAC
Source organism: Acinonyx jubatus (assembly GCF_027475565.1). NCBI lineage: Eukaryota > Metazoa > Chordata > Mammalia > Carnivora > Felidae > Acinonyx > Acinonyx jubatus. The sequence continues at coordinate 5,823,594 of NC_069385.1, read as the reverse complement.
AAAAGATTAATGAATTCTAAAACAAACAAGCAAAAGTCTTCATGGCAAAAAAAATTTTTTTGAAACTTCCATAGCATACAAAAGTTATATCTCCACAACATAAAAGAACTTAAGAAACAGAGAGAGAAAGAAAGAGAGAGACAGAGAGAGAGAGAGAGAGAGAGAAAAGAAAGCAAATATCAGTGGTGGCAAAGGATGTGAAAAGACAACTCACAGGAAAGGGTGTACACATGGCTTTCAAAAATATCTTTAAAAGGTGATTATTCTCACATTAAGAAAAATGGAACTTAAAGCATCACTGAAATATTGAAATTTACCTGTAATATTGTGAAAAATCCAAAACTTTGATAGCATTTTCTTTGGGTAAACAATGGAAAAGCAGCTACTGTCATTTATTGTTGATGAAAATGTAATTTAGTACCATCCCATGAAGCACCATTTGGCAATTTCTATCAAAACTGCAGATATATACATCCTTTGAGAAAGCAATTTCCCTTCCAGGAATTTATCCTAGATCATACTTATAATTACCTTTTTTTTTTCACTTTTCTGTGCCATTATATTTTTTTAAATTTTTTTTAATGTTTATTTTCTGAGAGAGACAGAATGCGAGGGGGAGAGGGGCAGAGAGAGAGGGAGACACAGAATCTGAAGCAGGCTCCAGGCTGTTAGCACAGAGCCCAATGTGGGGCTCGAACTCACGAACTGTGAGATCATGACCTGGGGTGAAGTCGGATGCTATACTGAATGAGTCACCCAGGTGCCTCGACAATCTTTTAATAAGAGAATTTAATCTATTTATACTTGTGATAGTTACTTATATATTTGGATTCATCCTACATATTATGTCTTCTTCATGCATTTTCCTGGGGGCAGGGGGGATGTTTGACCAGCCTCCTGTTGGAGGACTTTATCTTCTGTTGATAGAGCTTTCTTCATTCCGTCTACTACATTCTACTCTCTTGAAAGTTAATTTCATTTCTATTCTTTCAGTGAGTACCCTTGCACCTTAATATGCTTAATTAATTTTAAAGCTAACCAATAACCTTATTCCTCATCCTTATCAATGCAAGGAACTTACTTTGATTCAGATCACCTTATCATCGTCTCCACTTTTGCTTCTAGTATTGCGACCTCACTTTGTAACCTCACCACAATCGATGATTTTTTTTTTTTAATTTTTATAGTCAGTGCTTACTTGGTCTTATCCATTTGTTCAACAATTTACTATTATCTCTTGCATCTCATTTCTTTGTCTTGTGCTCAGCTTATTCTTTAGTACATTTTATCCTTCAGTCAGGATGATGATCTCTGGGTTAAAACAACAAACAAAGAAACAAAAATCTCCATCTTGGTCAAATCCATTTAGTTTGCCTTTATCTTGCATGCTGGTTTGGCTAAGTATGGCACTGAAGATTGTTTTTCAGTGTGTTGAGGGAGTTTTACCCTGTCTTGTGGCCTCTATTTTGTTAATGAGAAGTGTAATTTCAAGTGTAATTTTGATTGTTTATATGTAATCCGTCTTTTGCTTCAGATGCTTTTAAATGTTTTCCTTGACTTTGGAGGTTGATAGTTTTTCTGAAAAGCGTCCAGATTTGCACCTTCAGTCTGAAGATGCGCATCTTTCTTCAATTACGGAAGATGCGCAGGCATGATTTCTCCAAATACTGCCTTTCCTGCCTCCCTGGAACCCCCCTGGGTCACGTGTGGGAGCATCCCAGATGGCGGACACCTGTGCTGCCTCTGCATTGGCCTTCCAGGTTCTGTGACCCAGTCCCCTCCTTTTCTTTTCATCTGGGGTCAGCCTGTTCACCAACGACTGGATTCTTAAGTTAATGATGCTCTATATTCTTCAGGAATTTTATTTAGTTCTTTCCTAAAGAATGAAATATTCTACGTTTTAAGCATTTAAAAAAATTCTTTCCAGATTTATTCTGTAATTTCTAGTTGCTAGTTCCAGAACTCATTCCCATGCTCGCTGGTCTAGTTAGTCTTCCTTATGGTGGCTCCATCACCACGATGGTGGTAAGTGTTAGCGGGGTTGTATTTTCTGTGGCAGCCCTATACACCTAGATGATGCAAGTATTAACACTTTGGCATTTGCTTTGTCTGGGCCCCAGAAGTTTCCTTCCCAGGGTTGAGGAACAATGTTTTTTTCTTAATTCCTTGACTTTACATTTCCCTTTGGGTTTCTCTTTCTCAAAGGAGAGTTTTCCCATCAAGAGCTTTGTCACACATCAAGCTCTCTTTCTCTTTCTACAAACTTTCTTTCTGTTTCCACAAATATATGAGAGTCTTTCTGGCCCCCTTTTCACAGGGGCAGCCCTTCTAGGGTTCTACTTATATGCAGGAATCTCAGCTTATCCCCTCACTTACCAAATGGCCTATTTGCCTGGACTCTGGAGACATTGAAACCTCAGTCCCAGGCTTCCCATCTGGTCTATATCCGATATTCTCTCAAGCCACACAGCATTACCTCTGTGACTCTGGGTTTTGTCTTTAAGTCTAGCATCTGAGGATTTCCCGACATGGACTTTGCATTGAACACACTTTGGTGTTTTTCAGACTTTAAGGATCCACGTTAAGCTTGTCTTCCAGCCTGTGTGAGGTGTCCTTCTTTTTGACACTTGACATACAGCATTTTTCATGCTAAGAAATCTTATTTTTGCATCAAAAAATTCATGTATCTGTACATAATTTTAACTGTATATTCAGTATCACTGAAAAAGTTTAAAATGATATTCTTTCGGCTATTCATCATAGTCACATCCACATGCATTTGAAAAATAAAAGGACATCCATGTTTGGAATATGTTACATACACTGTCCAAAAGACAGTGTGCAATGCCCATGTAATTTGTGAGACCTCTTTCAATAACTCAACAACCTCTTCAAGGAAGAAGAGTGGAGCTGAAGCTTGATTTTAGAAATCCTATAATAAGTCCGAATGAAATCATAATATATTAATAGATGATTATACTGTTAGATAATTATATAACCTAAACTATTTTAGATTAGTTTGTGATTTTTAAGCAAGATCCTCGGTTCTGATTATAGGAGTTGTAATGGCAGATATTTCCAATTATATTTCCTTTGCTAATTGAAGCAAAGATACGAAAAGTGTAAGAATAAGTTTCTAATTTGAGGTTTATAATGAAAATCATTAACCTCATCGTGTTTCTGACCTTTCAGTATAGCATTACTACCTTACACATTTGTTACGGGGATAGAAGTTATATATGATGGGCCAGGTAAAGTTGGAATTTTATTGCTTTTGACCAAAGGTCACTGCGAGATTTAGAGATAACTTGTGAGTACTGTGTGATCTTTAAAAAATTATGAAACATAAATTTTAAAGAGAGAGAGATTCTGTGAGTAAAACTAATTGATGTTCCTGGAGTGAATGTCCCAAGTAATCATCGATCAGTATATTACCATGTAATTTTACCTGATGTATCTAAAATGGCCCTTGTTCTGTGATGGACTTCAGACAAATTTCTTTTAATTCTGGACTTTTTGCATAAATGTTGAAGAAAGTTTCCAAAAGTTTATAAGTTTGAAAACTAGTATTTTTATAGTAGTACTAAAGAACTATAAAGTGTAATATGTCATTAAAACTAATTAGCCTAAGACCAAAATTACTTATGATATAACTAAAGAAAAGGTTTGTTTCTAAATAAACAGTAAATAAATAACCTTTGTAATCTAAATGAACAAAAGAAACCATCGATTGAAAAAAATCCTAAGGGATAGTAGTCACCATGTCCTCATTTATCTTTTCTTTAAATTTTGGTTTTCATCTTGAATTATTCTCAACATCCATATTTTTTAAAAAAGAATTTGTATTATTATTACCAATATATTAATTATGGACATACATTAATATGTTCGTTTTGATGATACTGTGAAAAACAAAACTTTTCCTTCTGAAGTTTTAATAATAAATGGAATAGCAAATTAATCCCTAAATGATTTCTAATGAGGCTAAATAGAAACACCAAGAAGCAAACCATCCTGATTGTCTATTAAAACACTCATAAAATTCCTGAAATGTAAATAATCATTGCAATCCCAATGGAGGAAACATAGCATTTTATTTGTAGAATACATAACGTTGTAGAAAACTTAAATCTATAGAAACCTACAGGCCCCGTCATGCTACAAGGCCAGTGATCAACACCAGGCCCTCTGTGCACTTTGCTATGGTCCTCAGTCTTGGCTCTAGAGATGGCCATTCACCATCTGGCCATTGTTCCCTTAACTGAGTATCCTCTCAAAGAGTTAGCACAGAGGACAGATTCAAAAGGTCAGAACTGAAATTCAACACGTGCTTCTTGAGTATTCACCTGTTCTGTGCCTTTCAAACACCCTTTCGGGCAATGACAGAACTTAAACAACAGAACCTAAAAAACTGCAATGAGTACCTGGTAAAGTGTACCTAGCAAATCAAACAGGGTTGGTCGGCAGTGATAAGAGGGTCTTACTGAACTGAAATCTAGATACGAGGAGTTGCCAACACCCCAGAGGGCTGGAGAGAAGGGGAGCAGAGCTTTCAAAGATAGTGTCTAAGGAGGAACAAGCGAGGCTAGTCTGGTCAGGGAACAAAAGGCACCAGTGGTTCCAGAGAATAGTGTTGCAGAAGGATGGTATGATGCAACAGGACCTGGGGACGGATCAGGGAGGCCCTGTTGAAACTTGAGTCAGGAGCAACCACAGATCAGGACCCAAGAGTACGGAGAATGGAAACGGGAAGGCAAAAGTAGAGACAAGGACATTATTGGTTGCAGTAAGCTGATGGCTTAGACTAAGCAGGATGTATGCAAAATGGCGGGAAAGGAAATGCAATCAGAATTTGCTTGGACATGTAATCAATTGGAAAGTGATGGACTGAACACCTGACTTGAAGGAAGGAAATCAAAGACAGCCCCTAATGCTGGGGGTGTGGGGTCAGGAGGCCCAGGGCCAAGTGTGTCACATAATGAGAACAGAAAAGAGACTTGAGGATTAGACAAAGTGAAGGTCACTGGCGACCTGGGAAGATGCACCTGCAGTGGAATGAATGGTAGACAGGCGGGCTGAAGAGAGAACAGGAGTGAGGAAGCATAGACAACTTTACCATGGACAAATGAAAACGATGCGTAGCTGGCAGGAGCTCTACAAAAAAAGAAAAGTACATCAAAGAGAAGTCAGATGTATTTTTAAACAAAACACACATGATATCTCCTGATTGTAAATGGAACGTCAGAGGATTTACCAAGGCCTAGGCCACATTCTTCACCCAAAACAATATTATAATAAAAAGAGGAACCCTAGAAGATATTCAAGTAGTAAAAAAGTTATGTACAAGAAAAATCGCCCTATAGCAAACAGAGAAATAATCTATACTATTTCAAGTAGTTTGTGACCTCAAAATATACTGACAAGTTGTTATTCCATTAAGGCAACAGATCTACAATGATGTCAGATATACCAAATAATTGTCAAATGGGTCAGGAGAACTCATGGGAAAAGGATTTCTGGTAGAAATGAACAGCTATGGTCAGTGAGCTTGTAGTTAGAGATCTAGAGGTAATCTTTTCTTTCTCAACTTCTCTCCCTCAGTCTTCCATTCAATTTTGCTGCCCCTCAATTGCTGCTGCTTTTTTCTCTCTCTCTCTCTCCTTTATTCTTTCTTCCATTGCTTCTCTTTCCTTCTTTTCAAAACATCTGAGAATAAGAATAGTGTGTGCTCAATATTTATTAAGACATATTGTGAAATGGGAAAGAAGGAAAAAAACAAATACACCTTTAAGCTACTCAGAAAAGATACTGTGAAAACATAATGCCAGGGGGAGGAAGGAAGGAAGGAAGGAAGGAAGGGAGGGAGGAAGGAAGGAAGGGAGGGAGGAAGGAAGGGAGGGAGGGAGGAAGGGAGGGAGGGAGGAAGGGAGGGAGGAAGGAAGGAAGGAAGGAGGGAGGGAGGGAGGAAGGAAGGAAGGAAGGGAGGAAGGAAGGAAGGAAGGGAGGGAGGGAGGAAGGGGAAAAGATACAGTAGACAAACCATGGCGATATTAGTTATGGCGACATTAGTGTTTGAGTAGCCTAAGACAGCCTGCATTAGTAATGGTAAAGGGGATGGAGACATGAGGATAAATGGAATGGTCACCAGGAGATTATAATTACGCCTAACAATAGAGTCTAAGAAGTAGTGTTATGTCCTGCAGCCAGAGAGTCTGGGTTCATATCCCAGCAACCTCTCTTACTAGCTGCAGACCTTAGGCAAGTTATCGAACCTCTTGGTGCCTCAGTTCTCCATACTGAAAATTGAGATACTGATAATTGTTACCTTAGAGTTGTTATAAGGATCAAATGAACTGATGTTGTTGATGTTGTTGGTATCGTGGCCCCAAACAATACAAAGAAACATAGCAACAGAATTCCAAGGGGGAAAAATGGCATGTCAGCAATCTTAGTAGATTTTTTTTAAATTTTTTTTTCAATGTTTATTTATTTTTGAGACAGAGAGAGACAGAGCATGAACAGGGGAGGGGCAGAGACAGAGGGAGACACAGAATCTGAAACAGGCTGCAGGCTCTGAGCCGTCAGCACAGAGCCCGACGGGGGGCTCGAACTCACGGACCGTGAGATCATGACCTGAGCCGAAGTCCCAAAGTCGGACACTTAACCGACCAAGCCACCCAGGCGCCCCAGTAGGAGATTTTTAATTTGCTTCTTTAAGTGATGAAAGTTTGTTTTAAAATGTTTGAGAAAGACATGAGATAGCCACAATAAAATATTTAAACAGGGTGTCTTATCTTTCACATCATTACAGAAAAAAGTGAGAAAAAAATCTACATTTTAATAAAGCTGCAAAAGAGAAATGGAAAGTCGATGTAAAACAACAACCAGGGACCAAAAAGGAAGATGACAGAAATAAAACTAGACATAGTGATAAATGTGAATGGCTTAATGTATTGAAATAAATAAAAATCCTTAGATAACGTTAAAGTACAAAATTTAATAATTTGCTATTTACAGGAGACATATGTACATGTGACAACCAGCTAAAAGAAAGAGAATTAGAAAAACATCAACAATATAGAAAAATATGGTACAGATAACATATTATTAAGAAGTTAGGCTACAATGTAAAATTATAGATAATAACATTGTACCTTTTAGAGGCTGAATGGTGTAGCAGTATTTTTTTAATTGTACAAAATAGTGTTCTAAAATGTGTTCAAATACACAAAAACCCTTGAGAAGGTTGGCATTAGCTATATGTTCCACAAAATTTTAGTGTGAATAAAGTAAATTTGATGAATATACAAGGAATATAAAATAAAATTGATGTCTGTATAAACCTCCCTGTGGGATTCATTTTCCAAGGTCAATTCTGAGAGAACAGCTAAACATTTAACTCCTAACCCCCTATTTCCCCAGTTGGCTGGGTGGTCCATGAGCAGACTGGAGACAAACCTCCCACTTGGGAAACTGCAGGACATTTGATTCACCGAGACCTACCGTAGACACTTGGAAATGTGGTGGGAGGGTTACCAGTTACTCATACCCACGGACAGGCAGGTGTGTGGCTGGAGACGCCAGAGAGCTGGGAGAGAGCTGGAGGGTATAAAAACCTCCTCATGGAAAAGGCGGTTGCTCTAAGGTCTTGATGAGCTCCTCATTTAATTATAAGGTGATCATTGGAAGCTGCGTGCATTCGTAAGGACTTGAAGACACGGCAAGTGTGCACCTCTTACTGGAAATGCCGCACCCTTTGCTCTGTAAAGCAGTCTGAGTCTGCTGGCTTCTTTCCATCCATGATATCACCATCACTTCTGTCACCTTGCAGGTAGCAAGCCAGGTCATGGATACTGCAGACAGGGAAGGGCCTGGGCTAGAACAAATTCCCTGCAGCTCCCAACACATCATATCTTTTCTCAACCCCAGAATTTTTGTTTCTATCCCCCGTTGGTGCTGCATATTACTGCAAAGATCGGGACAAGGAGGCACAGAGGCATCATTGAGGGTGAAAAATGTAGCAATGGAAAAAGTGATATATCTCTGTTCCCAGATGAGGCAGGTGAGAGAGACTGCGGTATTTTGATTTTGAGCTGTCTTGATAGGACCAAGATTCCACTTGTCATGCAGGTTCCAGGGAACATTCTCACAATCATATTTGATTCCTCCTTCGCATACTTGCCAGGTCCCGAAAAGACACATTTCACAAGAATGTATTAATGTGCAGTCCCTATTAGGTTCTTGTTAGAAATTCAGATGCTAATCTCTTTTCAACTGTTTTTTTTTTCATTTTGTTTTCACATATATGTTTCAACATACACACGATAGACTCCTTGAATCCTTTTCAGTATTGCATTTGTGCCAAAGAGTGAAATATTAACGAAGATCCCCAAAACAAATACTAAAATGCTCCCAGTGTCGATTATTATTGTTTTAATCTCTTGAAATTGAAAGGGCAGTGATTGTAACCCCATTGCTAATAGAATAAAGACATGATGATGTACTTCAGGTTGTGAGACGAGTTGCTTTGTAAAATGTTCCCAAAGTCCTGGAGAATGTGCTTCCCCTGAGTTGGTTGACAGCTTCATAGCTGGTCCGGCCACGCTTCGCCCCAGTGTTGTCTTCACATGGCATTTCTTCTCTCTCCTTTCAGGTGGAAATCGAGAAGCTGGATTACCATCATTATTTGCCTCTGTTTTTTGAGGGGCTCTGTGAAATGACATTTCCCTACGAGTTTTTTGCCCGGCAAGGAATCCACGACATGCTGGAACACGGGGGGAACAAGATTCTTCCTGTCATTCCACAGCTCATTATCCCGATAAAAAGTAAGTGAACAGGTGAAAAAGCATCATTCAGTTTATAAGGTGCCGCTTTTTGACAACTTGCTAATTAAACAATAAAACACAACAGGCTGACGCTTTCCCCAGGTTTTGCGGGAATTTTGTAAATTGACTTACAGGGCCAGACATCCCAAATCTACTTTGTCCCATCATTGATCCTGCACCGAAGACTAACCACATAAATAAATTGCATGAGGTTTATGCCAACTTAAGCTGCTCCCCAGTAATGACACAAGCATTAAGATTAATTTACACATGCAGAAGTCAAGTATGTGTCTTTGTATTAAACGCTACCACTGACTTCCAAGTTCTTTTAAAATGACATCCCTAATTTTTAAATTACAATATAAACCCAATCACGTTTAGTATCTTTTAGGTAGTAGGATTCGTAATTTTAAGGAAAAAAAGTCTGGAATGGAGAATTACTATTACTAAATATTTAAAATTTTTTATCTGTAATATAGGGAAACTCTAGAGTAACCCTGTCATTGACGTCATCTCTTTGTTTATAGAATGAAATGCTTTCTTTCTATGACCACATTCTTCAGATATGAGTCCCTTTGGACGAGCTGGCTGAAGAAAACCCTCTCCCAAAGCGTTTCTCAGATTTGCACTCATGGGATGGCCTGTAATGGCTCCCAAACAAGGCCCAAGTTGTCCTCATGTTGCTTCACAGCTGCTGTTGGCCGTTATAATGGAGCCATCGTATTGGGATGAGACTCCAGGAGGGGACGGCCGGCCTCTCAAGTCTGAATGGCCAGGTCTGGGCCACCATCCACCATCATGCCCTGGTTGTGCGTGCACCGGTTGCCCATCTACACTGCTGCTGCTGATAGAAAGCAGAGGGGTGGTGCTGAGCGCCTCCTGGACAGGGATATCCCACCGTTTCCCAGCCACAACTGCCCTAGGCAGCTCTGCCTTATTCCCTAGTCCAGGATGAAGGACTCCCTGGGATGATTGACAGGTCACCTGCTTAGTCTCCTAGCCTCTGGGGGAACCCCACCCTCACTGTCTCATAGGTGCCCTTGTCATGTGCTTGGACCAAAACAAGAACTAAATGGTTCAACATTGGGTCATGTCCCACAGCCTGGCTCATGTAATCTTATCCATGGTGACCTTTTTATTGATTTGAATTAGGCCTCATTAGAATTCCAGGTTTAGGGCAGTCCTGCTGTCACTGTTGAAAGTGAATCAACCCCGAAACTTCCTCTCATGTTTTTGAGATTTTTTTTTGTCAGAGATCTGTAACTGACCACTCCAGATCTCCACCAAGACACAGAAGTAAAACCAGGTGAAAGGACAGGTGACCTGCTGTGAAAAGTAGCATGGAGAGAGAAACCACACTTTAAAACCATTTTCCTTTCCCTTTGTGCATCAGCGGAGTGAAGGGCTGATCTTTGAAGTCCTTCAGGAAGGATATATAACACGGAGTTACAGTAAAACCTTTTCCAAATGTGATTTATTCTAACAGCTCACAATTTTTGAACATGTTAAATTCTAGCTGAAATGCTACATTTTCTAAAGAATGATGCACAAGTTTTATTGACAAATAGAAAGGCCCAGAACATTCTCCCCAGAACCTATCTTTACAGTACACGATCCTTCACCTCCTGCCCCCAGCAGAATACCAGCAACATCCGGAAGTCTGTTCTTTTCTTTAAAAGAAATTGATCTTATTAGAACCACTGTCTTCTCGGGACTTTTTTGCTCATATCTCCTTTAAAAACACTGATGGGCAGAAAGAGGGTTTCTAAGTAATATTTTGATATACTGTTTACGATTAAAACATACCAAAGCAGAGCATTGCAGACCAAGGTGAATTGATTTTCAGTTTTGTTTGATCTGTATTTTAGAGATGTTTAAATGAGTTAAGAGAGAAGTGATGTGTTCTAAGGACAAAATTCACAGTATGCACATCCTAGAGGTAATTTGCTCACAAGTGAAAACATTATTAAGAACTCAGTAAACGTGTTTTGTCAGGTAAAATTAACTATATATGAATTTGGTAATTCAAGGTTCTAGAGGCAATGAAAATTTATTCTGGTAGATATCGTTGCTTTTCTTCCTGGGCTTCTGCTATTATATACTGATCCTGAATCTACCTTGGCTTACTTCTCCATCTGTTTACATCACTGAAAGCCAATTTTTTTCCCCCTCAGGAAGGAATACTGATTATGTAAGATCATGCACAGTTCCATCACAGTGTGAAAAATATTACGTGCAAAAAACTAAATCTTTCAGGTGAATTCTGGAATGAGGCTAACTGATCTAGAAGCAGGCTGATACACATAATTGGCATAGCACGTTAATAGGGGTGTGTGCCTTACTTTCAAACCGTAATATTAGAATGATTTTGGCTCTCTCCAGGGGCAAAAATTAATGTCACCATCACCAGCTGGCAGTTTTTGAATAGTTTTTCTTGAATTCTAACTAATACCTCTAGTAGTAAAGCAAAATATAAAAACTCCCAACAAGGGTAAGAAGGGGAATGGGCTTCCTATCTACTTCTAGAATCTGGGGTTGATTTCAGTTAATTACAAGGCTCGTCACACCAATACAAAAAAAAAAATTAGACACATTCAATGACTCTAGACTTTCTAATGTGAAAACAGGTAAGAAGACCCTTTTCTTTCTCATTCTATCTTTTGTTCAAGACCCCAAGTGGGGTCATTCAGTAATAACCAGAAGAGCACACACCTAACACCTCATTCCATTTATGCTGCTTTATAGTTGTTCCCCTTACCTCCCACTTTTTGGGTTATTCTAGGTCAGAAACTCCAAGAAAGTACCAGTATAAAGTAGTCAGGGTTGGCAAGGGAGCACTGATTGCTGAGAGCAACCAGAAAACTTTGTAGTCAAGGATGAGATGAACTCTCTCAGCAACCTGAACCATGGGCTGTAGATTTCCATTTACTCCATCCAATTAGGAAAACATAAATCCATCAAAATACAGCAGAACAATTCCAGGGAGGAACCTCTAGAAACTCTGCATATTAAACTCAGAAGGGGATTCCACTGGTGTCCAGGAGGATGAAGAGGTGCCGAGAGCAACCACAAATGCTGATTGTGGGAATCTCTCTCTTCAGTAGAAGCAAGAACAATAACAATAACACCGCCACATGGGGCCATTCATAAAACACTGCTTCACACAAGAAGGAAATATCTGGAACAGTGACAGAAAAAGAATACCTCAGTGACATTTAGTGTAGGATCCAGAAGAAACTTGTAGAAAGTTGTATGACATCCTCGGGATGCAGGAAGATGTGGCCTCTAGGAGACAGAGGCGGAAACCCACAAGAGGAGACAAGACTGAAATGAAAATAAACCAATGCTGAGCGAGACAGGGAGACTAAAGATGACAGAGCACAAAAGACTCTGAGTCAAGACTCAGACTCAGACAAAGACTCTTTAGTCAAGAGACTAAAGATCACATCTGCACAGCGGCATCGGGAATGATCATCATCTGCGCAGCACCAAATTGTCAATGGAGGCCACCACCTTAGGACGCTCTCTCAGAAAAGACAAGATAAAAGTAAGGTGAGAAAGAATATAAAATGGAGAACAGAGACATAAACAGGAGTTAACAGTTCTAGGGAGTCCCAAGAGGAAACATCAAAACAATGGGAATAGAAATGATAATGGCAAAGGTGATTGAAAGACATTTTTTTTCTGAGATAGAAAATACCCCTTATTTTGCAGGTAGAAAAAGCTCGTTGCAGTCTAAAGACAATGAATAAAGAGAGACCCATATCTAGGCACATTTAGTCAAAAAGCTTAGATTATAACATAAAGAAAAGCCCTTCAAACATTTAGACAGGGAAAAAGGCTACACAACAAAGAAATAAAAATAACCGGGGCTAAGAATTTTTCCAACATTAATCTGAGACAACAATGAGAATCAGAAGAGAAACACCTTGAGTACATTTCATCCAGTTCACATGAGCAAAAGACATGATGTATATAACAAACTGCATGAACATTTGAGGGGAAAAAGACTTATAAGCATAATGTCCACTTGCCTGTCGTACAAGAAGTTACTGACAATATGCTTTAACTCTCAGAAAGTAAAGCAAAATTAAGAAACCAAAAATGAAGATGTCATAGTGTGAATTAAGAGCCACTGAATCTCAAGTTCAGTTTAAATAGTTGATGGAAAAGAATTTGAAAACTGCATGAAATCTCAAGTAATCATTTTGGAGTTAATGTGTATAAAAGTCCAGGAAACTTGGGTCCACGCCTTCAAAATCAATGGGAAAGATGGAAGTGGTCAAAACAGAACATACATATTAAAATGACAAACACTGAGTAGAGAGCAAGGAAGTGCCATGAGTCAAAAGCACAAAATAAGGTGAAAAACATGAAGTCAAATGTATTAGCTGTGACAATTGACTTTCCAATTGGTTTGTGGGGAATAAACCGAATATAAACTTTCTCTGTGTATATAAAACTAAATAATACTTAAAGAGTTTAAAAATAACTGGTGCAGCCACTCTGGGAAACAGTATGAAGTTTCCTCAAAAAATTAAAAGTAGAACTACCCTACGACCCAGCAATTGCACTATTAGGTATTTATTCACGGGATACAGGTATGCTGATTCAAAGTGACACATGTACCCCAATGTTTATAGCAGCACTATCAACAATAGCCAGAGTATGGACAGAGCCCAAATGTCCATCGATGGATGAATGGATAAATAAGATGTGGTATATATATGTAAAAAAAAATATATATATATATATATACATATATATATATATATATATGTATATATATATGTAGGAATATTACTCGGCAATCAAAAAGAATGAAATCTTGTCTTTTGCAACTACATGGATGGAACCAGAGGGTATTATGCTAAGCGAAATTAGTCAGAGAAGGACAAATATCATATGACTTCACTCATATGAGGACTTTAAGGGAAGGGAAGCAAAAATAATATAAAAACAGAGAGGAGGACAAAAACTTAAGAGACTCTTAAATATGGAGAACAAACAGAGGGCTGCTGGAGGGGTTGTGGAGGGGGGATGGGCTAAATGGGTAAGGCGCACTAAGGAATCTACTCCTGAAATCATTGTTGCACTATATGCTAACTAACTTGGATGTAAATTTAAAAAATAAATTACATAATTTTTAAAAATTAAAAATACGTAAAAATAAAAGATATATTGGGACAAATAGGGAAAACAGAAGGGAAAAGCAGTTATTTTAATTGTAGAAAAGTAGAATTTAATATAAAAAAGTTTCACGTGTATAAAGAGGATCAGTTTATATTGATAAAAATGTTCTAGGTAAAGATGTAATTAGCATGAGTCTTGGTTCTTGGAAGGCCATGGCATCATGTTTTAAAAAAACAAAACAAAACAAAACAAAACAAAACAAAACAAAAAAAAACAGCTACCTAAATCTCCCTCTGGAAGAAGAGTAAACCTCTTGACTGAGAGACAATATGATACTGGTCCTCCACTGTCTGACCTTCAGCTCTAAGATTTGTGATCTTGCCAATCCAAGGGGACAGCCTGCCTCTAGAGCGCCATGTCCCCAACCTCAGCGTGCATAGGAATCACCTGCAGACCTGGTGAAATGCAGGTTCCACACAGCAGCTGTGAGATGGATCTGAGAACTGGGTTTCTAACAAGCCCCCAGTGTCTGCTGCTGCTGCAGGGTCAGGGCAAAGCCGACCAGGGCCAAGATTACGCTTGACACACCAGATCCTCCCAGAAGATGCCGGGAATGAGAACAAGGTAAGGGATGAGTTGGTGGAAACAGATGAATGATCATTTTCCATCTTACATTTAGGAAATCGAGAGATGTTGCTTCATTCATGCTATGAATAATTAGAAAAATATGACTTCAAGTTTTTAGGCCTTAAAGGGAATCATTAGTGGGCTAAAATAGGTGGTTATCATATGAAGTACCAGGGAAAGAAAAATGAAAAATGAAGCTAAGGCAATAACTTAAAAAAAGCCAAGGTAGCATGTAAAAAATGAAAAAAGTAGGATGACAAAAGGAAACCCAAATAGTCTGTTATGACTACAGATAAATGAGAGAAATAGTTACTAATCACAAAAAAAAAAAAAATATGTCTTGGTCTGGGAACTTCCTTGAGAGATTGTCCCCACTGTCTGACTGTTCCCAACCATACGATTTTAGTGGGACTGCCAGTTACCAAGTTAAGATTACAAGCTAGCTCTCACAACAAAAGCCAAATAAATACAATGAAAAGGCAACCTCCCGAATGAAAGAAAATATTTGCAAATCATGTATCTGATAAGGGGTTAATATCCAAAATATATTAAGAACTCATACAACTCAATAACAAAAAAACAGATCCAATTTTTAAAAATGGCCAGAGGATTTGAATAGACATTTTTCCAAAGAAGACATACAGATGGCCGACAGGCACATGAAAAGATGCTCAACATCACTTAACATCAGGGAAATACAAATCAAAACCACAATGAGCTGTCACCTCACATCTGTTAGAATGACGGCTATCAAAAAGACAAGAGACAACAGGTGTTGGCGAGGATATGGAGAAAAGCACAACCCTCTTGCACTGTTAGTGGGAATATAAAATGGTGCCGCCACTGTGGAAAACAGTATGGAGGTTCCTCAAAAAATGTAAAAAAGAACTAACATATGATCTCGCAATTCTACTTCTGTGTATTTATCCGAAGAAACAAAAACACTAACTCAAAAAGGTATGTGTACCTCCATGTTCGCTGCAGCATTATTTACAATGGCCAGATATGGAAACAACCTAAGTGCCCATTGATAGGTAAACAGATAAAGAAACTGTGGTATATATATTATGGGATGTTACTCAACCATAAAAAAATGAAGACATCTTACAATTTTTGGACGACATGGGTGGACCTGAAGGGCATTATGCTACAGGAAATAAGTCAGAGAAATACAAACACCATATGATCTCACTTATATGTGCAATCTCAAGAAACTGAAACAAAACAGAACGAAAAACAAGTTCATAGATACAAAGAACAGATTGGTGATTGCCAGAGGTTGGGTGTTGGGGGTGGGAGAAATGGGTGAAAGTGGTCAAAAGGTACACACTTCCAGTTGTAAAACAAAGAAGTCATGGGGGATGTTATGTACAGCATGGTGACTGTACTTAACAATATTGTGTTGGTATTTAGAAGTTGCTAAGACAGTAGGTATTAAAAGCACTCATCACAGGAAAACAATGTTTGTAACTATATGTGGTGACAGATGTTAATTAGGCTAGTTGTAGGGATCATTTTGCAATTTATATAATCACCAAATCATTACAGTATACACCTGAAACTAACATTGTATGTCAATTATATCTCAATTTCTAAACATTTAACTCTCTTCCACAAGCTTATCTTCTTCCCCCCACCATCTTTATGATACAGTCATGTCACTATTTTGGTCAGATCCATAATCAGCTGTTACACTACTGTGATCACACCAGTCTTGTTTGTCGCGAATCACACATCTACGGTTACATTTCTTTCTTTAGACAACCTGTCTCAGCATTGATCATTGTCTTTCCTGTGGTTTGCTTGATTTGTATATACTTACTATTTTTTTTTCAAATGCTTCAAGATCTAGCAAATGAATGTTGTTTTCCAAATGTTCAGAACATCAGGTAACCCATCAATTTTCTTTTTCTGTAGACTTTGGTCCTTCCACCCTCCATCTTTCTGCTCCAATCTGGTGACCTGAGACATTGTTACTCCTCTCTCAGGTTTACCCTCTTTTTCCCTAGCTGTGTGTCTTATTTTCCTCATCATTTTTATAGTGCACACGTTCCAGTAGTTTCCTGGAAGTGTATGAAAGGTGTAGTTTTAGTCCTTATTATCTGGAAATCCTTCCATCACACTTGATTATTAGTTTGGCTATGTTGAAAATAATGTCCATTCAGAATTTTGAGGTCACGTCTCTGTGGTCTCCCAAGTTCTTACCTTGCTTTGAACATCTTGATGCCATTGGGGTTTTCAGCCATTTGCCTGTGGCCTCTATCTCCCAACCTCTGAAAGCTTTCTGGATACTCTCCACATGGTGACGTCAAATTTCATGTTGATATGCACTCATGCAGCTATGTGTTCATTCATTGTCCTGGGAAATTTCCATTTAGAGTCATAGGTCTTTCAACACTAGAAACTTTTGACTCCCCCAAAACTTAACTATTAATAGTCTATGGTTGCCTGGGAGCCTTAGTGATAGCATAAACAGGTGATTAACACATATTTTATATGCTATGCATATTATATACTGAATTCTTACAATAAAGTAAGCTAGGGGAAATGTCGTTAAGAAAATCATAAGGAAGAGAAAGTATATTTATAGTACTGTACTGTATTTATTGAAAAAAATCTGCATATAAGTGGATCCATGTAGTCATGTTGTTCAAAGGTCAACTGCACTTCCCTTTGTATGCCCTGTGCTGTAGCCAAAGGAGATGTGCTATAAAACTTCTTATCCCGTACCTTTGCTTTCTTTCGAGAATGCCCACTCTCGCATCCCCAAATGCCTCAATGATAAGGGACCTTCAAAGCCCAGCTCTAATAGAATTGTTCTATGGAAACTCTTCTGTTTCTCCTCTCCTTGCCTACCCTAAACTCCAGCCCTCTCCCCACCCCACCTTCCCTCCCCCACAGAACTTTCTGTCTTCCTTTCTTGCAGTCACTTAGAACATAATGTTAGAAAGTAACATATTCCCAACAGCATCTAATGGGCTTGCTAGTACATAGTGGATACATCAAAATATTGGCAAAATTAATTTAATCAGATACATAACTGCCGTCCACACTAAAATTTGTATAGGTGTCATAATCAAAACTGTGAAGTGGCCATTTAGGCTTGCCACCATAATGTATATAATACGAAAACTATTGTGTAAGAATCCCTAATATGAAGCAGCGAATAAAGAGTATAATGACATAATGCTTTGCATCGGCTAGGGAAATTATTTAAGTGGAGAGATCAATTTTTTGTTTATTCATCTTACATTCTTTCAGGTGATTCTTTTTGTTTATGAGTAGTAACGTACATTTGTGAGATGGTCTACTAGAAGGCAAGGTGACTCCAGAGGCTGAAGAATTACAGAAATATCACAGATCTACAAATAGACACCACATAGGACAGTGGCCTCATTAGGAGAGCTCTAATGAGTTGAGGTCACCCAGCTATAAAGGATAAACATGCACAGACACAGCCAAAGCCACTTAACATTCAAGCAACAATAACATTTGACAAAGCAAAATACTCTTGTTAAAGAATACTCAATGGGAAAAAAATATACCAGTTAAGGATAAAGCATGAGAGTTCATATCACAACACAAAAAATGGTCTTGAGAATTGTGTTTAATTAGAAAGGAGCAAGCACAAGTGAAATGCATTACTCTTTATTTGTGATCTAATAATTTTTACTTATATACATCGAAATTTTCCAGGTAAATTATTTTTAAAGTGATAACCATAAAAAAGTAATGGTTTTTAATTTAAGAAGGAAATAGCTAATTTGTTCTGAAAATATGGAAAAGGGGCCCATTAGGATTATTTTGGTTACAAAATGCAAAAAAAAAAAAAATTCAAATTGTCAGTCAGGTTTGCTTAATAATTTACATAACTGAACAACGCAGAGATGAGTCTCAATCCCAGGAAGGTTTAATCTGGTGGCTCACCATTGTCACCCTCTGCTTTGTTTCATGCAAGGTCATTTAAAGCTGGCTCCCTTTTAGCCTCCAAATGTGCCCAGTAGATCCTGGGACTACATGCTTACTTACTTACACCTGTAAAAAGACAAAGTGTCATTGTCCCTGACTCTCCAGAAAACGTAAAAGTTAAAGCTTCGCTGTGAATATCCCATCGAGGGGCACATGCTCAGCCTTGAACTGTGGTCAAGGGGGATGGGATATCCTGGATTAACCGAGGTCATGCAAGCTGCCCATAGTACAGGTTAGAGGAAAGGAGAAGGGTCAGTTTCCCCAAAGAACATGAATTCCACGTCAGGTACCTTTACTGAGCACCAAATATCTCTCAGGCCCCTAGCAGCTCTGTGATGCGGAACCATGGGGCTAAGTGCCGTTGGGCTGTGAATAGAAGAAGTGTGTGCTCCCTCCAAACTAAGCTTTTTGGAGACAATGCACGGCCCTCTATCTCTCTTCGTGCCCAGTGTTAACCTGAATTGGATGTCTACTGGGCATATGAGATTCTCCTTTGCTCTGCCAAGCCAGTGAGACTTTGGGGTTAATCTGTTCCTGCAGCACACCTAACTTACACTGACCAATTCAGATTCCCAAATGAGAATCCATAGCTATGGAGGGAAACGGAATCTGGAGTCTTATAGCTTAAAACATCCATTTTCTGAGGAAGTCACCTCCATCTTGTGAACTTTCAGTAGCTGTTGCTAAAGACCACCTTCCTCTGTCCTTTTCGAGAATTAGCATGGCCACTGGAAAGGCCACGAACATGGCCTTTGCTTCTGCTGCTCTCTGTACCATTTTGTGCAATTTAGTCCAACTCGTTGAGCTTATGAGAGGAATCTGCATCTCCAAAATAAGGAATTTAATACATACCTCAGAGAGTTGTGATCATTATGAGGTTGTGTGGAAAGCAGGCTTCTAACAAGTGGTAAGTGTTGTGTTGAATACGAGCAATCATGGTGGGCTTATAATACCCAACTCTTGGATGGTCACTGTTCTTTCCTCCTTCCTCTCTACCCATTTCTCTCACACTTAACCTGTCAGTTACCATCTTTAATTCCCCATTTAAGAAGTCATAATATAAAGCTGATGTCACTCTACAAAATTTCCTGTACAGAAATAACGTGTTCATAGATGCAGGGTGATAGCTCTCTGAGGCAGGGGTTAGACAACCCCAGAAATATTTGAACAGTTAGCTGGTCACTCACCAGAGGAAAGATTCTTTCTGAACCTGTAATGGGGAGTGGAAATTGGGCCCAGCCCTGTTTGAGTAGGGAAGATGAATGAGAGAAATGGAAAACAAAAATGAGAGAGGTAGCAGAGGTGATGGAAATGGAGCGTATAGCTGTCCATGCCAAAAAACAAAAAACAAAAAACAAAGAAACCCCACAGTCGAATGAAAGGGATAAAGAGCTAAAAATAGAAATAGTACATTTTAAAACTGAATTCATCATGTATTGGCTGTCCTCAATTTTCCATATCATGTGATGGTTAAGAGCAGAGTCTCTGAAGTCAGACCATTTGGTCAAAATCCTAACTCTGCCACTTACCAGCTTTTAGACAAGTTAACCATGTTGAGGCTCAGTTTTTGAAATTGGCAGAAGAATGGTACCCAACTTATGGGTTATTTCAGTGATTAAATGAGTGAATACATTTCAAGCTCTTAGCAGAGCGCCTAGTGTAAGTATAATAGTTACCATCACCATCATCATCATTACCATCATCATTGTCTGTCTTGATAAGGGCAAGAGTTTTTACTTGCCAAGGCTAAAATTTCATCTGCAAGTCTTCATCCTTCCATGTAGGGCTGAGTTCTAGTCGAAGTATAGTCCCACTACAGAGTGTTGCTTGCTGGCTCAGAAGATGCCAGAAAACTAAGCTCCACCATGACCCTTAAGAACAAGCTGCTTGAGCTCAGGACCCAGCAGGTATCTAGTCTCATTGCCCAAAGTCCGTGTTAAAGTCTGTGTTTGCTGTGCAGCTCTGAACCTCTCTCCTGAACAGGTTCCAAGTCTGGCTTCATTTCCACCAGGACTTGGTGAGATGCTGGGAGGAAGTTGGGTCTAACCACTCTGAGCACAGGCCTTGAGCTCATGCAAAGCAGACTCCAGCTTGCGATTAACTAGCTGTATGGTTTTGGCAAATTAATTATTTCATTTCCTCCAGGGGATTATAAAACCTACTGCCCAGAAATGATGTAAGGATTAACAAATCATATAAGTAGAGTGTTTAGCACAGTGCCAAATCAAGCTGATAGTAAGAACAAATTATTATTTTCACCTTCATGGTGGCCCTTCATGGTCATATCTCTGCAGACTTCCTAACTTTGGGTCATTGAAAAGTTAATAGATTTGAATTCTATAACTCTCATCCAAGTTATAATAAAAATGTTAAACGGAAAATGAATTAGATCAAGTATAGACCTTGGTGGTATTGCAGTGGGACCAAAATCATCAGGGCATATTGCTTGGATTCAGTTGTTCACACAAGAAAAAAAAAAAAAGAAAGAAAAAAAAAAGCCTAATTCTTCAACCATGCCTGCCTGTACCTTGCGTACAAGGGTGGTCTTGCCAGGGGCACCCGTATGGCTCAGTTGGTTAGGCTTCCAACTCTTGATTTCGGCTCAGGTCATGATCCCTCAGGACTGGGTCCAGCATCAGTCTCTGTGCTGAGCATGGAGTCTGCTCGGGATTCTCTTTCCCTCTGCCTCTCTCCCTGCTCATACTCTCTCTCTCTTTTTAAAACAGAACAACAACAAAAATCAAAAAGGGAAAAACAAGGGAGGTCTTGCCAGATGTCTCGCTGATATAGTCCTGTTATGATCTCTGTCATAAGAATACATGAAATAAGCTTGGCCTGATATTATAGAGAACTCCCCCTGGCTCATAGTGATCACTGCTAGTTTCTTGGGAGCTCTCAAATAATCTGCTTGAATAATCGACCCCAGAACTGTACCAGATATTGATGCCAAGCTCAGCAGGGGGTAGCTCTGCAAATTCCTGCTTTGGGGTGGAGAGGGCAGCTCCTCCTTAGAAATGGGTATGTTTATCTGCCTTCTGTTTGGTGCTACGGCTCTCACCGTGCCAGTGTTGTGGAAAGTCTATGTATGTTTTGTCCTTCCTCATAGTCTGCTGCATCCAGTGCCTTAAAGCTGGGTAAATTTAGAAACCCTGCCTCCACCAGAGGAGGGGAATGTAACAGTAATTCTCAGAGGTAGTGCCTGCTTGTCATAGCAGATTGTGACTTGGTCTTATTCGGAGAATGGAGTCAGCATTGGCCAACACCTTCCCTTGGTCATAATTCCATCTGTCACCTGCTCCTTCAGGCTGAACTGAGCCAGCAGGGGAGCAAGGTTCAAATAGCCAAACGATGCACTGCTTTCTGACAAAGCAGGGTATTGGGAAGTTTAGTCTTTGCCGCCATTGGAGGTGTTGAGTATGTGTGAAAGCAGGCACAGAGCCAACCTTGGCCACAGCAAGAAGGTGCAGTGCGCAGGATTACGTCATTATTCAGCTTCTTTTATGTCTACAGAATTGTGAGTGTAAGGTTGATCATGCTAGTGACTCTACTGTTAAGTCCATTTAAGTAATGAATACTTTCATTTATTTTTAAAACAATTATTTTCTATCTTTAAGTATTTAAGGGAAAGAAAAGCCAAACACTCTCACCAAATACTAAATTGTGCGCTGTGGTCCTAAAGTCATAATATATTCTTACCAATTGAAAAGTGAAAAAATTAATCACTTGTAATGACAAAACTTTGATGGAAAATAAAGATAATTCCTTTCTGTATGGGATAGAGAAAAATTGATGCTTTTTATGTAAAGAATGCTTACTGGAAAACAATGAATTAAAGACAAAATTGTAACCCTTATGTAGGCTTCCTGGATGTTCATAATAGCTGACCTAAGTCTCTGATGCTTAATTATCCAGGAATATGAGAAATCCGGCCATATCATATTTATTTAGCAATTGAGTTCTGTTACTTTTAATTAGTTGATTTTTTAGAGAGAGAGCTTGAGCTGGGGAGAGGGGCAGAGGGAGAGAGAGAAAGAGAGAGAGAGAGAGAGAGCGCGCCTTAAGCAGGCTCCCTGCTGAGCATGGAACCCATTGCAGGGCTCTATCCCAGGACTCCAGGATCATGACCTGAACTGAAATCAAGAGTAGAACATTCAACTGACTGAGTCACCCAGGTACCCCTTTCTTCCTTTTTTTTTTATTTGAGAGAGAGAGAGAGAGAGAGAGAGGGAGCACACGTGCAAATGAGCAGGGGAGAGGGACAGAGGAAGAAAGAGAAAATTGAGTTCTGTTTTGGAAGAGGAAAAATTTCTACAATTTTGAAACCTACACTTAGTTTGAAAACACATTGTGAATTCGTTATACTCTGTAAATTAATGAATTAGATGATTAGTGCCCCTTGACCGGAAAAATTTATATCCATTTAAATCTAATTCAAGTAATATATTAGGCCAAACAAGCTTAAATATTTATAAAATATTTTAACTCCAGAAAATAACTTCAGATACATGAAGACATCTGTAATAGGCAAATTCCTAGAGACAGAAAGTAGATGAAAGGTCACCAGGGGCTGGAGAGGAGAAGATCGG
Source organism: Acinonyx jubatus (assembly GCF_027475565.1). Lineage (NCBI taxonomy): Eukaryota > Metazoa > Chordata > Mammalia > Carnivora > Felidae > Acinonyx > Acinonyx jubatus. The sequence continues at coordinate 5,800,454 of NC_069385.1, read as the reverse complement.
AGAGTTTCTGCAGAATGGGTATAGAGTTTGGAAATAGAAACTTGAAAAAGTTTTGGGAACAGATAGTGATGATAATTGCACAACATTGTGAATGTTATTAATGACACAGAACTGTATACTTAAAAATGGTCAAATGACCCTTTATATTGTACACATTTTATATAATAAAAATAATCATTTAAGATATCAAAATAAATGAGAATGATCCAAAAACTAAAATGTCCGCCCTCAGCATTATAATACTGTACTTTCTTTCAGAAATCCTGGCCTCTGTCATATGACCAAAAATAAATATCAGAAAGCTAAGATCAATTTAGCAATGTTTGTGGTAATATAATTACTTACAGACACCAACTGAATTCACTCAAAAACAATAGAACCAATAAAAGAATTCAGTAAGTTAGCCAGTAAATAAATATATGAAAATAATATGTTTTATGTATGTGTTCTCAATAATTTTCAGAATGCATTTTGGGATAATATGCTCTTAGACAAATGGTAACAAAGTATAAAATTGCTTTGAGTAAACCTAACAAATTATGCGGAATCTAAATGAAAAATATCATAAAGCTTTTCTGAGGAGCTTAAATACAACAAGGAAAACTGAAGAGAAACATGTTTTTAATGGAAAGATTCAGTAGTAAAGATGATAATTTCCCCCAAAATTAGTTTCTAAATTTATTGAATAAAAATTTCAATAAATTTTTATTGAAATTATCAGTCTTAAGCATGTTTTTTAACCTGACCAAATTATGTTAAAGTTTGCCTCAAGATATAAATGGTTAAGAGTAATCAAGAAAATACTGGGAAAGAATAAGGAGAGAGTTCCATATTCCACTATATTAAAATATACAAAGTTATGACCATGAAGAATAATATTTTTAGGTAAATATGCAAAGTATACTGACATTTTTAAGCAGTATTAAAAATTATGTTTTTTAATGGAATAAAACCCTATGTCTGTATACACCTATGGAAAATATCATCTCTACTGCAGTGGAGTATATAATTCTGTTCTGCACAATGAGAACATAGTAAAAATATGCTTTATAAGCTACTTTTTTATTCACCTGTATCTTATAAACACTTTCCTATTTTTAAAAAATATTTTTCTATTAGATGACTTGAGTAACTATACTTTTCCATTATGTAGGTACACCTGACTTTATTTAATCCATTGTTTTTGAAACAATTGGATTGTTTCTAGTTATAAATAATACTATCCTTCACATCCTTCCCTATCACTCTTTCTGCACTGTTGCATACTTTAGACCAAATGCCCAGAAGTGAAATTGCTGGGGTTAATTATAAGCACACAGTAGTCCCCATCCTGCCCCCCCACCCCACACACGCACTTGTATTCATGGTTTCGCTTTCCATGGTTTCAGTTTCCTGTGGTCAGCTGCGGTCTAGAGACAGATGATCCTTCTCTGGCATATGTCAGAAGGTCGGTAGTTGCCTAATGCTGTGTCACAATGCCTACGTCATTCACCTCACTCGATCTCATCATGTAGGCATTTTCTCATCTCACATCATCACAAGAAGAGTGAGTATAGTACAATAAGATATTTAGAGAGGGACAGAGACCACATTCACATAACTTTTACTATGGTATATTGTTATAATTGTTCTATTAGTTATAATTTTTAATTTCTTACTGTACCAAATTTGTAAATTAAACTTTATGATAAGAATGTACATATAGAAAAAAACATGGCATATGTGAGCTTTGGTACTATCTGCTGTTTCAAGCATTTACTGACGGGGGGTCTCGGAACATATCCCCCACAGATAGGGGGGAACTACTATATTGCTATAGAAAGGTTGTGATGGCTTGTAATGTGGTATCTATGAGAGTGCCTCTTTTCCCAAACCAGTGTCCACACTGAGTATTAACTCTTCAAAACCTTTTTGTTACATGATACTCAAAATTATTAAGTAGTGTTTATCTTGATTACTAATGAAGTTGAACATTCTGGAATATTGTTTATTTGTTTTATTATTTTGTGTATTATCTATGCATATTCTTTGCCCATTTTTAATTAGCAAATTCTTTTATTGGTTTGTGATAGCTATTTGTATATCAGGGATATTAACATTTATAGCATATGTCAAAAATATTTTTTTAGATTTTATTGTTGGCTTTTGCATTTTGTTTGGTGTTTCCAGTTTTTTTTTTTTTTCAACTTTTTTTTTGGGGGGGGACAGAGAGAGACAGAGCATGAATGGGGGAGGGGCAGAGAGAGAGGGAGACACAGAATCGGAAATAGGCTCCAGGCTCCGAGCCATCAGCCCAGAGCCTGACGCGGGGTTCGAACTCACGGACCGTGAGATCGTGACCTGGCTGAAGTCGGACGCTTAACCGCCTGCGCCACCCAGGCGCCCCTGGTGTTTCCCGTTTTAAAAGAAGAAGTAGAAATATTTCCATTTTTCCTGATTTCCCAGTAGTGAATCATATCTAATAGTAGAAAATGTTCAGACTTTGCACAGATTATGGCAATAATAGATTTTATGCTTGAGAAAAATCATACATGTAACTTATAACCATCTAAGATGAATAAGTTTTACCACTTTGACTTTAAATTATTTTTTTCCTTATTCTTCAGCAATTTCTATATATCTGGGAGCTCTGTCTTGTTGATTATTCTTGAAGGCAGTAAGCAGTACAATAGAAATCCAATTTTCTGAATAGAAAAGTTCCACTGGCTGATCTATAATGTCAGTAGATGTCTCATGTCAGACCCTTTTCAAAATCTTAAATCTTGAGTTCAAAGTTCTCACTTATGTCTTGACAATAGCTTTCAGGCCCATCAACACAAGAATAAACACATTCCTTCTCTTTCAAGCTACAGAATCATATTCTTTATATCTGTTAACATACTTTTTCAAAGAAAAAGAACTTTGTTTAAAAAAAAGCCGTCTTTTTTATTTAATTCCATTGGGATAGTAAGAACAAAAAGACTTCCAACTTAATGGTATATCTTAATTCCTCAAGAATGAGAAAGAAAAATAGAGGAACTGAAGTGGAAAGGGGCAGCATAAAAAGATCCCTCCTGGATGAAGTTAAGGGTCTTTTATAGTGCATACACTGCCTTTATTTCACAGTGACTACAGAGGTTTTAGAACTATTCCCTGGTCATTCAGTTCCATTTTAGATGCCATTAAGAGTAATGGTTCACACATATTACTTGTCAGTCATTGTCCATCCAATAACATGTATCACAACCATGTTAATTCAATCAAGGTTGCAGTAAAATGAAATAATTATTTCCTGATAGCTATTATTACTATCCATGGTGAAAGACACTATTAGTTTATTTCCAAGTGATCAGTTATCTATACATACAGGCATAAACTTAATCAACAACAGTTTGATGTTATTGTTACTCATATATATATAAAAACTTTACTCTTTAGTCAATATATTCTATATGGCAAACTCTAACATTGATAGTAAATGAGCATATCCCCGGCTGTGTTATTGCAAGCTTTGACATACACATTCTAAAAGAAGACCACTGTGATAAGCCAATATTCAGTAACCACTATGGCTACAAAAATCTTTTCTGCAGTCACCAGATGGGCTGGTGTCCATGGGCTGTACAGCATGGGCTGTACCCATGCACAGATAGCTCTCTCTTCTAACATCTTTAATAGATTCTCTTACTTGTGACTTCATCGTGTCAACAGAAAGGCTTTCTTGGTGAAGAACAAAATCTCCAAAATGGAATGAGAGTTGTATGCACTCATTTATACATTTATTTTGTATTTGAAGAACACAACACACCCATGTGGTTCTGTTTTGACATCTAATCCTTCTTCACTAAACAGTTTATAAAACATTTATTCGGATGTGGCTATGAGTTCGTCTTAAGAAGTGGGGTGGGAGGGGCGCCTGGGTGGCTCAGTCAGTTAAGCGTCCAACTTCGGCTCAGGTCACAATCTCTCGGTCCGTGAGTTTGAGCCCCGAGTCAGGCTCTGGGCTGATGGCTCAGAGCCTGGAGCCTGCTTCCGATTCTGTGTCTCCCTAACTCTCTGCCCCTCCCCCATTCATGCTCTGTCTCTCTCTGTCCCCAAAATAAATAAACATTAAAAAAAAAATTAAAAAAAAAAAGTGGGGTGGGAGGTACGGATGAGTAGAGAGAAAAGGCAGAAACCCAGGATCTTAAACATCTGATTCCATTTGGTTGATATGGCAAGATGGGACCTAGTGAATCTTTTAGCCTGAGAAAAAGTGCTACGTTTATATATATCTACACACACCCACATGCTTCTTCCTACCACTTCTAAATGACCTTAAGGAAAATATGTACACAATGATGAAACTATTTAGAAGACAGTTTCTAAAATATCTGGAGTTTTTTCCCACATTGCTAAGTAGAACTTTATCCCTATGAGCTAGAGTCTATCTTGTACAAGGAGGACTCCTTTATCTAAGAGGAGAGGAGACATTTTCTAGCACGCTCTTTCCCCTTCTGGAATAAATACTCTTCACCTAAATAACATCCACTCAGCCCTAGAGTCTGTCCCTGGGTCTCGCAGTCTTCTTTCTCTCAACTGGGCTGGAGGCCCACTTTGAGTCACTGTTTAAATACCCAACTTTTTATGAATATTCATCAAACTTGTAGTATTTGTTCACTATCTTCTTCCATACTATATTATAAGATGCAAGTGAATGAGTGCCATATCTGTCTTACTTCTCTATCTCCAGTTCCTAAATCAGTGACTGGCACATCCACATTCTCAATAAGTATTTGATGAATGAGGATTAAGTAAACTAATATATGTAAAGTGCTTTGCTTAACTCCTGGAATATGCAAATATTTGGTATATATTAGGTACTATTATATGAGCCATGACACAGCACTATGAAGTTCTGAACCTACACATGTTTAGCTTCATTGGCAGACTTTTTGAAAGAATGTTCAACATTTCTGCAGGTTCCTAGTTCTCTTTTGTTAAACTGAACTGGGTCAGTAGGCAGGGTTCAGTACCCATTTACCTAAAAAACAAGTTTTAGATTGCATAAAACCAGAAAAAGAACCCCCCACTACTGACTGTGAGATACTGTACCTTCCCTTCTCCTTTTCTATCTTCCCATAGTACTCTGACACTTTGCCTTTGAATATCTTATTACTACAACTTTTAGGGTAAATTATATCCTTCTATTTCTAGTTGTTTTCAGAATATGGAATGGCCTGCAGTGTGTCTAATGAGCCATCATACGATCAAATCCCATAGTTGTATTTAGATTCATTCCCTGAGTTAAAGCTGAGCATTCTCCATTCATCACGTTGTGTTTACAGACAGTCCTTAACTAAAAATTGTTTGATTTAGGACTTTTTGACTTTAAGATGGTATTAAAGCCATCAGCTTTCAGTAGAAACAGAATTTTGAATTTTGATCTCTTCCTGAGCTACTGGTAGAATATTCTCTTATGATCCTGGGCAGTGGCAATGAGCCGCAGCTCTCCGTCAGCCATGTGAGGATAAACAACCAGTACACTCGCAGTTCTGTACCCACACAACCATTCTGTTTTTCACTTTCAGTAAGGTATATATATTACATGAGATATTCAATCTAACACTTCATTATAAAATAGACTTCGTGTTAGATGATTTTGCCCAAGTGCAGGCTAATATAAGTGTTCTGAGCATGATTAACCTAGCCTACTAAGCTATGATGTTCAGTAGGGTACGTGTATTAAATGCATTTTTGACTTACAACATTTTCAACTGGATTTATTGGGACATAATCCTATTATAACTTGAGGAACGTCTGTCCTTTTAAACCAAACCATAGTGTAGTCTGTACCATACCAGATGTTAGGGGCCATCCTACGGTGTTATTGCCCCGATACCCATTATATTGCTGGAGGCAATTTTAAATTTCCTAGTAATTCCAGAGGAAACGGCAATGATACCTTGTATTCTTGGATTTTTAATTGATAATTCAGTTTGGTTCAAACTTACTCCAGGTGTGATCCTTGTGCCTGGCTAGTTTGTACTTTATTTTGTAGGAAAAGGGGTAGGGAGAGATTCTGAACTCTTTGACCAGATAGTGAGATGACCAAATATGCTCTAGGAAGGTTAATCCAGCAGCAGTGTGAAAAGACAGGTTGGGGCATTTGAGAAAGATGAAAAGAAGGGGTGTCTGGAAAGAGCCATGACAGTGCTCCAATAGAGGAGTTCCTAGGTCAAGAACCAGAGGATTAGAGGTGAGGATGGAGACCCAGGACCAGAGGAGAGGAGGTGAGGATGGGATGAGGACACAAATTCAAGAGCCGTTGCAAAAACAGAACAAGATGGCTCTACAACATGAGGAGTGTGAGGAATGAGAAACAGCCTTTGACCCTGGAGGCTAGGAATCTGGTTGTATCATTATCAGTATGGGGAACAGAACAAAAATATAAAGTATGGAGACCACTTGTCTTTGGAACAAACTTAATTTGAGGTGCTAGAAGATCCAGGCTTTTGGAAATATGAGCTGGAATTCAAGAATAATGTCAGGTCTGCATCACAGCTGTATTGACCGTGGCGTCATCCATTTTGGTAGCCTGGTTCCTTTGTCCCTCCATAAATGGCACAGAGTTTAATTGCGGCCAGTCTTCTCCTTACAGATAGAACTTGTGACACGTAAGAGCCTTTGACTTTCTCTTGGAATAGTCTGGGAGCATCACAGTTTGTCAGTCACCCCCTCTGACTTTCTAGAATAGATGCCTTACACAGGCTTTCTACTTAAATCTGGGAACTTTTAGTCATTTTAGAAAGTAGATAATAGGCTCCTATGACCAAGGAACGAAAGTGTAGGGGAGTTGGCCAAGTTTATACAGCCAGTTATTAGTGTCCTGGCCCCTGGTCCTCGGCCTTCCCCACTAGAACAAATGGTACCTTCCAGACCCCGCGTGTGAGGGGATAACAGGTAACTTTCCCATCCTGTCTCTGCAGTACAGCTTTCAGAGTGTGCATTCAGAATTGTTCTAAAAACCATCGTGTATTTGTTTGGTCTCTGATTTAGTGTTGGTTCTTTCGAAAGTTCTGAGCTTTAAAATTTTCGCTTTTCTTTCCTGCTTTCTTAAGAGTCTAAATATAGTCGCTTGATGTTTACTTCTGTGAGGAACGTTGTCAGTGTTTGTTAACTGACCGATAGTTTCTACTCACACGTACCACACCCAGTCCTTCCTTCCCAAATAAATGTTTGTTTCCTGGTAATGGTTTTAAGAATCGCACGGTTGTTAACTGGAAAGGGTTGTTGCATAGAAATGTGTCTGTCAACCTTCATGGGAGCCCTTTAACCCCAGCGACCCTAACTGATCTTTTATCTTTCATGCCACCTGTCCATCACCAGCCTCTTCTGTGAAGGACGAAGAGCGGCTTTCTTAGGCTTGGTGAAGAATCAGCAAAAGCAGGAAGAACAAAAAACACACAAACAAGATCTTGCTTATAACATGAAAGGCTACAGTGCATCATTCAAAATTCTAATAATAAAGTTTCACCCAGCTAACAGAGTACATTTCAATGACGTGGTCTATGAATCGACTCACCTTCACGTTGTAGAAATTAATGCTTTTTATTTTCGGCTTGTTCCCTTTCCTACCGTATAGATGCCTTGAATCTTCGAAATCGACAGGTCATTTGCGTCACCCTCAAAGTCCTCCAACATCTGGCTGTGTCAGCTGAGATGGTGGGTGAAGCTTTGGTGCCCTATTACCGTCAAATCCTCCCCATCCTGAACATCTTTAAGAATATGAATGGTGAGTGATCCCAGGAGTCAAATGTCTTTTAAGCCCTAAAAAAAAGGGAGTGGTTTGAAGTAGAGTTAATTAGCAACACATTTAGGATTTATTATTGCTTATAAACCAAGATCCATTTGGAGATCTAAATAGTGTAACTCCCACTCTTCCCCTACTACTCCCTAGGGAAACAGTAAAATTAACAATTTCATTTATTACACCTCACACGTACAGCTTACTTACTCAGTACAGAAGCGCTGAAGCAGTTCTATAATCTTCCAATAATTAAATTGTAAAGTTTTTTTAATAGTCTTGTGACTACATTAGTAGGTTTTGAGTTTGTCCTTTCTCTTGGTAGTAATTCTACCTTTAGATACTCTGTTAAAATTGCAGTTTTTATTAATTGGCTTAAGATGAATTTTTAAAGCAATGTCGTTAAAATATGATACGTGTGGCTTGGGAAGTTTTAATATATGTTCTCTCATTTCTAAAAAAAATAGAAAATAGATAATCTAGTTGATGGTGAGTGCTGATTATAAATGCATGTGTACTGATACATTTATTTGTTTTAATAATTCTATAAGCTTTGGAAAGCACTGATGAGCTCACATGAATCTGCTCTACCCTAACAAAGGCACTAGCAAGTTGTGGTGATCGGTTGGCAGACAGTGGATGTATATTTGTTCATTGAGAGTGTGATTTTCCTTTTATGCCTCTTTGAAAGGATGTGACTCTAATTTTCTTTTATGTTGCTAACTTTGAATTTCCATACTTCTTATATGCATAGCATAAGTCAACATTTGAAGTTAATTCCTGACAGCTATGTAAATAAGTTAGCAATTTAGCGGAACACTGCATGAAAATTTTGTGACATGATCTGCTTATGTACATACAAGAAAAAAATCAAGCAACAAAACTGAGTGTTCCTGCCACATACAACTCCTTTGTTTGGAAGCACTATTTTTTACATTGTTCATAAATTGCTACTAAAAGTCTCGTTACTTAGGCAAATCATGGAATTCTCAGAAAGTCTTAAGCTGTATTTCAATAGTAGGACCTACTGATATACTCAATATTAGACATATTTGGTTACAAGGACTTCACCTGGAGTTATGGAAGTGTAAGAATGGAGTAAGTTAATATCCATTCCACAACCTCTGAATGGCAGTAGACTTACCGTGGACATTTAGACAAGTTGGTTACTCTTTCAGGAAACTAAAAACTAGGTGTTGGTAATTGAATCCCTTATGACCTAACAAACTAATAGTTTTAGTAACAGCATTTCTACTTTATGGAAAATGCTTGTTTAAATATTTTTGATTCAGAATTCATAGTTTTACTGGAGAGTGGCATCGAATATCCATGAAGTTATAGAATGATTCAACGTGCAAACATTGTTCAATTATGGTTCATAAAAGAGGTGCTGAGTTCATCCATCGTATTTAGCCTCTAGTTAACTTGAGAGAGACATGGAGATGATAGAGATAAAGATGATAGAAATAGAGATGAGAGAGAGAGAGAGAAAGAGAGAGAGAGAGAATTACTTAAACACTGGAAGAATCAAGGAACAACCACCCCCAAAGTCTCGGTTGTAGGTAACACTTTTGAAGAGTGTGATTAGCAAGTGTTTTCTGGTAATCCTCATGGAAACCTGTGGGGAAAGTACTATTACTATGTCTGAGTTTTCATCATAAAAGTTGCCCCTCTGTAACTTCTCTCATATATAATCATCTGCTTCTGTACCTGACCATCATGGACGATGGTCACCAACACATCTGCCTTCCCTCACTTGAGTAGGAGCAGGAGGCACTACAACACTGTGTTAATGCCTTTGGGTCCCACAGCAGAATGTACAACTCAAATCTAAGCATCGTTATGTACCGTATAAAAGAAGAAAAAGGAGGCACCTGGGTGGCTCAGTCGGTTAAGCATCCACTTCTTGGTTTCAGCTCAGGTCACGATCTCACAGTTCATGAGTTCAAACCCGCATCACGTTCTGTGCTGACAGAGCTTGGGATTCTCTCCCTCACTGCCCCTCCCCTTGTAGCTCTCTCTCTCTCAAAATAAATAAATAAACTTCAAAAATGTAATAAAAAAAACACAAGAAGAAAGACAATGAGAATCTCCATCATCCTCCAGGAAACCTGTAAAGAAGAAGAAGTTAAGCCACCACAAAGAGATAAATCTCTAGATTATTAAACAAAAGCAGTTGGTTTCTACATCTTTCTCATACTCTTTATTTAATGCTTTAACTCACAGATGTTCACATCCTTAACAAAAGAAGTAATTAGCTTTAGGAATATATCCCTATTTAGATTTTATCAATGTGAGAATTTATAGTTTATACCATGGCCTTAATTGGTCCCAAACAAGGTTAATTATTTTGGAACATTCCTAAATGCATGCACCAGTGATTCCACATTCAACTATTTTTCTGCTTAATATCTCTCTGAAATTTGAGGGGGAAAAAATATCAGCTTTAGCCTCATTTTCTACTTATTTTAGAAACCTGTCAGTACAAAGCCAGAATGCAGTAAGCTGTATTTCCAGAGGGTCATGTTACAAAATTGGAGCATTCTGGCTATAAAACTTAAAACTATTCTTCAAAGTGGCTATATTGCCAAAGATCCAGTTCTACCAGAAGGAGCATACGTAAGATTTCCAATTACAATAGTGTTTTTAGGATAGAAATAATTTAACTGTAATACATAGTTTAGTAAATCCCGTTTTATAATTATGGATATTCATATTCACAGAACTATATATACTTATTTTATTTCAGCAGATGTCTTTAGTAACAGTTGTGTTTATAAAAAAAATGTAGTAGCAATTTACAGCATGTAACATTAGAAAAAAATTCATCCTTAATTTCAGTGTATTTAAAACAATTCCAGGGGCGCCTGGGTGGCTCAGTTGGTTGAACGTCCGACTTCACTCAGGTCACGATCTCACAGTCCGTGAGTTCGAGCCCCGCATCAGGCTCTGTGCTGACAGCTCAGAGCCTGGAGCCTGCTTCAGATTCTGTGTCTCCCTCTCTCTCTGGCCTGTCTCGTGCTCTGTCTCTCTCTGTCTCAAAAATAAATAAATGTTAAAAAAAAATTTTTTTTTAAATAAATAAAACAATTCCACACATAGAGTTCTGTTTCCACTTTTTCCTACTTTCACATAAGTCAATGTCTTGTTAAACTCAGATCAAAACAAACAGTCCCATCACAAAATATATATTTTTTAGAATGAGACCAGATACAAATGACAGAAAGAAGGAAAGATTGAAACAGAGAATAGTCCTTCAACTATAACGACCCCATCCTCTGTCAGCATTCCCTCAAAGTGCAAGCTTTAGCTTAATTCTACTAACTCGTCCTTTTTCGTAATTTCTGGCCTATTTTAATGTCACATGGACTTTGTTGGAGACGAGCAGTGGGCTGAGTGGATAAGGGCCGGACAAACATTGAAGCAAGCACGGGCTGTCAGGCACCCCAGCTTGGAGTCTTCCCAGGGGACCACAGGGAAGCGACCGCAGGAAGGAGCAGACGGGGCTGGCAGCCCCAGTCGACACTTCTGTAGGTGCTAAAACTTACGGCAAGACCCACAAGACTATTCCTGCCCTAAGAGAGAGCGTGGCTTTGTGTATCTCTTTATGACTGTTATTTTTTACAGGGTTTAATGAGGCTAACTTTCAACAGTTATGAAAACAACAGAAGTCTAAAGATGCCAATTACAATGTGGAATAGAGTAGCATCTTAGAGTCAGAAGACACAAATCACGGAACTTCTCTGCGTTTAAATTTCTTTTAGATTCTTCTAAGTCATCTGTGTAAAAGATAATAGCACCTTTTTCGGTAGGGTTGACGTGACAATTCAAGATAATGTGTCCGTAGGCGCTTCACATACAGCCATGATATGAATGAGATAGCCATGATTATCATACAACATTATATAGAGGTACAGTATTACACATATTATTATGATATTCTATATAAACATTGCAGCACTATAAAATTACTGTATCGCACCATGAATAGACGGTTGAATGTTTTTGACCGTGGTTGTGGAACTCCTCCCCTTGGCCCTTCCATGAGCCTGGCTGTGAACACACACAGACTCGTGGTTCCCCAGCTGGGGCAATCCCTTTGCCTCAAAGGATTCAGCTTTCCCCTGCCAAATGCCAGGTGGGTGACCAAGTGAGTTAAGGACCCTGGGATTCATTCAAGAATAACTGGTTTTCAAATCCATCTCTTCCTGACATAATCTTTAAGCTCGAATATGTGACTGATGTTTTGGAGAAAATCACATTTGGAAAAGACAAGCTTGAGTGCCACAAACAAGGGGCCCCTGCATCAGTATCCTCTTTGGAGGATCTGAAGTAGGGTCTAAGTTTGATCTTGTTTTCCTTAATTCGAAACAATGGATTTTGGATATCTAAACCATGCTGTTTTTCCAGCCACTGCTTTGGGTGAAAGAGAAGGAAGAATTTCTATAATAGCAATTTCTTCCTCCCTGTGTTCTTTCGCAAATGTTATTAAAGGTTACAGAAAATTAAGACAATAGGAATGTTCGATTTATAGCTTCCAGAGATGAAACTACAAAATTAATGGTGCAGTGTATTGCATTTGAGAAGCATGAAACAATAAATGGCATTAAAACATTTATAGCTAAAATATGGGGCTCTGCCAGCAGATTACAGCTATCCAATCACTCTGCTTTCTGGAGGCAATCCTAATTTTGGTTCCTTTGTTTCCAACGGCACCAATAGTCCTGAAACAGTTCAGAGACTCCAGGCATCAGCAATTCAAATAGCACCATGAGTATATGTCATGGAACACGTGAAAGTAGATAGAGTAATGAAATGACGTGTTTATGTGGATGTGGAAATCAAACATGGCCCCTCACGTGTAGGTTTTTCCTAGGATAGTTATAGACTGTATGCCACTACAGACTAATTAAAGTCTATGAAAAGAGGGATTTAAAAATTGCAGTTCAAATTCAGACACATTAAAACCTATAGGTGATGAGAATGCAGTAAATTTGCAATATTTCAGAGTATTTGTACCAACTCTTTGACCCTGAAGTTTAAGTCGTTTGTAAAAGCCAGAAACAGTTGATTTCTGCTGGTAGTCACTTAGAACAACTTCTGATGGAAACCTAGGTGTTCTCAATTAACCTGATTCAAATTCTCCCAGAGTTTCTGTGAGCCCAGTGGAACCTAGTCTCAATGGTTCTTTAACATGTTGAGGGTTGCCTGGATGGTTCAGTTAGTTAAGCGTCCGACTGCAGCTCAGGTCATGATCTCAGTTTGTGAGTTCGAGCCCCATGTGGGGCTCTGTGCTGACCGCTCAGAGCCTGGAGCCTGCTTCAGATTCTGCGTCTCCCTCTCTCTCTGCCCCTCCCCTGTTTGTGCTGTCTCTCTCCCTTTCCCTCAAACATAAACAAACGTTAAAAAGATTTTTTTAATGTTGATGAACTTTTGGGGGCTGATTGTGTACCAAAAAAGTCTTTGTTTTTTGTTTCATAATTGACTTACATAAAGGTTATTTCACAGAGCTTTAATTTTAATTTTGGAATCGAGGTTTATTCCCTGTGGGATTCTGTCCAATTTTGAGTGTGATTTATATTTTAGAAATTTACTTCAAAGTTTCTTTGAAATCATTAGGTTTATTAGATTTGAAGCCAATTGAATGTCCTAAACTTATTAAGGAACAGATTACAACTACTGTCCCGCCCCCCATTCCTGCAAGTTAGATTTAGAACAATCGTGTGCATATCTAATCTCTTCTGGGTTCTTCCTCTGCTCAGATTTTACTAGTTGCTCTAATGAGAATCCTAGGATCATAACAAAGCTGGAAGATGCATATAGGGGCCCTTTGGTCTGCACCTGTCTCCAATTTACTCAACTACCCTATTCCGCCATAAGTTCTACAAGGTCAAAATGTTCACATTGAGTTTCCTTTCTCCTGTGCAGACTGGGTATAGCACACTTAGAAGAATTAGGTGCTTAGTAGGTATTTGTGTTGAATTGATATGCTAACCCAATCTGCATGACCAATACTCACTCGCTTATTCAGTTCTGTCCTAAGTTAGTAGCTTCACTATTTCACGAAGTAACCCATTCTACTTCTGAAAGGAAAGGCACGTCCTACACTGAATTGAAGTCTATGTCTAATATTCTATCCAACTTACCTGTCTAATCTAAAGCACACTGAATGTCTAATCCCTTTCCCAAATAGCAGGCCTTCAAAAAATATATATAAAACTTTCCTTACCCCTCAACTTTCATTTCTTCGAATTCAAGGTCCCTTTTTCTTCCAAGCATTCATTTTTATAAGCACAGCTTTCCAAATCTCCGGGGGTGGGGAGGGAGGACCCACATATCTGCAAACACCGATGGCTCTGTGGTTGTCTGAGAGCAGCCCTAGGGGACAAAGCATCCTAAGAAAAGTCAAGACTTCTCTGCCCTCACAGATGCACCTTGCATGTGCTCAGCCTGTCAGATGGCCTTACCATTTTGAAATCTACAAATGCTTGCTGAATAAATTTTCTCTTCACTCATACTGCTTCGTTCAAGGTTTCTTGGGTTTTTTTTTAACCCAATTCACTTGTAAGAAGCCCATTTTAGGGGCAGGCACATACTAGAAATTGCCCCTGTATCTGTCCTTCTTATGGACCTCCCTGGTCGCATCTGCCAAGAGGCAAAAGTTATTCTCAGAGTTGTCTATCCGTATCTAGAAATACACGACCTGGCAGCCTGATGACCAAGAAAATCAGAATCCAGTTGTGAAGGCTGTGTATTAGTTTCTCAGGGCTGCCCAAACTGGGAGACTTAAAAAACAAATGAGTTGTCTCACAGTTCTGGAGGCCAGAACTCAAGGCCAGTAGGGCCACGCTCTCCAAGTGTCTAGGGAAGAATCCATTCCATGCCTCTCTTCTCGCCCCTACCTTGACTCATGGATGCACCACTCCAGTCGCTTCCTCCACCTGCACGTGACCTTTTCCCCTGGGTGTCTGTCTCTGTGTCTCTTCCCTTCTGAAAAGCACAGAAGTCCTTGTAAAGGTTGGGTTAAGGGCCCACCCTAGTCCAGTGTGACCTCATCTCAACTAATTACATCTCAATGACCCGATTTCCAAATAAGGCCACATTCGGAGGTTCCAGAAAGGATATGAATTTGGGAGGACACTATTCGGCCCAGGACAGACTGTATACCTCTCTCCCAGGGTGCGTGGAGATGCAAATCCCGTCCTTCTAAGCAAAGTTAGAGGTTTTGCAAGCCTTCCACTCCCTTGCAGTTGTCATAACTGACTGTGGACTCCCACTTTCCACGAGTGCTACTCCTTTTCCTTTCAGCAAAAAGGGTTTGTTTAGTTAAGAAAGGATCTAAGAAAGCGTGAGCACAGGAGGTGGCAAGGAACTGATCTCGTCTTCCTTCGGTAATGCTGCAAACTAAGCCAAGAGGGGAAGCAAATGCTTCCCGACTCGGGGTGCTACCATGGGAACCCCGGAATCACGCAAGGGGGCTGCTGCCACCAGCCTTCCGGAGGACCCTGGGACCCACCCAGGGCGGTGCACTGCACCACTCACACACGTTCTCATCCCTGTCCAGCCTGTGGGGCAAGGGGTCGGGCCACTTCGTGACTGTGCACAAGGACAGGTAGAACAGTACATGGAAACACAAGAAAGAGGATAGTGTTTAAGAGCAAAGCCTCTGGCATCCGGTTTCTTGGGTTTGAACCCTGGCTTGAGGTTAACCAGCTGTGTGACCTTTGCTGGCTATACAACCACTCTGTGCCTCAGTCTCCTTAACTTGGAAAGCAGTTTGCTTGGAAGACGGGAAAGAGCTCGTTGACCTGCAGGGAACGGCGAGGGGGTCACTCTGTGGGGTGGCAGTGGCATGACGTGAGGGGAAGGGAGGAGGGAACGTGAGTGAAGTCACGTGAGCTCTGCAAACCAGCAGGCAGTAGGGAGACACGGCGTCTACTGCCTGCCTCACAGGTTGTGGAGAAAACTGTATCGATGTGGTTGTGGGCGGTCCTTCGGAGAAAATTAAGTGAAATCTATTAGAATTAATATGATGATTTGGCAAGGTGATTAGGAGCAACATAAATTTCCAAGAATCAATATCTTTTTTTATAGACCAGCAGTCAGAAACACAATACGAAATTTGTTTTCTGGATGTTAATCGTCCCTACTCGCGGAAGTATTCCATCAGAGAGAAACTTTCACTGTTCAACTCCTCCTCCCCCAGGTGGATAGTTTTAGTTCCTTCTCTGGATTCCTCATGTCATTTCAGAAAAGGGTTGGAGTATTTCTCTAATCCAAAGGCCTAATCTGGAGGTTGACTGAAAATTGCCTGCCCTAATGGTCTGTTGAAATCCCAACCGTTTTCCAAGACAGATACTCCTTTCAGTTTGTAAATGGCTTTTATAATCGCAGCTTCTCTGTGTGAATCCTTCCGAATCTTAGCGTCTGCCTTGCATCCTGCACATTCTGGGCTCACTTGCATTAGCTACAGCGCCTCCCCTCCAACCCCCTGGGTAACTTTACCTAAAGGGGTCAGACTGTCAACAGAACACCAAATTGCAGACAAGTCACCCATGCCCCGGGAGCATCACCCTAGTCCCAGATTATGTCAAGTTCGGTGTTACCTAGAAGGGCTTGCATAGGTAAGCCCCATTAATCATTTCTAACCTGCTGTAACACGGCTGCTGTTTGTGCAGAAAGAAAGGGGCCGTCTGGGCCCCACTGCCTTCTTGCTGGAGTGGGCCGTGTGTCCTACACCCATGGGCTTGACCTTGAGTGAGCATCCTAATCCCAGTCCAGGGACTCTCAGGAGCTAGCACACATTTTTTCCTCCAGAAGTGAACTCAGACATCATGTCCTCTCCGGAAGCTTCCCTGACCTGGCTGTGACTAGCAGAACAAATTGCTCTCCCCCCCTAGGGTTTGCTAACATCTCTCCTGCTGTATAGATTCTGTCCTCTGTCTCTCTCCTCATCTAGCTGCCTGGGCCCAGAGGCAGGGAGAGGGTGGGGACAACTGGCTGTTTGCTCAACCTGCCAAACCACGTTCGGAATTTGTGTGCCGTCAGCCCTCACACCCACTCTGAGGTAGTCCGGAAAAGATCAACACACAGAAGGATGTGCTTCCAGCTGGTTCGCAGTCCTTGGCCGGTACATCCCCACTGCTAGCCTGACGCTGGCACATTGCTGAATAGGAGATTTCCACCAATTCAGCAAAGGCCTTTAAGACATGCCGAGAGAAATCTGTATAATATGCTTTAATGTATTTAAAAGCTCAAGATGGGCCCCAAATGAGCAAGCATGCAAATATTCGCCCAAGAGAAAACAGTGTTCTTTTCTATTTTTGCAAACAGAAAGTTTAACTTAATCTGGGCAGGAAAGTGCGTAGTGATTTCTGAAGCTTTAATTTAAGGAGACTCCTATATTCGGCCAGATCATAATTTGTGCTTTTTAAATCACCTAAAATATCATCTATGGATTTGTAGATAATTAAGTCCTCATTCTCATTTTCCTTTATATGCAAATCTTCCACCAGTACCAACAAATGACTTTTTAGCGGTCTCTATGCGGACATTGCAGAGAAAATAAGAATGTCACCAGTGTAATTGTTACGTTGAATAGTCACTATTCATGACATAATTAAAAGGCAAGTTTAAAAGGAATTGGAGACAAAAACTAAGCCTTATTCAGTGGGGGAGCCTTTCCCTGGCTGCATAAAACTTAACAGGGGCCTTAATTGTTCTACTCACTCATAAGATCAAAGGCACTTTGAGTCACACAATTTCAATGTTTAGAATCATTTCTCTAACAGATTGATCAAAACTCTGAACTTAATTTGCCCTCAGATGTTCTCCACTCCCCCCGCGGCAATCTGCTCTGTGCTGGAAGCTTGCAGTGGAAACCAGGAGTGGGGTGATTTCCCTTCCATTTCTCTACAGGTGCGTCATCATCCTCCACCATCTTGTCTCCAGAGGTCCTGTCCCATAGCTTGCCAGGCTGGGGCAGCCGATGACGGTGAGGAGAGGGGCAGCTCTTCAACCTGATGCTTCCCTGAGGTGGCATCACACCCACTCCCTGGGCCAGGTGCCGGTTAAGGCAGATTCTGTCCTGGGAAACATGGCTGGCAGGTCCTCAGTGATCCTTGCCCCGGGGCAGTCACTCTCCATCCAGAATGTTCTCCGCCCTCAGCCTTCCTCTTCCCTCAACTAGGCCAAGTTTCCCCGCACTGCCCTCAGCTTCTTGTGCCCAGGATCCCAGTGCTTCAGGGAAGCACTGTTACACAGGCCGGAAATGACCCCACATTGGCACCCCCTCCTGTGCGAAAAATATACTTGCCCATCTTGGGCACCAAAAACTCTAGGGGTGCAAGCCCAGGCCCTCAGTTCTCCTGTCCAGGCTCTACTGGATCCTCAACCATGACGGAGCCCCAGGATTTCATTTTGCCCCACTGCTGGGAACACGTTCAGGGCTCTCCAGATGGTTCTACCAGCAGAGCACAGAGAGAGCGCCCTTCAAAGAATTCTCATTGTCTTCTCCCCCCATATGGGCTCGGTTTAGAAGCCCTCCTCTGTCCAGCTGGGGACCTGGCCCCCTAATACTCCTGCAGACCTGCTGCTGACGACGTGCCCAGGCCACTGGAAGTGGGGAGCCCTACTTCAACTCCCTGACACACCGGTGCTGGTTCCCTTGAGCCAAACACAAAACTGTAGGAGGAATTTTCCGCTTAGTGTGAAATCAGCTTTCCGTTTTTATTGTCTTCCTCAAAAATCTATATTTTTCACACTGACAGCATGGAATGTATATAGCTCAGCATAAGCCGAACCATCGATGAAGAAGGATTGAAAAATATAATGGACATATTTCCTTAGAAAAATTGCAAATAGTATTGACATTCCTTTGCCTGCCTGCTTTCTGTATTGTATTCTCTGGTACATCTTGAACTAATGTTCCGAGTAATAAAGAAAAAAGTAATGGTGGCAATGCTGTTATGACTAAACTCTCTTCGGTTCCTTCCAAGATCAATTTGCTTTTCTCCCCCTTGAAATACAGTACTTTAACATGAGCTTTCTGTGAGCCCATTTACATCCATTTTGAGATGGTGGTGAACCAAACATGACTCTCCATTCAGCGACGCTTAGATTTTACATGCCTCTTACACCTTCGCCACTGCTTCCCCCAAGTAAACCTGCATTTATCTGAAACTTTATTTAAGCCTTGAAGTGATCTTTATCAGCCTCTAAAAAGCTAATTATTAATACAATACTAACATTTTCAAGCAAGAATGTAATTGGGTCATAATAACAGGATTAGCACCCAGTAATCTCCCGCTATTTTCAGCTTTGTTTCTACCTGTAGGCAAGTTGGATATTTATTTACGCACAGAAAGGGTTTTGAGAAGTTTGTAGTTCTTCTAGCAGAAATCAGTGAATATTATACATGCTTGTATGTGAGTGTGTTTATATATTATAAATGTCGTAAACAACCACTTAATCAGATGAATGCGAATGTGGGTCTGTCTAGAAACAGTGGAATATATGTTATCCTTTCAAAGTTTCCTCAAATCTGTAAATACAGAATGATGATACTCAAAGAGAAGCAGTACAAGATTCATACTTTTGTGATGAACAACTAAAATTTCAGAAGCAACTTCCACGAAGATGTTAGGCAACGGTGGAATGAGGAAAAGGAGCGTGGTCCCAGGTCCGTCAAAACCTGCTGGCATGCACCTTTATTTATACACCCGCCAACCTTTCTGTTATTGCTGAGGAATGCTGGGCCTTCTTGCTCTCACCTTCAGGCTGGTCTCACTACCTCTAGAACAACAAATGCACCAGGCTAACTTCAAAAGCTTAGAGCGCAATGTGGTTTTTACTGGCTATTTAAGAGATGTCGAACAGAGGACCACGTCATACATATTCATTGCCTCGTTGAAAAAGAAGTTCTTGAGTGCTTACTATATGCCAACATAGCGAAGTCTCCTAGAAATCCTTAAGAGATTAAAAGGGTGCTGCATGCAGCCATTTTCCATTTGTCAAATCCGCCGCGGACTTCCTCGCAGCCTTACCCCACGTGTGTGAATCAACGGGCACCTCCACAGCAGACCGGGAGAGTAAAGGTGGTTTCGGGTACCCTGAAGCAAAAAGCCAGCTGTCAGTCCTCATGACCATTCGCCCTCACCTTCTGCACTCTTCAATACCTTGACCCTGAGGTCAGGGCATGGATTTGGAAGAATAAGACCAGATGTGGTGGTAGACCATTGAGATGGTTCAGACAGCAAGACGGGGGTGCTCAGGTGTAGTGCCTTGTCTTAGTAAATGAAACAGTGAAGAAATAGAACAAAGTTTCAAATCACCTATCATAATTTACTTCTTTGAGAAGAATGGGAATGTCCCCTTCCTTAGTCCTCACTGCACACTATCCATTCCTGGGAAAATCCTGAGAAGACTCTCTCTATGCAGGCAACCTCCAAATATTATTTTTGGGGAGGGGGTTTGGGTTTTGTTTTGTGTTTTGATCTGGTTTTTGTTTTGTTTTTAGTTTTATTGATATATAATTGACACATATGTGTAAGTTTCAGGTGTACAACACAACGATTTAATGTATTTTGCTAAATAATTACTACAATAAATTCACTTAACATCTATCACCCATATAATTACCTTTTTTTCCCCTTGTGATGAAAACTTTTAAGACCTACTCTTAGCAACTTTCAAATACACAACACGATGTTGTTAACTATAGTCACCAAATATTGTTATCAGCTGTCTCTTAGAATTTTATGAGCAATTTTTGCTGAATCTTTGCTAGGAACACCTTTGTATGTAATGTGTGCTAAATCCTTGCTGAAGACTGCATTATGGTATGTGTATTGTATTTACAAACCCAGCCAAAGAGTATTTGAGATTATTAGTCCTGAAGCTACCAACCGAGTGGATTTGAGAGCCCACCCAAATACATATGATACGGGCCATGAAGGGCAGAACACCATCTGGTGTCTTCTCCATCACCAGGGCAGCCTAACAGACCCAGTCTTTCTCTAATCTAGTAGACCTACTGGGACCAAAATGCCAGAAGCTGGGGTCTTTTTTCATATCTCAGTATCGTTACTAGAATGGAAATTCCATGAAGGCAGGGACTTTTGCTTCTTTGTCACTGCTTTATCACTAGCTTAAGAACAGTTCCTGGCAGTTCCAGGGTTCAGTAAATATTTGCTGAAGAGAGGGGTATGATGGATGATATATTTGTTTTCTGTTCCTACCGTAGCATACTACTACTTACCTAACAGCTTAAACAGCACCCACCCATTATATTACTGGTCTGTAGATCAGAAGTCCAGTGGGTTTGGTGGGGGAATATGATCGGATTCCAACAAGACTGAAATCAAGATGTCAGCCACGCTGAATTCTTACAGACGTGCTCGAGAAAGATCCACTTCGAAGCTCATCCCGGTTGTTGGCAGAAATCAGTTCCAGGTCGTTGTAGGACTGGGGTCCTTGTTTCCTGGCTGTTTGTCAACAGAGGGTAGCTCTCAACTTGTAGAGGCTGCCCACCTTCCCTAGTTCATGGCCCCCTCATCTTCAAAGTCAGCAATGGCCGATCATGTCTTTCTCTTGCTTCCAGTATCTCTGACTCCCCTTCTGCCACATCTCATCTGCCTTCCTTTTCTGCTTTAAGGGCCCGTGTGGTTACATGGGGCCTGTGGTCAGTTGACTAGTAACCTTAATTCTGTCTACAAAGTCCCTTCATGACAGTACCTAGACTAGTGTTTGACTGAAGAATAAGAGAACAGGAATCTTAATCATGTCTTTGGAAGAAGTCCTCCAGAAGTTGATACTAAGGCCATGACTGGGATCTTGAAATATATGTTCAAGAGGTTACAAAATTAGTCTTAAACATTTTGTGATGGTAACTCAGCTCTACACTCCCATGTTAAATTCACAGAAGACTGAGGATGTGTAAAACCTTCAATGAGTGTAACAGGACACGGAGTTTAAAGACTTTAATTGTCACTTCAGAGTTGAGCCACACTATCTACTGATTCAGTGATTTATATATAAGCAGAGAACAAAATCAAGAAGTTCATTTCCATACATCTTTTAGAAGATTAGCCAGTAAGAAAAAAATAGCATCCCCAGCAGAATTCGATCAGCCTACTGGCCAGTAGTGTTCTCTACTCTACCACATGGCTCCTTGTCACAGACAGTAGATTTCATTTCCTGAGTGATTTCATCAGCATTACCCCAAATTCCCACAAGCCAGCAGCACAAAGGACAGGGAAGCATTATTTTTGGAATTGTTATCCTTGCTTTGCAAATAAAGAAGCTAAGAATTGGATCAAATGACTTGCCTAAGGTCACATAATAGAAATGAGCCACAGCCATGACTTAAAAAACAGACTCTACATTCAAACCTGAGCGACAAATACTCTGCAAATGTAAATTGCTTTGCCAGAAATGGTGGTTCTGAGGCAGTTCTGATCCACAGATTGCTTTTATTTAATGTAGTGAGGTGAATGGAAGTTTCATTGATCCACTTTAACAATGATTATGTGCTGTCAAATCGATGCATCTGTTACTGATCTCCACAAACTCACGTGCCTTATAAAGCAAAAATACTTTCCTATCATCAATTTCTATTCTGGAGTCGTGATCAATAGCTTGAGAAAAATTCCTAACACAGAAAACTGGCAGCAAGTTCACCTGATTAAAAATGTGAAACATAGAGTATTAGCTACCCGTCTAATCTAGTTCCACTCTTTTTGCCAGAAGGCATTCAAATATATCTTTTTAAAATTTCTCTTAAGTAACCTCTGCACCCAGGTTGGGACTCAAGCTTACAGCCCCCAGATCAAGAGTCCCATGCTCTACTGACTAAGCCAGCCAGGTGCCCCTTAAATCTACTTTTTTCTTAATCCAGTGGCATTCCTCCTCACAACCATTGATAAAAGCAGTGTGCATAGTATAATCTCCTTGTGGACCAAGTCTTCATGGGAAAAAAAAAGTATTCCCTAGAGTACATTTCAAAAAACATGTTTGAAAACCTCTTACCAAATATCATCAAATCTAAGATGTAATCGAGTGTTAACGATAATCTATATTTTATGCAGTCCTGAGAAAGAAAAAGCATTGCCAATTAAACTGTGACCCACTATTAGCATCCTGATCAAGAAATGTAAAAACTGTGACTTAATGAAATAATTTTAGTCTAATCCAACTTGCAGAGTGACGTATCAACTGTCTCAAACGTGGAAGTGAAATTATCACGAATGGAGTGAACATTATACACTATTCACTCTGGGATATTCCTGTGTATCCCCTAACCTAATCCTTACAACTGACATATAAAGCCAGTATTAAGACCAGTTTACAGATGAGAGAATTCAACATAGAAAATTTTAGTGTTTTGCTCAAGGTCACTCAGGAGCAAAAGTGATTCACATTTAAATTGGTTTGATTCAAAATGTATTTTTTTTCAATTTTTTTATTAAATTTCAGTTAGTTAACATACAGTGAAATATTAGTTTCAGATGTAGAATTTAGTGATTTATCACTTACAACACCAAATGCTCATTACAAGTTGCCCTCCTTAATATCCATCACCCAATTTAGCCCATCTTCCTGCCCACCTCCTCTCCATCAACCATTGTCTATAGTTAAGAGTCTCTTACGGTTTGCCTTCCTCTCTTTTTCCTCGTCTTCCCCTATGTTCATCTGTTTTTGTTTCTTAAATTCCACATAGGAGTGAAATCATATGGTATTTGTCTTTCTCTATTTGAGCTTATTTCAATTAACATAATATTCTCTAGCTCCACCCATGTCATTGGAATTGGCAAGATTTCATTCTTTTTGTGTCTGAGTAATATTCCATTGCATATGTGTGTATATGCAATACACATATACACACACCCCACATCTTCTGTATCCATTCATCAGTCAGTGAACATTTGGGCTCTTTCCATAATTTGGCTATTGTTGATAGTGCTGCTATAAACATCTGGGTACATGTATTTCCTGAATCAGTATTTTTGTATCCTTTGTGTAAATACCTAGTAGTGCAATTGCTGGATCATAGTGTAGTTCTATTTTTAACTTTCTGAGGAACCTCCATACTACTTTCCAGAGTGGCTTCACCAGTTTGCATTCCCACCAGCTGTTTGAGGGTTTCCTTTCTCCGCATCCTTGTCAACATCTGTTGTTCTCTGTGTTGTCAATTTTAGCCATTCTGACAGGTGTGAGGATCATATCTCGTTGTAGTTTTGATTTGTATTTCCCTGATGATGAGTGACATTGAGCATCTTCTCATGTGTCTGTTAGCCATCTGGATGTCTTCTTTGGAAAATGTCTTTTCATGTCTTCTGCCCATTTTTTAACTGGATTATTTGGTTTTTGGGTGTTGAGTTTTGTAAGTTCTTTACCTGTTTTAGATACTAACCCTTTATCAGATATGTCATTTGCTAATATCTTCTCCCATTACAAAGGCTGCCTTTTAGTTTTGTTGATTGTTTCCTTCACTGTGCAGAAGCTTTTTATCTTGATGAGCTCCCGATGGTTTATTTTTGCTTTTGTTTGTCAGGAGACAGACAATATCTAGTAAGAAGTTGCTGCAGCTGATGTCAAAGAGGTTACCGCCTGTGTTCTCTAGTATTTTGATGGTTTCCTGTCTCACATTTAGGTCTTTCATCCATTTTGAAATTATTTTTGTGTATGGTGTAAGAAAGTGGTCGGATTTCATTCTTCTGCATGTCGCTGTCCAGTTCTCCCAGCACCAAGTGCTAGAGACCGTCTGCTTTTCCACTGAATATTCTCTCCTGCTTTGTGTAAGATTAGTTGGCCATATAGTTGTGGGTTCCTTTCTGGGTTTTCTATTCTGGTCCCTCGATCTATGTATCTGTTTTTGTACCAGGACCATACTGTCTTGATTACTACAGCCTTATAATATAACCAGAAGTCTGGAATTGTGATGCCTCCAGATTTGCTGCTCTTTTTCAAGATTGCTTTAGCGATTCAGGGTCTTTTGTGGTTCCATACAAATTTTAGGATTGTTTGTCCTTGCTCTGTGAAAAAGGTGGATGTTATTTTAGCAGGGATTGCATTAGCTATGTAGGTTGCTTTGGTAGTATAGCCATTTTAACAATATTTGTTCTTCTGATCCATGAGCATGGGATGTTTTTCCATTTCTTTCATAAGGATTTTATAATTCTCAGAGTACAGATCTTGTACCTCCTTTGTTAGGTTTATTCCCAGGAAACATGGTTTTTGGTGTAGTTGTAAATGAGATCAATTCCTTGATTTCTCTTTCTGCTGTTTCATTATTGGTGTATAAAAGTACAACAGATTTCTGTACCTTGATTTTGTATTCTGTAACTGTACTGAACTCAAGCATCAGTTCTAGCAATTTTTTAGTGGAGTCTTTTGGGCTTTCCACATAAAGTGTCATGTTGTCTTCAAAGAGTGAAAGTTTGCCTTCTTCCTTGCCGATTTGGATGGCTTCTATTTCTTTTTGTTGTCTTATTGCTAAGGCTAGGACATCCAGTACTATGTTAAATAACAATGGTGAGAATTGACATCGCTGTCTTATTCCTGATTGTAGAGGAAAGGCTCTCTCTCAACTTTTCCCCATTGAAGATGATACTAGCTGTGGGTCTTTTCGTATATGGCCTTTATGATGTTGAGGTATGTTCCCTCTATTCCTACTTTGTTGAGGGTTTTTATCAATAAACGGTGCTGTATTTTGTCAAATGCTTTTCTGCATCTATTGAGAGGATCATATGGTTCTTATCCTTTCCTTTATTAATGTGGTATATCAGGTTGATTGATTTGTCAATATTGAACCATCTGCAGCCCAAGCATAAATCCCACTTGATCATGGTGAATAATTCTTTTAATGTACTGTTGGGCTCGATATGCTAGTATCTTGTTGAGGATTTTTGCAGGGATAATTCTCCTTTTTCGTGGGATCTTTATCTGGTTTGGGAATCAAGGTAATGCTGGCCTCATAGAATGAGTTTGCAAGTTTTCCGTCCATTTCTATTTTTTGGAACAGTATGAGAAGAATAGGTATTAACTCCTCTTTAAATGTTTGTTAGAATTCCCCTGGGAAGCAGTCTTGTCCTAGACTTTTGATTACTGATTCAATTTGTTTTCTTTTTTTTTTAATTTTTTTAAATGTTTTTATTTATTTTTGAAGGAGAGAGAGAGAGAGAGAGGGAGACAGAGCATGAGTAGGGGAGGAACAAAGAGAGACAGAGACATTGAATCTGAAGCAGGCTCCAGGCTCTAAGCTGTCAGCACAGAGCCCGATGCGGGGCTCAAACCCATGAACTCTGAGATCATGACCTGAGCCGCAGTCGGACGCTTACCCGACCTAGCCACCCAGGTGCCCCATGGTTCAATTTGTTTTCTAAGAAGGCTAGAATCTCTTTTTTTCCTGCTTATAGCTTCTTAGCCAGCATAGCTACCCATTTATTGGTCATGGACCAAGATGATAAAGGGAGAAGAGACCAGTCTAAAGACTCTAATACAGAATACTTGGTACATTATAACACTAACATCCATCAAAAATGCATACCCAAATTAGATAACTAGGATCTGCATGACTGTGGGCATTCTCATGCAGTTTTAAAAACAAAGAAATTTTTGAGATACATTACTCATGCAAACATAGATGTATCTCAATTTCTATAGTGTTCTTTACAAAACACTGGTAGTCAGTAAACTAACATTGTGAAACCATTTGTAGCTTTCAGTCTTAACTAAACTTAGTTATTATTTCAAAACACCTACATTTCAGACTAATAAATTTCAAATCATAACCCTAAATAAGTAGAACTTAGTTCTTTATAAGGAAAGTAGAACAAAATGATAGCATTACAGTGAAATTGGGAGAGTAGGATACAATAGGTATTATAAGAACAGTTCAGCTATAGTTATTATGGTAGACAAAGCAAAGCAATTAGTGTTCACATAACAAAGTAAGTACTTAGTAGCTGCTAAACTATATATGCAATTGACACTTAATTTTTTTAACTCATTGTTCAATAAACTTTCCTCGTTTGATGAATTTGGATTGTTTTTATTGGCTAGCAGAATTACTTACTGAATCAAGTGTTTTTTTAATGCTTATTTATTTATTTTGAGAGAGAGAGCACATGTGCAAGCATGGGGAGGGGCAGAGAGAGGGAGAGAGAGAATCCCAAGCAGGCTCCGCTCTGTCAGCGCAGAGACAGACCGATATAGGGCTTGATCCCAGAAACCATGGGATCATGACTTGAGCTGAAATCAAGAGTCAGACACTTAACCAACTGAGCCACCCAGGCGCCCCCACTATCTTTTTATCCTAACTATTCACATAGTTCTTCCAACAATTGTTCCAGTCACTGTAGGTGTGTGGATTAAAAATTACCCTTGCCACTCACTCTTCATTCATTTTTCCAGGTTGGTGTTTTGAGTTAAGCACGGCTTTGGATTACACAGAGGACAGTGCTCTCCTAATCTTGACAAGTCACGGAACGAGTGTTCTTATACTATCTGTGAAGTAGTCTAAAATGTGGCATTTATCTGTATTTATCAGTGCATTCTAGAAAAATGTTTCTATGAACCAATTCTGAAAACCAATCTACTTTTTCTTAGACTTCTCTGCCCACTTTTACTAGAAAATTGATTGCACTATTAAATTTCTCTTAGTTTCCCATATTTTAAAAAGAAAGCATAATTCATTACAAATAAAACCTTTCTAGGGTAATAACCACTTAGCATATAAATGATTTTAGTATTGATATAGCTAAGTTTCTCTAAATAAATAATTTCCATGCCCAACGCATAATATACCAAGCATGCCTGTTACATGACAATTTTGTAATGCAAGAATTTCCATTATAAAAACCTGTGAGATACAATCTAACACATTCGAAGAATTAACACTCTCAGACTGTAATTGCAAGATAAGTTCTAATTACTGTTTAATGTCTTCGTTGAAAATCTTTGGCATATGTATAATGTAAAATTGACTCTGAAATTATGCAATTAATATTATTAGCATTTAGTGACATAATTTGTTTGGCTCAAAAAGCATTCAACCAGAAAAAAAAGTGCTTAAAGTTTGGAAAGTTTAAAAAGTGGCCCTTAATATCGTTAACTGATTTATAAGTTGCTATATTCAGGTAGTAACTCGTTCAACTCGTTCATTGCGTCGTTGAAAAAAATGGTATCTTCTGTAGAAGGTTAGCTGTTTGAAATGTTTTATGACAGGAAGATAAACATTTTTTTAGAATTCTGTTATCAAGGCCATGAATTAATATGCAGTGTTGTGACATGAGTCTGTGATCTTTGTCAAATCTAGTATAGAAAGTTAGAAATCTCCTCTTAAAAACTGATGTGTTCTTAGAATTGATTACTTGTCTACACTACATCTTTCATAACATACATATTAGGGAATTGTTCTGCCAATTATATTTCTAAGGTGGCTATTCCTATTTTTAATGGGATTATTTACTTATTAATTTGTCCCAAGGTTGTTGTGGTTTGTGTGTGTGTGTGTGTTATTTAACTGTCTTAACAACAGCTAACAGTTATTCAGTGTTTTCTCTGTGCCAGATATAAATGGCATCAGATTTAATTGGGTTAAATGCTTTTCAGAATCATCTCAGTTAATCCTCACAAACCCAAGAGGAAGAAAGCATTCTCCATCTAATTTAATTGATGAGGAAATGAAAGCAGAGAGATTAAGTAATTTGCACATTGTCAGTCAGTTAGTAAAATGGCAGTGATAACATTATGGAAATGGAGAAAGGAACAAGAAGCGGTAACTTCTATGGTTTTCCCTGTTTCATGAATACTCAGAGTTTCAGCCGCACCTGATTAGTTATCTCATTACAGTGTATTAGACAAGCCATTCCAATATATTGATTTCATCTTCCAGTGTTTAAACCAGCCATGTTCCACAAATAACACCCCTAAACCTGTGGCTTGTTCCAAAGGTTGTTTTCTTTTTCTTTTTAATTCCTGTCCCTTAATGAAAAGAGATAATGTCCAATACTAATTATTCACCATGATTTATGCTTTTAAATATCATGTGTGGGACTGCTCTTGAACAAAAATTAGACCCAAATTCAGTATTTATGCAATAGGTTGAAATTTTCACCTGGCTATAGTTTATAAAGGGTTTTAGTAAATAGATAACATACACAATAATCAAGGCTTTTATTGCATACATTATATATTCATTTACTACTCTTTTATAGTAGTTAGAGCATGCATAGAGTTTTGCTGAATTTATAACTCCAACCTAAAAAAAAAAAAAAAAACAAGTTGCACATGATAATATGGAGAGCTTTTAAAAGTGAGAAATTTTGTCTCAGAGTGTATAGTTCTTCATGTAGTTTGTTCTTTGTGTAAAAAGACAATTTTGCTGACAGTGTTAGTTTTTGCACAGAAGGCCTCATCGTCAGCAGGACTTAACTTGAGACGATTCAAGACAATTGCAAGAAATGCACTTCAGAAAGAAGAGTTTGTAAGATTTGTCCACTGAAAGATGTGAATTAATTGTAACTCGGAGAGAAGGAAAAAACACTAGTTTACTTTTTGTAAGTTTGGGGGAGATGTGTTGCTAATAATGATCAAGGAAACAGTCATCCCGTCTAGATTATGGCATGATAGATCTTTAGCTTGCAATATTTGCTTATTTTGAGAGAGAGAGAGAAAAGAGAGAAGAGCAATGATCATGATTCGAACTGCAGAAGGAATTTTAGTAGACAGAAAGATTAAATTTAAAATCAGAAGGACACAGATACTTTTGGATCAGAAAGATTAGATTTAAAATCAGAAGGACTCAAATTTAAAATGAGAAGGACTCCGATTTATACACACACACACACACACACACACACACAGAAAATGTATAGAAGGAATATCAAGTAAAGCCATCTGTTTTAACTGTAGGTATAAGGCAGGGGTGCATTGAAAATCAAGGCCACAAAATGTAATATAGATGACAAATAGGCTCCTTGAATATATCAGTTAGAAGGAGAACTCCATATTCAGTAAGCCTCTTAATATAACACCTCTCAGTAAACTGGCATCTGACCTCTGCTTAGACCCCCTGAATCACATGGTACTCACAGGACCAGAGTGTAACTAATGCCATTTTTGAATGTCTTAACTGATAAAATTCTTTTCTATATTTAACCGAAGTCTTCCTTGCCATAATTTGTTTCCACTTTGGTCTTCATTATATTGTGTATGCCTCACGCAAGTGCCCCCCTCCATCCAGGCCCTTCTTCATTTCATGGGCCTTGGTGAATATTCTTATACACCCTTCTTTTGATTTATTGCTTTTGAATAACGTATGCCTTTTTCTTTGTCACGTCCTGAATTAAGACTCGGCCTTAATTACTTCTTTGTGCTAACTTTTCCAGATGACGTTTGTGTGTTGGGCTTTCATTCTTTTTGTTTTTCCTCCTGTCTGTTGGTTTATCCAAACTCCAAATGCATTGTTTAAAATTTGGTTGTTTTTTGCTTATACGAGTTTGCATTTCAAATTACACCATGTCCTGGATGTTTGGGAATGCTGTATTCTTCGTAATGTGAAACATTAATAATAACCCTCTGTTACCTAAGTTTTAGATTTGGCATAAGTGATGCTGCTTGAGGCCAAAGTTCTACACACGCACAAATTTAATAAATGTAGGCGGTCCCTTGTCTCCACAGGATGAAACTTAGGTCACCATTCTGGCCTGAAAGCAAAATACCATCTTGGCAGAACACTTCACAAACATGCTGACATCTTGATCGTTTTTCTACCTTTTTGCTTATTATCATTTTATTGGACAGCCCAGCTAGCTGGCTTCAGTGACATGTTTCATACTGCCAAAGAAAATCTGTGATTGTATGTAAGACAGCTTCTTTAAAAAATCATATGTTGCAATCTTTCCATATTTTCTTCCCCTTTCCCTCCGAAATTCAAGCACTTACCAAACTTACTACTTTTCCATTTGCAACTTTGTTTTCCCTCCACTGTTACCAGCCGTGTCCCCTGCCGCTGCTTTAGGTCAGGGCTTTACTACCGTACCTTGTCTATTACAGTAAATTCTTCCCTGCTCTCCATGCAGCAAAAATCACACGTGTGCTTCAGTCTCAATTTGGACAACCTCCCTGCAATTCTAGGAACATGAGGTCACCACTCTACAATAATACAGGCCAAGAATGTGCCAGCAGACTCTGGTTTTCTTTTCTTTCTTTTTAAGTGTTTCTGTCTTCATAGTCACATGGCATTATCTTAGTACCGTCTATCGGGGGAAGACGCATATTCGGCTCCATTAGCAATTCCTCCTCCCCGTGCTTTGGAGGGTCAGCACGTACGTTCTTGGGACAAACGACACTTTCGCAAAAGAATACATGGCAACCATGTCAACCGAATGAATGTTCGGAGAGAAACAAAAAGGATTTCTCACTGTAAAAAATTCTTTGCCTTATTCCTAGTGTGCATGGTGACCTTATCTGTGGTTCTATGAAAGCTTCTGCTAAAGTGATATTAAGGGACAGAGCGAGCACCTGCTTCTCCATAGTGAGACTCAGAGAGAAGGTGGGGCCTAAGATCCCCCAGGGTCAAGTATCTGAGTGGATAACCAGAGCGATGTCGAAGACGAGTGTCAGTTTTATGTAGCAGGAAAATCACAGACAAAAGCATAAGTGCTGGGATTTCTAGTGTGGAGAGATCACGTCCTGGTCAAAGCTGTGAGAAGGGAACATTATGGAGAATAATCGGGGTAGGGGGCCAGAGGAATAGGTAGGCCGGCCTCAGGTTCAGCCCAAGAAGAGGTAGAAGAAAACACAAGCACATCTGTCACAGGCTGGGAGGCCACTTTTCTACCTCCTGGGGTAGAACTATGAAGCCAGGCTGCGTGGAGTTAGCTTTCCAGAACCTGCTGCTCCCAATACAAAAATCATGGCAAAAGCCATCCACTCATTCATTTATGAAATGATTTTTGACCGAGTGCCTTATATGTGTCAGGTGCTGTTCCAAACACCAAACACAGAAAAGTGAGCTTGCGCAAATGAAAGCACAAATATCAATTCCCTCTTGTAAGTTCGAAGTGATGTGACAATGGTAGCAGGCAACAGTACTGAGCGCTCTTGGCAAGAGGTCCTGCGCTAAGTGCCTTTAGCGGGTCATCCAGGCGGCAGCCTACAGCCTGGCTACGTTCTCGTCTGACGCTCCTGGTGGTCACATTGAGCTGTTTAGGAGCTAGAAAAACACGGGGGTGGGTCTGAGGCTGAGAGGGGCCACATAACATCAAGTTCAGGGCCACCTCCTATTTGCACATCGTCCTCTAGCAATCTATTAAAGCAGCCACTGGCCTGACACCATGGCAACACTTTGATGAGAAGCCTCTCAGACATGTTGCGTTGACACAAACCAGCTAACTGAGATAAAGAGACCCTCTTGCAAGCTGATCGAGAAAACTAGGTTCAGTTACTGCTGTTTTGGGGGGTTGTGTGACGCTAGGTGAGTCATTCAGTCTTCCCATGTGTGTCTCTTCAGTGAGCAAACGCGAAGGCTGAACAGCCCCGTGTCCTCAAACACGTTGAAGCAGAGTGGTGGTTTGCTCTTGGCGGGCCTTCTCTGTGACACAGATGCCCCTTGCCCTCCTGTCAGCTCTCCTTTATTCTCAGCCTCAGAGCTGGTGGCCATCCGTTGGCCTCGCTCCCCACCGCCCACTTTTACTCCAGAACCAAAGAAAGGAAAGAGCTGGTTCCCTCTAGCTCCCCCTGCCTTCCCCTCCTCCTTCCACTGAGGTTACTCCCAGCTGCCCAGCCCCATCTCATACCTAAACTGCCGAAATCAATGGTTTCTGGACTTTATGATCGTCTTGTAAACATGGGCAAAATCAATGAGATTTCAATACGAGGGTGAGGAACATTAATGTCGACGCTATTGATAATGAGTTCCCTTCCAGAAATGCGAAGTAAATTCAGGGTGTTCCTGCTGCATTTGTGCATAATGAGGCATTTATGCAAACAGCATCCACTCAGGGAGCTGAACTGCCGGGGGCAAAATAATATTCAACCTTCAAGCTTAATAACTGCATAAACTTAGAACTGATAGGAAGCATTCTGCTCTGGTTTTGAAGAGCCTAATTAAGTGTATTCAAGGAGATTTTTTTCAGCCTCCTCCCTTTGAAGCACAGTTGTGGTCGGTGTCAGGGAATTGATGACTGTCTTAATGTTTCATTGTTATAGAACATTCCTGTGATTTCTGTATTCTTCACTGCAGTACCTTTGTTCCTTTGAAATAATCTGTGAGATTCAATGCTAAGCCCTGCTATTACTCCTTCCTATTTTTATACTAAGTGTATTATTAACCAATACTCTTGGCAGAAAGTGCTTGCAAGCTTAGGTGCGTCTCACTCTATCTGATAAACGTGTTCCTGGCATGTAGTATGGAAATCGAATTTTAACAAATTGAATCCTATATCTCGGTGCCTCAGGGGCAGTCATTTTAGGAAATAAATCATATTCTGAATTGTCAGTGAATCTTTACGCCCTAATTTTTCTAGCCAAGTTTTTCAAGTGACTTCATCACAGACCTATTCAAAGAAACTTCTTTCAAAAGTGGTCTGTGACAGCCCAGTGACATGGACATTTTAGGACCGTAATCAACCATTGAAATAACCCACAAGTCAATCAAATCCCCTGTGTGTAAACGGAGACCTAGGATCTCATCAAACCAACATTTACCGAATGCCTACTGTGTGCCGGGCTGCAGAGCTTTATGGGAAAGGAAGATGCGGCCCCAGGGTACCCAGGTGGACTCCATGATGAAGTTTGGTTGTTGGGCTCAGTGGAGAGGAAACACTTTATCTTCCAGGGGACTAGCCTGGACCTTGGAAAGAACAGAGGAATCCTTTATACTTTAATTGATATTAAAATTGCCTACAAGTGAAGTTTTATACGCTATGTAGACAACAAATGTTTCTTAATCAGAAAACCATCCTAAAGATGATGGATTCTGAATTGGTTTTTTATCGCAATGGAGGCATATAGTTTCCAATGTGTGTATAATTCCTCTTATGCCCCCTAGCCTGAGGGATAGTTTGAGTGAAAGATTCTAGGTAGGGGAGAAAACCACAAAGGTCAGGATTTAGGGAAGCAAACTTATTTGACTGATGAGTTAAAAATAACAATAAGCAGAATGAGGGCACAATTTCATAGCAAAGTCACCACATGCCTACATGTAATTTGCTCAAATACAACAAAGTCCAAAGAGCGGGCGGGTCCTCTCCATCCATTCTACAGGCATTCTACTCTTGAGTCCATACTCTAGAGAGATCATGAGATTGGAAATCAAACTCTGATGCTCCTCACTTAGTTTCTACTGTCCCTGGTGTCTAATGATTACATCATGGCCTCTCAGTATATCGGCATCCTAAAAGCAAGCCGCCCACCTTAGCTGCCACATAACCCAAGACTGTTCCTATGTTGGAAGGAAACGGTCTGTGCCCGTGGACATGTGGGACCTTCCCTAAGGGCTGACTGTGGTACCTATTCCCCACCCACCCTCCTCCACCCTGAGACACAGCACTGTAGGTCAGGGAGGCTTCCTGGGGGGGAGGGGATGATGTGTTTGAGTGGAAGTTTGTCTTTTATAAATTTGAGATGATGAGCCATCAGAGTCAGAATCACTCAGTGTGTGGAAAACACCACTTCTGGGTATATTAAAGTAGAGAGCAGGAACAGAGCCCAGGTGCAAGGGAAAACTGACAGTAGCTGCCACTTGGTGACAGTTTTTCTTTTTTCAATGTTTATTTATTTTTGAGAAAGAGAGAGCAAGCAGGGGAGGCGCAGAGAGAGAGGGAGACACAGAATCCGAAGCAGGCTCCAGGCTCTGAGCTGTCAGCACAGAGCCTGACGTAGGGCTCGAACTCACGAACCACAAGATCATGACCTGAGCCAAAGTCAGACACTTAACAGACTGAGCCACCCAGTGCCCCCAACTTGGTGAAGATTTTTGAAAGAAACAAGTGAGAGTAAGTTTTTGCTCACAGCACTATTTCAGTGATTTAGGGCAGGGGTTCAAGGCCTGAACTCAGGTTTGCACCAAGAGAATGGGGAGGAAGAAGAGCCTGAGAGATGGTGCTTGAAAAATCAACCCAATTAAATACCTGGTTGACTGACGCAGGGGGTGCAGACACAGTGTTGACTGGAAGGGCAGACTCTCGCCACCTGCCACCCTGCAGGCTTTGTGTCTTCACCCCCATCACCCACAGAAGGAACAGTTTAACCTGAGAGATGGTTGACAGTGATGAGGTAGGATGTACAAGGTGCACAACAGGCAAAATCAGGACTTGGATAAAAGGAGAATGAGTCTAGGGGACACTCATGCAGAGCTTTCTAGAATCATTCTCTAGGGTCCTTGCAAACCATCTAGGAAGCCAGCATGGCAATCTGACCTCAACCCACACTCGTGAGCATGGAGCTCCCCCAAAGCTCTGTGGAATCCCTGAGTGGCCCTGTGCAGTGGCCACAGCGCCCTGCTCAGAGGTGACAGGGCTCCAGCCTGGGGAATAACCCAGAGGTGGCTGAGCGCCAAGGCCCTCCGAGATCAGGCAGGTAGTGAAAGGCATAGAGGTTTTGAGGTTTCAAAAGTTTCTCATGAAAAAGCGAGGCAAGGCCCTTATAGGGAGCTATAAATTAGATCACCTGACTTTCAGATAGTTAAATCGGAGAGAGGAAAACAAGATCACAGTCAGGAAAAGGCATTGGTGTTTAATTGTCTTAACCTACAGGTGCAGAATCACCAGCATTTATGATCCTAACATTAGAATGAGGTTGAAGAGAGCTGAGCTCTTACGAGTGATGAAGGCTGATGATGTCCAGTCATCAGGGGTACACGGAAGCCCTGAGGTCTGTTATTGACTCTGTCAGTAACTCATTATGTGGCCTGAGATAAGAGTCTCTGTTTGCTGGGGGAAACAGTGGTGAGAACAGTAATTACTTCCTGGGAGCGCGCCTACTGCCAAGGTATTTATACATCATGCAACAGAGAGAAAAACAATACTTGCCATCTACCTACCCATTAGAGGTGACATCTGGAGAAAGGTTTCAGGTTCCGGGATGAAAGGGCATGTGAGTAGCGATGCACCATCCACTCCCGATCGGTCCGATCTTTGCATAACTTAGCTTTCAGAAACGCCAGCGGCAATGATGCCATTGGTCCTTTGAGCTTCTGACTTCAAGTTTCCCCATCCAGGGTTTGTGGCAGAGAAGCCTTGGGAGAAGTGAGACGGGTATTTAAGGACAGAAGTTTTTACAAACAAACAAGGTTACTGCATAGCCGACGGTATTTTATTTATAGAACCTCATTTCCGAGTCTTTTGAAGGGAAGTTATTTGGTAGTTTTTCATCTGAGGCTAATTCCACTCTGCTGATTTCATTGGCTAACTTAGTAAAGAAGAACTAGTCTTAAAAATTCAGAGGGTGTCATATTTATTTTCTATACATCTTGTCACTTACTATGTATGTTTGTAAACAAATATGTTTCATTTTTTAGGAGACATATGGCTTCTAACTTGTTTGACTTAATAAGGTAACAGAAGTTCTGTGTTAAATCTGCCTCTAAGGGCTGTACTCTCTCAGTGAT
This sequence comes from Acinonyx jubatus, assembly GCF_027475565.1. NCBI lineage: Eukaryota > Metazoa > Chordata > Mammalia > Carnivora > Felidae > Acinonyx > Acinonyx jubatus. The sequence continues at coordinate 5,764,074 of NC_069385.1, read as the reverse complement.
TTAATGCTCCAGAGTGTTTCGCTCACGGGCAGAGCCCGATGCTTCGTCCCCTCTTCTCCCCACATCCCGCTTCCCTCCCAAACATGTGAAAGGGTGACCTGTGCAAAGAGGCTCAGAAAAACTCTAAAAAGAGAACAGATAAAGCCTTAAGCTGTTTTCAGTGACCCATGCTGATATCCTTTCCTTTACCTGGAATGGTTCAAAGTGTCCAGTGAATTCTCTAGGACACCGTCTATGGCACCTCAGCCATATGAAAACCTGCAAGGGGACAAGTGTAGGGAAAGTGTCCTTCTCTTGTCACTGTGGTTCCAGAAAGCCTCCATGGGGCTGTTTCAGCCAAGGACAGGAAGACACATGTCCAAGGCAAGGCTGCAATGATCCCACTGTTCGAGCAAGGCTCTCGGAGAATTCTCGGGATCTTCACGTAACTGGGAGGGCAAGAGTCAGAGCGGAACAATCCCAGACCTCAGCCCTCAGGGTTCGAACCCCAGAAGCACCACTTAGCAGTCACGAGACATGTGAGCAAGCTGATTAAGTTGTCTGGGCCCGTGTTCTCATCTGGGAAAGGAGGATATTAATGGTACTTAATAAGTCTGTTTAAAGGTTGGGGCTAGCATTAGCAAAACATTCAGAACATTGTCTGGCACCTGGCAAGTGCTACGTAAATGGTAAGGACATGGGCTCTTGCTGGCACTACGACCAAGGATTGGTGCCCAGCTGCTCAACTGGATGGGTATTGAGTCTGTTGGGGAAAGAGAAGAAACCCCAGAGAGACTGTTCAGAACAACTCAACACCATTTAGAGGCCTGCTTAGCTATACCCATCTTGGAGTAACGAAGGCCTAATATGTTATTTATTTTGTAGACTTTACAAATGCACACAGGTACAGCAAGGAGACTGAAATCTGTGCTTTTTGTTTATGAATGCTGTGCAGAGGCTGATTGCTGACGATGCCTAGGACAGCTCCAGGGTGCATAAAAACCACTTCAGTGAGAGTAGGAAGTTAAAGGCAGGGAAAATGCTCGGGAAACAATTCCTCCCCCACCAGAAGTCCCTATTTCAATTGTAATAGAAACTTCCTTTTATGTATTTGTTTGGTTCACACCTTTAAATGCTGGGATTATACTTGGGGGCTCATAATCCAAATAAAATGGCTGGCCACATTCATTTTCTATTTCTGTAATTGAAAGAACAAACGTTCATGATTTCTTTTTTTTCTTTTAAGTTTATTTGTTATTTTGAGAGAGAGAGAGAGAGAGAGAGAGAGAGAGAGAGTACATGTGTGCGAGAGCACTAGGGAATGGTAAAGAGAGGGAAAGAGAGAATCCCATCAGCATGGAGCCCAATGTGGGCCTCAGTGGGGGGCTCAATCCCATAAACCGTGAGATCATGACCCGAGGCAAAAGTCAGATGATTAACTGAGCCACCCCGGGGCCCCAAAAGTTCATCATTTATGGTGTCAGATCAACCTCTGGCTTCCTTTCTAAGACACATTTTGGAAAGTATTAGTTTTCCCATTCATGGCATGAGAAAAAAAAATACAGTCATTTTTTAAAAGAAAGTAGTGATTTGAAATTGCTTCCTAAATAGCTAGGGTTTTAGGGGGGCAAGGCTGTGTTTCATAAGGCTCTGGAATGTATAATGTGCGAACTAAGAGGAAACTCTTCTTCTCTCATTGGGGGGACTCTGTGGGGACTGACCTAGTATCCAACCATTTGGGGGGCGAGGTTCTGCCATGTTGTACTCCTCCTGGTCTTCCCGTAGCATCATCTGTAACTTCCCGCACGTCTGAACATATCCCCCCTTCGTTCACCTGTGCACTTTCCTCTGAGAGTAAGCCAGGGGCAGCGTGGTCATTTCGTCTGTTCTCAGCTACTTCATGTTCAGTGTGTGAAGTGTCAGGGTGAGGCATTTCAGCTCCAGAAGATCCTCGTAGAGTGTGAGACTTCTTAGACCAGATAGCTGCAGGTCACAAGGACGGTGTCCTGGGTTAATGGGGCCTGTGACAAGTTAGTACAGTCGGCTGAGAGGATGGGACAGAGATACAGACACCCTCTCAACATTTAAGCACCTACTATGTGCGAGCCAAAATTCTGCCTCTACTGTCTCCTCCTCTACGACCCAAGTAGTTCTGCTTTCGTGTTCGTTCACACATTGTAGACTTCGGAATAAGACTGATTTTAGACAAAATTTTGCAAATAAAGAGTTTCAAAGAGTTGATGTCAATGGTAACCCTGCATGAGTTCTGAAAATGAAGAAGTTCAAAGAATCCTCAACCTGAAGGGGAATGAGGTAGACCCAGACCGTCTCCTGCATGGCCTCATTCCTTTGACATGGGAACCACGCCATACCTCACTAGACCCTGGCCACACATTCCTTCCACCAAATGCCAAGAGGCATCTGACTATTAGTGTTCAAGGACAAAGCACTGCTACATGAATAAAATGGAAACTGTACTAAATTCAAGAGCTGTTAGGTACAGTCTTCCATTTTCCAAAGTCATAAAATAAAAGCAATGTTACTACAAATTTAATGGCTGCAGTTACCCTGACTCAGTAGATATTTGGGAGGATAAATGAATGCCTGAGGTGTCTTTTTTCAACCTCATTTTTAACTTCATCCAGCCTCAGCTTATTCATCATAAAAATAGAAATAATCATTACTTTGTCATGAATATCACATTGGATAAAGCAATCTGTAAACTATAAAGCAGTATACATTGTTCATTTTTTCCCTTTCCTTTCCATTCCATGGGTGAGACTCTGTTGTGATGCTATAGCCTATATCTTAATGTCATTGAATACTCTTAGGTCTTGGCCAAATTCTACACAAATTCTACATTGTATTTACACTTACATCTGTTTGATGAGTATCTGTCTGTTCCGGAGTTTCTATGAAGCCTCATAGATGGACCTCACCCTTGCTTCACTGATGGGTTTGATGATCACTCTTATAATTCTCACTTCCAGCTGACCCCAGTTGAAGTAACCCTTCTATATTTGTCTCAGTGCACCCAACATGTGAATTTCACTTCACTTCTCAGTTATAAAGAAGTCTTTTGGCTGAGTTTATTTTAACTTTATGGACCCTCCATTTCATTCTTGTTCATCTTGTTGCTGTTAATCTACAAAAGCAGAAGGATATTTGGAGGAAGAAGGTGCCGTGTTAGTGGTCATTGCTACTAATGCTGCTTTTCATTCTTTTGGGTGCCTGAAAGCATTTAAATTGATCTCTATTTGGACTGGGAAGAAGAGAAAATTCTCGGATATAAATACATTCAGAACATGTAGATAATATCCTAAACAAAAGGAAAGAAACCTACAGGTTTTCTTTGACTTTAATGACATATTTGTGACTCTGACTTGTTTGTATTCTCCGCCTTCATCCTACTTAAACTATTATGTTTTTAAAAAAAGAAAGAAAAGAGAAAAATCTTTGTAAATTTATCAAATGAAAATAAGGGAGAAAGACAGGCCAACATTAAAACAATTTGATTAGGGGCGCCTGGGTGGCGCAGTCGGTTAAGTGTCCGACTTCAGCCAGGTCACGATCTCGCGGTCCGGGAGTTCGAGCCCCGTGTCAGGCTCTGGGCTCATGGCTCAGAGCCTGGAGCCTGTTTCCGATTCTGTGCCTCCCTCTCTCTCTGCCCCTCCCCCGTTCATGCTCTGTCTCTCTCTGTCCCAAAAAAAATAAATAAACGTTGAAAAAAAAAAACGAATTTGATTAAAACTTTGCTTTTTTTAATGAAGAAAAAATGTTTAGAATAGTATATGACTTTTAAAAAACATTTTCCATCATCTAAGACCTTGTCTATTGGTTCTTAAGTTCAAGTCCTGCTTCTAGAGCCTCACAGTGTGACCTTGGGTGTGTGAACATAAGTTAATCCTATAAATTAGTTTACATGATACAGAAAAAAATCCTACATTCTAAAAAAGACACCAAAATTGAATATATATACTGAATTTTATTTTTCTAAAAACATGATAGTAAAATAGAATGAGTTTTCTCATTGTTGAACCTGATGTCCAGCTTTTTGTGGAAATGGCAGCAAATAATATTTTTACTAAGTCTTTGAATTGGTTGACTATTTAAACCTTGATTTAATAGATCATAGTGTAATGATATATAAAATTATTTAATTTTTCTTAAGAACTCTTTGGAAAAAAGGCTGAGGAAATTAGGAAGGAGACTCTGACCCTACGATGAATTGTCCAGAGTTTCCTCAGGGATAGAATCCTATACTAGAGCGCAAGCAGGAATAGGGCAGAGAAGAGTGGAGAAGGGAACCAGGGCTCTAGAGCTAGTGAGGAAGACAAGTGCTTCTTCCCTGCTGGGGACCTCAAAAAGCAGTATGATCATAGGATGCCCTTTGCACTGCCTACTGTAGGCTCTACAATTAATAATATGGTGGAAAATGTTCAACAACCATTATTCTAATACTCAAAAAAATCCCTTCCATAGGCATTTTGTAAACCTTTTTTTTTTTTTTTTTTTAGAGAGAGAGAGTGCACATGAGCAGGGGAGGGATAGAGAGAGAGAGAGAGAGAGGAGAATGAATCTTAAGCAGGCTCCAAGCTCAGCATGGAGCCCAGTGTGAGGCTGATCCCACGACCCTGGATCATGACCTTAGCCAAAATCAAGAGTCAGATGCTCAATTGACTGAGCCACCCAGGCACCCCCATTTTGTAAACTTTAAAAACTCTAACTTTCATAACTCCAAGAATTATATTCTTACGTAAAAAAAACAAAGAAATATCTGGAAATTATAAAGGAGGAGGAAGAAGAAATGAAGGCAAGAAAAGTGTTCTCCCTACTCTAAATAAAATAGTGCAGGGACCAAGAGACAAGTCATTAAAAAACAGTGGAGAGTCCAGAGACAATTCTCAAAGTATGTGAGAATCTCAAATTCAGTAATGATGACATTTCAAATCAGTTGGGGAAGGCTGAAGTATTCAATAAACAGAATTGAATTAATTCGTCTCCATTTAGGAAGAAAATAAAGTCAGGATGTGTTCCTCCCAGCACTCCTCCAACACTTTTCAAGTAGTTCAAAGATTTGAGTGTAAAATACTAAAACTATAAAAGTACTAGAAGAAAATATAAGTTCATTTTATTAAATAATGTCAGAGCAGGGAAGGCATTTCTAACCACAACACAAAACCACAAAACCTCAGAGCCTTTTGGGAAAAGATTGATGGATCTGACTATATAAAAGCTAAAAATTTGCATATGAAAAGCAACCCAATTTTTCCCAAATTGGGATAAAATAATTTCAATACAGAAAATGGTGAAGGCTTCATGTTCCAAATGTACGAAAATCTCCTAAATAGACATTAGAAAAAGACAAGCGATGAAATAGGAGGAAACAACTCAGAGAAGAAGCATAGCCAAAAAGAATGAAGAAATGATCAACTTCATTGATAATAAACAAATTAAAACCACAATGAGATATGATCGTTAGTGTTTATGAAATTTTTAGAAACTGACATCTTTGCTTATAGTCGATGAAAAGGCAAATAGGCACCATGTTTTGAAAGATGGTTTAACACTTTCCAGTCCTCTGAGTGAGCCTTCCATCCGATCCCTAAAGTCTACTTGTAGGAAGCCATCCTACAGAAATCACAACACAGATGTCACCGAAATGATAAAGATTCATGACGAGTCTTAAGTGTCCATCTGTAGGGGAACGGAAGCCTGTGCGGCATTTTATAAAATGAGAGATATATTCTGTCTTGGAAAGAAGAAACTGTTTCTTATAAGAGAAAAGATGCACACATACATAGGGAAGAACGAGGCGAAAGCATGGTTCTGTTTATATCCGACAGATACACGTGTGGATGTGGGTACACACATAAAAACATGTATGTATATTCGAGTAAGAGCAATAGAAGCAATATTGGATGAACAGCAGAGTAACTATCTCTGTAGGGCAAGGGCATGCCTGGGCGAAAGACTTCTATTTCAATCCAAATATGCCAAGTGATGCTTTCCTTTAGAGCAAGATGCCAAAATACAATGGAATGCAATTTTACTCAAGTACCAGGTGTTGAGTATTGTCTCACTCACCCCGGGTTGGGCCAGTGCCCCTTTTTCTGGAACGGCTGACCTTGAGACAGGGCGCCACAACCACCCCACAACCCTCTGGCAAATACAGTTAATTCCTCTAGATGACTCCTTCCACTTCTGCTCATTTTACAGAACTAATTTCTGTGACATTTTATTTTTACACAGCACTGAACCCAAGATTGTCTGCAGTATTTACGAGGGCATTTACAAAAGGAACAGAGCAAATGCAGTTTAGACACATTCCAATAATTCTCCCGGTCTTTCTGACACCAGTGTTTCAGGGTTCACCTTTCCTCTACACACACTCAATTAAATTAAAATATAGCGTATAAAACGGTGGCAAGAGAACCTCAAAGGGCACCACAGAGGTGAAAATAAAACAACTTCATATAAACCATTTCCATTACAAGTGTATATATTTAGATTTTGTTAAAATTAAAACCCAGGATAATTATCAAAGCTTAAAGGCACAGGCTAAAGCAGAAAAGAGACGAAAATGAGGTGATGGTGAGTCAGAAATGCCTGTGGTGTTCACACTGTTTATCCTTTTCCTCAGCCCCGAGCTGCAGGCCGGGCATGGCTACTAGACAGGGGCCAGTCGCTGGGTATCGTGCTGTTTCTCACATCCCAACACGGATCACACACACAGGAGAAGTGCCCACCCCATCCCCCACCCCATCATCTCCAAGTGGCCCGGGACTTAGGGGAGGCAGGGTCAATTACATGAGTACAATGCTGAAGAATTTGCAAACTCAAATTACAATGGTGCTTTCCATTTTTTTTTTATTAGAAGATGAAAATTAATACCAATAACTTCAGCTCAGGTCATGATCTCACCGTTGGTGAGTTCAATCCCTGCATCAGGCTCTGTGCTGACAGTGAGGAACCTGCTTTGGATTCTGTGTCCCCCTCTATCTCTGCCCCTCTCCCACTCATGCTCTGTCTCTTTCTCTCTCTCTCTCTCTCTCTCTCTCTCTCTCTCTCTCTCAAAAATAAATAAACATTAAAAAAAAATACCAACAGAGTAAGTGAAATTTAACAAAAGCAGCGTGCCTTCCAAAGCTCTGACTGGCCTCTTTTGCCTGGAGGGGTGGGGGGGGGCAGCAAGAAAAATAGATATGTTTATTGACTACATCATATCAAGTATTTTTCAGCTATGATACTTTATCATATTATGAACTTTCAAGAACAGATTGCCTCAACCTACTACTTCTTGAAACTTCCTGTACCACTTATAAAAAATAACCTTTGCTTCAGTTGGTATTTTTGTCAGTTCCTATCTCCAGGAGGGAACACTGCTTGTGATTTCAATCTCCTGAGACTTTGAGCCCCGTGAAGAGGGCTCTTCTGTTTTGTTTACCCCGTGTCCCGGCACCAACCACATAAATGTTTGCTGTCGTAGAATAAGAATCTTCAGATCACTTTTTAACTATATATTCTCATTTGGGTTGATTTTTTATTAGTTTTATTTTCCAGGGCTATGGAATTAGATCAGTCATGACATATAAGTAGCTTGACCATACCCAGAAAAGTATAGGCACTCTTTGTAATATGTACAAATGAGGAAGTTGTATCTTTGGAGTTTACAGAAATGACCAACCATAATGGTCCTGTAATTTGGGTTATGTCATATCACTTGAATACCATATGCCCGTTACAAAGCCCACTTGTATTTGAAATGCACAGTAGGCCTGACTAAAGCTCACTGATTGTTTTTAAATTATGAGATCACATTTAATTATTATGTCTTTTGTTTCTCTAGATGTTCATATTTTAATATGTCTCACTTGTTTTTATAGCCCATCTTATAACATGAAGTTTAGAATAGGTGCTATTTATTTTTAAATACTCCTTTGTCCATAAATTGTGATTTATTATTTTTCAAAGAGCTTTGAAACTTCCAATTTCAAGAACATTTTTGAATTTAAAGTGCAATTGTTTTAAAATAACAAAATGGTGAGATTATCTGAAGAAGAAGATTCTATACACCCAGAAAAGCCACTTAAAATTGGATGAAATTGAAGAATTAGAGCAAAAGTTTAATTCCCAGAATATTAATCTAGGCTTTCTTTGGAACAAGAAGCAGGACTGAGAAATTGCCCTCAGTTGTAAATGGAGAACGATTTTAAACATCCTCCTAAAGAATTATAATTTAATTCTAGTCAGGAGTAGCTGAGCAAGAGAAAACTTGATTACTTAAGGCACTAAGTATATGAGGAAGAGAAGCATAAATACCTTTAACCACAGTAGCCACTGAGGTCTGGCTATTTAAGGCCTGGGATTCTGATGGGAACTGCTAGGCTCTATTACGGATGTCCATCCGTCATGGAGAAAATGCATTTAGGATGCCTTTGTCATTTCTCTTGTCTGTAGCCTGAGCGTCTTTAAAAATCAAGCTACAAGCATGCAAGTTATAGAACTTAGTTTACTGCTGAAATAGAACATAAAGTGGTCAGTTCAGCGACGCTCAGGCTCTGAGGCTTTAAAACCCTTGTACACGTGACTTGCAGAAGATTCACGTGATACATGCCTTTAGAATACTCACAGGCAAGGTCTCAGACAGCCAGTTAGCCAAAACTGTGTACACATTAAGCACGGAACAACTTACCCAAAGTTGATGAGTAGTGGAAAATTTTCCACTCATTCCATACATTCACCTCATGGAAAACTATTTTTTTACCCGTATCACCAAGTTTCTAGAAGTAATAACTCTTTGGGTATATTTTAAAGAATTTATAATTTAAAAACTCCAATGATAAAAACTTGATAGATTTCTCTATTTTAGTAGAGACCTAGGTGATATGGGTAAATATTAAATACAAGAGAATTCCAAATATTCGAAAAATAATTCAAAATAGTGAGGGAAACCACCTAAAAGCCAGAGATTCTGGTAGCTTAGGCTCTATAGGCATTTCTTAAAAGTGTGTCCTTGGATGAACGCCTTGAGAATCACTGTGCTTGTTCAAAACTGGAGCTTCCCAAGGGACACCTGGGTGGCTCAGTTAGTTAAGCATCCACCTTCAGCTCAGGTCATGATCTTGTGGTTCATGGGTTCGAGCCCTCATTGGGTTCTGGGCTGACAGCTCAGAGCCTGCAGCCTGCTTTGGATTCTGTGTCTCCCTCTCTCTCTGCCCCTCCTGTGTGCTCACGTGCGCTCTCCCTCTCTCTCTCTCTCTCTCTCTCTCTCTCTCTGAAAAATAAATAAACATTAAAAAAAATTTTTTAAACATAAAAGTGGAGCTTCTCAGGCTCCCCGCCCCACCCCCAACCCCCGCCGCCAATTCCCTGAATAAGAATCTGAGGGGAGGCATGAGCATGGGTCTGGAATTTGCACTTTAACAAATTCTCCACGTGGTTTTTGCATACGAGCAGATCTGAGAACACCTAATTCAAGATCATAATGTTAATAATTTGGGAGCCAGATTTAGTCCCACGGTAGGAAACTCACATCTGTAGGCATTCAGGCTTATCGTGACTTCAGCCAAACGATGGCTTGTCTCTGCCACGGGCCCAAAGATGGACAGGCGAGAGATGTGGATGATGCTGCAGACCTCACCACTGCTGTACAGACTCACCAGCCCACATTTAATCAGGGAGAATTCTCTCCTTTCCTAAATAGTTGCTCCATTTCAAAAATGTGACTGTTACCTGTCTTCTCACGATGAGAGGTTACAAAGTGCTGTGCGTTCAGTGGCTGCCCAGGTCTTAACGATAAGAAATGCTGTCCTGCTCAACAACCCCCCCATCCTCCTACTGACCACAAGGCAGCATAGCAGTGGTTAGGAATACAGACTCTGCCTCTCACCCTTAGTAAAGTTATCCGACCTCACTGCACCTCAGTTCCCTCGTCTCCAAACGGTGGAGAACAATGCTACCAAGTATAGGTTGGCTTCTGCATATTAAATGGGTTTACAGCGACAGAATGCTTAAAACGGTGGCTGGCAAATAATGAATGCTATGTTAGTGCTTGTTTAGCAATAAAAACAGGTCTAGTCGTGGGAGATTGTTCCAGGAAATGAGAAAGGTGGGGGGGGGGGGTCATCCCCAATCTGTAATGGGCATCTTCTCACAAAGGAAAAGTATACATTGTGTTTCTCTCACAAGTCCTATAAGACAGTAAACACAGTGGAACAAAAGAATTAAAAGGGGAGATACAAAAGACAAAATAAGCCATGTCTTAGGCAAGGATTTAGGGACCAAGAAGAAAATGGAGTTGTACCTACAGTTTTATAACCATCAGGTAACTTGGTTTGGTGCCTATCCTAATTATGTGTGTTTCATTGGGATGAGGGGTGGTTGTACTTCACCAAGTTTTTGGGGGGACCGGGGCCAAACAAACTTAACAAATGACATCGGATGCGATGGCTAATTTGCCTGGCCCTATCCTCTCTCTCTCTAGTCTTCTGGACCAACATCTGGCTACTTCCCTGTTTCCTTTTCTCTTCACCTTCAGATTAAGTTGATAGCTGATGTTTGCCCCTTTTCCTTTTCCCTTGTCATTCGTCTCTCTTCTTTTTTGTGACTTCCTCTTCTGACGCTCTATTTTGAATGCTTGTCACCTTTACTCTCAACTACCTCAACAAGTGCCTAACTCCTGTTGTACACACCTCACCACCTCCAACATTTTTCTGTCAAAACCTGGCAATGACCCCCCGATGATAACGTCAAAACTTTATCAGGTGGTTTCCAAAGATTTTCCCACTTGAGGCTCAGTGGCCTTTTCAGCATCAACTCCCACCATTGATGCCCTCCCCTCACCCACAAGCCACGCTCAGTACAACACGCCCTCCATCCCTTCACCACACCTTTGTGCAGTGGATCCTGTGCCTGGAATTCTGTTCGGACCTGGATGGGATTCAGTAAGGAAAACGTTGCTCAACCAGAAACATTGTACGACCTGCCATACTGGGTCAAATAGTGTCCCCTGAAATTAAGATCCTTCCTGGAACCTCAGAATGTGAACTTATTTGGAAACAGGGTTGTACAGACATAAATAGTTAAGATAATCTGATACCTGGAGAAGAATTCACCCTTAATCCAATATGACTGGTGTCTTAGAAGTAAGAGAAAACACACAGAAACAGTCACACCCAGGAGGCAGAACCCCATGTGAGAACAGAGGCAGAGCTTAGAGCGATATTCCCCCAGGCAAGGGAATGCCAAGGGTTCCTGGCAACACCAGAATAATCTGGAAAGAAGCATAAAACAGATTCTTCCCTGAGATCTTCAGAGAGAGCGTAGCCCAGCCGACACCTCGATTTTGGACTGTGAGGCAATAAATAGTTGTTTTAAGCCGCCAAGTTTCCAGTACATTTTTATGGCGGCTGTAGGAAACTAATAGAGTGGGTATTGAATGGTGAGTGCCCTCAGCTATGAAACGGAGGTACCCCCACCCTTCTTGCCTCACAAATGTCATGGGCATCAAATACCATAAATAAAGTGAGTGTGTTATTAGATGTATAAAATTCTACCCAAGTGTGAAGTTTTACTTATATCTTGAAAGTCTTTTAATTCCCTTGCATAATCCCTGCCACACTACTTTGTCCATGTGTGTGCTCAATAAGCTTGTTGAATATTTTAATTTATTATTTTTATGCATTGCATCGATTGTATCTTAAAATGTCCAAACATTGGGATCTTAAGATTCTCTCTCTTTTCCTCTGCCCCCTCCCCTGCTCACACTGTCTCTCTCACTCTCTCAAAAATAATAAAAAAAAAGATCCAAACGTAAATACACAGACTCCTATTCAGATTACTGTCTAGTCATTTCTATCCAGCTTTTATTGCATGTAATGTTATTTCAGAAAGACATGATTTGGTTTGTCTAGCTAAATATGAGTAATACATTATAATATTATTTTACTGTATATTAATTTTTAATATACTAATGAAGTTACATGTCTAAGAGTTTCAAAATAAGATTTATTTAAGATAAAGTGTTTAATTTGTTTTCACAAGTATGGCTGGTTTTATTTATGCTACTTATTAGAAATCTGATAAAGGTATATTTTATTAAAAATGGCTATTTTAATAGCATTCCTTTGAAAGTGCTCATCAATAAATTTAATCGATTGCCTATTCAAACAACAGAGCCAATCTTCTAGTCTTAGCACAATAGAATGATCGCTTGCAAGGAAAAGAAGAATCTGAATACTGAGAATCGTTATTTGTAAAGTGAATGAGAACAGGGGCACCTGGGTGGCTCAGTCTGTTAAGTGTCTGACTTTGGCTCAGGTCATGATCTGATGTTTCGTGGGTTCAAGCCCCGCATTGGGCTCTGTGCTGATAGCTGAGAGCCTAGAGCCTGCTTTGGATTCTGTGTCTCCTTCTCTCTCTACCCCTACCCCACTCATGGTCTGTCTCTCTCTGTCTCAAAAATAAATAAACATTAAAAAGATTTTAGGGGCGCCTGGGTGGCTCAGTCGGTTAAGCTACCAACTTCTGCTCAGGTCATGATCTCCCAGTTTGTGCGTTCAAGCCCTGTGTCGGGCTCTATGCTGACAGCTCTGAGCCTGGAGCCTGCTTCGGATTCTGCCCTCTCTCTCTGCCCCTCCCCAGCTTGTGCCCTGCCCCCCCCTTTCTCTCTCTCCCTTTCTCTCTCTCTCAAAAATAAGTAAACATTAAAAAAGTTTTCTTTTAGTTTTAATAAAAAAATTTTTAAAAAGTGGATGAGAACAAATTTCCCTTGAAACCCAACTTCTATTTAAATTAAAACAACTCGAATGTTATTCTTTCTATATTACTTTTCCTCTAAGACTCTTTAAGCAGTTTGCATATGCCTTGTGGTTAACAGCCTTACAGTAACCCAGTGAAGCCGACAACAGTACCCCTTAGAGACAGAAACTAGACATTGAAAGTTATAAGCAAGTGATTAGCAGAGCCAGAAAGAGACCCTGAGACTTCTGTCACCACACACCCCAACATCTCCTTGGCAAGAGCTATACTCAACTGATAAATTATTTCTAGGCTCTTAATGTCATTTATTAAGTCCCGAAGAAAACACCTAAATAATTCTCAATTATTTTTAATATCAGTTTGGATCCTTGGGAGTGAGGGCAAAAGCTTTATTTCACTTCCAAGTAGACTTCAAATAATATCAGCTGGATGTGCACTAGGAAAATAGCATTTTAAAAGTTGTTCCCTAGAATTAGTGAAAAAGAAAGGAAATGAGAATTAAGGTAAGTAATTTCTGGGTAATTTTGCCTGGCTGCTTTTGTCCATACATTTATGGTGAGTGTGTTAGGTTAAGCTAGCTAAGTAACAGAATGTACCCCTAAAATTCAGTGGCTGAAGAAACAGCACAGTTACTTATTTTTTAGGTTAATGGACCAGTGCTGGTTCTGTCCAGATGAAATGGGAAGAAGAGGTGTCCTCTGGTCCATGCAGTTGATAATGGCTGGATTATAGTGACTGTCAGTGTTAACCAGTGGCCTCATGAGCCTAGTCATCTGGAAAGAGTCATCTGGAGAAGAATATACAAGGGGTTGAATAGCCCAGATCCGGATGTGGTACATATCACTTACACTAATTTTCATTGGCTAGAATTAGTCACATGACCACACCTCGCTACACAGGAGTCTGGGAAATGTAGTCCACCAAGCACTCACATAGGAGAGGAAATGGATGTTAATGAATGGATCTGGTCTTAAACCCTCTTGTACACCCTTCTCCAGATGATTCTTTCCAGATGACTAGGCTCATGAGGCCACTGGTTAACACTGACAGTCACTATAATCCAGCCATTATCAACTGCAAAAAGAAAAATGTATTTTTCTGCAAAAAGGAAAATGTATACTTGGTGTTCATTACGGAAGATGGGAAGAATTAACTGATTTTTGTGTGTGTAGTTCCCAAGCAAAAGTAGTTTCCTTCACATTTGTTTCTAAACCAGAAGCAGATCATTTATGGGGTATATGTAATTTAAAAAGCCTCAGGGAGGAGCGTATTGTCCAGCTTGGTCTCCCTGCTTCCTTTTGCCTTGAGAGACACATTCCTCTTCAAGCCTATCCACTAAGGGTCTGCCACTGGCAGAGGGATGCTGATGGCTTGCTCATAGAGCAGGGCCGGCTACATAATTTGTGGGGTCTAGTGAAAATGAACATTGTTCCAAAGGCAGAAAAGGAGTGCTACTAATGAAGATATAACTTTTTCCTTTCTTCCACGGTGTTTCTCCCCTCCGCTGCACACCTCCCCCTCCCCCACTCTCTCTCTGTCTGAGGGTGTTTTTTTTAATGTACATTTTAATGCTATTCTAATTAAAGAGAAATGAAAATTTTTCATTATTGGCATGAATCTTACCATTCATCCTTATATTGTCCAATTCCAATGTTAATTGCAAACATGAAAACATCTAACTTACATGTGAAATCACTGAAATTACACAATTTCAGTGTATTGTATTGCTCGTATATGCATGTGTATTTTGTTCTTGCAAACACAGTGGAAATGTTGCAGAAAACTAATTCCACTGTTTTTTTTTTTTTTTATTTCACCTCCTACTATACCCATATTCTACAAACACTCTGCCTTCAGTTCACTAATGGATAAGGAAGGACCGAAGGGAAAGGGGTTACATGATCCCCTGCCTTTCCCTGCGGCTCTATGTCACTGTCTTCCACTAAAGTTGCTGGCTAACACGGGAAACTAACAGGAGTAGGAACAGACATGACAACAATGTTCTTCAGTCACTAGTGTTTCTCAGAATGACCCTGCTTCCTTTCTGCATTCAGAGCAAGTTCTGGTTGAAACCAGAAAGCCTGGCCTCTCAAGGCTGCAAGTGCTCAGTCAGTCATGGATGTCACACGCTCACGTTGACCCACATACACGGCGGGTTCACCAGAGTCCTGATCCCACCTGACACCACACACGCTTCCTGAGAATGGGCAGCAACAGGGGCAGGAGGACACATTTCCTCCCGTCTTCTCTGCACACAAGCATGCTCCATCGTCCCATCCCCTCAATCACAGAACACCGACTCCAAGATAGTGTTACTGAGACGTTCATGATGACAATCACAGCCGTTAAACCAAGCACAGGGTCCTTCTGAGCACCGGGTCCCATGCAACTGCAGAGGCTGCAAACCCATGAACCCAGCCCTTCTGTACAGAATCGCCTCCAGGGCTTTGGGAAAGAGGGACTGATAGCTTAAAGCAGTCAAATTACCTGATTCATAAACCCATCTGTATACTAAAGAGCATAGAGACGGAGATCATGATAACATAGACCCACACGAAAGTCCAAAGCACCAAGAATTGTAGGACATACCATTGCTTTGTAGCAGCTTTAAGAGGGAAAAAAGAATACTCTCTTCATGTATATCTGGATTTTATAGCACATCCTAATGTCGGATGTTCTAAAATAAGGGGGGAAACTTCAATTCCCGCACTTATACTAAAGCATTCTCTTTCTCACCATGTGACTAAAAATAATAATAAATTAATATTTGATTTTATATATTTCAAACATCCACAAAAACATAGAGGCTGGTACATAAATACCTGTGTACCCATGAGTCAATTTGGTCGAATCCTAATGGTTTTCCATATTTGCTTCACAAGATTTTAAGGGGAAAAGGGGAAACATATTTCAGAGAACATTGGTGCCACCTGGGACCCCTGCCTCTAATTACATTCCCCCTCCTCTCTCCTCAGAGATTTTCTGAAATCACTATTTGTCACTTATCTGCATGTTTTTATATTGCAAGTACATATATCCATACCACAAACAATATGTTTTTCATGTGTTTTCATGTTTTATAGACGGCATAAAAGTGTATGTACCATTCTGCAACATGCTTTCTTGCGTATCGTTATTATTTTGAGATCTGTGCTGCTATGTGGGATTCTAGTTCATCCATTTTAATTACTGAAGAGGGTACATTGCATAAATACACCCCAGCTTAATTCATTTTATTGGCATTTAAAATGTTTCTAACGTTTTCTAATTTTAAACAATGATCCAGGAAATCTTCCACATCTCTCTTGGTTTACATAAGCTAGAGTTTTTTAGGATCTATATCTAGAGGTAGAAATGCTTACCTGAGAGTTGTGAGCATTGCGTCTTTAACTCTTCCGCATATTAGCAGAGGGTTTCCAATTTACACGTACAGGGGTAAAATACTAGAGACACATCCCTTCACATGGAGACTGACACTTAGAAATGTCAAACACTTTAATTTTTGCTGAACAAACAGGTGTGAGATGGTATCTTTCAATTTGCATTTCCCTAATGACTAGTGAGGTCAAGCATCCTTTCTTATATTAGCTAATCCAGTTTATCTTCTACAAATTGCCTATTTAATGCTTTCATCATTTTTTGTGTGTGTTGGGTTGTTTCTTTCTTATCAATCTGTTATATTTATTTATTTATGGATACTGCTCGTTGGCTGTATGCAGTTCCAGACTTCAGTGTAATTTTCACACTAATTTCTAGATTATAACTTTAATGTAAGCAAGCTCATTTATCCTCTCTCTGTGGTTTCAGATTTTGATCTTGATTAAGATAACTCTCCCCTCCCTGAGCCCACAGATACATTCTTGTATAATTTTTTTCTAAAGATTCGGGGGTTTGTTTCTCACATTAAAGATTTTGATCTTTAATCCATTTCGAGTTGTTTTTGAATGGTGGAATATGGGAATGTGATTGCCCAACTATCATTTATTGAATGTCCCATCCCCACCCATTGATTTGTTCCATGGCCTTGACCATTTATGACATTTCCCTTTACACATGCATGTTTCCTCTCTCTCGTTTTAACTACTGTAGCTTATAGCCTACTTCTCCAAAATCATCTGACCTGTTCTTGATTCCTTGTGCTTCTATTTGAATTTGAGGATCAGCTTGTCAGGATCCACTGAAAACCCTTGCTGAGATTATTTTTTAGAATTGCTTTGAATGTGCTATAGAATAATTTGTGAGAAATTGACATGTTTAAGGGACTGAATCTTCCTATTCACAAGCAAATTACCTCTCTCTATTGGTTTAGCTCTTTTTGTACTTCATTCATGTTTTAAAATCTTCTTCCATAATGATTTTGGACTATGTTGATTAGTTTAGAAATTTTTTTTTAAATAGTTGGCTTTTTACTACAATCCTTACATTTCCTCCATAACATAATATCTTACATTTACATAGTTATAACTGAAACTTTTGTACAACACTTTGATTTTTTTGCCAATTTAGGGATTACTGGATGAACTAATGTGAAATCTGTTTTATGCCAATCTGTACATTTTGAATAAATTATTCAGTGAAATATTTTTTATAGAGAATCATATGCAATGAATTAAAATATCTTGAATAGACTGGAAATGTTTCTGTTTTGTTTTCATTTAAAGTGGATTCTAAATATGCTAAAAACATAGAAGGATACTGAGTTATACCTATTAAATTCCTCAAATATAAAGACTTTGGATGCATTGCTATTTCAAAAGATGAATAGTAGAAGCAGTACTGTTCACAGACATGTTTCTAAATGCAAAAGGAGGGCATTTTTTACTTGAACTATTTTGAGATGAAAAAAGTAAGCACAGAGATTTCATGATAGCTTTGAAACCAGCAATAGTACTGAACTGTGAAATAAGGCGGTTGTCTGTCAGCCCCACTGAAATCACAGTTGTTTAATGAGCTCTTTTTTAGGGTACCTACTTATGCCTTATTTGTGAGTCTCCCAATTCTTTGCAATGCCACACAGACTTTGGAGATGGATTTTAATTCCATCACTATCTACGGCCTACAATATGTGCATTGACCGTAATATAGTTTCCCTTTTTGAATATATTCCAAAACCTCCCCCTGTTCTGCTTATTTTATTCCTCTAGTATCCTAAACACAATGGATTCAATCTTACTCCAAGGCAGTGTTGAATTAATTCATCAAGATCCTCAAAAAAATCCCATCAGTTCAAAGGGCAGTCCAAAGATGCCACATGCAACAAATGCCAGAGAGAGCTCTACCAGAGAGAGCTCTCGGATCCCTTCACCCCATCCTCCTCACCCCATCAGGTCTTCTGTAGCAACGGGATCTCAGATTGTGTTGTAAGTCCCATGTTGGTCTTCCCCTCCTAGAAATAGTAACAAAACGTATACACAGTGCCCACAATGTTCCAGATGCTTTATATGAGTAGACTCACTTAATCTCCCCAACAAAAGTAAGAGGTGGAAACAAATTTCACAGATGGAGAAACTACTGGGATCACGCTGTTGGTAAATCGGAGTCTGTATCCAAACCGAGTGCCTGACTTCCTGGCCCAGTGTCTGCTGTGCTTTCTTCACGATTCCAAACGATCTCTTCCCTTCCCACCAGGACCCTCAAAGGTGCATGGTGTTTTACCACTTGGTAGGTGAGGAAACGATGGCTCAGCTAAAATGACTTCTCCAGCCTGAGGACCCGGATCTTGCCTGCAGGCCGGCTGCAGAGGCCCTGTGCCCAGAATGACTGATATATGACGATGCAGAGCCTGTCAGGGAAGCCGCAGGAATTAGCATACCCAAGTGCCGAACGCTGCCAACCTAAAATAAATTTCATATCTGCCATCCATTTGACACTAATGTTTTTATAATTACACATTATAAACTGCACATGGTACTTACCTGAATTATAAAGCAATTTAAATATTATCTTGTTTGACACCTCGTTTTGGATTTGAAAGTTTTTCTAACTCGAGAATCAGAACAAAGGTCATGAATGGGCTCCTGAAGAATAAATGAAAATGCCTATTTACAGCCATGGCTGACTATTTGACAAGTCTACCCAAAAATGAAATACCTTATCAGTGTGATAAGCAATCTCCTAGGAAAGTAATTAACACTAGAGCATTTCTTCTTTATTCCCACCTGTTAATTGTAT
Organism: Acinonyx jubatus; assembly: GCF_027475565.1. Taxonomy (NCBI): domain Eukaryota; kingdom Metazoa; phylum Chordata; class Mammalia; order Carnivora; family Felidae; genus Acinonyx; species Acinonyx jubatus. The sequence continues at coordinate 5,745,162 of NC_069385.1, read as the reverse complement.
CACAGAATAACGATTTAGCAGAAATGTACGTTACAATTCAAATACCTGGTTGTACTTGGGTGATTGTCGTGGCCTCCTGAATGATCTTCCAGGTCCGGCTTTATCTTGCTTTGTTCAATTCTGTGCATCATTTCTAGGATAATCATCCAAAGTCAGTGTTTTTTTTCCTAAAGGATTGGTGAAAACATGAGAGTCACAATGGCTGGTCGGTCATATGCTGACTTTCCCTTCTACCACCGGCATTACCATCCTGTGGCTGCTACTAGAAATGACCACGAACTTGGTGGCTCAGAACAACAGAATGCATTCTCTCACAGTCCTGGAAGACAGAAGACCAACGTCAGTTTCACTGGGCTGAAATCCAGTTGTCGGCAGGGGCCCTGCTCCTTTGTGAGGCTCTCAGGGAAGCTCCTCGCCTCTTCCAGCTTCTGGTGGCTGCTGACAGTCCTCTGCTCGTGGCTACATCCTTCTGGTCTCTGCCTCTGTCTTCACATTGTATGTATTACATTTCCGTATGCATTACATTTCCTCTCTGCTTCCTTCTTACAAGGACACTTGTGATTGGACCTAACGTTCCTTGAATAATCCAGGATCATCTCCCTTTGCCAGAATCCTTAATCACATTTGCAAAGATTCTTTTTCCTCACAAAGTAACATTCACAGGTTCCAGGAATTAGGGACTCATGCCCTTCAGATCATTATTCAGCCTGCTATACTATCTATGTGATTTCCAGCAAATTGTTTAATCTCTCTAAAATAATTTTGCTTACCTATTAAATGTGTGCAATAAAAGTATCTATTTCATAGTGTTGCTTGGGGCTCACATGAGATAATTTACATAAAGCACGTAGCACAGGGCTTGGCAAAAATAACTTGTCAATCAATAATAGCTCTTCGGTTTTTCTATGCAACGATTGCAGTGTCTCTGCATCACTTTTTGTCTAAATCTCTTAGTCTAGAAATCTGGTATGTCCATCCTCTGGCCACCGCAATTTTTCCAAGCTTGTCTTTTACTAATTTCTTTATAGAGCGTCCATCGTAGCCAGATTTGGTGGCTAACTAGCCCCTCTGCTTAGTTTTCTTGCCTCACGGTGCCTCTCTTCTTTGTTGCTTCTCTCTGCAGTACCCGACACTTTCCTCTTTTCCAAATACTATCTGTCCCGCTAAGACCAGATCTGTTACATTCTCTTCTGGAAAGCTTCCCAGCCAGACCAGTCCAGGGTGGCCACTCCCTCTGGAGACTATCAGTACCACACTTAGAATGCTTTATCAACTCTTATCATGACGGCTGTACTCACTTACACCCCGCTGCACCCAAATGCATGCGAGACACCAAAGACATGGCGGTGATGGAGAAACCATACACGGAGAGAATTCAAGGAAGTCAGACCTGGGCCCACATTAACATCTTATCACCTTAGACCAGAAACAGCAAAGAAATCGTAGGCAAGAAATGGGCCCACAGCCACAGGCCTCCTGAGACGCCATCCACAGAGCAGGCAGTAGTGGCTGGGAGCCTGGCTCCTGTGTGGTCATAAGGAATGATAACAGTCTCCCTGTAGGATGGAGATCAGGACCAGGCTTGATGCTCAGAGTGAGAGGCTAGATTGGAGTATTTTGCTACTAAAATCTGCTGCCACCTGTTGCCTGATCTGGACCGGTTCGTTGAGTAAAGACAACTTCTAGACAGAAGGGAGTACAGACTGAAAAAGAGTGTGATAAGTGGAAAAAATCCTTTCCACTTAAAATAAGCCAGAAAGTAAAAATTCCTTAACACATGAAGACATCGAATGCTAAAGAAGACAACCAACAAAACAAACTACTAGAACATGTGTCATTCCAGATTATTCTAAATTTATATAATAGTATGAGAGGGACTGAAGTATGTTCTGGGTGTATGAAAAAAATAAACAAGACAATCACATAAAATGTAGAAAGAAGTTCTTTTTTAAAAAAGACTAGAAAAGCTGAAACAAGAACACTGGGATATTAAGAAGAACAAGTTATAAACATTGGCTAAATACAACGCAAAACCTCAGAACATCGATGAATTTTAACCCAGAGCACTGAAGAGACTAGTGAGTTGAAACCTGGGCACACCATGACAAAACTGGCAAACATTACAGAAAACATTACGTCAGACACCGGAGAGAAAGGACAGATTGCCACAAAGCAACAATTGGGTCGAGAGTCGATTACCAGCAATGAGAGATACACAAAAATGGAGCAGTATCTCAGACTCACCAAGAAAAAATAAAACTGACTACCGAAAATTTTATACACAGCTAACGTATCATTCAAGAGTGAGGGAAGAAACAAAGACATACAAAGATTAAAAGACTTTCCAACTCAATTCTAGAAAAAATTACTGTTAAAGGAAGTACATCAGCAACAACAAACCCAAAGCTGAAACTGAGAGATCAGATATGAGGGCAAGTCCCCAAATTGACAAAATGCTGGTAAGATTCATTAACTATTGGCTGCTTTAAAAAAGGTTAAAAACAAAAAAAAGAAAAAAAAAACTAAACTAAAATTCTAGACAATGATGGCAGAATACTGGAATATTTGATCCTCAGCTAAAGTTTTATTTTATTTGGGAGAAGGATAAACATACTGAATCTGGGTTTTCCATACATAAATCATGCTGAAAGATTTGCAAAAAAGCATGGAGATGGAAAATACATAAGCCAGGCTAATGTTAAGCTGAGGAAAGCTTATGTAGCAATAGTGTTATCAGGCCAAAAATAATATTAATAGAGAAAGGAGAGGCATATGATAATAAGAAGCACAATCTAACAAAGTGGCATAAAAATTATGATCTTATATTGACCTCACAATGTAATCTGAAGTATAAAGAGCAAAAGTTAACAGGATTATAAGAAAATTTGACAAATTCATTATGTAGGAGGTTATACTTCTAACAAACTAATACATCAAATAGTCCAAAAAAATATTGAAGACACAGGTTTTTTGTTTTGTATTGTTTTTTTTAATTTTCATTTCAGTATAGTTAGTATACAGTGTTATATTACTTTCAGGTGTACCCTGTAGTGAGTCCACAGTTGTATACATTACTCGGTGCTTATCAGAATAAGTGTACTCCTAACTGTATCCCCTATTTCACCCATCCCCCCACCCACCTCCCCTCTGGTAACCATCAGTTTGTTTTCTATAATTAAGAGTCTTTTTCTTGGTGTCTCTCTCTCTCTCTCTGCTAATTTGTTTTGTTTCTTAAATTCCATGTATAAGTGAAATCATGTGGTGTTTGTCTTTCTCTGACTGACTTATTTTGCTTAGCATTATACATTCTAGCCCCATCTATGTTGTTGCAAATGGCAAGATTTCATTATTTTTTTATTGCTGAATAATATATATATATATATTTTATTGCTCCACATCCTTAACAACACTTGTTGTTTCTTGTGTTTTTGATTTTGGACATTCTGACCACTGTGAGGTGATATCTCATTGTAGTTTTGGCTTATATCTCCTTGAAGATGAGTGATGGTGAGCATCTCATGTGTCTGTTGGCCTTCTGGAAGTCTTCTTTGGAGAAATATCTGTTCATGTCTTCTGCCCATTTTCAGTTGGATTACTTGTTTTTTGGGTGTTGAATTGTATCAGTTCTTTACATATTTTTGGATACTAGCCTTTTATCATATATGTAAATACCTTCTCTCATTCAGGAGGTTGCGTTTTAGTTTTATTGATTGTTTGCTTTGCTGTGCAGAAACTTTTTATTTTGATGTAATCCCAATAGTTTAGTTTTGATTTTATTTCTCTTGCCTCAGGTGACATATCTAAAAAAATGTTGTTATGACCGATGTCAGAGACACTTCTTCCTGTGCTCTCTTCTAGCATTTTTATGGTTTCAGATCTCGCATTTAGGTCTTTAATCCATTCTTAGTTTATTTTTGTGTATGGTGTAAGAAAGTGGTCCAGTTTCACTCTTTTGCATGTAGCTGTCCAGTTTTCCCAACACCGTTTATTGAAGACACTATCTTTTTCCCATTACATATTCTTTCCTCCTTTGTTGAAGATAAATTGACAATATAATTATGGGTTTATATAGTGTGCTTTAAGGTGAGTTTTGACATATAGGTCAGATTTCTACACCCAACATAGAAAATATACATTCTTTTCTAGAATGTATAGATTCTATTCTATTCTATTCTATTCTATTCTATTCTATTGCAAATAGAACATTTGCAACATTGATCATGAAGAATTATTAAATCTCAACAAATTCCAAAGAATCTATCTTATGGAAACCATATTCTCTAGGTATAATACAATTTAAAACATAGTGCTGCAAATGAATTCATAATTCATAAGGTAAAGGTAAAGAGATTGAAAATAAATGTAAGCCATTCAATCTAAGAATCAGAAAAAGAATGGAGTAAACGAAATAAAAACAGAAAAAAAGAAAAATTAAGTTGATATCAAAGAAACAGAGAAGATCTGTAAGATCAAAACCTAGTTCTTGAAATAGCTAATAAAATAGACAAATTTTCACCATAAGGGCACAGGTGAAAAAAAAAGATACAAATAAACAATAAGGGGAATAAAGAGGGGAGTATAGTAGAAATTCTGTCATTAATATGTTATAAACAAATTTATGCTAATTATTTGAAACTTAACTGAAAAGAATAATCTTGAGAAATATAAATTACCTAAATCAGTCAAAAAAAAAATCAGAAACCCTGAATAAACCAACAAACAGTAAAGAAACTGAAGGTCATCAAAAGCTGCCCCCCAAAAAACAGAAAATATAACCCAGCCCACTGTGTAATTTTTTCTAAATTTTCAAAGATTATCCCCTTTTTCTCAAATTCTCTCAGAGAACTGAAAAGGTAATTGAAGAAGATGCAATTACTCTTGATAGCAAGATTAGAAAAGTTAGTCCAAGAAAGAAAATTACAGACCAGTCTTCTTTTAAAATTTTTTAAAAAATGTTTTTATTAATTTTTGAGAGAGAGAGAAACACAGAGCACAAGCGGGGGAGGGACAGAGAGAAAGGGAGACACAGAATCCGAAGCAGACTCCAGGCTCCGAGCTGTCAGCACAGAGCCCGACGCGGGGCTCAAACCCACGAACTGCAAGATCATGACCTGAGCTGAAGTCAGAGGCCCCCAGACCAGTCTTTATGTAGGAAAAATAAATGTAAAAATCCCAAATAACATGTTGTTAAGTCAAAAAACTAATAATACATAATACCCAAGTAGGGTTATCCTTGGAATGGAAGCCTGGTTCAACACCAGAACATCTATTAATATAACTTAACATAGTAACTAATTAAAAGGGAAAAAATATTTTGACATGTAGAAAAGATATTTGTTAAATGTCATACTCATCCCCCTGATATGATGTTTTGAGAAGGGTACTTCTGTAAAAACATTAATGGTGAGAAAACCATGAGAAATCTAAATTGAGGAAATTCTGTAAAACATCTGGTCAATTCAGATGATGAAAAAACAAGGAAAGACTAAGAATTTGTCTTGGGCTGAGGAGACTTTGGAGATGGTGATAAGTCAGTGTCATCTCCTGATGGGATCCTGGAATACAATAGACATCCATGGACAAACTGGTGAAATACATATAAAATCTACCGCGAAGTCAATAGTAACAGATCAGCGCTGGTTTCTTAGTTTCGACCTAAGTAAGATGGCAACGAAAGATGTTAACCATCGGGGAAACTGGCTGAGAACTGTCTGTACTGCCTTGTATCTTCCCTGAAAATCTACAGTTATTCCAAAATAAAAATGTGTGTGTGTGTGTGTGTGTGTGTTTTAAGGGGGGAAAATACCTCAACACGTACTCATGATGAAGAGTCTTAGCAAACCAGGAAGAGAAAGGAGGCTCCTTACTTTGGTAAAGAAGCCTGGGGCCCCCTGATGCCCAGTCGGCCCGGTCCGGAAGCCATGGGCAGCCAGCACAGCAACAGCATCACACCTGCTTATAGAGTGAGAACTGGGGCTGAGCTGTGGGACTGGCCCTGGAGGCTGCAGGACTGAGGACAGGGGGGCAGGGTAGGGGCAGAGTGAAGGGATCTATGGAGGAGGAACCAACCAGTGCCCTCTCCGAGTGGAGGTGAGGGAGAGCAAGGTGACTTCCCACCTGAGAACGACCACCACAGAAGGCAGGGAACACAGAGAGAGGGAGGAAAGGCGGAGGGCACTCTGGGGCTTGCTGAGGTTAAGTGGATAGAGATTTGTAAGGGGACATTTCTAGTAACTAATTGCTTTTTTCTTTTTTCAGAAAAAGTAGCTTTTAGGGGCACCTGGGTGGCTCAGTCAGTTAAGCGGGGACTTCGGCTCAGGTCATGATCTCACGGTTCATGAGTTCAAGCCCCGCGTCGGGCTCTATGCTGACAGCTGGGAGCCTGGAGCCTGCTTCAGATTCTGTGTCTCCCTCTCTCTCTGCCCCTCCCCTGCTCGCATTCAGTATGTCTGTCTCTCTCTCTCTCTCTCTCTCTCTCTCAAAAATAAATAAACATTTAAAAAAATTTTAAAACAAAGATATCTTTTAAATCTTTTGATTGGGGGCACCTGGGTGGCTCAGTCAGTTAAGCGTCCGACTTCGGCTCAGGTCATGATCTCGTGGTCTGTGAGTTGAGCCCCGCGCCGGGCTCCGTGCTGACAGCTCAGAGCCTGGAGCCTGTTTCAGATTCTGTGTCTCCCTCTCTCTCTGACCCTCCCCCATTCATGTTCTGTCTCTCTCTGTCTCAAAAATAAATAGAAACGTTAAAAAAAAATTAAAAAAAATAGATAAATCTTTTGATTGATCATGCACTCCGTCGGTTAAATAAAATCTGTGCATATATAATAAATACACAACATACATATAATATACATTATACAGTATGTGCCTTACTGTAATAATATATAGCAGTAATAATGTCAGATGTAATATGCATTATAATATATAAATTACTGAGCTAACATTTGTATAATAAAAACACAAAAATAAAAGTGTTAAAGGGTGATGTCAAAAGAAAACATGAATGTAAATATTTATGTCCCTGCACCTCGTTGGTTTAGTGAATTCGAGGCAATAAGATGAGGGACAGGTCAGACATCTGATGAGTTGATCTGACCCAGGTGCGGAGCGTGGAGACCCTGCCAGCCTCCTTCCCTCCTCCCCTCTGCATCCTGCTGAAGTTGAAAGGGAATCCGTGCTTCCTATCACCTCTGAGCTTTGAGGCCGCATCAAGGGTTTCTGGCTTGGTGACCACCAGCCCTCCCCGCCTTCCATGAGAGACAGTTTGTAAAAAGAACCCAGAATCTGGAGTCTGGAGGCCTGCGTTTGAGTCTGGTCTTCATGTATTTTACTGTATGATCTGGGATAAATTACTCAACATTCTGAGCCTTGGTTCTTTTAATCCAAAAACTGGAGATTATATACTTCTCCCACATATATTAAATATAATTAAATATAACATGTATATACTATATATTACATATATAGTATATGTACATATAAGGGATTGGATGAGGCAATGTGTTTGAAAGTGATTTGTGAGCTAAAATTGACATTTCTCATGATGCCAGGAACTGTGCCAGCATTATTTGTTGTTGCCTTGTAGAAGAAGCTTAGCCATGCTGCCTACATTATCTGCCTACATCTCCCATGGACTATAAATCCCATGTGTCACTACCTTGTGTCCAGAAGCAGCACTGACTGACTTTTCACAATTATTAGTAGCACTGGTTTTTAACTGGGATTTTCCTTCCCAGGACACACTTAAAAATGTCTGGGGACATTATTCATTGCCACAAATGAGGGCAGAGGACAGCATTGACATGCAGTGGGTAGAGACTGGGGACGGGGCCCCACATCTTACAATGCAGAGGACGACCCACAACAGGAAATATAAAGTGCCGAAGTTGACACCCTCCTTGAATTGTTAATCCATCCCCCAAACCTGCGGTCCCAAGAAGAATCTGAATATGCTTGTGTGGGATGCAGAAAGAAACTGACGGGAGAAAGGGCATGGTAATTTGGGTTGCTGGGTTCCGTTTTCTGTGAGAGGCCACTTAGCAACATTAGCACAAGGCCCTGGCCTGGCATTGGACGCTGTGCACAGAAGATCCTGACACCTGCTGGTGATGAGGCGGGAGAGCTTGTCCAGCAGGGCAAGACGATGGGGAAAGAGGGCAGCTTGCACTCCGTCTTCACTTTGTAATGTTACCTTTTTAATGTGCATTAATTCTCTGGTGGTAAAAACCTTAAAATTACTGAATTTCAACCTTACATAAATAACAGTTACATTTTACTGCTTTTCCTTTTACTGGTTTTTTTTTCCCCTCCCTTCTGTTTAGTTTTCTGACTTCTTTAAGCATGCAGATACTCTGAAATTTCTGTGAAGTCAAAAAATCCTTCTCTACCAGATCATCATTCGCAGGTTTCTTTTCCTTCCCCTTCTTCCTTTTGCAAATCTGTGTGTGGCGCCCATCGGTGACCAGGAGATGCCATCCACAGTTGACCCTCTTTGTGGCAATCCCAAGACCTGGTCCTTCCCAGCATACCCGGACCGAAACAGAATCATCACTTACCAAAGGAGACTGGGATAGTTTCATTCCTACGCTTGGTCACTTACCCTGATGCATTCCATTGATTTCCCAAGGCAGAATTTGAGCGGATCATCTGAATTGTGAATTATTCAGTCTAATGGCATGGAAATTAATAAAGCAAAGTCGTGAGACTGCCATCTGTTTCGAAGTTATCTACTGGTAGATGTTTATCAAGCTAAGAAACTTGCCATATGTGTAACATATTGTCTGAAGGAAAGGAAAATCTCTACTTTCTTCTGGAAAATCCTGACCTCATATATTATATTTTGTTGCATCTTGTTAGGGCACCTTCTCTACTCACAGGTGAATCACATAGCTGCTTTCCGTGTCTCTCTATTAGTTTTTCATAATGGTAATTCTGAATGGTTCCTGTTTACATAAGGTGTTCAACCTCATTCCATGAAAGGTCTGAAAACATGTTTTAAGCCCAATCTGTTCTTGTGTTTGCCTTACAGACTAACCTGTTTTTAAAACGCCTCTTCAGAAATGATACACTTGAATTTTTCTCATAACGGCTTTTGTCCAAACATGTCTAATTGCTTTGGGGATAATATTCCATTCATTTTCACAATATCCTTCCGAATGTGTACACAATATTATGGCACCTTACATGTGGTCAAAGTACAGCATATGGGGAGGTGGGGGAGATTAAGTGTCTCCCCTGCTGTCAGCCTGTGGAACGTAATTCTCTTCTGAACATCCCTTGCACTTGGGGAGCTTGGTCCTCACTCCCAGGACAATCACTGGGGAGCGTATTGTCTTCCTTCGTTTGCCTGCAGGGTTAGGATCCATGTCTGTTTGATGTGAGTTCACATACCGAACTCAACACAACTCAATGTATAGAATTATAGGAGTGCTTAAGACCCAAGTAGAAGGAAGGACTATGAATATCACAAATGGATACACTGCTTGATATAGTATTTAAGCACACCTGTATATTTCTTGAATAGAGAAACATGAAACTTTTGTATTTTATAGGACGTTAGTGGTATGTTTATTTTCTCCACACTTATTTAATCCTCGTGACGATCTCATTATATAGATAGGCAGGGTTGGTATGCCCAATTTAGAGATGAGTAAACAGACTCAGAGAGGTTTGGTTGCTATGCTGGTATCTTAAATGTAGTAAGGAATAGAGAGAGCACTTCCCACCCAATTGGGATGCATATGGCACTTCTTCCCATTGTCTCTTAAGTCACTCTTTTCTATTCCCACTGCAACATTTTCCGAAAACTCTACGGACCAACCTTCCTCCATGTCTACCTCCTATGCTTCAGACATCTAATCTCCCTAAAACTCAGCTTTTATCGTCTTTCCCCCTTATTTGAAAATCATCAATAAGTACCACCTGTCCCTGTGCAATAATATATGTATAGGTCTCTGCCCCCCAGTTCCTGACAGAGTTTCCAAAACACTCGTAATTTCCTGGGCTACAGGAGAGCCTTTTGTTGTAACGAGGCTACTCTTAATGGGGTCCTGAGTAGCTTCAGGATGGGGCCAATCACCAGAAAGACCAAGAAGCTTGGAACCTTCAGCCCCAATGCCCCCCACAATCTCCAGGGAGAAGATAGCAACTAGAGATTGAGTTAATAATTGATCATGCCTCTGTGAGGGAGCCTCCATAAACCCCTAAAGTACCTGGTTTGGGCAGCTTCCAGGTGGGTGAACACATCCACATGCTGGGAGGGGACGGTACTCGTGTCAGAAGCATCGTGAGTGTGACCACAAGAAAAACACAAGAGTTTTCTCTCTTGCAGATTATCAAAAGGAAATAAAAAATATTTAGAGTATCATTAGAGGCCTATCGTAGCATAATTTCAAAATCATTCTCCCAGGGGCACCGGGTGACTGAGTCAGTAAGTGTCCGACTTCAGCTCAGGTCATGATCTTGCAATCCGTGAGTTCGAGCCCCGCATCATCCGGCTCTGTGCTGACAGCTCAGAGCCTGGAGCCTGCTTTGGATTCTGTCTCCCTCTCTCTCTGCCCCTCCCCTGCCCGTGCTCCGTCTCTCTCTTTATCTCTTAAAAGTAAATAAACATTAAAAAAGAAAATTGTTCTCCCACGCTGTCCTCTCACACTAAATGTTTGTTCTCCACACTGGTCCATACACTTACCAGCCTCAGGGCACCATCACCCTGCCTGCCGGATAAAACCCTCAGAGCCCCTCAAGGCCCAGCCACACACCCCTCCACTGGAACAGCAGTAGAAAAGGACTCACCCCTGCATTGAAGACTCGTCACTGCCTGCTTCTGAAGCATTTTATGTGTCTTTTGTCCTCTGTGATGCCCAATGCAATGTCTTTTACATGGAAGCGATTTGGTTACGTTCATTGCTTGCTTGTTACCACCAAAAATGTGAAATTAAGCAGAAAATGTACCAAAAGAGAGGGGATAATATCTCATTACTGTCCACCTGCAGAAACGTTAGAAATTTGTGCTAAATCATAGACTATTACAGCATGAGGGGTGTTATTCCTATCAGATGGTTTTTGTTTTGTTTTGTTTTGTTTTGAATGTGGCCTGTTAGCAACCTGAGTGTTTTGGCTGTCTGTGGCCACTAGGAGGCAGTTTTTATTGAGGGCATTTTCTGTTGTCAGTCACCTTTGTGCCTTTCCGCTGTACTTAGGACAGTGTCTGTCATAGATCATGCACTTTGTGAATATTTTAAATTTTTCTTCCGTTATATAATTTATTAAAATTAATATATTAAGGACAGGTCCAATGCAAAATTTCCATTAAAAAGCATTATGCTGAGCATGGGCTATAATGTGTGCAGGCTAAATCAGGCCATCAGGGGCTTGTCAGCATCTCACATAGAAAATATTTCTTCTCGGGGCGCCTGGGGGGCTCAGTCAGTTGAGTGTCTGGCTCTTGATTTCGGCCCAGGTCGTGATCGCATAGTTCCGGGGTTTGAGCCCCACGTCAGGCTCTGTGCTGACAAGTGTGGAGCCTGCTTGGGATTCTTTCTGTCCCCTTCTCTCTGCCCTTCCCTGCTTGTGTGCTTTCTCTCTCTATCTCAAAAATAAATGCACATTAAAATAGATATATATTTCTTTTCTGGCCAAAAAGTTGTATCTAAGCCCACCACCTTTCTCTTTAGGGCACAGCACTTTCTGGAAGAATAGGGCAATAACACCTCAAAACCCACACATTCCTCTAAAGGCTCAAACAGCAAGGCGGCATACCCAATATTTAAACACAGTGTGACATTCAGAATAGAGAAAATAAATTCCAGCGGTGCCGCTCTGCTCTGCAAAGTAGCCACCTTCCCTTTAATTCGTTTCTATTTGGTTTCAGCTTTGCATGTGATTTGTGTTTGAGATAGACCCTCAAAGGCCTCAGAGCACAGAGAACTCTAGGCCACTGCTAACGCTGAAAGTGTTTTATCCTCGCATGGGTTTGGTCTGTCTGTGCGACTGGAATTAGACATTCCAGAACCACCGATACAAAGATAACAGATCAGGCACCAAGCCCTAACCGGCTGCTGCGCAAACCGTCAGGCATCATGCGGTGTTCCCTTAGACGTGAACGAGTGTTTTGTGGAAAATCTCTGGCAGGAAAAAATGTCCCTGATGTCATATTGGAAGCTGCCAAGCTGCGCGGGAGGAAGCGGTGTAACTGGTGACCAGATCTGCCTGAAGGACTGATCTCCGGCCCCCACCAGCCGTTGGCTTCCTTCCCCCTTGGCCCACAGGCCCATGAGCCACCCCACCCCCCCAGCCCCGCTCCCCCTCTGCTCTGGCATCAGAGGCAGCTGGTTCGTCCTGCGGGCTCACGCCCTGTGGCTCTCCTAGCCCCGGACCCGTCCGCACCCCTGCAAGTCTCCGTTCCAAAAACCTAACCAGTGAAAAGCCAGCAAGCCTTCCCTGATGAACGTCTTGAAAACAGTCTTCTTAGGAAACCCCAATGTTCATTTGCCATTGCGTTTCGTCCCACCTGGAACTGACTGTTTTCCTACAACTTCCCTCACAGTGCACCCAGCTGCCAGCTTGCTCCCAGACTCCAGGTCCGGGCCTTCCCCGACCCTGCGGCTCCTTGACACCCTGAAACTTCTAGCTCATCCCTGAGCTCATCACCCTCGCTGTCCCGGGTGTCTGGCCGCCTGATTCTGCCCTCCTGTCTGCTCTTGCTCTGCTCCCTCACCGGGTTGGCCTCCTCCCTCACTCTGCCCTGTAGGCATTGACATCCATCAAGCCGCTGATGACGCCCAGATCCACTGGAGTTCTAGAAGGTTCCACACCTCCTGCCCGCCCGCCAGGCAGGCACCTGTCCCAACCTGTCCAGGATGTTCCCTCTCATGCGTTTCCACCTGGGCCCTAGCAGAAAACTCTGCCTCGTTTCCATTTCTCTGGAAGACGCAGGGACATCAGACCCCACCCGCCCTGGGACTCCCCACTCTCCACGGGTTATAAAATTTTAAACTATGAAAATTTTCTTTTGCCCTGAGTCTCGTTCTAGTTATGCTTTGGTTCAATCCCTCCCTGTTACCCGCCTATCTCAGTGGTTTTCTAACTGGCTTTCCTGCTACCGGCCTTCACCTCCCTGGCCCTGGACCCACAATCTGACAGTGTCATTCAAACCATTCGGGATTCCAGACTCGCCCACCATCTTGCAGGCACTGCAGCCTGCCACCCCCTTTGCAACATCAGATAAATTACTCAATCTCTCTGTGCCTCCGTTTACCACCTATACAATGGGAACAATAATAGTAACTGCCTCAAAGGATTGTTGGGAGCATTAAATAAATTAACTTCACCCCTGCTGAGGACATGTGCCAGGGGCTGGGTCAGAGCTAGAAGAGAGTCAGCATTATCACTGGCCAGTCCTGAGTAGGACATTCAGCAGGCCTCACGATCTGGCTCCATCTTCCTTGCCAGCCTGTTGACCCTCTGTGCCCTCTGCCCTCATGCCTCCCTCTCCTTGCCTTCTCTGCCAAGAACATCTTCTCCCTGTACCCCAACAGGCATACTTCAAGGTCAACTCAATATCACCTTCTTCACAGAGTAACGCAGGCTCACATCACCCATCTCTCATCCCCAGAAAGGGTAAAACTAAGAGAATTATTTACTCCCTCTGTGTTCCTACTAGCACTTCAAGTGATGACATTTTTTGAAAATTTGTTAATGTTTATTTATTTTTTAAGAGAGAGAGAGAATGAGTGGGAAGAGGTGGTGGCAGAGAGAGAGGGACACACAGGCTCCGGGCTCTGAGCTGTCAGCACAGAGCCCGATGTGGGGCTGGAACCCGCAAACCAGGAGATCAGGACCTGAGCTGAAGTCGGATGCTTAACCGACTGAGCCCCAGGCGCCCCACTTCAGTCATGATTTTACTCCAACACTTATAACAAACAGTATATTATCATTTTGTCTGCTTGGTAGTGACCTCCCTGACTGCTGGAATCTGGACTCCTCCACCTTAAGATTCCGTAGACGTTAAATTAATTAGCTCAGCAAATTCCTACATGGTAGGTCATAAATAAATATTGGATGAGTTAATTTTTTTAATTGTAAATTTAGTGAAAATCATGACCAAGGATGTTTCTGTGCTGGGCTTAGATTATATCAGTATAGGTTTAGGGTGTTTGTTCTGCCCCCGAAACTTTAAAACCAATTTCAGATCTTCTATTAAAATTATGATTTTAAAAGTAAAATATCTTATTTAAGATTTGAATATACCACATTCCTTTACTTTCTATGAGAAAGCCTAAATAAATAATATACGGATTTTTTTTTAAAAATTCGGCATCCCAAAAAAGACATGAAAACTGAAAAATGCTCAATATCCTTTAACATAACTGCAATTTGATAAATATTTTGGATGTTTGTTTGCAAAAGGATATAAAGAATCTTTATTTTGAAGAGTTGTTTGCTGCAGCTAAAATATCACCATTGTACTCCACTAGAATAAAACATTTATTGTCCTGAGGTTTTTTTTTTTAATTTCTTGCTCTTTAGACTGTTGTTTAAATCTTTTTTTTTTTTTAATGTGTTACCAGGGAGAAAATGTGATAGCAAATTCCATAGTGTAGAATGGCATGCCCTCCCGCCCTCCCTCCCCACCAACACACACATAACGACGCCTGAGTATGTTCTGATCCGTATCCGCAGGGTTTTGTTCCAGATCTGAAAAAGACAGCCCTCCCACTGAACAAATAAACCTTCCAAAGGATGTGTTTTTCTTTGGTGTTCCTGCAAATTAGCACATGTCTGTGCTGTGTTGTATGGTATTTCAGACAGGCATTTATTGCTTTCCTAAAAAGGAAAATGTGCAAAAGGTATGGTTTGCTTATTCCAGATACAATTCTGTTACCTTTTTTTAAAAATCAGCCTCGTTGGGCATGCATTCAGTCCCATGAATGACTTTACTTTGAAAAGCATGAATATAATTGGAGTTTACCCACAAAAACTCACCCTTTGTTCCAAGAGACATGATATACATATCATATTTAACTGAACTGAAGTATTCACACCTGTAATTCTAGGATAAGGTATCAAATGAAATCAAGGTGTTAGAAATTTACAGATATGTTATATAACAATATTCTTCCTAATAAATGCTTAGGAAGTCATTTATACTTTTGAGCCCTTAAAATCTACCCGCAAATATTTCTTCTAAAATTAACTGCTTTTCTCTTTTCCTTTAATTTTGGTTTGTTTGCTTTAATGATAGCTACTGAACATAAATGCCCTTTACGGTGGCACTTTCCAGCTGTGCACAGAACTTTATATTTAAGTACCAGTTTGTGATGAAAGAATGCTTTCAGTTCAATTGTCATCCTCATTAGGCGTTTTAGCAATTGCCAATTATTTTTCTAAATTGCCTATTTTAATTAAGTAAAATATTGTGCGTTTAACATTATGAAACGTCCAAGTACTACTTCATCTATAACTAATTAGTGAAAGAAAGGGGAAATAATATTTGGTGACAGTAAGTGGCTATTTATAGAAGAACATGCTTCTGTATCTCTATGCCTTAATTTAAGGAAAGAAATACAAACTCCTCGTGAAATCCTACCACATAGAGCATCTTTGCTGAAGTATATCCTCAACTGATCATCTCTTCTAATAAAATGTAAATGTGTATATTCATTAGAGCCAAAATGTTGAGGACTTTGAGGGGGGATAGATCCCCCCACGTAGATCCCCCCACATTTAAAAGGACCTATTTCCATTTCACACTCACCAGAAAAGAACAAAGCCCAGAATTTAGGAAGGACCTTGATCATAACTGTGGATATGACAGGATCCGTGGTTTGGTTTTGGAATTTCAATCCCTAACTTACTACTGGACCCACATTCTACTCAGGATAAGAATCTATTAAGGGCTGTGTGCAGAGCAAGGACAATTGGCCCCCAAACCCATCTGCCCAGCAGCTTACAGCGATGTTGGAAGACATCAAAAGCCACTACTAACTGACATTGGCAGCTAACTGACAAGCGAAAAAACTTTTCATATAAAGTGTTAGTGCAGACTAGCATACCCCCTAAACTGTTGGGTCAAGACAGAGAGCACCCCTGCAGCTCTCTGCCTACTCTGTGCACAGGGGGACAGTGGTGAGCTCCAGAGGGGACCAGGGCTAGTCAAGAATCCTGCTTGGCTGCTTCAGGGCACAGCCAGCATTTTGCAGTCTCGCGAACTAATTATGCACTCTTGATGAGATCATTAGAGGACAATAAAGGAAAATGGAAACAATTTGCAATATGTGTGGACAAATTTCCATATAGCATAATTTTTGTTTGTATTTCAATGTTGGATAGAAACTTTCTATCTTGAGGAAAGATTGTCTCTTTCTTTGTTTTTTTATCTCCAGATTGAAACTTAGCCTTTAAGCACCAAAGTATAGTCAGGAACTTTTATTCTTTATGACCAACACAAGGGGATACTGAATGTTTGCATTTCCGATCTGATTACAATGTGGCGGCCCTGCCCCCCCCTCCTCTCCCCCACCCCCCGCCACACACACACACACACACACACACACACACACACACGCACACACGCACACACGCACACACACAGAAAAAGGGGAGAAGAAATCTTGGATTCCCACCTATGCATGTTCAGTGTT
Source organism: Acinonyx jubatus (assembly GCF_027475565.1). Taxonomy (NCBI): domain Eukaryota; kingdom Metazoa; phylum Chordata; class Mammalia; order Carnivora; family Felidae; genus Acinonyx; species Acinonyx jubatus. The sequence continues at coordinate 5,728,522 of NC_069385.1, read as the reverse complement.
GTTTCATCCACCCACTGATGCTGGAAATAATTAAATTGGGAGATTTATACTTTAGGTGTATTTTTATTAAAATACTACTCTTATTTTGTTTTCCAGTGTATCCAACATGCAATTTTAAGTAATATATTTGAAAATACAGAAATAATTAATCTATTATTGTTTCCAGTATAATCATGCACATTCTTGACATTTCTAAAAGAGAACTTCTTACATCAGTCTAGAGCCTATGTCACTCAACAGTTTGAAGTGCCTAAAATGATACAGGTGAACCAGATGGATGGCTCAATGGAGCACAATGGAAGCCAATAAAGACCAATGCACACCACCCTGGAACAGTGATCATCCTTGAAATACAAAATAAGAAAGGAAAGTAATTAGATCCACGATGGGGGGAAAGGTGAAGAGGTATTCATAAGTGAACGCTGAGTACAACTGGGAAAATCGTCAACTGTTTTTGTGACATATCGATATGCCGGCGATTGAGTGTGAGATGCATGGAGTTAATTCTTCCTCAAAATGGAAAGCTTTCAGCTCTAGTATTGGACTCTGTAGAATGAAGTTAGGAAAGAGGAAAAAAATGATTACCAACAATGGTCAGAAACTGAAAGATGCCAGGTTCTAGGTAGAAGGACTGTAGTGATTTTGCACACAGGGGTGATGCCTCTCTAAGGGAAGGTGGGCATTTACATGAGTCCAAGGGAAAAGCATTTGAATGTCTTCTCTTTCCCTTGGGGTTGTCCCGAGACACCTGGAAGGTGGGAAGAGCCAGTTTCCCAGCCATGGCTCTGGGACTCCAGTGGGGTCAGTGCTCCATAAATGGTGGTGCCCTGAACAGTCAGCCCTGCGCAGCCTCGGCGAATCTGTGCTGATAGATGCTGATAGGGTTGCTGGCCAAACAGAAAGGTCAGAGAGAAAACAGTATAAACACCTACAATGTCATTATAAAAGGCTTTGTAGGTCCTCTGTGGTCATTTGTTCTCCAGTGCCACTGCAGGGAAGATGAGAAAAGTGGTTAGCAACCTAGATATTTAGGTTAAACATTAGAAAGACCATTTGACAGCTTGGGGAAATACCCTGACAGTTCATCTTAAAAGGTTATGGACTCTTCCTCATTTGTAGCATGTAATACTACGTGAGGTGCACTTCTGGAGGAATCCTTACATTTTCAGTGTTGAGGCGGACTAAAGGATCATAAACCACCAGGGAAGAAAAGGAATTAAATAAGCCATGCTGATTTGCTAGAAATCACTTCCTCTGGGTCTGGATATTGCTTCCTGTTCATATGCAATCTACACTTGCCAGATTTAGCAAATTACAATATGGGATGTCTCATTAATCTGAATCTCAGATGAATAACAAATGATTTTTTTAGTATAAGTAATATTTAGTATAAGTAATAAGTAATGCAATATTTAGGACACTTATCCTAAGACATTCTTTATTATTTATCTGACATGTAAAGTTACCTGGGCATCCTGTGTTTTGTCTGGCAACCACATGTCTCATACATACATGATCTATGTCCTATGATCACCTGTGTGCTACATGCCAAGACTATCACATCAACAAATCAAGCCAAATCAAGCCAAAGTTCCAGTCCTTGAAATTACTACTCTAGCCAGGATAAGTTAAAAACAATTAATGTGAAATTAATATGATTGTAAATATCATAACTGATAATACCAAACGATTTACCCTGGCCTCCAAAGCTCTCATACCTACATTATTGAATTTACTAATACCTCCTGCTTTACCTCCCTCTTCTCGATTTTACACGAAGCTCCCAAATCAGCTAGTGGAGAGCCTGTTTCCTTAATGTGACCTCCCTGCTTGAAAGTCCAAATTGATATAAGAGACTCTTTCTGATCAAGATGTTTCTGCTTCCTTTGCCCCTAAGTCTTGCCCAGTGCTAGAAAATTATAGATTTGGCCAGTGATGAACAGTCAGGGCTGGGAAAATGAACTGAAACACTAGACAAGAGAGGGATCCAGTAAGGAGAGCGGGCAATTCCTACTCCAGGAGCCAGGAAATACTCTCTGGAGCAGGTGGCATTCGAACTGGGCTTTGAAGAATGAGTAAAATCTGGATACGATGCAGGAAGACAGGGAAGGAAAGTGTGGCAGGCTAAGGAGCCGGGTCCAGAGATGGGGATGCATTTAAGAGCGATGAGAGGCCCTGATCAGCTGGCTATAAGAGGATGCCTAGATTCAAGGAGATACTGACCTTTTTGTAATCTATGGAAACTTTTTGAGTATCATGGCATAATTAGAGCCATGCAATAGAAAAATTTATCTGCCAGCTATTTTAAACATCAGAAACTAGGAAGTTAATTAAAAATATCTCTGATCTGTGACTTTAAAAATTCGTTTTCAATATCACTATAAATCCACTCAACTAACTCTAAATCCCATGGCCAATTCAAAACCCCTTTCTGATTTTCTGCCGTCCCATCCCCAGCCCAAGCAAAGATTATATTCCGAGCCACCTTTTTGTCTAAGCGCGTCCTCTCATTTCACTTTCTAGCCAAGCCACACCGTCGCTGGTTCTTGGTACACACTGTGCCATTCTGTGGCTTGTCTTCTGCTAGGTCTTTGTATCTTCCTTATTTGACCCCCTCTGTCTGGAATGTCCTCACCCCTCTTTTCTCCAGGTTCATCCTTCAGGACCGAAATTAGTTATCACTTCTTTGAGGGCCTCCCTCTTGAGATGGGCTGAGTTCTTTTCCAGGACTCTTCTGTGCAATGACTCCTTACCTTGTACAAAATCCTCCCATCCATCTGTGAGATGCCCTGGTTTTGTCTTTGGATCTTGGCTCATGCAGTCTCTCTCCCTTGGGGTGTCAGCCATTCTTCTGGATTCAGCCATCACCTACAAGCCCATGACTCCAAAATTTCAGTCCCAGACTTCCCCCTAAGTCTGTGTCGAACTCCCTGTCTTCCCCAAAGTCTCAAAGGTACCCCAAATTGCTAACCTCTCATCTTCCTCCAAACCTGCTCTTCTCGCTGCATTTCCTCATTCACCTACCTAGTCCGCAGATGAACCTGGGAGCCATTTTAGACTCTTTCTCTCTTCTCAAAGCACCACCACTTGTCCAGCTAGTCACAACCCCTGTCTGTACTGTCCCCTTAGTACACCTTGCATCTAGCAAACCTCTTCCCTTCCATTGCTACTGCCCCTGTTCAGACTGAGGATCTGTCTCCCTCAGTCCTCCTCTAAAATCGTCTGGGCTTGTTTCCTACTGCTGCTCTAACAAGTTGACAAAGTTAGTCCAAAACAGAACCAACTTACAGTCTTACGGCTCTAGTTCAGACACCCAACACAGGTCTGACTGGACTTTAACCAAGGTTTTTACGTAACTGTGTGTCTTTCTGGATGCTCTAGGAGATGCTTCTTTTCCTGTTCCAGCTTCCTGTTCCAGGGTCCATGTGCCAAGGACCCTTCCTCCATCTACAATGTCAACAGCATTGCATCTTTCTACCTTTTTTCTTTGACATCTTTAATACTGCTCTTTTAAGGACCATTATTACATTCATTACATGAGACACATTATCCAGGATAATCTCCCCACCTCAAGGTCCTTAATTTAAGCCCATCTGCAAAGTTCTTTTTGCCATGTAAGTAACACATCGAGAAGCTCCAGGAATGAGGATATGGACATGGAGGGGACGAGGGGAGGGAAACACTTCCTTGCCTACCACATCATTACTGGAGTAATCTTTCTCAAACACAGCTCTTACCCTACTTATAATTAGTAAATACTGCATGTAGGATAAAATCCAAAGTTCCTAATTGAGCATATAAAGCTATCCATCCCATGTCAAGTAGCACATGACATTTAAGAAACTATATCATAATGTTGTATGTCTCTGTACCTTTGCTAACTCTGCTCTCACACGTCACTCTTTCCCTATTGAGCACCCCCCCACCCATGATGGAAAGCAAGCCCCCGGAGGGTGAGGAGGCAGTCTGACTTATTATCGCATCCCCAGGACTTTACACGGTGCATCATAAATGACAGTTGAAGGAGTGAATGGATGTGCTGAAAGATGCATAGCACGTGTCCCACTGATGGTATTTATGTTTATCCCCAGCTTAACATGAGGATAGTTATCCAGTGGGTAGAAAATATAAATAGTTATGTCTCAGAATTTAAAAAAAAAGAAATAAACTAATTTTTCAGTTTACTACACTACTAGTAAACAAAACCATCAGCACTGGCTTTGAGGATTCTATCATCCCTTATATTCTGTCCCCCATGTCCCTTAGAGCTTTATTCAGCCAACCCTTCCTGCGTGTTGAATAACTATAAAAATTGTCATTGGATGAGAAATACATGGGGTATAATTTACTCATCAGTTGACAATTAATGACAGTTGGAAAATTGGTGGACTTTATTCTTCATATTTCCATTAGCACCCAAAAATCCCATAACTCTTAGAAAGGGATGGGAAAAAAACATTTGTGGAATCACCTAGGAAACCCTGGTGGATAATATCCCTTCTATTCCCCACCATCCTCATGTGAGGTGGTAATTTTAACACCCTCCATTTTATGGGAGAGAAAACCTCAGCTCTGCAAGCCTGAGAAATGCACCCAGGTCTTCTGGTAAGTGGAGGAGTCGACATTGGACCATTGCCTGTGTTTTTCTGCCTCTAGAAAAATGAGGCTGCTCACTGTGTTAAGACCTGTACCTGCAGGGAGTGGCCACCTTAATTCATGTTCGAGCCAGGGAGACCTTGAGATTGGCTTGAGTGCAGAATTACAGTAAAAGGAGCCACAGTGAGGTGGAGGAGGGCGAGGTGGGTTTTAGTAACCTGTTTGTGCACGCCTGACTGAAGTGAACCACTAAACCCCTTTCACCCCTCATTACTTGTGTCTTAGGATGGGGAATGAGCTATTTGAGCTGATGAACCCTGAAAGATCAAAGATTTCATTTTTATGCAAATGGCCAAGAGCAATAAACCTGGGAAAGAGAAGTCGGGAATATAAATTATGGCAGCATGTGTATCATTGAAAGGTGCACAGCAAGCCAGGTTGTTACTCAGAATTAAACTCGTGGCAATGACAACTTCTTAAATTTGTGTTTAAAATTATTTTTTAAATGGGAAGAGATAATGGTAAAATATAACCCTGAATTCCATTGCTTCTGTAATACATCACAATCTTAAGGTGACTTAAGTATGCAATTCTGAATTACATATTATTAAGGAATAATATTATAAAGTCCGATGTGCCAGGCACTTGCTCACCCTGAAGTAGGTTTGAGGTACTGAGAGCTACTGGAATCCAGCTTCATTACCATTCTTAAACTACACATGCCTTCTTTAGTTTTGGAGAACCATTTCATAACCACATTTCATAATCCAATTATTCATCGTGCTGTCATATTAACTATGAGTAGACTATGAGTCTACATTTATATCCACATCCTTCCTGAGTAGACATGTTGCTTGGAGGCAGAACATTCCACTGAAAACAAGCTGCTTTCAATGTCAAGAGCATGGACTTTGAAGTAATGGAGAGCTGGTCCACTCATAAATGATCAACTTGCCAGCTTGTCTAAGTTGTGAACTTAGACAACTTAGTTAACTTCTCTGAGCTCCTTAGTCACGGATACGGTTGTTCTGATGTAACATGATATAACGTTTTAAGGGATTTAAATATTGCATCTGTCTGGCATTAGGTTAGTGTTTTAAAATGTCATTGTTATTTTCAACTAAAACAAAGGATATCAATGTACTATAAAGACAGGGTTATTCCAGCCTTATTATACTTGCATTTATACAATTTTATTAAAAGAAAAAAAAAACAGTTTTGAGTGGCTGGTGGAAAGAGTATTGGACTGAGTCCCAAGTTATGGGTTTTAATCCTGGCTCTACACTCCCTGCCTTTTTTTTCTTCCTTCCTTAGCCACCATGTTTTTAATATAACAACATTTTACTAAATTCTTTCCATATATTACTTTATTTACTCATGCAGGGTCAAGCAAAAACTTGATTAAATTACTTGTCCTTTCTAGATTCTTCCACAAATAAGAGTGTTGAACACTCTCTCAGATGACCTCAGTAATAGCATCCTAAAGGTATGCCTTCAATAAAGTGTTTTCTCATTCTGCTAGAGTTCCAGAGCTGACAATCCTAGAGTTTTCATGACATGATTAGACACTTTCCCCCCTCCTCTGGTGCCGGTCTTCATTCTGTTTCCATTACTGTGACTTCCTCTCCCTTCCTCCCTGAAGATCAACCACCTTCACTCAGCCTACTATCTTCTTACTAGCCCTTTTCCCATAGAGCCTAGCTTTCTTCCACAGCGTCTTTTTTACCTACTTCCATAGCTTAATTATTTTTATTTTTATTATTTGTCTCTGCATCTAAGAACCATTATTAGATTAAGAGACCCAAACCAAAGAAAATATTCTGTATTATCTGTTTTTGTCAAGTCCAAGGGATGGATTTATTGTCATTTCTTGTATTTTGTAGACACCATAGTTGGATGAGATTTCTTAATTTTAACAGAGTTAATGCTTCCGGGAAACTTAATAAAGATTCTACAGCCATTTTAATAATCAGGAAACGATAGTGAAAATATATCTGTGAGTAGCAAAAATCCATCTACTTCAAAGTCTGTCACCAGCCTAAATAATAATGTTCCCTATTCAGCATCCTTTCTGTACCTCGAGATGTCTTGTCAAGTGTATTTAATATCTAAGATATTTAATTTACCACAGAGTTAACTCAAATGTATTTGTATTACTTTTCATGCAGAGCTTTGCAAGTCGCCAAGACTTAAAATAATGGAGGTCTAACCTGTAGGTGAATAATTACTTTTTTCCTTTTCATGTATTGTACTCACTAAAATATATTGATGCATTAATAAATGGCGTACCTTTTGTCCCAAATTTTAACAAAATAGCTGTCTTACAGGAGCTTGAATTGCAGCGTGCACAGTATTGACATCACGATAGGGAAGTGAGGCATTTTAGTAATTAAGTTAAGCAGTTATTTTGCCCCCACAACTCAATTTTCTTTCCAATTTTCCAACCCCAATTCAGAATTACTGAACCTGAAACTTGCTGAGAAGAATATACATACTCAGCTTAATTTCCCCCTTTACTATGCTTAAGGGAACAAAACCCTCTCTTCTTGGAGGAATTCCCACTACACTCCCTAGACTTTTTCTGCCCTCCACAAGCTATCATATTAAGCATTTAATATGTTGGGCATTCTGCTAGGTTCATTCTAAATATTATCTTATTTATTCTAAGCATCTTCTGTGGAGATGAGGCAGCCGAAGCCTAGGGCTCTTACATGCCAAGGGACACAGAGAGGAAGTGGCAATTGGGGAACACTGACCTGCTAGGAAGTCCGCACCCATACCTGTCCCATTAGATAAGGTGCGCCATCTTGGTACCTCCATGATGCGTCATCAGCACCTGTGTACTTGGCCTCCGTTACCTCTTGAATTTTGTTGAATCTCATAGTCTGGAGTTTTGGGTCCTTCCAGGATATGGTTCTAACTTTAATAAGCCTTTTTTTTTAAATTTTGTTAAATGTTTATTCATTTTTGAGAGAGATAGACAGAGTGCGAGCGGGGAAGAGGCAGAGAGCGGGGCAGACACAGATTCCTAAGCAGGCTCCAGGCTCTGAGCTGTCAGCACAGAGCCCAATGTGGGGCTTGAACTCACAAGCTGTGAGATCATGACTTGAGCCAGTCAGACGCCCAACCAATTGAGCCACTCAGGTGCCCCTAATAAGCCTATTTTATTTGTCATTACCCTTGAGTTTGAATCCTCTCCATCAGTGAGGCTAATTTTTTATTGGCCAGGACATGCCATATTAGCATTATTCTTGATAAAAAAATTAGAGTATTCATTTTCAAAATTTTTGGAAGTAATTGTAATATTTCTTATTCCTCATTTTTCCTGCCATTTAATTCCATACCTTGCAGAACATTCCATATCAGGCCATTTAGATCTACTCATTTATTCAAAAATTGAATAGATTCCTTTGCATGGCTCTGCACATTTTTATAACCAGTTCTTCATTGATGGACATCAAAGTTGTTTCTAGGATCTTGCTACTAAAAGCAAATTACAACTTGTAGATTGTGTGTATACACATATTTCATGCACTTTCATGAGCACATTCTTTTTTTAAAAAATGTGTATTTATTTATTTTGAGAGAGAGAACATGCACAGGAGGGGCTGAGAGAGAGGAGAGAGAGAATCCCAAGCAGGCTCCGCACTGTTAGTGTGGAGCTCGATGCTGGGCTTGATCCCGCGAATCATGAGATCATGACCTGAGCTGATACCAAGAGTCAGACACTTAACCAACTGAGCCACCCAGGCACCCCGGAAAAATGTTCTTAATAAGATTCGTGTGTTTCATGCTGACAAACAATAACCTTGACCCCTTCTACCCTCTAGAAGTCTAAGAGGTTGTTTGTCAAGGTCCACACCTTCTGAATTTTGAGTTTTGCCTTTGGGTGTTCTTTAGCACCCAGGTTGGAAGGAAGCTTGTTCTGTGGCTGTATATACTAAGAGCTTGTACTACACAGCATCCAGTAGGAATTACCAAGAGCAGCATGGACCTCTCAGAAACCAGGGGTTACTTAATTAGGTTTTAGAAAAGAATTAAAAATGTAGACATTTATTAAAGATTTTTGGTTTAGCCACAATAGTAATATCTTCTCAAATGGATTTGCATGAAATTTTAAATCTACATCTTTTCAGTTGAGCCGGCTAGATGTATACCTGGCAAAAAGCACTTGACCCAAAGGATCAAATGCAACTTACTAGGAGAGATGTATAACTCCATGGGCAGTAAACATCTCTGGAGCAGCCTTGGGTCTAGGGCTTGCTGGAGCCTCCAAAGCATGGAATCTGCCAGAAGGAAAAGCTGAGAGTAACCACGCAGCTACTGAGACCTGTCTCAGCCGGGGGAACCAGGAAGGCAAGGTCTGAGCAGGTGGTGATCTACAAAGAGGACCATTCTGCTGGGTGGGATACAGCCAGGGAGAAGCAGTGAGTGGTCTCAGAAACCAGTAATCCTTATCAACGCGGCTCCAGGGTTCCTCAGGTCCTGGAAGGACTTTGTTCTGTCTTGGCTGGACATTGAAATCACATGGGAAGTTTTAAACGCCCCGATGCGGATTGCTATTCCCACTTGTTCCACAACAACCCCAACCCCCTCAAATGCTTCTAAATAATCTGAGTCACATGTGTTCATGACACAGTCTTTTCAGCTTTCATTAAGTTTCAGCCAATTTCTTCCTCTCCTGTTCTATCTGATCCAACAAGAAAGAGAGCATCCTTTGAATTGGCCCATGCAGATTACCAGAGTAGATGCCTGTGCAATTTTCTCCAACTTCCTAGTCCCACAGAGATTCAGGCCTGGGGCTCAGCCTGGCCTTGGGCCTTTTTTAAAGCTTCCCAGGTGGTACTGATATGCGGCCAAAGCTAACAACTATAGTGGGACCACAGCTCCCAGAACCGGCAAGAGCTAGTCAAAGATCCAGGCCCCAGCAAAGCAGAGCATAGCGGTGTCCTGTCCCTGCTCTGAAGACAGAAGGCCAGCTAGGAGACTTGGCCAACCCAGCAAGGCCAGAAAGTGCTGGGTTACTGGGCTGGCTGCCTTAACACCCACCAAGGACCGTACAGCAAGACTAACTCAGATCTCATCAGCTCAGTCTGCTAATATACTTCAGTTCTGACCAAGTTTAGCCAGGAAACAAGTACAACTCTGCCTACAAGAGGAGGGCGTCAGTAACCCCAGGAGGGAGAGACTAGAGGAAATCAGGACCTGACCTCCTTCTTTTGAGATAATTGGATAATCTCCATGTCCACGGTCTAAAACATGGCAGCAGCTCCCACGTGGGGATTTTCAACCATTTCCACATCTGCTTGCCAACTCAACTTTTTCATCAACTCCATTTTTGAGCCATATTTAAACACTATGGATTTTAATAGTATTAAACATATTATTTTCCATATTCTTATACGATTTTATTCTTGTATCTAACTTTTTAATTCTATTTTATAAATTTAGAAATTGTCTATAGCAGTTTAAAAAATTTAATAACATTAAATATTAAAATCTATAAGAGAGTTTATAGCAAAATAGATTTAGACCTTCATCCTAAATTCCTTTCAGTGTGAATAATAACTTATTGCATAATACAAAGGTAAGCAAATAATGGCAAAGATGAATTTTCAAAGGGAAACAGAATTTTTAGATCTTGATTATTATTTTAAAGCTATGAATACTATATTTTATTTTTTAATTTTTATTTATTTATTTAGAGAGAGAGAGATAGCATGAACAAGGAAGGGGCAGAGAATCTTTCCCTCTTTCTCTGCCCCTTCCTTGTTCATGCTCTCTCTCTCAAAATAAATAAATAAATAAATAAATAAATAAATAAATAAATAAATAAATAAATAAAAATTAAAAAATAAAATATAGTAGTCATAGCTTTAAAATAATAATCAAGATCTAAAAATTCTGTTTCCCTTTGAAAATTCATCTTTGCCATTATTTAGGCTCATGATGTAGGCTCAATCCCACGACCATGAGATCATGACCTGATCAAGAGTCAAAGGCCAAAATCAAGAGTTGGACACTTAACCAACTGAGCCACCAGGTGCCCCAACCTATGAATAGTATATTTTAGAAGTAAATACATGTGTGATTAATTTTTTAAGTTGTCGTGTATCAACAATCTTTCTCAGATAAGCAGAAATTGTTTAAATAGACATTATTTCAGATTTTCATTTCTTGCTTTTCTATTCTCATGCATAATTGTGAAATTCTACAAAGTTCCACATTAAAAAAAAATGTCTGACAAGAAAAAGAAGTAAAATAATTTGGAAAATTCTAAGGAAGGAGGGCATATTGAAGGAAAGTAATTAGGAAGTAGAAATTGGGTCACAATAACAAAAGAAAATAGTATTTGTTTCTTTCTATTCCCACTTGTTCTGCCATAACTCTAATCTTCAAATTCCTCCAAATATCTGAGTCACTAGTGTTCATGACACAGTCTTTTCAGCTTCTATTTGATCTCTGCCATTCTAATCCTTTCCTAACTCTGAATTAGCTCGTGTAGCCATCCCAGCCCCTGCCCATGCACTATGCCACTAAACTAGGGCCCCAGTTGGGGACTTAGGACCCACCTTACCCCAGTGGAAGTGTCCTCTCAGGTCTGGACAAGACTCTGCCATGACTTCTGGTCTAGTGGGCTCTGGGGAGTGATGAAAGGGGTCTTGTGTGTATCCCTTGCTTGGGTGACCAGAAAAGAAAACAAGGCTACTTTAAAATCTTGTGAAACCTTTCATTATAGCAGGAATCCTGGGAGCTGGATTGTAAAACTGTCAGATTAATAAATATTGCAATATTCAAATGTGTTCCATCTCTCATCTTCTGGTACATTGGTTTTGGACCTAACACTCAAGCTGGGGCTGCTATCACACTTGATTTTAAAACCTTGCTTAACTAGGCAGGACACCTAGCTTAAAGAAAGAAACCTAGGTTTAAATCCCAGTATTCATGTTCACTGAATGGCCTCAGACAAGCCAGTGAGCCATTCTGAAGCCCATGGGGTTGACCTTACATGTTGATCCTATCCTTATGGAGCAGCTGTGGTGATTTGACAAGATGATGTCAGCTCAGGGGATGGATGGGTGGATGCGATGGATGGATGGATGGATGGATGGATGGATGGATGGATGGATGGATGGATGGAAACTGTGATGTGCTAAACAAGGATCTGCTACTGTGGTCCTCAGAGACGTTTGATGCCAAATGCATGTATAAAGTATCTCCTAAGTGCCTGGTAGGTATGCTAGGTTCTATGAGAGTTAAAAACGTGAAAACATCTAGTCCCTATCCCCAGGGGCCAACATGTGACCAGTGCTACCTAGTGACAAGTAAAATGCAAGAAAGGATGGCTGGATTCATTCCAAATGGGAGTCTTGAAAAGGTCTGTTGAAGCACAGCCCTAAAAGGGGCTTACAGTTTCTTGAGATGAACATTAAACATATTCTAGACAGAAAGAATGGCATAGCAAAGGCAGAGAGGATGTGGCCCCTCTTCAGAACACAGTCAACAGTGTAGTTGGCCAAGAGTGTGGACAAGGAATGAAGCTCAAGGGCAGAGGGAGGGAAGGCTGTGAGGCGGCCATAGCTGATGCTTCGCTGGAATCTGGTGAATACCAAGCTGGGGAGTTTGATTTCACACCAAAATCTGACAAGGCGGAATTGACAGCGAGTGACTCCATTCATTCAATCGCCCACCACTTACTTACCGTGACCTAGAGGTACCAAATACAGGGAGTACCCTGGGAAAGGGGCCACAGCCCTGGGTGTCAAGAAGACGCCCGTGTCATGGAGAAAAACAGACAAATGTACCAGAAATCTCCATCCTCATGATAACTGCTGTGATGGGGTGAGCACGGAGGGCCAGGGCACCCAGGGAAGGGTCAGCAGATCCAGGCTGGGGGGATCAAGGACGGAGTTCCAAATTGAAGACTTGCTCCCCTCGAGCCCCCAGGCTTCAGAGAGGTCACTGGAGGGAGGGAGGGCAACAGAACAGGGAGAATGGAAAAGAAACCACTGCAGAGCCAGATGTCCTGGTCCAGGTGCGACGTTGGGGGAGCTCACTTAGGACAGTGGCGCCAATGATGGCTGAACGAAAGACGGCGCTGCGTGGCCAGCACATCAGCTATTTGGCACAAACTTCATGAAATGCCGAACGTATTGCAAAAACTTTATCACGCAAACCGAATACAACTTTTCTTATCTGAAGTTTTCACCGCTTCCGGCCAACGAGCTCCCTGAATCCTTCCAAACGCAAATTTAATACAAGACCGACCCATTGTTAAGAGGAGCACAGAGGCCTGAATTCCTGGACGCAGTGGCTTGGAGCCCCTGTGAGCTGGGCTGGGGTTTGCGGGCAGTGCTGGGCCCCGTCCCGCAGGTGCAAGCAGGCCTGTGCTCACTTCTTCCGTAGCTGCAAGGGCGCTGCCGAATCCGCCTTCTCTCCCTGCTTTCCTCTGTGACTATTTTGCTTCTTCCATTTGCCCTGCACAATAACAACAACAACAAAAATGTAGATAAGCATCAACCCTTTATTTCAACAGCAGTGAAAGAATTATTTCGTTAATTGGTATATTGATATCCCAAGAACTGCTTACTGTGGCAAGTTATTAAGAATAAGTAGACGAGGGGCAAATTAAACTTTGAATCACCTGTTCCTTTGGGCAAAATGCATAAACTAAATTGACTGCAACCAAATGTCATATTATTTACATGGCGTGCACAATTTATTTCCCAAAAATGTGCTCAACAAAAGATTTGAATTTGCTCTTAAGCATATAATGGATCCCACTTAATAGTGACGCTCTCTGTGTGCCCTTCTCTCTATAATTAAATCATATGGAAAAATGTCACAAAGCAAAATAAAATGTATTTATTTCAGCCATATCTTCCCACAGCATGACATGAAGTCTGAAAAAAGAATCACTAAGCATTTTTATGCCATCTGTGCTGGTAGGGGATACGTTTACCAGGCACGTCACTGTAAAATATTCCATTTCGAATTAAGCATAGACTAATTACTACATAGTATTGAACTGAATGAGTACCAAGTTGGACAAAATTCCACATATGATACAATATTCTTATCTTCTTATATGCTATTTTTTTTTAGCAAAAGTAGACCAGTAATGGCTTTTACTGGATTTCAAGAGATCCAAAAGAGAAGAGTCATCGACATATTGTATTTGTATTAAAACCTCCATGCTTCCTCATCTGAACAAAGTTTTGAAAGTATTTTCCAACAGTTGAAATTATAGCCCTCTCATAAGCAGAATATGGATCAGCATGACAACTTGGGTAATGACACTATTCGGGGCTGATAATCCCTTGGTGCAGAAGGAGAGCTAAAACATCCATACCATAAAAACACCCGTTGTTTCAGTTATAGCTTATGAAGCCTAAAGTTCTATCCATTAAAACTTCCACCTTTCCAACAGAATAAACCTAAGGCTTCACTTTGCCATCATCATGACTAAACTTTAAGAATACTTGTAGAAAATTTTATCTCCTATACTCAATGAGGCCTTTTCACAGCTTGTTTCTGAGATGTGAAAATCCTATACATTTACCACAGAGCTTCTCGATCAACTCAGAGAAGCACCAGACTTCCAGCTTCAACACGGACTCTTGGCTCAGGCTGTATCATCCTTATGAGTTTTTCTCCAAGATGCCATACAGCATGGCATTGTTTGCAGACACATATGAATAATGAAATGTAACTTTCTTTACAAGTGAAAAGCACTTTATAACTATGTTGAGCTCCTTCTAGGTATAAATCTTCCCAAGTCAACAATATTTATGTTAAAACTTCAAACCTAGCTAAATTAAGAAGATAGGATTTACTTGAAAATAATTTAACATAAAATTGTACCATTTCAATCACGTTAGAAAAGCTACAACTCGTGGGGCACCTGGGTGGCTGGCTCAGTCGGTTGAGCGTCCAACTTGGGCTCAGGTTGTGATCTCACGGTTTGTGAGTTCGAGCTCGCACGTCAGACTCACTGCTGTCAGGATGGAGCCCACTTTGGATCTTTATCTCCCTCTCTTTCTCTGCCCTCCCCCCCCCCCATGAGCATTCTCTTCCTCTCTCTCTCTCCCTCTCTCTCTCTCTCTCAAAAATAAATAAAACAATTTTTATTGTTAAAAAAGAAAAGCTACAACTTTTCTAAAATTACCCGCTATACAGTTTGTCATAAAATCAAGGGCTACATTTACTTAGCTTGATTCTACTCAAGACTCTGAAAAGGGGCCCCTCGGTGGCTCAGTCTGTTAACCATCCAACTCTTGATTTCAGCTCAGGTCATGACATCACCTTTCATGAGTTCGAGCCCAAGTCAAGCACGGAGCCTGCTTAGGATTCTCTCTCTTCCTCTCTCTCTGCCCCTCCCCTGCTTGCACCTGTTCTCTCTTTCTCTCTCTCTCAAAAATTTTTTAAAAAGACTCTGAAAAGATTTAAAGTTCCACAGAGTTTTAGAAGTCCCATTTCCTTTAAAACCAGCTCTACCATTTCCCTGAAGCCACTTGACAACGATAACATGTACAAGAGTGATTTGTGAACTATTAAATGGACAAAAAACTCAGTTGTCGCCAACAATATTATTATCATTAAGATTGTGGCAGGTACTCTTTCCAGTTTGGTCCCACATGTTCCCAAATAAACACAGTACTTTTTTTCTCTGATAGTAATTTTTTCAACTGATTATCTTTCTTTTAAGCATTCTTTTGTACACTGCCTTTGAAATTGACCTTAAGTATCTTCTGTCCATGGCTTATTCCTCCATGTAACTGCAGGGCAGGGTCCAAATCACAGACGTCAAAGTATCTTGTAGGAAAAAGAATAGTCCAAAACAAATTTATCAAAGCATTGAACATATTCTTCTCACAACCCTATTCTAATTTAAACAAACAAAAAGCCCACCTGAAAAAGGCTTTAAGTCTCTTTATTTTTTTTAATGTTTTTTATTTTTGAAGGAGAGAGAAACAGAGTGTGAGTGGGGCGAGGGGCAGAGAGAGAGGGAGACACAGAATCTGAAGCAGGCTCCAGGCTCTGAGCTGTCAGCATAGAGCCTGATGTGAGGCTCGAACTCACAAAGCATAAGATCATGACCTGAGCCCAAGTCGGATACTTAACCGACTGAACCACCCAGGCACACCTAAGTCTTTTTTTTTTTTAAGTGAAAATATTACTTTCCTTTGGGCCAGCTATAAGTCCTTATCATATTTACCTCTTAGACTGAGCTGAGAGTTTCCTCAGGTCCGGGGAGGACCACCTTTACCGAAAGAGCAAATGAATCCATTTCAAATTCTCACTTTTATTTCTGTGAGCTAAATTCTCTGGTCACCTACATGAATATTTTCAAATGAGACTTTTTCAAATGTTGAATATTTATGATAGTGCTTTTCCTTCCCAAGTTTTGTGGAGTACTGGAGGTTGTGACCATAATATTCTAGCACGAAATATGGATTAACTTTCAGTCTGAAAGTTTGAAAGTTAATGTACTGATTTTGCCAGCTGCTAAGGGCGTTGATATTTGAATAAAAGATGCCAGAACTAAAGCTAATACTATTCAGTGGTGCACATGGTCATTCCCTCCTTCTTTTGAAGTCCAGAAGAGTAGATCTGTCTGATCCTAATTTTGTTATTAGCTATTAATTTTTCTCCAGGTGCTCTGCTGAAACTCATTTGGACCAAATATTATGAAAAACCAAAAATGTGAAGCAGCACTGATTTGAATGAAAAGTTAATTCTAGTCATACTTTTTTTTTAATTAATAAAAACAGTGATGATCCGGGGCGCCTGGGTGGCGCAGTCGGTTAAGAGTCCGACTTCAGCCAGGTCACGATCTCGCGGTCCGTGAGTTCGAGCCCCGCGTCGGGCTCTGGGCTGATGGCTCAGAGCCTGGAGCCTGCTTCCAGTTCTGTGTCTCCCTCTCTCTCTGCCCCTCCCCCGTTCATGCTCTGTCTCTCTCTGTCTCAAAAATAAATAAATAAACGTTGAAAAAAAAATTTATAAAAAAAACAGTGATGATCCAGACACATTGCATTGAGCAAACTTATGATAAAATTAACTACTGTGCATGGCTTCCCATTTGATGTTCAGGAATCTGGTTTAGAGAGGAAAGGAAGCACCATTCTTCAGCCTGGACAAGACAAGGTGATGGTGGCAGCAGATGGCCACGTTTATGAACGATAGACAAGGTCCCTCACATCTCCGTTAAATATCTTTACATTGAGGGTCATGTGCCTGCAGTTTTCTCGAAGCGCCACTAGAGGGTAATCTTCTATTTTTGGTAAAGGCCCAGAATCCTCTCCTGTTGGTACCAGGACCCACCTCACGCATCTTTCAAGGAGAAACATGCCTATTGTGACATAATCCACTGCCATAGGGTTAACTTATCTTTTATTCTCATTATGCTTCTTGTGCCTGAGAACAAAAAAAGAGTCTTGCATCAGATAAACGTATCTCTTAAAAGGCATGGTCTCCTCCATGCATGTGCCCTATCCTCCACCTTGCATTGAATGGCCAAGCATCCCACACAGCGGTGTTCACTTCTGCCTTGCCAAAACCGGAGAGCTAAGCCTTTTCTCCTCCCTTCTTTAGGAGTATTTCCATTCCTACTCCTTTTACAACTTAGACCTTTTTGTTCTTTCTCTTATTCTCCTATCCATTTCCATCCAAAGTCTATACACACCTGGGAATCTCCGTATTACTTTAGAACACAGCTCCTAAAAATCAGTTTGTCAAATGAACTACAGAAGTAAAAGGGTTTCACTTGTGATTATAGCAAGATTCTCAGAAATCATTAGGCTTGCTTTCCTGCAAAACAGGAACATAAAGACTTTTGTCTCAACTAGGAGCAATAAAGGTAATTCCATTTGGTTTTGAATTTTCAAAAGACAAAAAAAAAAAAATATGCATGTCCATCCATAACTTTAAAAGCCAAACAGAACATGTTGGTGGCTACATTAAGAATCATTCAGGGGCGCCTGGGTGGCTCAGTCGGTTAAGCACCAACTTGGCTCAGGTCATGATCTTGCGGGTTCGTGAGTTCAAGCCCCACATCAGGCTCTGTGCTGACAGCTCAGAGCCTGGAGCCCGCTTCGGATTCTGTGTCTCCCTCTCTCTCTCTGCACCTCCCTGACTCATGCTCTGTCTCTCTCTGTCTCTCAAAAATAATAAACATTTTTAAAAAATTTTTTTAAAGAATCATTCAGTGACAAGTAGTCATTTGAAGAAATGGTCACTATAAGGCGATATTGACTGGGAAGAAGGAACTTCCAAGGGAGGAGACGCACAATGCCGGTAGCTGGTAATAACACTGGCAGCATGCTAAGTTCCAGGCTGTGTGCTAAGTAGTTTATCTGCTTCATCTCATTTTGTCCTCACTGCCCAAAGAGGCAAGGATTGTTGTTTCTAACTCAGAGATGAGGAAACAGGCCCAGAGAGTTCCTGCCGTTTGCCCACAAGAGCATAGTGTTGGAGGTGGGACTCCCTCGGCCTGTCTCCTCTAAAGCACGGGATCGTATCCATTCCCAGTGATGTCTCCCTGATAGCACAGCAATTTCAGTTCTTCTTCATTGAAAAGGCTTCACAACTAATGTAGAAATTAAATAATCTTTCCTCCCAATTTCTCACCATTTGTAAGGCTATCCTGGTCGGCGGGGACAGCGAAGCAGTGATAAGGCAATGGAGGTATACAGTGGGATGAAAAGAGGAGAAAGGAAAATGTAGAGGTTGAAACAGAAATGTCCTTCCTTTGCGTTAACAGGAGACTGTGGGCTAAGAGCTCCTTGTTGAAAGTTGGCCTCCGTTGGGCCAGCCTGGTCACAGTGCCCTGGGGACGCCTCTCCTGGGAGCGTGCAAACAACAGCTCTCCCCTGATGGGGCATTCTCCACCCCAGACTCCACTACCATGGGCTTAGTTTTCTACCCAAATCCTAAGAAGACCGTGGACTTTGCACACAAAGTTAATGGACTTGTGACGAGTTAGGACCCTGTTTTGTCCTTGGTCTTCTCCTCAGCAAGAGCCCCGATACATATGCAAATTACCAAAGTGTCTTCCAAACATAGAAATATCTTTCAGTATAATCCCAGGAAGCTCTCAGCTTCTACATTTCACTAAGCCACAGTTATTATTTTAGAACAAGGTCTTGTGCCTTCTTGGTATATACTTAAAACTTGCAAATTGCTTTTTAACGTCTTCAATTTGCAGCCGGCACTGGAAATTTGCCGTTACCCTACCTTGGTCAACTCTGAAGGTTTCGCTCCTTCAGCCTAAATAAGCCAGCCTTAACTTCACATGCAATTCTCTAAATGGAAGTTCCCAAAAATACAGCACAGATAACTGAATTTTTTTTCTACTTCAGTTATTTTAATTGCCTGAGACTATATTTTGCTTAGGCGTCAGGGTAAATAGCAATTTGCCCCTGAGAAAGCCTTTTCGACCCAAGCCATTGAATGATTTTTATTAGTGCACACACATACACACGCAATCTGAGAATACATAAACACTTCAGCAGGCCGTTTTCCTGGCAAAAAGAACGCAGCATGCATTGATTAACACAATTTCTTACTTCCTTCTCTTCCACTGGATCTTGAAGCCCAGGTGAGAGAGCTTGGCTGGGGAGTCAGGAGGCATGGGTTCTGGGCATGCTTCTGAAATTGAAGAACTGTGAGATCCCTAGAACATTCTAGGCTTCTTGCCTTCAATTCCTATTCTTTAACACAGACATTGTTATGCCAGTTAGATTCTAAAATATTCACAAACCTGAACTAATCATTTTCATACTAGGAATGAAACCTAAGGAGAGAATTAGAGACAGGAAGAGATATCAATACCTAGGTATTTTAAATTTGTGTTCAATAATCACGGAGAAACAGAAATAAGTTAAATGTCCACCAACATAAAAATAGTCAAATAAATTATGTTTTATTCCCATAGTGGAATGTTATGTTGCCATTTAAATGAGTGAGGGCATTTTAAGGACATGATAAAATTATCAAGATATAAAATTAAGTTAAAAATCAAGGTATAAAACCTATCTAACAGAATCTTAATTGTGTGTTACTGTGTGCAATCTAAGTACACACACACACACGTTAGGAAGGAAATGCACTTAAATGACAGTGATGTCTGTTTCTTGGCAGGGAGAGTATAAATGATTGTTTTCTTCATCCTTTTCTCTGTTTACTGCTTCTTCCACAATGACCAGTATAATAAGAAAAAAAAAGTTACCTTAAAAATTAAAATGGGGAGCGCCTGGGTGTCTCAGTCGGTTAAGCGGCCGACTTCAGCTCAGGTTTTGATCTCGCAGTCCGTGAGTTTGAGCCCCGTGTCGGGCTCTGGGCTGACAGCTCAGAGCCTGGAGCCTGTTTTGGATTCTGTGTCTCCCTCTCTCTGACCCTCCCCGTTCATGTTCTGTCTCTCTCTGTCTCAAAAATAAATAAACATTAAAAAAAAATTAAAATGGGGGCACCTGGGTAGTAGCTCAGTCAGTTAAGCGTCCAACTTCAGCCCAGGACATGATCCCACACGTTGTGAGTTCAAGCCCTGCGTCAGGCTCTGTGCTGACAGCTCGGAGCCTGGAGCCCGCTTCGGATTCTGTGTCTCCTCTCTCTCTCTGCCCCTCCCCTGCTTGCGCTCCTGTCTCTCTGTCTCCCAAAAATAAATAAATATTTTTTAAAAAATTTTTTAATTAAACGTTGAATTGTGCTACATTCTCTCTAAATTTCTTTATAATTCTAAACATCTATTCCATAACCAATAAAAAAAAATTCAAACGTAACAGGATTTGGAATCCCCCCAAACAGTGACTCCTCAGAACAGACACATCCTATGCCATGGTCTCACCTGCTCCAGGGCAACGCTAGGGGGACACCTGGGACTATAAAGACCCCATAACCCTTTTTAGGACCCAAAACAGGACTGTTCTCCTTCATGACGTAGGTTTCCTCCTCTGGGCTCCATCTGTAGGCTCTTGCATCCTACGATAAGCTGGGAGCATCCTAACTTGGGTAGGGATCATCACTCTGCTTTTCTATCTCCCCACACGTCTCAAATGATTTTTGCCTCCAGAACATGGAATGGTGATTCAGGTCGCTGGTTCCCTTTCTGTACAGAATGCTTTTAAGGTCACTCTTTCTACGCTAAACAGCAGAAAAGTACCTTCGTGGGTGTGTGGAAGTTTCCAAAGCAGCAGTTCCCGCCCACACTGGACCAGCGCTTCGTGAGCTCCTAGCTTGAAGTTGCGGAGTGCTGTTGTCCCGTTCCTCCCGGATCTCAAGGCATTCCTCTGGGCTCCCGACGTCAAGGATACTCAAACGCATGAAGCATGGCGTGCGCTCCCTTGAGCAGCTGCTAACTGAGCACTTATGACAAGGCAAAAAATCCCAAGCCGCCCAGTAGTTCTCCCACCTCCCTTCGGGAGAGAATGCCTGCCCCGGGGACGCACAGCCGGCCCCAGCGCCCTGGCCAAATGACGCCGCTGACCTGGAAGGGCTTTCTTAGGTGACACTTCCTCTCCTGGTTACTGAGAGGGCAATGTTGCCATCCAGTCTGAACGTGGGCCAGAGAAACAAGAACTTGACTCCTACAGTTTCCAGTTCCCGATGCCTAGCCGTAGGATCAAGGACACTTTATTCTACGGCACACCAACCCCTCTATCTCATCGCCTTCCTGTAAAACCGTACCAAAGCCAAGGCTGACTCACAGAAAGGGATCTCTCTTTTAGGGACCGTTCAGGAGAAGCACAGACTCGACTTTGTCAGTTGTCACTATCGGGAAATTATTCATGTTTTCCACTTACACCGCCCGTAAGAGTTTGTCACTTTCTTATTCAGTTCTCATACAAGGTGGAAAACAGCTGGGCACAATGTCCATGACCATTCTTGTCATGACGGTCACTGTGGTTAATGCCACTGCTGCCACTTGGGGTGCCTACCTTTACCCCAGATCCTCTTTTCATCTTCACAGAAAATAGAAGTCCGAGGTCTCATGCTCACTCAGAGAGACGAAAACATCTGTCCAGAGTACAGCTACTTAGTAGCAGAGCCAAAGCATCAACCCAGGTCTGCCAGGCTTTTTTCCAGGACGCCATGTTGCCACATCACCTACTGGTGTGACTGAAAGCTGCTCGTTTTCCCCTTTCTTAGTCTTCAATTAGGTGAATTATCCCAGTCGTCTCATCCTATTTCCTCACCTAGAACTCTGTTCCTCTCAACTCACTGCTGATATCTGTTTGTTGAGAAGAAGGGGCACTTGAAATCTGGCCTTTTATGATCTGCCCTTTGGGTTTGGTCTGAGGGGTTGGGGGAAGGAGAGTTAATTTTAAAGCTGTAGGAACAATGTCAGGTCCCAAATCTCTCAGAGGAGGCGATCGGCTTGGACTGGGGCTAAGGAGATTCTCTTGACACTGTGTTTGCAGACCAAGTGCAGAATTCTTACTTAGATTATACGTTTATTTGAGTTGGCTTGGTGGGGAGAGACCCAAGAAGGCTACAGAGAGTGGTTGCAGAGCACCCCCACCCATTCCAGCCCCACTTTGATGCAGCCCCTCCTGAGGAATTGTGGGCACAATTATCTCTGGTGGAATGCCTCAGTGGATTTCTCTGGAAGCCCCAGGCGTGCATGAAAGCACTAGCTGCTGGGAATGCAGCTCGGGGTACACGATGGGACCTGGGAAAGACTAGGTGCCACATGGCATGTGAGTACAAATTGAACCAGGACTTTCTGACCTCTGGTCCATTACTGGGAAACGTAACGGAGTGCTACGCCAGATGGGATCTGAGCGACATCCATCAGCAGAGGAGGAATAGTTCTGCTTCCTCGGGCACCATTTCCATCCATGGGTCTCAGCACTTTTCAATTATAAGACAACATTTTGCTTCTGGGTCAGAGTGGATCAGAAGATAAATTGGCTTTTCAATTTTGGGTTTCCAGTCTCAGATACTAGCATCCTTCCTGATTTAATGTTTCAGCTCTCCTATGCAGAGCCCAGGTAAAAAGTCTGGTTTTTTTTCTGTTATTTCTGGGTGCTTACCTAATGGAGGGATTTGGGTTTCCTGGTCAAAATAACCTTACTCGGGGAAATAGCAGAATACAAATAGATGAGTTGAGGGATTATAAAACGTTAGTTGTCCTATCTTGTCTCCCCCTCCCCGTGAGGGCTTCTTCCCTCTGTCTGCATAGAGGCACTCACTCTTTCTTTACTCCTCACACTTAGCTGCTTCATTTCCTCAGGTGGCCAGGACTGTTACTGGGCACAAAGGGCAGGCAGCAAAAACACACACATCCCTGACCCTCTTGCAGTCACAGCCGCATCAAGAAGAGTTGTGAAATATCCAGGCTAAGTTTTACGAGAGGTAAAACTTTCCTATTCCTTACTGGTGACACCTTTCCCCGTGAGTGGAGAACAAAGGAAGATTCTCTGTGTTCCTGCTCACCTGCACAGGCAGTACACTAGCACGGCCATGCCCTTGACTCCCTTTCTTTTGATTATCATCTGTTTATTCATTTAGTAAATATTTCTTGAACGCCTGTCCAGTAAAAGGCACTGTTAAGTGCTGGAAATGGAAAGAAAGCAGAAGGAAGGAGAAAAGGAAGGGAGGGAAGAAGGGAGGGAGGGAGGGAGGGAGGGAGGGAGGGAGGGAGATGGGGGGGGAGTAGAAACTCAGGCCAAAGTCCTGTCTTTAAGGCGACTGCAGCAAAGCTCAGGAGATAACTTATACAGGTGTCATAGACAGATGCCAATGAAATGCTATTAGAGCCTGGTTTTAGAGATGAAGAAAGTTTTCCTAAAACATTTTGCCTAAACTTCAAAAGCCAGGCAGATTGGAAAAGCACATCTGCGCTGAGGAATAGTGTGAGTCAAGGCTGTGTACAGAAGTAACAGGTTTGCAGGAGTCGTGGCCCAGGAGAGACCCAAGAGACAGAGAGCAGAGGAAGAATACTGGAGGGTGTTGAACGACAGACACCCCGGGGAGTTGCACATTGATATTTGCAAATCAGCCCTGGGCTCGGGGCCAAAGAGAGTGGCAGCTACTTGTGAGGTTTGGGGAGTTGGGGCCGGAGTCAGGTGAACAGGCCCCAAGGTGACCACGCTGCCAGGACAAAGTGGGGGGCTAAACCAAGGCGGCCAGTGGAAACCACAGGAGACACTGTGCAGGGGCCACAGCACCGCTGGACCCTCCCAGGCTCACACATAACTTAGCAGCAGCTCATTTGTGGACGCTGAGGGGGGCAGGGAGGGAGAGAGAGGGATCCGGATCCGGGAGTATCCATGTGAAGCCAATAACCGAAAACGTTAACCTGTCTAAATTACCAACGTAAATCTCGTGCTGCAGAAGCAAAGCAAGCCAAGACCAGTTCTGTTTAAGAACACCTGTATGTGAGAGAGGAGGGGGGTAAGGCGGTGGGGGACCTAGGAGAAGAAAACCAGAAGAGCCCCACGTCGGAGAAGCCTGCAGCACAGTTTCCAAAACCAGGGTCTGGACGCTGCATAGAAGCCACAGAGAGGGAAGAATAGGAAGAGCCAGCAGGGACACTCCTGAAGTTGGGCATGTCACTAGGTTGTGGCCATTGACAGAGGGGAGGTGTCGTGTGGCCTTCAGCCTGGGAGGGCAGATCTCTTGCCCTTCCTTTCTCCTTCCTGAGCTTCGAACTCAGATGAGAAGGCTGAGGCTCCAGCAGCCATTTTTGTCTACGAAGTAATCTTTAGACAGAAGACCCACGCAAGACATTTAAATACGAAAGCAGAAGTCCAGTTCTCCGGTGACTTTGTGGAGCTCGTAGACTTCAGAATAGCCACATTTCTCCTTCCAGACTTTTACTGATGTGAGAAGGAATACGTTTCCGTCTTGCCTGAGCCAGGAGTACATAGGGTTTTCTGTCACATGCAAGCACGCCTGATCTCTACTGCTAGACATATTAATGAAAGTTTGTGCATTGATGGCGTGGGATCTGTCTCCAGGCTCCCTGGCCCCGGTGCCATGATGATCAAAGGCCCGGCTTCTCAGTCTTCCTTACAACCACCCCACGGACACAACAGAGGAAAGAAGGAATCAGGCGCAGCAGTTTCAGCATTCTATATCATTGATAATTTTGTGGGACTCGTTGCCTCTGGAGTGTTTCAAATTGCCACGCAAAGATAAAACACTCATGTATTACAAGCAAATTCTGATGAAATTACATGTGACAATTCCTATTTGGGTTGATAGAGCTTTCCCTTTAAAAAGGCCGATCGCTTTCTGTTCTTACAGAATTAAAGTTTTTACTTTTCATTTGCGATGAGGTGAATTTTCAGGTTGATGAAATAAGCCACGGAGACTTACCACTCGGGACTTGATAAAATAGCTTAAGTTTTAAAGCGTAGGTTCCTTTTTCAGAAATGGAAAGGTGCTTTATGGTAAAAAGCTTCGCGGCCTGGCTAGCCCTGATATCTCGCTGTTCTTTGCCTCTGCGCCTCGCCTTGAAGGCGCGGGGAATCCGCAGGACCCCTGCCAGGGAACGGAGACCAAAGGGAAAGAAGCAGGCACGGTGACCACTCCATCCCTCCTGCCGCACTGACCCCCTGCTGAGCTGCTCCTAAGGAAATGAGGCACAGAATCCCACCACTGGCCTGGATGCAACCTTGGCCATTTAATGTGCTTTTTAAGAAGAACGTACAGGCTTGGCTGTCTTGGCATCCCATGTGTTTGTGGCTGGACTGTCCGCTCCCCAAGGGCAAAGACCATATCTGATAGTTCTTTATACCCGCTTCAGCGATATCCAACGCACAAGCCATGAAATGCTGTCTCATCCTACCCTACCCATTTACAAATGAAAGTCTGAAGCCTGGATGAGGGAGCCGGCAGCCCAAGGCTACACAGACCGGGGCCGTGACCTGGCACGGATCCCAGCCCTCGTGAAACGCTCATGAACTTTGAACACGTGCTTGGCGCACTGAATTTTACTAGCTCAAGCCATCCAGTGGCTACACTTACTTCAGGAGGTCTGTCTGAAGATGACGTTGACTCTGAAAGCACTTGTGTCATCCGGCTTTCAGCTCTTTCCAGAGCCACGCAAAAGTTTTGTTTTTATCCTGCTCACCTTTATTCTTCACCTGCTTGTCCATCCCATCTGCATCTCTGAGGTAGGGGTGAGGCTTTTTGCTCAAGATTAAGTTCTGCTGCCCGTGTCCTCGGTATACTTGCATCCCCAGTGGAAAGCCGTGAGTCACTCACCTGATTGGTACTTTCTGGAAAATGAGAAGCTCATAAAGATAAGTGCTTCTTTCCATTCGGGGAGCATGATGCTTGCGTTTATCAACAAGAATATTCAGTAAAATGTCGTGAATCCTTTACCAGATTTTTCTACTAACTGGTACTACCCACGATAACATTATTTACAATTACACTCCCATACTGAATAATGAATTGACACCAGTTACCACATACATATGATAAGTAGATCATGAGAATCCTGCTAAAGAGCCTCACTGAGTTTATGAGAGAGGGTTTCTGGACGGTCACCATGAAGTGGTCTATGGTGCTCATATGTTTCTAAGCAAATTCTTTGGTTGTTCGAGCATACAGAAAGGCCAAAAAAGCTGTTTCTTAGGTTGATACCATGCAGAAAATCAGATTTTACTTGTCTTTTCTCAAAGATTATCCACAAATTGCTAACAACAACTGGTGCCTCTCGTGGACTGACCGCTTCATGATCGCCTGCCAGACCCTGCGTGTGCCTTGCCTGGTGGGATCTTAATTCCCATTTTATACATGTTTTTTTTCTTCCTGTCTTTAAGTTTTTATTTTAATTCCAGTTAGTTAACATACAATGTTACGTTAGTTTCAGGTGTAGAGTGCAGTGATTCAGCAAATTCCATACATCACCCAGTGCTCATCAAGACAAGCGCCCTCCTTAATCTCCATTCAATTCCCATTTTATATATTTGAAAATTAGGGCTCAGGCAGTTACAACATTTACCCAAGGGCACTCAAAACAAATAACAGGGTCAGGGTGTGGCCCAGATATGTTGACTCAAAAGCTGTGTCTCTACTCAGCTTTGCAGCCTCTCCCAAAAGTCACAGCAGTACTAAATCATTTAGTCAACTGGACAGGCACCCATGCAGGAGAGACTGGGGCTCAGGGACACTGGGCTCAGGGGTGCTGGGCTCAAGGGTCGTGCCCACAGTGCTGGTAGATGCCTGCATAGGATTTGAAATACAGTCTGATTCACTCTGATACCTGTGAATCTAACCATATCACCACCGCACCACGGGCTGTTTAGTAAACTAAGGGTTAGGTTAAAAAAAAAAAAAAAAGTATGTGATACAACCTTGTTAAATAGGAAGCATTAGCAAATTTTACCTACCCACATAGCATCTGCATGGCCACCTAAGTGATCCAGATGGCCACTTGGGGACAGTAGAGGCTCAGGGGCAATGAGAAGCTGAGCAGAGGCCAGAGATGAAAGAACCAATTCTCAATTATTCTGTGGGTGCCTAGAGACGAACACTGTGAACTTGTTCCTGGTCTTGGAGTCTCATGCCAGCTGTCCTCCCCCCTTCCCCTCCTTTAGCCACCGCCCAAGGACCTGTCCCTGCAAAAGCATCCACATGTGTGGGGACAGAGGGCTGGAGATTTTTTGCCCGAGTTGGCAAAGACACGTACGCACATCTGCAGCCCACCCTGGCCGTCGACACGGTGTCGCTGCTTTATGAACTGGGCAGCAGCTGTCACGAGCCAGTTACCTCCAAAGTTTGTTGCAGTTTCTCATTGCTAACCATTCAGTTACTATAAACGTGTCTTATTTTTTTTTTAATGTTTATTTTTGAGGGGGGTAGGGGCAGAGAGAGAGGGAGGCACAGAATCCAAAGCAGACTCCAGGCTCTGAGCCATCATCACAGAGCCCGATGCGGGGCTTGAACTCACAGACCTCGAGATCATGATCCGAGCCTAACCCTAAGTCAGACACTTAACCGACCGAGCCACCCCGGCACCCCTATAAACGTGATTTAAAGGCGTGAGGAAAAGTACCGTGCACAGGGTAATCACCTGAGTCAGTGCTACCTGGTCAGCACTGAATAGGAGGCCCTGGTGAGGCCGGGAAGCAATGCTGAGCATCACGTTGCTGATTCAGGAGATAGCACTGGATCGGGACCCAGCCAGCCCCAGTCTGCGACTCACAGCAGCCTTGTTACTGACAGTCCTCCCTTTTGGATGGGGTCTTCGACAAAGCCCGTAGTCACTTCCGATCCTTATAGCTTTCCTGCTGTTAGGTAAGGTGCAAGGATTCTTGGTCAAATTTCAACTCAAATAGGTTACCTAGGAACATTCTTAGGGCTTAACCTACTTAATTCCCCTAGTAGTTTCCACTGAAAGTGAAAGACTTTTCTAGGCCCTTTGTATTCCACTGCTAGTTGGTGAATTCGCTGCTACCTCTCCTCTTTAGAGAGACGCTGCTTCCCACCCATGAGTGAGATCATTGCCTGCACCTATTCCTTCAGATCTGTGTTCAGAAAATCTGCTGATGGATGAAAGTTACTGAAGAAATCCCAATACTTTAGGCTTTGCTTCGATTAAGAGTTGACCCCCACTAATTTCTGTGCTACTGAAACAGTCACTAGAGTCACGATATATCCAGAAAGAGACTCTTGCTGTTCAATGTGGTGCCCAGTCTCATCATGGGTCTGCTATACATCCTGCAGGCTTTGTTGGAAAGAAGGATTTCTCAGGCTCTAATTTAACACAGTTAAGAAAACACGTACTTCAACACTGACATGGATGTGAAATGATAATTCCTTACGTAAATGTGAACTTCCACCTGTATTATCTCATCTCATCTTCCCAAGTAAAATGGGGCTGTAAACATTCTCCTGTTTTACTGAACTGAAGGAAAACTGAAACTGGTACATGTCCCCTGGACCTGTTGGAGGCCACAGAAGTAGTAGTTTGCAGAGCACTGTCCCATTCGATGGCTTTGACCCACATCAACAGGGACTCTGCTTTGCTAAGCCTGAGGAGAGTGGTCGCTAAGCTGGGTTCTGTGAGTCAGGAGGAGGAAGAGATCCTGGCCGCCTTTCTCAGTTAAGGAAGCTTGTGAAGGAAACACCGCTTGGGGAATCGGTAGGATTTGAATAGTCTAGAAGACGCAGCCGTGAAACCTTGTGCCAGGTCTGTGCTGCGTGACCAAGAGACATTGGTTGAATGAGTGAAAAATGAGCGAGGGTGGGTGGAAGGCACCTGAGATCAGGAAAATGAGCTAAGAGGGTAAGAAGGCAAAAGTTCCCCGGGCGTGCTGGGGGCGGGGCACTGTAAGGACAGTGGCTCTGGGAGGGCATCCCTCTTGAGGAGTAAGGACAGGAGAGGCACTCTGCCGTGGCGCAGGGAACCAGTGCCAGGCCAAGCGGCGCTGAGCTGCGCTGCTTTTAACCAAAGAACTGTATCCTGACGACAGTGGGAAGCCAATGACCACTTGTAGGGAAATGATATGAAAATCCAGTGTTTTAGGAAGATGAGCAGGGAATAAGGCACAAACCACACAGAAACATCTGATGCTCCTGATTTTAAGAGCCTCACCTGTGCCCCTCTAAATCCTCCTGTCAGCTCTTTCATAAGTGGGAAGCCGTGGACGTAAAGGTCAACCTGGCTGGAGGCATAGAGTTGAGAGAAAAGAAAGAAAAAGAAACACCTTTAAAACGTCCCATTCTTGACTTGTTACCCAAGGAGATGTGTTCCATGGGCATTCTTTTCATTAGGATTTTTAAGCTAATCACCAGTAGGCTTTATAAAGAATTACAAAGGTTTCACTACAACAATCATTAAATGAAGTCATTTCCTATGTCTAAGGTGATCAAATTAAGAAAATGCAGGTTTATGATAAAAATATAGCCGTAATGAAACCGTATGGCTTTATTGATTTTATGATAAAATATCTCCTTTTTTGCCTTCTTAATTCGCAATGAGATGCTGATTTACTTTGAAATAAAATATGGAAAAATCCTGTGCTGTAGGAAGCTTGTCACTCTAATGGGTGTCTTGCTCACTAGAACAGTATTTTGGCTGTACTGGAGCACATTGAAAGGAATTAGATTTAGCTCTGCCAAAATTTCACTGTGAAAGAGTTTGCTATAACAGTGTTTTATTATATTCTTATTGAACTTCAGCCAGTTGAAAATAGAATCTCCTCACCATCCTTTTAAATTAGCCTTAAACTGCAGACAAAAGACAAAAATCAATGTGCAAATTTAGCTTCTTGCACGCAGTTTCTTAAGAAACTTACCCTGGTGCTAATGTGCGGCTCTCATAGATAATAGAACACGGAGTAATTGGAAATTTTAAAGTAGCATTTCTTATTCAGTTGAGGTCCATTTGAATGTCTCGTAAGTCCTGTCCATAAATTGTTTCTTTAATGCTACAGGTTATACTGAGTCTCTACATATGGCTCACTGCTAACTCAGTAAACCTGTCCCTGATATGTCTCCTGTGCCCTGACAGATTATGGTGAAATTCAGAGTATCAGACTATAATGAGAAGGGTTAGAAGAGAGTAGCGCCTAAACAATGCTACAATCCATTTAATGTGATATTTCATTAGTAACTGCAAAGAGCTTTGAGCACCTAGACAGGAAAAAGAAGGGAGCATGTGCCCGTGCACAGATCATTCCCTTTGGCCACACCAATGGGAATGATGTCTCTAATCGCTCCAAGGGGTACAGATGTGAGTTCTGAAAAAACCCCCAGGAAAAAAAAAAAAAACATTTGAATTCCTTAAAATGTCCCGTCAGACCGTGGCCGGTTAATTCAGACTCACCTGTCTCACTCTCCCCCAGCCCTGGACAAGAGAGACCAGCAAGATAAGGAAACACAACCTGGCCTGACTCAGGGCACTACTATAAAGAAACCTATGTAAAGGCACCTCGCAGTGCGAGGAGGGAGAGAAAGCTGACCATTCTTGGAAAAGACAGTGCCGTGGGCTTCGCAAACAAGTGCGCCAGTGTATGGGAAAGATAAGAAGGGAACCACTGGGCTCCATCGGAGACCTGGTGGCCACATGGAAACGGGACAAATGTGCAAATTAGGCCAGATCACTGAAGATTTGTTTTCTGGCCTGATACCTGAAAGGCTGGGAGAGCTTAAGCCAGAAAGGCGATGCAATGAACAGAAACCAGAAAAGGAATTAACCTAGCATGCATCGTCCAAGGCGGCCCAAACACTATCAACCGCCAGTGACGGTGGGAGAGGTCCTGAGGCCCCATCAGGCAGCCCCGCGGGCCGTGAGGGAGGAAGAGAAAGGGGGGATGAGGTTTAGTTGGTGTCGTCACAATCGATTTTTACTGAAAACAGTAAGTGGGAACAATTGGCCAGAATAAGCCCGGATTGTAATAGAAAATGAAACTAAAAAAGAAAGATCAGAGGACCTTGTTATAAAACAAGCTACCAAAGTCCTATAACATAGGGACATCTTAATAGGATGTTCCAAGCACGGATCTTAAGTTCAGCCTGAGTAAAGTCCCAGGATAGTTTCCAGTCCTCATAAGAACTCTACATTTTTTTTCCCAATGAACAGGGTTTAATGATGTTAAATGCTGTTGCTTTCATAATCGTGAATTTCACTGCAGAGATATTAGCCAATTTTTAGCAGAACACTAGATGATAAAAAAAAAAATCCGTAAGAAAAAGAACAAATCATATGCCCACAATGTAAATGGGTGGCCTAGTTACGGCTTCATCATCTTTCCATCACTACCTGATAAGCTCCTGGAAGAAATAACTAGATCATCAGCTTAATCCCACCTAAAATACCCTATAAAATTCAAAGCTACCACCTTAGCTTAGTTGCAGCCGAAGGGAACTAAGGCTCACAGTCACAAAGCAGGAATACAAACTGAAATGTTCTTTATTTTTATGGATCGCAATCAATTTCCTGATTCTGAGCCCCCACACTGCCTAACCAGGTCCATTCAGGACACTGCAGTCAATTCAGGGGGATCATTTTGCCACATGTAGGTTTAAGCTGCTTCCCTGATTTGTTCTCTCATCTATTCTAAGGCCCAGGAGATGAGCCTACCTCCCCCTGGGCAGGGGGGAGGGCCGCTCCCCACCTCTGTCTGCTTCAGCCCAAGGTAGACGATGGCAAGTCTTCCTCAAGCGGTGACTGGGCCTTTCTGCTAACACTCTCTCCACCTCAGCTTGTAGCCACGGGCACCTCCGAGTACACATGACCGACGACTTTCTAGGACCCTCATAATGGGCTACCTAGCCCCCAGCTTTTGTTGTGTATCCGCTTTCCTGGCAAGCTTTTGGATCTACTCTCTTCTGCTCAGAATGGAGTCCCAGGGGTTGATTCCAACACCCTGGGCCAATATAGCCCACCTGACATTCGTGTCCCCACAGCCCCCCCACAGCCCAGCGACAGGCTACACATGGCTCCAGAGCTGCAATTAGAAAGCAACATTCCATTGTGTCCACTCTCAGATTGCCCTCAAGTTTCTAAGGGAATTCCCTTATGGAGCTAATGCAGTTTTAGAGAACTGTTTTCCCTACTTGCGCCCCAAGCAAATCTGCCTTATATTCTTGCTGAGAATTTGGGTTCTTGATTCCATTGGCCCAGTTCTAGCACCTCTCACTGGGGCAGGCCGGGCCTCCTCCTGGCAGGTACATACACACTTCAGACTACTGCTCAGGACCACTACCTTCTGCACCCCAGCCCCATCTCATGCATTCAAAAAGGGTGTTCCTGGGGCGCCTCGGGGGCTCAATCAGTTAAGCGTCTGACTCTTCGTTTCAGCTCAGGTCATGATCTCACAGTTCATGGGTTCGAGCCCCACGTTGGGCTCTGTGCTGACAATGCAAAGCCTGCTTTGGATTCTCTCTCTCTCCCTCTCTCTCTGCCCCTCCCCAAGTGTCTCCCTCCCTTCTCTTTCTCTGTCTCTCTCTCAAAATAAATAAAGTTTGAAAAAAACAAAAGGGCATTCCCTTCAATTTAGCTTGATAGACTTTACTTCTATGCAGCAAATATTTACTGACCACCACTCTGTGTCCCCTCTCTCCCCCACACACACCGAAGGTGCCATTCTGTCCAACTCCTGATGGACACAGACAGGAAGCATTTCATCAGCCTCGGTCCCCCGTGCATCCTCAGTACACCCGGAATGACAACTTTGGTGGTTGCTAGTGGGCATGAAATCTTGACATTCCCTGCCACTTTGATCCCTCTCTCTTCACTAGCACTCTCAGGCTCGTTCCCTCCACCCACTCTGGAGTGGCTGATCCTCCCTACCCTCCTGGACAATTTCATCCACTTCACTTCCAGGTCAGCAGTTCCCAGGTCTATTTTTCTAAAAGCCTGTCCTCTCCCGAATACCAAACTGATGTTTTGAACTGCATTTTAGACACCCTAATTTTGGTATGACCAAAATTGAATTCATCGTCTGTTTTCCATACCTACTCCTCCTATTTATTGCATGCCTGATATTTATTAATAAATCGTTCATTTAGCCACCCCTTGGGTGCCATCTTGGGTTCCATCGTCTCCTCACCACCCACATCCAGTCAATTCACCTGGCCGTAGGGATCCACCTGTGAAAGCCTTCCTTGTGCTCTCCATCCATGGTTTCTGCCTGAGTTCAGACTCTTCCCATCTCACTCGTGGACTGGTACGTAGTCTCCTGAGACTCCACGCTCCTGTCTTTGTTAGTGCACCTGCATGCTCCCATGAGAGCTGTCTTTCTAAACACGAAATCTCATCCCGGTTCTCCTTTGGTGACAACAAAACTCCCAACTGTCATTTTGCAGCTGGGTGGGAGTTGGGTGCATTTAGATTAAATATTTTTCTAAATGGAGTTATGTGATCGGTGCAGAGTCCCCAAACGCAGCCCTGGCTTGCTTCATAACACAAGGAAATAAACCCCAAATCAACCATTCTTTGTGTAGGGAAAGCTCTCCAAAATAATTATCTTCTTTGACGTGTACATAGTCGGCATTTACCAAGTGTTTAATTAATGTTGAATTGACTTGCTACTGCATAAATTATTTTGATGACAGCTGATGCAAAAACCTGTGCCCGATCGAAATGATTGGTTAATAACTCTGAATCAAGGAATGTATATTTAGCCCCCAAAAGCTGCTGTAGAAAAATCTTATGTACTCTCTTAGGTGTGACCTTGATAAAATTCTAATTTGATGTCGTTTTTGAGTCTACCCCCTCCGTGATTAAGAGTCAGGGCACTGATACTTGGGTCCAAAAGCACTGTCGCTTCAAAATAAGGTCCATATCAAGGGATTGGCCCCGCAACCCAGAAGTACTCTCTAGCTTGGAAATGTCAAGCGTCTTTGGTTCTATGGTTCTAAAGGCCAGCCTCCCCTTTTACTTTAAGTGGGTCTTCTCCTGCCTTGTCTAGTTTCATTTTTACAATATATTCTGCACCAAAATTTCTTCAGTAGTTGCAAGTGTAATTTAGTCCACGTCCGTCCTTATGTATGTTGTTCCCATGTTGTGTCTGAGATTCCAAAAAAGAGTTGTCACTGTCCATCCAAATATCATGTAGTAGCAGAGAAAGCATTTCTTCCTATAAAGCAAGGATGAGCTTAGGATTTTTCCCAATGCTATTCATTTGTAGATATTTACTAAGAACAATTAAGGAACGTATGCTAGAACTTGCAAAATGGCTTTTACATTTTCATTCTTCTTGTAAGCAATCAGCATACTTTCCTTTGAAATGGTAGCAACCCTTCCCTTTTAACCTAACAAAATATGAAAGGATAATTTTTTTTAAATGCCAAAGACGGTGAACTGGAATGATACTGTGGAAAACATTCTGCCAAAACAAACTAAAGTAGAGATTTATAATTCATGTATGAAACCCTCTTTGTATGATCAAAGAGAGCGTCATCTGTACCACTAAGTTCTATGTCTAACATAATTTTGCTGAGGAGGAATCAGGCACGAAATGAATTGATAAGAGTTTTGCTCACAAATACATAATAGCTGTAATGACTACTTCTGGTTTTGGGCAGTGTAGTTCTATAGGTGAACATTTGGCCCGTTTGTTAACACGGTGTTTTAAGAATCCTTTTATAGATTAATGAAAAAAGAAAAGTATCTATTGCTGCCTGGGCATTCATTACATACTATATTAGAGAATAACAGAAATGAACCAGCTGTTTTATGCCCTGCACATTTATTATCTGATACCGTGCAAGGCTGAATGCCCTTGTCAGTCATTTATTGTAGCAAGTGCTTCAATCCACACTTAGCTTACAGACTGTGCCAGTCTCTCCCCTGTTCCCTTTTCCATGAAACAACAACCCTCTCCATTTCATTTTCCATCAGAAAGTTTTGCATCATAGTCTCCCTGGCAAGCTAACTCCACGTTGGTTTCTTTGGAAAGAGATACAAATGAGTTTCGTGAAAATGTGTTTAAATGGAGCCACCAAAACATCGGCATCAACAGAAAGTCAGCCACTCTCGGTGCCACTGGCACAAGCCAGTGCCTGACAAGGGCTTGCATTCACAGCCCCCAGTTTATGCAAATACGGGCACACTGGTCACCCAGGACATGCTTGGTTAATGCTTGCACGGTCAGGCTCCCAGGTGGCCTGTCGCTTGTTTTTGTAAGTTATATCTGGTAACAGCCCAAAGCCAGTATATAACTCATCGATAAAAGTAGAAGGAATGGACTCCAAAAAGAAGAATGATGACTCCAGGTGGGCAAGGTCAGTCATGAGCAGAAGAAAGTAGGTTTCTAATGCAGGTCTTACTGGTGTAACTGTGGCCAGATTGCATTAAATTGGTTTTTCCTTCTCCATAGGAGGCAAATGAGGAAAAATAGCTCATTGCCATCCTAACAGAAAGTTTTTAATCTGTAAACCTTATCAGCAATGACTCATTATTTGCCTATTAGGAGCCAGAAAACTTGCCTAAATATAATATAAATAGAATCTCAATGGAGGTGTAAGTATTCTTCAACTAAACTCAAAGTCCCCAAACATCTGCACGTATGTTTGTTCTTCAAAAGCACAATCATAAAGATGGGGCCCATCGGCAACGATCTGCCTCGAGCCAAATGTTTGAATCTAAGTTTTCCAAAGCTAAAATACAGATTAAGAAACAATCTGGTTGGTGTGCAAAGAGTTGCATTGGACTCGAGTGCTCCGACTGGCCCCACAGGATGGGACTTCGGCTCTTAAGCAAGGAGCCCAATGCACTGAAGTAATTCTGAAGGTTAAATATTCTGAAAATTGTCTAAAGGCCCTGCCTAGCAGCACAAGGGACTTTGAAAGAATGTGCTTTCTTATGAAATCTGAATTTCTTTCCTTAGAGAAAGTAAAAATGATCTATTTTCTACTTTCTTCTGATCAGACTTCAAAGGTCAGAAACATTAACAAGAACAAAAGTTAGTATGAGCAAGCTAAGCCCTCAGTGCACAACCTCAGCAAAATTCGTGGCAGGGCCCCCCCTGGAATCGGGCAAGAGTTGAAGTTTCCTTCTCTTGTTTCAAATGAATCCACTCATCTGTTCTGTGAGCCCACCCAAAAGACAAAGCCAAAACCAATCTAAACCTTCTTTCCCTGGTAATTCCCATCTTATTCTGTCTTCTGCTAATGATGCCCACATGGGCAGTGCCGAGTGGGTTCGGTCCGCGCTCCTTTGCTGCTTTCCCTGGTAAAGTTCATTACCCAACGATCTCTTAGCAAGTTTTTTGTGCTCCTGAAACAACCCCAATCAGAAATCCCTTATTTAGCCTGTATTAAAATATCGAACTTAAAATATTATTTGCATATTATTTCAATGCCATGGAAAAAAAATATTACTTGAATTCAGGATTGGAAAGGCAGTATTAGTGAACCCTGAGTTCAAGAGAACAACATAAAATATGAGCATCTTGTCCTCACCCCTCCCACCTGGATGGACAGTCATGCCTCAAACACAATAGTAAACAAACTGATTTCATCATTATCCCTTCAAATCGAATTATCCCTCCAAACCAAATTCCCTCCATCCTCTGAGTCAGATTTCTGTTAAAGACCCCACACAGCTTCACCTAGGTGTCAAATCTCAGTGTCATCTGACTTTCCCCTCTTTCTGACCTCTACATGTCTCTGTTTTGCCTCATCATCCTCTGTGACACACTCCTCCCACGCCGCATCGCCTTTCCCAGCGCTAGTGTCCTGGTCAGATCCCTGTGTCTCCATTGCACTAATCCAGTCTGTTCCGTACTCTGCCATTGACCACACTCTGTGCCATCATCCACTGGAAGTCGCTGGCCCTCTCTGGCCTGAGCCATCTCTTCTCTTGAGTGAAGGCACTCACTTAGGTCCCTAAGAAGGTTTCCCCCAGCTGTGAGACCCTGTGATTTGACTTGACTTATATCCCCCACTCTTCCCAGAGAGGAACTTTGGGTTCTATTCATCTCAATGTTTGTGGACCGTACTTTATACCTCGTTCTCTGTCCATCAGCAGAATGCCACCTTCTCCCCATTCCCACCTCCAACCGTAAAATCCTTTGTGCTTCAAGACTATTCTCAGGTAACCTCTTATCTGACAACATCACCTCTGTCCATCTCTTTTTCTCCAAACTAACGTAACACTTGTCTTTTATGGAATATACATGTTGCCTTGCCCATGTTACACATGTCTTATACCCCGAAGTAGACTGTAAGCTTCTTGAAGACTATGGCTCACTCCACTCTCTCAGTATCCCCTCCCAAAGCAGCAGTGCCTTCCACGCAGTAAGCACTGAGGGAGTATTTGTTGAATTGATTTCAATTAATTCAGTTTTTAACTGAATCAAGCAAGGGATGTCACAAGCTTGCTTTTATAACTAAAGAAAGCACAATTGTGCAGCTGTCTACAGAGTCTCTGGGGGTTGGAGGGAGTAACACAGGGAGAATCCTCAGAAGCCAGCTGACTGCTGGTCAAACCAGGTGCAAGTTGGGAAAAATTCTATAGTGAATGAAGGAAAATAAGACGCACAGAGGAAAAGAATACCAACATTCTTGCAAATGAAGCTTTAAGTATTATTTTTACAAAGAATACAAGGATTATTTCAGTTCCCTTGTTGACTCGTTTGTATGTTCTTCCTACAGATACTTTTGGAAAAAGACCTATTGTTTGTTTTGTTCTGTGCTGACACAGTAGCCATTGTTTATAACTGTAATCATGGCACACATAGTTGAAAATGTGGGATCGGGGACAAGCTGTATTTCCCCCCCTGCTTCTTTAGACAGTGAATACTGTGTTCTTTATGTCTTATCACAGCTCTTTTGTCAAACATTTAATGATTTTTCCCCCAGACAAATTTGTAGTTGGTTATCAACCATAAAGATGTCTTTATTGCCTTGTTTTTACATATTTAAACTTTTGTAGGTAGGTCTCAAGATGAGCATGAATTAAGGTGTTTGTTTCACTTCAAATACATTTTTTATTATGGTGTGGAAAGCTAGATTTCTCCAACATGGATGGCTTACATAGAACTATATTTAGACTTGATGAAAATACACTTTATTTAAGTATGTGTTTGTACCTTTTCCGGAGGGTGGTTATGCCTGTTGGTTCCCAGGTCAGGTTGTATTGAAATCATTTGTCAAATATCACACAGGCACGGACACCTGCAACTTTGTGCAGCACGTGGCTGTCACTAGATTTCTCACTGCAGAAAGGATCTGACACACTTCTCCACTCTTGGGATTTCCATTTTTCCAAATGCCCAAGATTCCTTACTCTTCGGTAATTCACAAACCTGAGACCAAAGCCTTTGAGAAATAAAAAAAAAAAAAATCTTTTTTTTGACATCATAAATAGCAATTCTTTGTTTTTCCTGGTTTAAAAAATTACAATATGTTCCTTGATATGATATTTGCAAGCTTTAATTCAAATGAATATTTATGACAAATAAAATAAATTTCAAACACATTTGGCATGTAACTTCAGGGCAATTTTAAAGTATCCATTTTTTAAGTTGGCGGTGGAGTCTACAAAAAGTCTTAATGTGCCACTTTATATTTTTATGAATATCAAATTATAGAACATATTCTGCGGCTCTCACCATTTCCATGAGACTTCACTTAGATTGAAGGGATAAAAAATGATTGTCAGCCTTTCAAATGCCTAGAGGAAAACCCTCTAGTTTTGTTTTCAATTTGTTTTCAAGGGCTGATTTAAACTTTTTAAAGACAATGTGTGAAGAGTCAAGGTCAAAGTCAGTACTTTCACCATTATTCAACTTGGACTGCTCTAACTTCTCTGACAAAGTATGAAAAACTACTAACCAGGCACTTCTTCCCACAGATTAGGAGATGTACAATTTTTAAGATCTAGATGTTGTATACAAAACGTGGGCAACATACACTCTTCCCTGGGAGCAGGATGGAAAACTCTAAAGAAAGATATGGATGCCTCAGCCTTTAGCCAAGGAGTTTCGTTTTTTAAAAAGCTTTGTATTGGGGCACCTGGGTGGCTCAGTGGGTTAAGCGGCCGACTTCGGCTCAGGTCACGATCTCGCGGTCCGTGAGTTCGAGCCCCGCGTCGGGCTCTGTGCTGACAGCTCGGAGCCTGGAGCCTGTTTCAGATTCTGTGTCTCCCTCTCTCTGACCCTCCCCCATTCGTGCTCTGTCTCTCTCTGTCTCAAAAATAAATAAACGTTTAAAAAAAAAACTATTTGAAAAAATAAAAAGCTTTGTATTATTTAATTAGATAAATTTTCCTCAAAGATGATTTCTCGTGTTTTCATATTCTAAGTTAAAAGTTCTACCAGCACATCATATTTTGAAAGTATTCTTACAAGCATTTCAAGTAAAAATGTATTTTCAATGTTGGGTATTTTTAAGCATGTTGGAAAACATATGGAATCAGAGACTTCTTCAAACATGTGTTGGATTAGAAGACAACCTCTTGGGGCACCTGCGTGGCTCAGTCGGTTAAGTGTCCTACTCTTGATCTCACGGTTCATGAGATCGAGCCCCATGTCGGGCTCTGCACTGACAGCACAGAGCCTGCTTGGGATTCTCTCTCTCCCTCTCTCTCTGCCCCTCCCCCCTCAAAGATAAATAAATACTTATTTAAAAAAAAGAAGAAGACAATCTCTTAATACTGGACAACAAAGAAGGAATCTGTGATGGAGACTATACCCACCACACTTTTCAAGTTTTCAGACTCTGTTCTCCTTTCTATGGAGAGAGATCCCATACCTAGTGTCCCTAGTGGGCTGTGTTTACTCAGGATGTCCCAGAATTTAGTTTTAATTACTTCTTTTTCATCTGTGCCTTTCTTTCTTTTATTTTCCAACCCTCCCCTTCCTTCAGATCTTTCTGCCTGTTTTTATTTTGGTTCTTTCTCACAGCAGAACCCCCAAGGACCCCCCCAGCTGGCGATTCCCTGGTTCTTGGATGCTCATAGCCACACCCCGCCTGCCCATCACATACACGAGGTTTACCAGGGCCATTCTGTCCCTGGTCTCTTGGACTAGATGGAGTAAAGCTGGGGTTATGCTGTAACTGGCACACCTATACGGAAGAGGCTGATGATTTTTTCAGGCCACGGTTGCTCCAATCATCCAAATAGCCTTTTTGTAAAGGCACCGATGCACAAGTATTTTGGAGTTACTAAAATTAGTCATGGAAATTAGGATGTGCAGGCCCGCTTAGCCACTGGGAATTAGGCCGACTGTCTAGAACCAAGCATGCTCTGCTTCTTCCTTCTCTTTCTACCTCCTTTTTCTCTCCTTCCCCCCTCTGTATCTGCCTTTGCTTGTCATCAATACATGTTGCAGGCATTGACATTTACAGATATTCCAAGTGTTTCTTTTCTAAATCAGTGCCTTGCCTTCTGTCCTGAGACTGGTCCCTCTTCAACTTGCATCTTGATGTGAAGTTGTCCTCCAGAGAGAAGCCACTTCCATTGCCCCTCGGCTCTCACTGTGTTCGAAATGAGGCAGTTTGTCAAAAGTAACAGTTGAAGGAGTCTGTTTGCCCACACACAAGAAAGATTGTATTAAGGGATGTGTTGGTCCTCTCAACCACATACAGATAAATGACATTTGATTGTTTTCATATTTCATCTTAATGTTCTACAGATTGCATTGCCTAATTGTTAACTTCCTTTATAATTCCTTAAATTTCAGTCCTGTCTTGAAGCCATTTAATCCAAAGAGGGTGCTGCTAAGGAAAATGTTAACAATGCACACCACCCTAACCACGTCTCTGAGACCATGTCTTGAGTTCAGTTCTACTTACGTCATAAATTTGACTGTGAAATCTATTAAGATATGTATCCAATGAAGAGCAGCATTGAGCAGCCCTCCTCTTTCCTTCCCACATGTCCTGATAACACAGTGTTTTGGATTCCATGTAACTTCCTTTTACTAGCCACCAGGAATTCCCCCATCCCACATGCCCCACCCCCATTTCCTGGAAATACACTTTAGAGACTTTTTACCATAAGGGAAAATAGGCAGAAAGGGATCCCACTTGTACTAGTGCAACCTGAAGCCTCAACAGCTGAGGACAATTAAACACCTCGTCCAGTCTCCATCCACTCCCACCTCACCCCCATCTTAACCTTGTCATACTTCTTTCTTTCATTGCCTTGCCTAGAAACAGAGCTTCTGTGCCTGAAGATGCCATTTCCTGTCCATGCAATCACATTGTTGTCCTCCTGAAGTAAAGTTTCAGTCCCCACCACAATTCCACAATTGCTATCTTGAAGAACCATGACTTGGATATTGTCAGATTTGAACTTTCTCTCCTCATAGCCTCTCCTCTGACTGGCTGACAGCACAGCCCTCCCTCTGCCTTGGCTTGGCCTCTGAGCCCTCCCCCCCCCCCCCCCCCACAGCTCGGCGAGCATTCCCCTCATCCTCCTCTCCTTCACTCTCCCACTCCCTGCCTGGCAGTGGCAGTGATGTGAGACCACGGTGAGATGGCCTACCAGGCCTCTGTGCCGATCACTCCGTGCTTGGTTCTTGCTCAGACCCTGCCTCTTCACTTGCCTGCTGAACTTTTTCCCCAGCTTGTCTCATGGCCACAGCCAGAGCAACACGTCCACGGTCAAACCCATCATGTTCCTCACAGAGCCTCTGAGAGAATTAAGTAATGACGTTCAGCTGTCAGTTACAGGTGCAGGACATGCCTGCCGCCATGACCATCTACACCTGTAAAGTGAAAACTGTTACTACTACTGCTTCCCAACAGCCCCTGACTGCTTGTTTGTGTCCCTGAAGGACACTACCCTTCCTCTGCTCAACCAGCATCTCAGTATTCCGGTGATCCTTGACTCCTTCCTCCCTTTTCTGCACATCCTATCTACTTCAAGACCTCTCCTGTTCCAGGGTGACTGGGAACTTTCTTCTGGCCATAACTTACCATGTGACATCAAACAAGCTGCTGAACTGCCATACGCCTTGCAGAAACAAACTAGAAGTAATGAAATCTACCTGAGCAGGACGTGGGGTGGCGTTAAGCAGAACGGTGTCTATAAACAATAGAGCAGAGCAACGTGCTTGGCGCTTGGTAATGGATAAGTGTCACCTATTTTTGTTGTTATAACTGTTGACATTTTATCTGTGTGAAACTCCAAGGACAGTTTCTGCAGTTTAAGAAGGAAGAGAGGGGTGTCTGGGTGACTCAGTCAGTTAAGCGTCCGACTCTCAATCTTGGCTCATGGTAATGATCTCATGGTTTGTGGGTTTGAGCCTTATGTTAGGCTCTGGGCTGACAGCAGGGAGCCTGCTTGGGATTTTCTCTCCCTCTCTCTCTGCCCCTCCCCTGCTTGTGCTGGTGCACACTCTCTCTCTCTCTCTCAAAATAATTAAATATACTTTAAAAAAAAAGAATAGAAGCCAAGAAATAAGATATAAACAAATATAGCTACATTTAACAC
This sequence comes from Acinonyx jubatus, assembly GCF_027475565.1. Lineage (NCBI taxonomy): Eukaryota > Metazoa > Chordata > Mammalia > Carnivora > Felidae > Acinonyx > Acinonyx jubatus. The sequence goes on along the minus strand of NC_069385.1, from coordinate 5,686,074 downwards.
AAGACCTGGGATGAGTAGATGTTCAAAAGATACGCAGATAAGCAAGTAGGTAGATGATAGATAGATAGATAGATAGACAGACAGACAGACAGACAGGTGGATGGACACACAGAAAGATGGAATGAGAAAGATGGCAGGCAAGGGAGAAAACAGAGGTAGAAAAAAATATGTTGAATTTGCGGTTGTATTACTGTGGTTATTTTTATTTTTACTTTTTATTTAAACACTTGAAACTTAAATTTTCAAGATAGTTTCCTTTTCCCCAGAAAAGAAGATCATATCTTATTAGTGGTTATTTAATTTTTTCACAGTAAAAGTTTTCCCTTCAAACATAGTTGTAACCGGCTTTCTGTTAGAGTTACTCAGTTCTCATCTCTGCAGACATTTTCGGTGCTTTCAACTGTTTCCAGAGTACAAATCTGTTATAAATCACCTTTAGCTCTAAAGGAAAAAAAAAATTAATATCTGCAAATGCTTTTGTCTAAAGGTATATCATCAAAATAAAGTCCCATTCACCCATCGTCCTTATGAAACTGGTGATTATTTTCTATTCTTATTTTAAATTTTGTCTCATTACCTTCCATTTTAAGGGAATTGACAAGGGAATGATTCAGAGCAAGTGCTATGTTATCTTTCAAAGGAATATAGAATTAGCCACATCCAAACGGAAATTAAAAAGAATAGCTCTCCAGGCCACGTCACATGAACAAAGCAAAAAGTTGCAAAGTTGTGATGTCATGTAAAGCATTTCGAAGCATATAAGGCACGGTGCAAGGGTACTTGTCTTTTTAATATTAAAGAAGAAGAGGTTTCTAGATATGTATTTATCTGTGTGAGTCTCCCAGCTCCTGATAATGTGTGTCAATGTCTTCAGGGAAATTGGAATTAATGTAAAAATCTTTATCCAGTAATACACTTTCTTTATTGAACTAGCCATTTTAATCCGGCCCTTCAGTGTAGCACATGTCTTAACCAAACGAGTGGAATCATTTATTCATTAAAATGATTTTCAAATTTTTAGTTTTAGGTAACTGAGGCTCTGAGCAATTAAGGATCTAGGTCATGGTCACACAGGCAGAAATGGCACATCCAGAATTCAAACCCAAACAGTGTAGCCCAAAGGTGTCACCCTTACCTGACAAGCTTGGTGCCTCTTGAGCACCCAGTACCTTCTTGGAGGAGGGGTGTGAACACGGAGGGAGATAATGTGGCCAGATTAAATGTCATTGAAAAGGATGCATGAGGGTAAGCTGTCTTCCTGGAACTCCTTCCAGAGCTTACTTCCTCCTCCTCCCCAGAGGTAACCACTGTGTTGTGTGGTTCTTTTTTATCATCATTTTTACTTTTTTTTAACGTTTATTTATTTTTGAGAGAGAGACAGAGCTCAAGCTGGGGAGGGGCAGAGAGAGAGGGAGACACAGAATCCGAAGCAGGCTCCGTGCTCTGAGCTGTCAGCACGGAGCCCAACGTGGGTGAGATCATGACCTGAGCCAAAGTCATACTCTCAACAGACTGAGCCACCCAGGCGCCCCTGTGCTGTGTGGTTCTTAAGCTTGTTACATAAGCACAGGTGCATGTATGCATACACACAACATAGTTGTACATACACACATTCACGCACACAGATATATATACCCATACACACATATATATACACTTAGGGATAGATACATATTATAGGTAATATAGGTTACTGTATAGGTAATGTTTCAGACATTTTAGACATTATTAAGTGGCATAGAGTATATGTATTTTTCTATGAAACTTGCCTAAGGGTATAAAACATTTGGCCATTAAGGAACAGAAAATGACAATGTCTATTTTTTTATTTTAAAATAATACCAGAAGTGTTATACTTGGAAGGGCAGAAAGGGAAGAAACCTACTTTGATAAAGACTGAGAACCAGAGAACTCTTCTACTGATACCAGATCTGAGTCTACATATAATTTTTATTTTACAAGATAAGAAAAAAGTAAAACAACTTATTTTCTTCTACCATGAAAAAGGGAAGTCCTAGGCCTGCTAGTTCCCCAGAACATTTGGCATCACCTGAAGAGGGAGTTTTCCTCTTGGAGCAGTCAGAAACTAGGACACAGGCATCACCTTGGGATGAGACCCTTCTTCCCCAACACACACGCACACACACACTGTCCCAATGTCTACATGACTTTTGGTTCCATGATCTGTAACATTTGCATGACCTCACTCTAAGGCAAATAGCATTAACCTTGGATTTTAAGCGCCAAGGTTATGAACGTGGGCACGTGTCACATACTTCTGAGTTCATGCATACTTTCCGAGCAGCACATAGCCATGAGTAGGAGAGGAAAAAGGATTGGATTGCATGAGCGACATTCCAGATGTATTGACAGAACTGCAGCGAGACTCTTTTTCCTAAGTGAGGTCAAATGTTAACCTTTTGTTGCTCAAAGTGAGAGGAAGGCCTGATAATAGTGATTGGTAAACCAATGAGCACTAAAAATCCTCAGTAGCTTCAACATTCTTTTATGATCCTTGTTCTGGATAGCACCTTGATGGGGTGGCCAACTTTCCTGGTCTGCTCCAGACTGAGAAGTATGCCAGGACGCAGGGTTTTCAGTGCTAAATCTGGGATGGCTGGTCGACCTGTGATATGTCCTTGTGCTGGGACACTGGAGTACGCACGGCTTCACCTGCATTCCTGAGCGGCCTCACACCCGGGCACTGGGCCATTTCCAGCTCCCAGAAGCCAGGGTCTGGGCTGGATCAGCAGAATATGGGCGCCCCGCCTGTCAGCAGTCTCTGTCCTCTGAGTACTGTCTTAACATTTCTAATCCTCCTATGACAAGGCTTTCATACACTCTGGAGAACAAGAGTTTTCCATAAACTACACTTATTATTTCTTACCTTACAGTTCGTAAAAGAATGATAAGGAAAGTTAAAGTGACAGAACCATATGGGAAAACATTTTTAAAGCAGCATTATGGGAAAAAAATGAATACTTTAACAGTATTCTTGAAAACTTTTAATTTACAGAAACAATTCATCATAAACCTGTCTTTATACTTCACCGGAGTGCATACATTTTATTAATTCTTATTAGTACATGTAATTTTTCAAAGGATCAGGACATCTCAAATATCAGTAGTTTCACACTGGGGTGTTTCTCAGTCCTGCTATCTGCTGGCATACATCCACGTCCCGGTTTCTTTAGAAACAGAGCCACAGAGGAATGCAAGTGCTTCTGGCACAAGAGAGAACAGCCCCTTGTCGGGAGGCTTGTAGGAGTTCTAGCTGTGTAAACAGAGTTTCCTTGTGACCTCCAGGCATGACGTGGGATTCGATCACCCAGCTCATAGACCCCTTTCTTAGCTACCTCCTGCCCCAGTTCAATTCAACAAATATTTACCAACAGCCACAGGTGCTTGGGGGAGAAAGAGAGGAACGAGCCAAGACCTCACACTCAAGAGGGGGGTGGGGAGGGATACCATGCCCTATAAGTGCCTGAGCCTGTAGATCTGACTCACCTAGCCTCAGTATCACCACATCACTTGTGTCACTTGGGACCAGCTACTTGAACTGTTCTGTTTACGTGTGTGGAAAATGGGATGTTAACCCACCTTGAGGGGTCTCTGAAGGGTCAAACGTATGCAAAGGCTTTATATACCCAAAGCTCATTACAAAGGTTAGTTGCTATTTCTACCCCCTTGATAACTAAGGAGCATTGGCTTAGTGAGACGGACATGGCCATACTCCTAGAGGCCAAGCTGTGAAGTCAGAGGCAGAGGAGTTAGGTAGGGCAGTCATGGCGGAGCCTTTCCCAAGGTGGGGTTGGCGCCGGACTTTGAAGGGCAAGAGTTGGAGTAGCCAGCAAAGGTAGAGGGGTGTCCGGCGGAGGGAATGGTGAGCGCACACACAGAGATTTCAGCGGGCCAAGGGGAGGTGGGTGGAATTAACATTTCTGGGTCTGTAGTTCCTGTAGCTCAGGAGACATGTGTGTGCTAGGGAGCTGGTGACCAGAGCTGTCCCCAGTGACACCAGGGTAGCAGGTGAGAAGGCACAGAGAAAGGAGGGAGGCAGGCCAGGGTTTCATGTAGTCACTGGTAGGTAGACACTAATTAATAACTAAGGAATAAAAACGAAGTGTGCCTGAGTGGTAAGCCCCATTCAGCAAATGACCTCGGATCCCTCTCTGGTCCCAGCATGGTCCCGTCTGTCTTTTGCTGCTGTTGAGACATTATATAAACGTGTGTGTGTGTGTGTGTGTGTGTGTGTGTGTGTGTGTGTATTATAGATTCAGATTTTCATTCCAATGTTTTCCCACATTCTGCCAACAGTAATAGAACAAGTTACATAAATTGCCGCCAACTGTCAAATTTTCAGGATTCTCCATTCTCAAAGTTCAAAGAGAAGTAGTTGTAATGATGCGGAGCTAACCTAGAGAGGCTTCTAGCAAACAGATCCTGGATGGATTCTTTGCCTGCGATTTCAGTAATTTATACCAAAAAGATGAAATTTAAAAATATGCAATTTTGCCTAAATCTCATGAATAATTGAGGGGGAAAAAAAAGCCAGATTATCTGGGCCTCAGTAAGTACTTCTGCATCGGGTTATAAATAAAGCATTCCTAAGGAGTGGGTAGGAGGCCAGGCTCCCACGCCAGGCTGTGAGAGTTCATTGCCGGGGCACCTCTCCACCTCCAGTCTGTTTGATGGGCATGGAGGGCATCTCCAAAAGTGAGAGTCTGGGGAGCCACAGAGTGTTGAGGCGCCCCTGGGGATCCACACATACGCCCTGGGGCCCGAGGCTCCTGCTTGACACAGCTGAGAGCCACAAAGCAGGGAGATCCTTCCCCGCCTGTCACAGTTGTCACTGGGCTCAAACTGCTTTACTTAAGCATTCCGAGGTGAAGGAAGCGCCCTCGCTGTGGATCAAACCCATCATTTCTGAAGATTTCTTCTGATAAGAAGCTTGGTTTGCCCAGAGTTTGTGGTTGCTGCTTTTCCTCCTGTAGTTTGTTAGCTCCAGTAACACCCGCCCCGGTGTGCATCTGGCCCGGAGTGCCCTGGAGGAAGAGAGAATTCCGCTCCTTCTGAGTCCAGGGGACAAGAGTAGCAAACTCTGGGCTCGTTCACATCCGCGGTGTCGCCAGCTCCTCAGGAAAGGCCGTGGGCAGTGCGTCAGCGCCGTTGTGTTCTCGCAGCTTCGTAAGACTAATGATTTCGAAACTAAAACAGCGAAGTTACCTGTCAGTTAGGTGCTGCCCCGACGAGCTCTTCCTGGGTAATGCACCTGCGATGCTGGGCACATCTAGGCAAAGCTGCGGGGATCGTGGGGGGGATGCAGTTGTTGAAGGCGTTGGTACCTGAGTAGGATGTGATCGTGCGCTAATTAGTCCCCTGTAAAGAGAAAATAGATGCACGCAAATCGAACCAAGCGTACCTTTTCGTGGCAAACAGTGATTTCTGAGAAAATCATCATGAGGTTTAAAGGAACTAAAATTATGGAGTGAGGCCCGGTTTGAATTCTGTGGTCGGTGTGGGAGTTTCTCATCGCCAAAGGGCAGTCTCTTCCTTGTGGTTACGCTCATAGGCCCTGGAGCACAGACCAGGTCTGTGTTTGCATGTTTTTGGAGAAAGGTTTGGAGATAGGACTGTTAACATAAGTCGGCCTCAAACTATTTCTCCTCTAGAAATATTTGTACATTGGAATGGATAGGGGAGAGAGACCGTTGAGGTCCCAGATTCTTTCATTATAAATTCCCCAACGCCTCTGTTCCACTGGGAACCTGGGGTTGTAATGCACAAAAGACCTAGAAACTGGGAGATACCCAACCAGGTAATAGGAAGATCCTAGAGCCGAAAGTCACAGCAGGTTATCAGGAGCTAAGAATGGAGGAAAGCAAAAGATTATATAAAGGCATGCCAATTGGGGATGTGGGGGAAGAGGGTTGCAGGAATGTTTAAGAGAACAGTATGTTTTGGCCCCTGGGGAGTTGTTAGGTGGAGGTAAACTAAGGGCGAGAGTGAGATTTCTGCTTGCCTCTTAGGTTTCCCAAAAGGAAACTAAGTCACACGTAATCTCAAATTCCTGTCGGAAGAAAGAAATGCAAAATAAAATTCTTAGTTTAGGAAGTTACATTGGGAGAAGGTGCCAATATCTGTTTTTGTTATTTTCAATTTGTGAAATGCCATACTGCTTTTAAAAAAACATGTTATTATGCGTTTGAGTTTACTATCATCACAGTTTGGTTTGTGTTGAACGATTTCTCTAGGATTTTACATTTTTTCTTTCATAAATTGTAAATCTTTGTCAACGTTCCTGCTATCTTTTAAAAAGCTTTGTAGAAAATGAGAAATTTCTTTAAATGAAAAAAATTTTAGTAGCATAAAAACACACACTCCTTTGTGATCTACTGCCCAAGTGGCGTTTATCTCCTACTAAGAGATCAAGCCCTCCTTCTAAGAAATTATTCTGTGCCTTTGTCCTTTTTTTTTATAATTCAGGTTGTGGTTAGTCTCTCTGCTGAAATAAAAATAATGACCGCTGCCTACTTATTAAGTCTTTGCCAGATGGAACAGGTGATGCCCAGTGTTTCACGAGTCTGAAAACAACAAATGTTCATGAACAAAGCCATGAATGTGTAAGGCTTAAAATTTTAAACATAAATAAACTTCAAGAAATTCCAAAATTACTTGTCATTCTCAGAAGAATCCTTTGTTCACATTTGCTCCATTATATACCTGCCACCTCCACTAAATTCAACTCCCTCTGTGTATGTGTGAGACTAGCACCTTGAAACAATGATGTGCAAGCCCCGTTATGTATGTTTTTCTTATTTTCTGGCTCCTCGCTACATCACGCATAGATGGTAACCTGATTCAGATCAGATTACAATGCATGCAACTAATTTCCTTCTATAACGTGAAAAGATAAGATAGCCAGGATCCATAACTGTCTCTTTGAAGACAGTGGAAGGACCTAGTACTCATAATCTTATTTTTGCAATAAAATTATGAATCACTGTTCACCAGTATTCAGTGCAATAGAATACCAAGTGAGACCTGACTGTCTTAGAAAAGGCAAGCTCTCAATCTGTATCTACCATATGGATGTCGCTGAGAAGGAGTTGAGATAGGACTACAAAGCTGTCAGGCGATGGAGAGCATATGGAAATGGTCTCTTTGGGGCCACGGACCATCAGTGGTGCTTCGTTTTCTCTTCACAGTTGTCCAACATATTGCCACTGTCTATGCGAGCATAACTTAATAGCCAATTTGAATTCCACTGTAGCTAAACTGGCATTGCCCTGTTAGGAAGCTAGCTGACATTGCACACTTTGGTCCAAAGTTGATTTTTGCTTTATTTGCTAAATAAAGCAAATACTCCATAAAGACTTGAGATAACTTCTCTTCATAGGCTATTTCTGAGCTGTTTCTTTTTTTTTTATCTTTTTTTTTTTCCTGTTCCTAAGACATAATAGACTCCATTCCATCAAGGCTAAAGATAATGGTGATAATGGTGGTTTTTAACAGTATACAAATCAGGAAAAGGAAAGTAGCAGAAATCAAAATGGAAGCTAAGTGTTGTTTTAAAAAAAAAATTGTTAGATTGTTATGTTAAAATTAGAATTTTCTATATATTAATCAGTTGTCAATAAAAAGTACAGAAATGAAATAACAAATAAATATGCATTTTGTTTAGCTGGTTTTTGACATGCTCTTGGTTTTTGAACTGCTCTGGCCGATCCTACCTTAGGATTTCATCTTTTTGGCATAGCTCTCTAGGATTTTAGTGCAGTGGCTCCCAAAAAGAATGCTAAAATATTACTTACAATCCAAATGTATATATATTTTTTTCTTTCTGTGAAATAAAATATGAACTAATTTTGAGAAAGGAACAGTTCTGGACATGTATTTCCTTAATGTAAATATCCACCTTGCACTGTGTGAATTAACATCTCTTAGAATTGATATTACAACGCTAGTAAGAGAAAAAGAAATAAAAGCACTTTCTACCAAAAACATTTATCTAATGTCTAACGTGAGATTATTAAGCAGAAAAATGCGTTAGCGAACATGAGAGGATATTTTTCTCCTAATTTATTCCAATTTTCCTCTTTTGTGTTAGGCTTTCTTTAAAAGATCTAACAGGGGTGGATAGACAAGCTATGTCTGTGAGTAGCTACAAATAGAAGCACAAGTCAAAGTAATCTATAGCCTGGGGCTCAAGTGCATTTACTAAATAAGGTTGTGAGCAATAGTAGGTACATTTTTCTGACACGTTTCCCTGTTGACAAGGAGTTGGGTGAATTTAGTGAAGGAAGTACACAGTGAACTATTGTTAGCGTTTATCAGCAAGTGTGATGAGTGGCCCTGAAATAGAGCATCTTATCATCCAAATTTGTCAGTAGCCTTAATAAAGAGTAGCTGAAGGAGATCTAAACAGTATCAATGTGACAACCCACCTCACTGTGAAGGTGGAACTTTGAGAAGGAACCAGAAGATAGATTTTGGTGGGTAAGGTTGATAGTAGTTGTGAGTTGGTCTAGCATTTTATTTGTCATTGATCATTTCCTAAATCTATAGTAAACACACACACACACACACACACACACACACACACACACTACAGTGAATTGTTGGGTATAGAGTAGAGATGGAATGGTACAAACAACAAATACTTGTTAGTATTGACAGGTTCTGGTACAGGGATTACCTAATTTCACAGATGAGGATAGCACAAAATGAGACAACTACTACATAATGTTTATTTTAGAGTAATATTATGACTCTACTGAGATTTTTAATTTCCTTCATATTGATTTTTTTACATAATGCATGAAATAAACATACATCACCCTAGTTAATACTTGAACAAGGCCCCCACACATTCAAACCATAATTTGATAGGAAGCATATGACACAAAGGAAAGATGACATTGTAAATTCACGACTGAAAATTGTTCGAGGTTATTCCATATGTCTGTAACACACAAATGTATAGTTTCACATTTTTAATTTTTCTTGAAAAAGCCATTGTGACTCAGCAGTAAAACAAGGCTGAGACAATCTATTAAATCAACATTCTATTCCACAATGTATGCAGTCCTTGAGCCAAGCCACCTAAAAGTCTGTAAGATCATCAGACTGTGCCTATAGAGGGACCTCAGTTCTCAACCGAATGCTTTAATCTATCTGCTGGCCAACATCTTCATAAGGATCATTATTGCTGTGAAATGTGTGATGCCCATGAAAGTCATAGCTTATTATTCCATATATATTTTTTAAATACTATTAAAGGTAACATATCAGTCAGAAGAGTAAACAGGCAAGTATACTGAGAATATAAAAAGAAGGCCAGCATAATATCTTAATTTACTCCTCTTCAATGGACTTTGTCTGTAATCCATATACATTCCTTTTCAAGTATTCCTAGAACTATTAAAGAAGTTTAGATATTTTTATACCAAGTTTCTATCCTTTCCACAATGCACAGTATCCTTCTAAAATGTAATACAGTGCTGGGGCGCCTGGGTGGCTCCGTCGGTTAAGCGTCCGACTTCGGCTCAGGTCACCATCTCACGGTCTGAGAGTTCGAGCCCCGCATCAGGCTCTGGGCTGATGGCTCAGAGCCTGGAGCCTGCTTCCCATTCTGTGTCTCCCTCTCTCTCTGACCCTCCCCGTTCATGCTCTGTCTCTCTCTGTCTCAAAAATAAATAAACGTTAAAAAAAAATTAAAAAAGAAAAATAAAATGTAATACAGTGCCAAGTACTTAGTAGTCTACAATTACTGTTGAATGTGAGGACAAAATATGAGATAGATAGATAGATAGATAGATAGATAGATAGATAGATAGATAGATATAATTTTAAAATATCCCCATCAGGAATAAAGCAGACACAGGGTGTCTAGGTGGCTCAGTCAGTTAAACATCCAACTCTTGACTTTGGATCAGTTCATGATCTCGTGGTTCATGGGTTCAAGCCCCGCATTGGGCTCTGTGCTGACAGTGCAGAGCCTGCTTGGGATTCTCTCTATCCTCTCCTTGTCCCTGTCTCTCTCCTCTCTCTTTCTCTCCCCCCCTTCCTCAAAATAAATAAATAAACTTAAAAAAAAGAATAAAGCAGAGACCACCAGAGTGGAGAGTAAGCTAGACATGGGCTCAGAAGGTCAGGGCCCTACCAGGTGCAGCCACTTTTGCTGCTGTCAACAATAAACTCTGAGCCTTAGTTCTCTCTTCCACAACACATGGATGATGTCTACTGCAGAGATATGTCAAGGAGACTGAATTAAGGCACATTAAAGCAGCCATTAAATGTCTGGATTCAAGCTAGGAGTAGACTATCAATTAAATTCATGTACCTGTTCCCCTTGTTTATGCTGAAATGAAACAGTATTAGTTCATAGTGTACCCAGTTTGTACTGAGTGATACAACACTGAGTTTTTAAAGAATTCCCCTCTTAGAATAATGCCAAATACAGGACATACTAAATAAGACATTGCAAACTATTTAAGTCATTGAATAGCCATGTTTAGGGGGAAGAGAAGGCATTTTGTTTCAGGAGTCCAAATGTTGACCTGGTCAACTCTCCTCATCCTGGGCAGTCCCATACCCTATCTAACTAATCAGGATGTAAATGAAACTAAAGTTTTGAAACTGTAAAAATGCCTTTCTTCAAGGAATACTAACTTAATTAAACTCTTTGTTACTTCGCTAGAGCCTTGTTTGATGATACTAATTTTTTTTTCCTTAGGCTTGTATGATAGGTTCTAATCACAGAAACTTTCTCTCTTTAAAAAAAATCCTTTTGGCTCTTAACACTGTCATTATGACAGCAACACTTAAAGTTGACCTTTTTTTGACAGAGTAAAAATTCTTCCCCAGGCAATGTGGTGATTCTTTAATGTTTATGTACAAATTATGCAACTACCTCACATCGCACCAGGGACATTTCATAATCCTGTGTACTCCCCTTCCTTAGCTTAGTGAAAATATTAATGCTGGCTTCCAGTAATGTTTTCCATGCAATAGAGTTGCTGTTTGATAGATTAAAGGAGCAGACACTTGAAGTCAATCTAAATAATTGTTTTAAAATGTATCATGGTGAACAAAATGTTCTTTGTTATCCTAGCCATCAAAAATGTAAAGCTGACATTCACAAGTTTTTTCATGAGAATTTAGAACTTTACCATGTTTGATTGAGTATTTTTATAACTTAAATCTAGGCACAGGTCTATATAATGGAACTTTAAAAAAAACTCTTTGGACAAGAACGAATACTGTGACTTTCAGTATTTACATCAATGGCACATAATAAAATGACTCATCAAAACATCAATAAAAGATGGTTTCCAGGTTTCTTTCCCTCAGAATGAATTGCTGTGTGTAAGCAGTTGAAATGTTTGAGCCTCTTGGTTTTGCAGTCCTCTCAAGCTTGGTTGGGAACTAGAGACATAAACAAACAGGGGGTGTGGGATAGGAAGTTTTTCCTCTTCCAATAATTTGTCCAAACCACTAGGTGGTGCCCAGCACAATCAGTGTTCACCTGCCATGGTCAAGGGGTGTCAGAGTCTGAATAGTGAAGAGATATTCATATGCACCAAGATGGGAGAGGGGTGCAGGGCAATGATGACAGTGGTAGATTGGTTACATGCAGAGGTAGATCAAATAACTAAATATAAAAAGGATAACAGGAGCCAAGGGAGGTACATATCTGGAAAGATAGAAAATTAGAACATATCCTGTGGTGTAGGATTAGAATTAGAAACATTGGTGTGGACTTGTGTGTGTGTGTGTGTGTGCGCGTGTAGAAATAAGTCTGGTTGTAGTGTAGTTATCTGTGTGTAGGTATAGTTCTGTCCACTGAGAGGCTGGGAATAGTGGCACCCCAGAAGCAATGAGCACAACTAGTGCCTAGATTCTGGTTTCTAAATACCATTCTCTCAAAAAGGAACGAATCCTTCTTGGAGAAATGGTGGATTCCAAGACTAAGGCAGGGAAAGTACAAGATGAGCCTGCAATAGCTATAGAGGGAAGGAAGGAGGGAGGGAGAGAGGGAAGAAGGAAGGAAGAAGGAAGATAAGGAAGGGCTTAAAGAAAAATGGGACATGTGCAACAGACACAGATGGCAATTTAAAAGGGCCCCAATGTCCAACCCAGGAACAATTTGAGCATCAAAATAAATAATGGTAGTAAAATGGAGTATAAGCCATTGAAAAGATTAGGAATTGGATGAATCCATGAATATAAATAAATAGATAAATAAAAGTTTGACAGGGAACTTGATATACATAGTCTCATAGCATCTGTTTACAAAATGCTTGTTGATTACAAGGGAAGAAGGGCAATTTTATCACGGAGATGCCTGGCAGGCATAACCTAAATCAAAACATCAAAGTTTACATGACCAATAAGGGGACAGATCGAAACCATATGCCACCTGATAGAATGCAATGTGACATCCTTGCCAAAATATAAAATCTGAATTTAATCATTAGGAAATATCAGACAAACTCACCCTGAGGAACATTCTACAGAGTAACTGGCCTGTAATCTTTAAAAATATAAAGGTCATGAAAGTCAAGGGGGAAAAACTGTTCCAGATAGAGAATGAAGAGGCGTCACAACTAAATAGGACACATGATTCTGGATTGGAGCCTTTTGCTGTAAAGAATGTCAGTGGGACAATTGGCAAAATTTGGATGGAGTTGCAGATTAGGTGGTATTAACATATCAATATTAGTTTTCTGGTTGCAGTGTTTGTGTTGTGGCTATGTAGGAGAATGTCCTTGTTTGCAGGGAATGTACACTAAAATATTTAGGGTGTTCCTTCCTCAGTGACCGAGATTGAGTATCTTTTCGTATGATTACTAGACATACATATTAATTTTCATACAGAGTCCCTATTTACATTCTTTTTTCTATTGTTTTGGTTGTCTTTTTCTTATTGATTTTTAGGAGATGTTTGTAAATTAGCTTTATGCCAACTATATGCAATTGCAAATATCCCCACTTCAAGTATATAAATAAATGCACTGATCTTTTCTTCTAGAACATTAGAGGTTTTGTTTGTTCTGTCTGTACATTTTATATCTCTGTTCTATCTGGAATTTATATTGGTGTATATAAAGAGATAAATATCCAGCCATATATTTTTTCAAATGGTTAGTCAGTTGTCCCAACATCACCTAAAAAATAGCCTCTCTTTTCTTCACCTTTGAAAAGCAGACTTTATCACAATCTACAAATTTCCACATTATTTGGATTATGGACTCAGGTCTCTTCCTAACCGTTTCCTCTCCAGTTCCAAACTGTTTTCATCGTTAAAGTTAAATAATATGTTTTAATAGAGCAGTGTCCAATAGAACCTTTGAAACGTTCTCTGCTTTTCTATTCAGTATAGTAAGCCATTCATCACACGGAGTTTTTGAAATGTTGTTAGTTTGACTGAGAAGCAGAATTTTTTTATTTTATTTATTTTTAATTAATGTATACTTCAAAAAGCCAGATGTGGCTTGTGGCCACCAAATTGGACAGCAGAGTTTTAATATTTTCTGCAGCCAGTCGCTATTCATTTACCTTCTTTCCAGAATCTGGCAGGCTATTCTCACATGTTTATGTTTCCTTATTTTTTTCTTCTCATAAGAAAGCTAGATTTTCTGAATGCCCATAAAAAGCCCCATTGAATCTATCGGACACTCCAAATGGACTTGTTACACTTCAAGTATTACATATTCAAGCCTTCCTTTAAGTCCTTCAATAGAGTTGTATAGCTTTCTTTATATAACTTTATACATCTCCTTTTCAATTCATTCATAGGTATTTTATCATTTTCTGTTTCATTATCTTTGTTTTGCTATTATAAATGACTTGCTTCCTTCCATTTTTTGTTACTGTACTTTCCCATCAATTATTATTTATATTATTCTTTATACATACTGCAACTGTAGTATGTATATTTGCAATCTTACTGAATTCTCTTATTTATAATAGTTTTTTAGGTGATTCACTTTATATTTTCTAGTTATTAGTCACAAAATCTACAAAATATGGCATAACTCTTCCTTCTAATATTTTTATTTATTTCTCTTGTTTAATGTCATTGCCTAAAATTTCGCTAATAATTTTAAATAGTTGTAGCAATGGTCAACATTCTTGTCTTGTTTTACATTTTACTAGGAATATTTTTAGTGTTTTACCATTAAGCCTAATGCTGACTTAAAAGTATTTATCAATCCTTATCCAAAAAGTTTTTAACATCAGAAATGAATGTCAGTGTTTTCAAAATGCCTCTTTTGATATCTCCTATATGACTTACCTAATTTGCCTCCTTTAACTTTTACTACTGTGTATTCATTTGACCCCTTTATAAATTTTTTATGGGTCCACATATATATTCAGGAAATAAATGCCACTTAGGTTGTGGTGTGTTTTTCTAATACATTACCATATCTCTTTAATAATTACTAAAATTGTGTAATGGAATAATTATCTAAGTTAAAGGTATTCTGTCAAGTTTTGGTCTCAGCGGTATGCTATGATCATTTAAAAGAAAAAATTATGGAAGCTTCTTCCTTTTAATAGAGTTTATGGGGAATAGTAATTCCATGGAAAGTTGAATTAATTCATTTCTAAACCCATCTAGGCATGGCATATTTTTAAAGGTCATTTATTGAGGCACCTCTGTAGCTCAGTCAGCTGAGCATCCAACTATGGCTCAGGTCATGATCTTGCGGTTCATGAGTTAGGCTCACTGCTGTCAGCCTGTCAGTGCAAAACCCACTTCGGATCCTCTGCATCCCTCCCACTTACACTTTCCCAAAAACTAAAAATAAATAAATAAATAAATAAATAAATAAATAAATAAATAAATAAATAAATGTAATATATTAGTAGCTTTGGTAACATCATCCATTGCTATTAGTCTCTTTTCTGTCTCCTCTGGAGTCAATTTTAGTAGATCCACTTTCCTTGACTAAGTACTAATGCCATTAACCAAGTAATAAATTCAGAAAAAGAATGAGGAAATATGACAATCTTAGTTTTAGGTATGTTGAGTTTATGATGCTTATGGTACCTCAAGGTGGACACAGCCAACAAGCAAAATAGAATATATGTCTTAGAGATATTTATGAGAGACCTGGGCTGGAAAGACAACCACCTGCATGGTTGTGTTAGTAATGAGATCACAAAGAAATTAAGAAAAAATGGTCACTGGTAGGATCCTGGAGACCCCCAACATTTAATTGGAGACGAGAGAGCCAACTCCTATAAAAGTATACGGAACCAGTTTCCTGTCCACTTGCATTACAGAAAAAGGACACTGGAGACAATGCGGAGACTAACGTTGGGAACAGCAAAGAGGTATCCCTTCCCCAAGGGGAGAGAATGTGGGTGATAGCTGGAGGCAGGAGGACTTTCACACGGTCAAGGAGCCTGAAGCAGAAGAACTTGTACCAAAGCCTGATGGAGAACGGGGCAAAAGAGATTTGGCATCATCGGATTCATAGCACTGCCATCAAGAAAAGGGGGGGGGGGGGGTGGAGAAAACTAAGAGGAACAAAGGCAAGATTTTTATGGGAAATATTTATAAATGCTCGGAAACTCAATGGAGAGCTGGGCTAGATGAGAAATACAAGAAGAAATGTAAAACATAAATTAGAGCCTGATGGCTTAAGAAAATGAAAGTTAAGTCTTACCGCTTCAAATACCCCTCCACAGGGGCACCTGGGTGGCTCATCCGGTTGAGCGTCTGACTCTGGGTTTCGGCTCAGGTCATGATCCCAGGGTCGTGGGACTGAGCTCCGTGTTGGGCTCTGCACTGAGGGCGGAGCCTGCTTAGGATTCTCTCTCTCCCCCCCTCTGCATCTCTCCCCCACTTGTGCCCTCTCCATATAAAATAAAATAAAACAAATAAAACTAAAAAGTAAAGAACAGAGATCCCTCCACGAACAAACCCACCCACCCTCCACCATCCTCTGTGTATACACACAGACATGCACACACGTACACATACGTACAGTCACATACATACACACAAGCATACACTGTGCAGTGATAACATTGTAAGAATGTAAAACTCATGACTGGCAATGTTGCTACACTTTCCCTCCCTTTGCAGTCCAACTTATTTTAATTCTTTTTACTCTCAGGGCACCATCTTCCAAGAACAACACAACCTATTCTTTAAGGCTCTGCTGTTACTAACCAGCACTGGCACTTTACAGTATTTGATCTGCTTGCTTTCGACTTTCCTCATCTAATTAAATCCTTGAATAATCCATATAAAAACAATGATCATTTATATTTGCTGTATCTACAGAATTTTGTTCCCCATGAGGAGCTTTAAAAGACCCATTAGTACTCCACTAACATGCCTTTACAAACCTGAATCTTCCCAATTTTCACTCAAAACTTCCTCCAAGTCCTAATGGGACTGGGAGGGATGAGGGCACCTGTGCAACGCGGTAGACTCAGGCTAGCAGTGGAGGGTGAGCTAAGTGAGGTCTTAGCCTCCCTGCAGAATCTAGGGGTGCAGCCCTAGGGCTCTAGGTATAATGCCAGAAAGGCTCCAAATGGTGGCTCAGACTCAAGAAATCCACCCACCTACACCAGGAGTTCAGCCTGAAAAGAGAGGAGACAGGAGTAGGTCGGAGAGTGTGGGCAGGTCTAGGTGGATATCAGAGCCCCAACAAGAAGGCCTGGGTGCAGGTAGAAGCCCAACCATAGAGCAAACCTGTGATCCAAAGCCCAGAACCATACAGCTCAGACACGCGACACGCTGCCTGCCTATTCCTAGGGAATGCATATTTGCCCTTTCTTCGGCAACTATTTCATTCCTCCTTCTTTGTTAATAAATTAGCTTCTTGGGGCGCCTGGGTGGCGTAGTCGGTTAAGCGTCCGACTTCAACCAGGTCACCATCTCGCGGTCCGGGAGTTCGAGCCCTGCGTCGGGCTCTGGGCTGATGGCTCAGAGCCTGGAGCCTGTTTCCGATTCTGTGTCTCCCTCTCTCTCTGCTCCTCCCCCATTCATGCTCTGTCTCTCTCTGTCCCAAAAATGAAATAAAACGTTGAAAAAAAAATTTAATAAATTAGCTTCTTATTTTCCTAAGAAAACAGAAGCCTTGCATGAGAACTAACACACCTTCCCAGCAAAACATATACCAACTTACCTACATCTGCACCCATATATCCAGCATCCCATCCTAATACAGACACAGTGCCCTGGTGCAGTTATCTAAAGTCAGCCCCTCAAGTCCTGAAACCCACCCTCTCCCACCTACCCAAGGACTTCATTTCTGTAATGATTCCACTCTCCAGTGCATGTTTAAAAAATTCCTTCCTACCCACATTCTCCATTTTCTTCATCACACCATTTCTCTGTTTTTCTCTTCAACAAAACTCCTCCAAAAGGCTGACCGTGCTTCCTGTGTCATCTCTCCACACCCGCCCCACTTCATCATCACCCAGTCAATGGCTCTTTGTCCCCTCCATCACATTAAGATTTGTCTTGTTAAGTCCCTGAGACCCTCCATCTTGCCAACCCCAGTGTTCAGTGCTTTTTCCTCATCTTACTCAAATTCTCAATGACTGTAACCAGTCCAGCTGCTATGACACAGGCTCCCAGTGTCCTCTCTCTGCCAGCTCACTGGTTGCCCCCTACCCTGTGCTGGCTCCTGTGCTCCACAGGCCATGGGGGCTCCAGCTCAGGCCATCTCTCTTCTCCAGCTGCACCTTGCAACAACTCTCCCTATGGAGGTCACCTGGCAATCTCTGGAGACAGTTTTGTCACAGCTTTAGGAAATGCTATGGGCATGTAGGGTGTCAAGGCCAGCGATGCAGCTATAGACATCCTACAATGCAAAAACAACCTTTCCCAATAGACACTTACCTGGTACAAAATAGTGCCTGTTATGTTGTGCAACTCTGTTCTAGTTCACAGTTTTAAACCACTTTATATACAGATGACTGAATTGATGATGTGTATGCTCAGCTCTAACCATCTCTCTAATTCGTAGAAACACCTGTCTACTCATTTCACCTGTTTGGCTATCTAAATAGGCAATTCAAACATGACTTCTGGCACACAACTCTTTATCTCTCCCCCAAATTTCCATCTTGGTCAATGACACCAGGTTGGCCATAACCCTAAACATCATCCTTCACTCTCCTCTGTCCTCAAGTGGCACCCCAGACCATCAGTAAGCCTTGTGATGCTCTCCTCAAAACATATCCTGAAGCCAGTCACTTCACACTCCACTCAGACAGACATAGCTTCCCAAGCCTCCACAGCCTTGACTAGGCTTCTGCAGGAGCGTTCGAATCTCTCCTTGCTTCCACTCTTAATGCTTGAAAGCCTATTCTCCACATAACATCCAGGGCTACTGTTGTTTTGTTTTGTTTTGTTTTGTTTTGTTTTGTTTTGTTTTGTTTTGTTTAAGCAGGCTTCATGCCCAGCATGGAGCCCAATGTGGGGCTTGAACTCACAACCCTAAGATCAAGACCTGAGCTGAGATCAAGAGTCAGATGCTTAACCCAATGAGCCACCCAGGAGCCCCTCCAGGGTTACATTTTTAACACATAAGTCACGTGGCACCACTCCCTTGCTTGAATACTTCCCCGTGGCTTCTTGTTGCTCTCAGATAAAACCTGCATCCCCAAAGGGCGCCTCCAACTCTGCCTGCCTGTGCGGCCTTGCTCCCCACTGCTCTCTGCCTCACTCCCTGCATCCCACACACGCTGGCCTTTTCCCTGCTCCTCAGAAACACCCAGGTAATTTCCTACTCAAGCTAATTATGATTTAGACTTTTGGCCTGGACCCTCCTTCTCCCAGCCCTTCCCAAGGTGCACACCATTGTTCAGATCTCTGTCCAAATAGCCATCCCCAAATGGCCTCTACGGACCATCCTATGGAAAAGCAGCTCTTCTTTCTTCCCAGGGACTCTATCCCTTCCCTTGCTTTATTCTCCTTCACATGACTATTTGTAATCAAATCATTGTCAACTATTAGCTTATTACCTCTCCCCTGCTCTAGAGGGTGAGCCCTATTCTGGTCAAGGATTCTGTCTTTTCACTGCAGTGATATCTAGATGAGAGATGGGCACAGAAAGAGCTCGAAACATATGCAGAGCAAATTGCATACCTTCTGCCACAGACGGAGCCAGTACCGGGGACTGGGTGGGATGCGCAGGAAGGAGAGGAAAGGCTCCGTCTTTATCATCATAGCTCCTATGTTTGGAGAGCACTTTCTATGGGCTTTCTCAGACATTACCTCCTTTATCCAGGAGTTGTGGTCCTCGGTGCTCAGCCCTGGTGCCAGGGCACCCAGGCTCGCTGCTAAGTTAGCACGAGTGGGACCCAGGTGGAGATTCATGATTCACCCTCGTCCCTCCACCACAGGAGACTCCAGAACAGGAGAGGAATGTAAGCTTGAGAGCCCAGCTTTAAAGCAGCAGAAATAATGTAGGAAAAGATGGTGGTTATGAAACTCACAGAGTACCACAGATTCTCTATAATATATCATACCCTGACTTAAATACAGAAATTGCATCCAGCACTTAAAACCACAGGACAGTTTTTGAAAGTTCCAAACATAGGTGTGATTTGGAGATACACATTTGCATATCTTTTCTTTCATTATATTTCTTAACAGAATATCCAGAGAAGTTAAATGTTGATGGTTGCATATAAATGTTACAAATAGTATCTGGAATGCCATTATTGTCATTACTAATAATGGTTAAAATATACTGGGTGTTTACCAAGTGCCAACTATCATCCTAAGGGCTTACCTGGATTATTTTACTCAATCTTCCCCAAAAAGTAAGATTCATTATTATCCCCATTTTTTTATTTTAATTAATTAATTATTTTTTTTTAACTTACATCCAAGTTAGTTAGCATATAGTCCAACAATGATTTCAGGGGTAGATTCCTTAATGCCCTTTACCCATTTAGCCCATCCCCTTTCCCACAACCCATCCAGTAACCACTGTTTGTTCTCCATATTTAACAGTCTTTTATGTTTTGTCCCCCTCCCTGTTTTTATATTATTTTTGCTTCCCTTCCCTTGTGTTCCATCTTTTCTGTGTCTTAAAGTCCTCATATGAATGAAGTCATATGATATTTGTCTTTCTCTGGCTGACTAATTTTGCTTAGCATAATACCCTCTGGTTCCATCCACGTAGTTGCAAAAGGCAAGATTTCATTCTTTTTGATTGCCAAGTAATACTCCATTGTGTATATATACCACATCTTCTTTATCCATTCATCCCTTGATAGACATTTGGGCTCTTTCCATACTTTGGCTATTGTCGATAGTGCTGCTATAAACATGGGCCAGGTGCATGTGCCCCTTTGAAACAGCATACCTGTATCCCGTGGATAAATACCTAGTAGTGCAATTGCTGGGTCATAGGGTAGTTCTATTTTTAATTTTTTGAGGGAAAAAAAATTCTGTTTTCCAGAATGGCTGTACCAGTTTGCATTCCCACCAGTGCAAAAGAGATCCTCTTTCTCCGCATCCTCGCCAACATCTGCTGTTGCCTGAGTTGTTAATGTTAGCCATTCTGACAGGTGTGAGGTGGTATCTCATCGTGGTTTTGATTTGTATTTCCCTGATGATGAATGATGTGGAGCGTTTTTTCATGTGTCAGTTGGCTATCTGGATGTCTTCTTTCGAGAAGTGTCTATTCATGTCTTTTGCCCATTTCTTCAATGGATTATTTGTTTTTTGGGTGTTGAGTTTGGTAAGTTCTTTATAGATTTTGGATACTAAGCCTTTATCTGATATGTTGTTTGCAAATGTCTTCTCCCATTCTGTCAGTTGCCTTGTAGTTTTACTGATTGTTTTCTTTGCTATGCAGAAGCTTTTTATTTTGATAAGGTCCCAATTGTTCATTTTTGCTTTTGTTTCCTTTGCCTCTGGAGACCTGTTGAGTAAGAAGCTGCTGCGGCCAAGATCAAAGAGGTTTTTGTCTGCTTTCTCCTCGAGGATTTTGATGGCTTCCTGTCTTACATTGAGGTCTTTCATCCATTTTGAGTTTATTTTTGTGTATGGTGTAAGAAAGTGGTCCAGGTTCATTCTTCTGCATGTCGCTGTCCAGTTTTCCCAGCACCACTTGCTAAAGAAACTGTCTTTATTCCATTGGGTATTCTTTCCTGCTTTGTCAAAGATTAGTTGGCCATACGTTTATGGGTCCATTTCTGGGTTCTCTACCCTGTTCCATTGATCTGAGTGTCTGTTTTTGTGCCAGTACCATACTGTCTTGATTATTACAGCTTTGTAATACAGCTTGAGGTCTGGGATTGTGATGCCTCTTGCTTTGGTTTTCTTTTTCAAGATTGTTTTGACTATTTGGGGTCTTTTCTGGTTCCATACAAATTTTAGGATTGTTTGTTCTAGTTCTGTGAAGAATGCTGGTGTTATTTTGATAGGGATTGCACTGAATATATAGATTGCTTTGGGTAGTATTGACATTTTAACAATATTTGTTCTTCCTATCCAGGAACATGGAATCTTTTTCCATTTTTTTTGTGTCTTCTTCAATTGCTTTCATAAGCTTTCTATAGTTTTCAGTGTATAGATTTTTCACCTCTTTGGTTAGGTTTATTCCTAGGTATTTTATGGTTTTTGGTGCTACTATCCATTTTTGAGATAGAAATTTAGGCTTAGAGGTGGCTTATGACTTTGGAGAGGTCAACAGGTGAGCGGCAGAGCCAGGCTGACATCAGAGGGGGAGACCTGACCCACTCGCTCCCTTGCTCTGACAACATCACATTAGACGCAAGACAAAATAAGAGGAAACGATATAGTCCAAGAATAAAACAAGCATTACTATCTGCAGATTGCTATTGGAAAAACCTTAATGACAAGCCAGTATTGTGAAGGCAAAATCCATAAGAAAACGATGGAGCTGGTCTGCCTCATCTGTTAGAAAGCATTTCATTACCTTGTAAGTAAATATTGCCTCATAAAATAAATATTCTTCTTCCCCACATTTTATTCAGAGTTGTGTTTCCCTAGTTTTTGGACCTTTGTTTCCTTGTTCTTGTGTTCCCCAAATAAGATGGAGCCTGAAGGTAGGAATCCTCAGAAAACTGCTTCACCTCCAGGGTCTAAATCAGGGAGTTGAAGGAGTGGTAACCGCGTGGGCAGTAAGGGTAACTATCCACATGTGGGTTCCTGTCCTCACAGCGACTCCTTGATGTACATATCATCCTTTTAGTAACATTGCCATTTATTGCTAAAGACTCAAGCACGGGGCTGAGGACTACTGGATGCACAGTGTGTCTTACACAGAATCCAGAGTCTTGTGCTTCAATCTGATGACCAGGAAAGGAAGGTTATAAGTTCCCTTGTAGTCAAGGCAACTATTTAAAAATAATAGCAGTTTTAAATAAGCAAGAAGAAGTAAATAAATAAGATTCCATAGAAAGGCAAAGTTCTGTGATATCCTTGCCAGTGTGTGCTGTACAGGAAAAACACTTCATTTCATGGGATTTGGAGAAAACTCAGATTTCAGTGTTATTCAGACACTGATGGCAGGGAAGACTGTGCCTGTTAATGGCCCCACCTCCAGGCTCAGTGCATTGGAGAGAAGAGCCAAGGACCCCAGGCCCTAGGAACTTGCACGGCCAGGCTGGTAAGGGATGGAAGAATATTTTTTTTAACGTTTATTTATTTTTGAGACAGAGAGAGAGAGAGCATGAACGGGGGAGGGTCAGAGAGAGGGAGACACAGAATCCGAAACAGGCTCCAGGCTCTGAGCGGTCAGCACAGAGCCCGACGCGGGGCTCGAACTCACGGACCGCGAGATCATGACCTGAGGTGAAGTCGGCCGCTTAACCAACTGAGCCACCCAGGCGCCCCGAGGGATGGAAGAATATTTTCTAAGCACAGCTCTGGGATCTTAAGATCTGCTTGAGGGTGTGAGTATATAGATGGGCTGCATCCTCGTGACCCAGACATGTTCAAATTCAGTGCAGAGGATACCGAATCTACAAGCCAAATGGAACATATTCCATAAATAAATAAATTAATTGAAATGATCAAATTATAACAATAAACTGGTAAGTAATTTTTAGAACTTTTATGATAGAATACAGAATTCATTGAAAAGTCAAGAAAACTAACCCACTGCAAAGAATATTTCAGTACTTAATGTGTTTATAAAAGAAATAGGTTGGAATTCTTAGGACCAGTCTTCTGGAAATGGAAGTTCCCCAGGATCCATCACCATCAGCTGCCTCACTGAGTGTGCTGTGAGGGTGTGGGAGACTGCAGTGGCTGTCAAGAAGAAGAATGTGTGGACAAAAGTATGGTTCAGAAAACCACTTTCATAAGAACCATTTCGTTCAAGCCCATAAATAATGAGGAAAGGGTAGAATCAGTAGAAATCCTAAAAGAGCTGAGATATTTGCCCAGTTTGTACCAGAAATAAATTAAGAAAAATTAAGAAATTTGAACCACTGAGAAATAATGTAGGCTCTGCAGACATCAGATGAATAAGGAAACATTTATAAATGTTAACATCTATGAAATTACTAGGTCTAGACTGCATGCATCACAAGTAATTAAGAGAATTGACTATAGCACTTAAAATGTTACTTTTGAAAAATCACATAGAGTTGAAGTAATATCAGAATGCCTTAGAGAAAGTTAATGATTACTGAGCTCAGAATGGGAAATAAATAAGACTGTAGTATCACTGGGATTATTTGACCTAACAAATAGACATATCACCTTAAATAATTACCAAATAACTTTTACTAAAAAAAATTAGAAATATGGTAGGCATGTACCACACATAAGAAAAAAGAAGTAACAAAAAAGAATATCAAGAATAAATTAAAGGGCGCCTGGGTGTCTCAGTTGGTTAAGCATCCAACTCTTGATTTCTGCTCAGGTCATGATCTCATGGTTCGTGGGATAGAGCCCCACATCAGACTCTGGGCTGACAGTGCAGAGCCTGATTGGGATTTTTTCCCTTTCTCTCTCTCTCCCCCTCCCCTGCTCTCTCTCTCTCTCTCTCTGTCTCTCTCAAAACAAATAAATACACTTAAAAAAGAATAAATTAAAATATCAAGAAGAAAATTGTGTCTTCCACTGAGAAAGCATTGACTGGATGCCAGCTGGGTTCTGAGCAGTGTACTGGACCTGAGCTGGGCAAGGGCAAGTTTGAGCAAAAATGAAACAGGGTCCCTGCCCTCAGAGAGCCTGCAGTATGGTGAGGGAGGTAGATGACTCCACGTGCAGAGCACAAGGGAAAAGTCCATGCTGTAAGCAGAGAAGTTGGAGCCAAGGGTTGTAGGAGCACATGATTTTAAACAAGGGAAAGGGAAGGGAGGTGATCAGAAGAGGTGTGTAGAGGGAAGTGTTTTTTTGCTGGCCTTGGCTTGTGGTGGTTCACACTGAGAGAAACCTGTCTAGGGAGAGGAAGATGCCTGAAAATAGGCAGGGAGGTCTCAGTTGTAAGGGCAGTGCCTTTCTAATTGCATTGTTTTTCTAAACAGTGGATGGAAAATAAAATAGATGTGCAATGACTGTGTGAGTCAGATTTCCTAGAAATAGACTCTGAGATGGAGATTTTCATGCAGAAACAATACCTATAAGAGAATGAAATAGGACTGGCCAGAAGGGAGGCTGGACTGCAGTATAAGTGGAACCAAGGTCCCAGGCGATCTTCCACTGAGGCAGGGACTGGGTCTTTGTGCCCAAGGACAGCTGGACATTGTTGAGTGTGCACTGCCCAAGGGATAGGGTAACTTTGAACAAGGAACTTCCACATCAAGAGGAGGGCAAACCCCAGGGAGGGGCCCTATATTCTAGCCCTGGGAATGAGACCTTCAGGTCTGAAAGGGATCTGGGCAGCACTACAGAGCAGCCTCCACAGTGCATGGTATCGTGAAGTGACAAACTAATGGAAAAGTGTTTGCATCCTTTACCTTGACTCCTCCTTAAATAGCCAGTTGGATTAAAAATCATGAAAATCCATGTATGATTTCATACTAATTTGCATCTAACATACAAAAAACATGATTTCCTGCTCTCTTCTAGTGAGTGAGAAACTGAGGGTGCACCATATATACATAACATGAGGCTAACAAGAGAACTAGAAGCCATTACCCATGGCCTCAAGAAGGATCAGGTACTGTCAACCTGCCTTGTCACAGGATGTGCATTGGGCTATGTTGGCAGCAGCACAAATAGCTTTATACTGACCCAAATCACAATGCTTTAACACTAGGCTCTCAGAAACGTTCACTTTTACACCCATACTCTCATATGCATTTGCAAGAAGGTGGGTCCAGATGGGGCAGCAGCTAGTGCCACAAAGATGAACTGCCTGCCCTGCAGGAAGGCCCAACCTAGAACCTGGAATTGTTAGCACATTCCTTCTGCCATATTGATATGACTCACCAGAGATAAGAAGGGAGGCAGATGCAGCTAAGCTAGTTCTGTCCACTGAGAGGCTAGGAATAGTGGCACCCCAAAAGCAGTGAACACAACTAGTACCTAAATTTTGGTTTCTAAATACCATTTTCTGCAAAAAGGAACCTATCTTTCTTGGAGAAAGGGTGGATTCCAGGACTAAGGGAAAGTACAAGATGAGCCTGAAATATCTGTAGAAGTGGGGAGGAAGGAAGGAAGGGAGGAAGGAAGAGGGAGGAAGGGAGAAAGGGAGGGAGGAGGGAGAGAAGGAGGGAGAAATAGACCTAGAAGAGTCCCTGGTGCATAGTGGAAGCTCACCTTTGCTGAATTAATTAATTGAAAATTAGGTTGTAAGTCAGTTTACTGCAAAAGGATTAAGATAGTGATTCTACTCCCTGACAATGTAATATCATTAAGTAAAACTGTTTTATATCAAAAATTTCCTTTTATGGAAAATGTGCAATCATATTTTGTTAAACAAGTCTAGTGATACTGAGGGGGATAAGGATCCACAGTGAAAGGGCATGGTAATGTTTATAAAATTCCCCCAAAGTAAAAATTTCAGTGGAAAATAAATGTTTATAAATTAGAATAATGCAGACTGGAATAATTATCTGGGAAAGCAGCCTATATTTGGACATGACAAATAAGTCTTATAGGTCATGGAATGAGTTCTCTTATGTTTTTCCATTCTAGATGGCTTGAAATTTAATGTCTACTCAAATGTCTAAAACTATAAAACACCATCTAAAATAAGTTTTCCAAATTCCATTTCACTTCCTTCCTGAAACATAAAAAAAGAGGAAAGAGATGTTTAATCCCAAGAGATTTGACTCTTTGGTGTTTTATTAAAATAATAAATCTAACTACAATAAAAAGTTTTAAATTGCATATCTCAATTTAAAAGTGTTTTGCAGGGGCCCCTGCATGACTCAGTCACTTGAGCGTCTGACTCTTGGTTTTGGCTCAGGTCATGATCTCATGGTTCGTGGGATGGAGCCCCACGTGGGGCTCTGTGCTCACAGTGCAGAGCCTGCTTAAAATTCTCTCTCCCTCTCTCTCTGCCCCTCCCTTGCTCACACACTCTCTCAAAATAAATAAACTTTAAGAAAATAAATAAATAAAAATAAAAGTCTTTGCAAAATCATTTCCAAACATGGATTCTTCTGCTTCTCAGAGCAGTCAGATTGGAGCTTACAGCTGGCTTGCCAGAACAATTTTATGGTTTAGCAAAGAATCATCTGGGCTTTGCCCTGGTAAGAGTTCCAAAAACGTTCAGTCTAGGCTTGAATTACCAGAGCCTTGGCACCAATGCCATATTAATAGTCAAATACCATCATCTTTCCCTTTAATCAATTTCAGAACTTTTTAAAAATAGTAATCCCTTAGCTGTCAAATACTGTTGGGAAAGACTTTTAAATAGTGGTAGGAGAAATCTCTGAAGAAAATTGGAACAAAGAAGAATTTCTCTAAGAAAAGAAGAGAAGGTAGAGGAGAAAAGTCTGGCTTTCTCTTCTAAGGACCAACAGACTCCATAATTCCTTCAGTTTCTGTATCAGTGAGACTCTAAACCTTTTCCAGGTGATATTAGAGGCATTTTCAATTTCAGGTCCAAAGATTCCCACCAAGCTCCTATAATTTAGAACCTAATTCACTTCTGACCCCATAGTGAAACCGTGAAACAGTTTTCCTCTGGGCATTAAAATAAAAGATTAATATGACAAATATAATTTTGCTATTGTTGACATCCTCCCTAGCAGCATCGAAAGGACTCCTTAAATCCCTGTTCACTTCCAAGTGGCAGTCTTCCAAAGTGTATTGTGCTCCTTTCTGCAGGCTCTTTGCAAGGACTTTATGTCCACATATGTAACATTTATGTCATCTGTTACATCTTTTGAAGAATTTTCCAAATGTGAGCCTTCTTTACTACACAATACTCCTTTAAGATCAAACATTTCATAACTAACTTTTAATCTCTCCCTAGAAGCACAAATAGCTCTGTTCTTCATATTAGGAAATTATGCCACTTGAAATACAAACTATCCAAATTACAAGCCACCAGTATTCATGAAGTACTTGCTGTGTGTCTACACATCTACTTCTTGCTGTTGGGAATACCAAAAAAGGTACCCCCCCCCTTAAAAATCCCTAAAACATAGTTGAAGATACAAGTAAAAAACACAGGATGGTAAGTGGCAGAATGCTAAGTTACTGTAAGTGCAACAGAGTCGGGGAGGGGGTCCCAAAAAGTTATCAAAGCTTTAAGTTGTCAGAAAAAGCTTTCTGGAAGATGTGGGCCTGGAATTGGACTCTGAGCAGCAGTATATGGAGAAGGGAGGTAGACAGAGCATCCCTTTGTCTGGGAAGGCAGAGCCATGGGAGAAGTCTGGAAAACAGTAAGGACTGTAGTAGGTAAGATGGAGAAGGAGAGGTAGAGGTGAGTATGCTCAATATGCGGGGACAGCCAAGAGGCAGGTCCCTCCCAGCCAACCCAGAAAATGGAGACCCAGACAGGGGCTGCTGGGATGGGCCCTGTGGCTGCTGGCAAAGTGAGTGGTATAGACGTGAGGAAGCCAACAACACAGGCAAACCAGCCACAGGCCAGAAGGAACTGGGCACCGTCGCTTCCTGCCCACAGCTGCACCCATGCTCCAGAATTGCTTCTTGCTATCTTCATCTCCTTCCTTCAGCCAGTAACTTTTCTCCCTTCCCATTAACCACTCATGGCCATGCCAGTGAATGTGCTCATAGAATAAGGAGAAGAGTAGTCCACACCATTTTACTCACATCCTGCCCGATCCTGATCAGTTTCTTGACTAACACACTTCGGAAGCAGCGAGAGTCTGCACCTGCACAGAGCACAGGAGGGTCATGCTGCTGTGATGGCTGCACCTTGACATTTGCCCCTGTGCAGATGGACACAATTTGATGCAGATTCACTGGCTACTTTGCAGGTCATTACAACTTTGATTCCAGTTCATGTCACCTGTTCAACTCAGCAAGAAGAGACTTCACAAAGTGTGGCTTAAAGAGGCTAATAATCCTGGACTTACCTCATCCCTTCCGCAGGACCAGCTCCCAACTACTGACTCAGTTGTCCTGCTCTCCACTTGGTCTTTTAGCTTACCCTCTGCACACTCCTCTTCTCTGCCTGAAACTAGCCACATCTACTTCTTCCGTGCTCCCTACATGCACCCAGGACCATGGTGAGGAGAGAAGGGCCAAGAGGAAAGCCAGCATCTACATAGCTGCCTGCTTGAATCCTCAAGAGGACCTGGGGGATATTTGTCCCTGCAGTTGGAGAGAGGAAGCAAGCCCTCTGTTCTTGCTGTGGTTTGTGCTCAAAGGTGCCTGGACCAAAGAGGAGAACATGATGCCCCCATCTCTCCTCTACTTGAACACCTGCCACAACCTCCCTCTACCCTTGACCTACACCACTTGCCAACCAGAATCCCTGAGTAATTTCAGAATCAGTTGACAATTGTGAAAGTTGGCCACAGGATGAAGCCCATGTGCCCTCTCAGAGCTAGGACTTTACACATGCAAGAGCCTCCCTAGACCCCGGACTGCCAGACTGGCCACAGCCCAGCCCAGGAATGCTGAGAGCTCCATCACGGCATGAGAGCAAGTTCTTGCTTTGCTCACCTGGACTTGGTGTTGAGTTGGCATTTGCAGACACTGCCTTTGCAGACATTCCACTGCAGTAGGTGTTGAAATGGACAAATAATTATTTAGAACAAATAAAATAAACCATCTCCTATGCAGCCTACTTACTTTCAGAGTCCTTCATGCCTGCTCTGCTCTCAGAGTCAACCCCCGTTGACTGAGACGCATCCTACAAACCACAGAGACCCATGAAAAGGGCATGAAGGTTGGTGACTAAGGACAGGCCAATACGGTTACGTTCATTTTAAAAGTGCTTATGACCAGGCGAACGCATAAAGAAAGAAGATTAGAGTCACATTTTTATAACCGAAGAATGCTTCCTGCCTTGAGTGTGACATCCACCGGGGCTGGCAGCTCTAGGGGCTCCTTGGGTGCTCTGACAAGGTGCCCCAGGTCTGCATCTGAGCGTCCTTCTGATGTGGTGGCTCTTAGTTCTAGCGTGAAGGCTCAGAGGAGAGCCCTCTGTCCACCTGGGCACAAGAAGTGAATGAAAGAGGAGCTAAAGAGGGAGGAGAAACAAAGGAAGAGGAGGGGCAGAAGGAACAAGTGAGGGGACGGCTAAGTGAAAACAGTGAGAGGATGAGCAGCAGAGGGATGAGAAGGGCAAATGCGAAGTGTCTGTGTGTTGTTTGCATTGTTACTGGACGTACACACTGAAAACTTCGAAAGTTGCGTACTGTACCTACTAAAGGTACAGTAGGGAAAATGAGTTGTTACCTGTGGACCAGAGAGACGAGGAACCCGTCTCTGAACCCAGGTCAGAAATCCTGGCGGTAGGAAAAGACGGACAATTCCCTGGAGATGCCAGAGTAAGAAAACAGTCCAGTGACCTGGGGACACAGCAGATTAACTAAGATTCCCCCTTGAGAGATTGATTCCCAGGTGGAGGCGCTGAGTCCCACACAGCTGGTCCCTGTACCTTGCCTCCAGGAGCCTCTACCCCTAAACCAACCCTCAGCCTGTCCTGATCTATTCTTCCAGGTGACACCCTTCCCCCAACAACAGCCCGACATCTCCCTGGGGTTGCAGGTGAGTGTCTCTGCTCAGACAGGCCAGCCAGCATAGCAAAGGACATCTCCTGGGAGAAGATGGGCTATGCAAAAAAGCTGGGACTTCAGACACATTTTCCTACCAAAAGTTTATTATGTATGGTGATATTACACAGTACTATCAGCCTGGCTTTTGGTTGCCATTCAAGTCTTTTTTGGTACAGTTTGCTTCACTGAACTTTTTTCACAACAATATCATATGTTCTCTCAAATTTTCACCTTAACTGATTCATGATAAGAATAGCCTATTTACTGTCCTTGGTGTCCTTCTCACCAACTTGTGTTTTATACCTGCTTCTTGGGAAATTTAAACAATGTAAGGACAAAGCTGGAGATGGATGGATGTGTGGATGAATGGACGGATGGACGAACATATTGATGAACAGAGTGTGCCTGCCAATCAAAACAAGGAATTAGAGAAGGAATCCAGGAGGGGAAGGCCTGTAAGAGTTTTCTAGACATTCATTTGGAAAGAAATACATTTTTTTTAATTTTTTTAAATGTTCATTTATTTTTGAGACAGAAAGAGACAGAGCATGAATGGGGGAGGGTCAGAGAGAGAGGGAGAACAGAATCTGAAGCAGGCTCCAGGCTCCGAGCTGTCAGCACAGAGCCTGATGTGGGGCTTGAACTCACAGACCGTGAGATCATGACCTGAGCCGAAGTCCGATGCTCAACTGACTGAGCCACCCAGACATCCCAAAATACATTATTTTCTAAATCACTTTGAGTAGGTTAAATGATTTTTGTGTGCTACCACCCAAGAGGTAACTACCCTGTATTTCATTGTATGAGAAAAAATTAGTGTAAACTATGAGTTTAATTATTAGTTTTTTTAAAAAATGAAGAATGTTGGGTGTAGAGCTTATGAGGGATAAGAATAAGGAGAGAGACCACTGTGGGGGATGACCACAACACTCCACATAAGAAATGCCAGTGGTTTCAACGTGTTAGTGGCAGAAAAGATGGAGAGAAATGGAAATCTCTGAAAAATATTTAAGAAATATAAAGAAAGTTCTCAATAATGGAGAACTGGATGTCTCCATCCAAGAGAGCAAGAGCAACGAGTATAAGATGAAAATAAGTCTTCGAAATGGGAAACACTCAACAAGAAGCAAGTTTGTAGGAAGGAGAGAAATAATAAAGTTGCACTTTTATTCATTAAGATTTACCCATCTGGGGGACATCCAAGTGGAAACGTTCCCTAAAGCACTGGACATTTGATTCTGTAACTCAATAAGAAAACTTCCTGATAAGAAATAATAGATTTAAGAGTCATCTGGTTTTAGAGGATAACTGGAGTCATTAATGGAGGAGATGGTCTGTGGAATGTAGTGTCGAGTGGGAAATGAAGTCTAGGGGGATTCCTGAGAAACACCTACATTTAAGGGACAGATAGCTCCCAAAGGATACTAAAGGGAGGCAGCCAAAGATATAAGAGAGAAATCAGGAGAACTGATTTCCATGGAAGCCAAAAAAAGAATGTGTTTAAAGAAAGGGGGCAGAGTCAAAGATTTCTTCTAGAGGCAAAGTAAGACAATGTCTAAAGAATGTCCATGGAACTGAGCAAGAATTCT
Source organism: Acinonyx jubatus (assembly GCF_027475565.1). Lineage (NCBI taxonomy): Eukaryota > Metazoa > Chordata > Mammalia > Carnivora > Felidae > Acinonyx > Acinonyx jubatus. The sequence goes on along the minus strand of NC_069385.1, from coordinate 5,654,365 downwards.
TGCTCTTGGGAAGAGCAGTTTTCACAGAGAAAGAGAACAGAAGCCAGATTGCAATAATCAAAACACTAAATGAGACATGGTGAAGAGAACAAGTGTAGGCAACTCCTTCAAGAAACTTAGTTGTAAAGAGGATAAAGGGCAAATTTCAATAGCGTTTTGTGGATAGGGAGAGATATGTTGTTGGTTTTAAAATGAAAAAGATATGGGGCACTTGAGTGGCTCAGTCGATTCAGCATCCAGCTCTTGATTTCAGCTCCAGATCATGCACGATCTTGTGGTTCATGGGTTCAAGCTCCATGCTAGGCTCTGCGCAGAGCCTGCTTGGGATTCTCTCTCTCTCTCTCTCTCTCTCTCTCTCTCTCTCTCTCTCTCTCTCTGTCTCTCTTTCTCTCTCTCTCAAAATAAATAAATAAACTTTAAAAAAATAATAAAAATGAAATGAAAAAGACATTACCATGTTCAAATGAAGATATAAGCTCCATGAAACTGAGGATACAAAAGAGAAAGGAAATAATCTATTCAATGAAGAATCTATTCCCTGAAGAGATGGGAAGACATGGCTGGAAGTACATAATAGGAAAAATTTGTCCGAAATTAGAAGGGGCTCACCTCTTCCATCTTAATAGGAGAAAAGAGGGCAGGATGGATGTTTCCGGCATGGTCTGAGCACTGTAAAAGTACCACATTTCCTGTTGCTCTACAGTTATACCCAAGACCTGTAGTATTTTCCCAGTTATATTCTACTGATAGTCCTGAAGTGTATGAGTATATTCCACCTCCATTAATTAACCATGGTATAACCTTCTGAGGACAGAGGCTCAATTAAAATAATTTCCCACTTTCTTCGTTGTTCATAGCCACCCCCCACCAAGATACTTGATAGTCATAAAACATCACTTGAGCAAGTGGAGGTGGTTTCTGTGACTAGAAAATTTATGTCTCAACAGCATGGTTCTCATTTCCATAGCATGAAATATCTGCTTCCAAATTCCTCAAGATCCTCCTCCTTTGAGATGGGGCTTTCTTTATTGCCATCCCATGTCATTCATACTTTGTGTTAGCATCCATAAGCCTGCAAAGAAATGGCATTCTTAAAATATAATCTCTTGCCAGAGCCAAAGGGAAATTATTAGAAATATCACATTTTTTAAATATATTTGTCTCTGGAAAATGTTCTCAGTTCCATGAGGTTTCAATATCAATATTACAGAGATTTGTTTTTAAATTTTCAAAATTTCCATACTATTCCCCACAGGGACCCTTAAAGTGTACAGTTTCCTTTTTAAAATTCTGCCCTCAGCAAGCCAATTTAGTTTGGTTTGGTGTTTTAGTATTGTCAAATATTGCTTAAAAGGAAGAGGCTTTAGGAAAACGTACAAACTTTTTGCTTTCCCAGTGATAACTTGTGATAGAACTGATCTCCATTTACTTATGTAACTACAAATGTCTTTTTATAATGCTGCCTATATGAAAGCAGTACTAACTGCAAGGTACTTGGGAACTATGATGGGTTATACCACACAGAGTACTATACAAATGTCAGGGCTTAGTAAGGTAAAAGTTGGGGGGATGGAGGCACCTTGGTGGCTCAGTCAGTTGAGCATCCAACTCTGCATTTCAGCTCAGGTCATTATACCAAGGTTGTGGGATCAAGCCCTGTGTCAGACTTCGCTGGGAATGGAGCCTGCTTAAGATTTTCTTTCTCTCTCTCCTTCTGCCATTCTCCCCAACTTGCATTCTCTCTCTCTCTAAAATAATAAAATAATAATAATAATAATAATGTAAAAGTGGAACCACTGTTACCCTCTCATCTACCAAATTCACTGAAAGCAAATGCAGTTTTACCACCAGGTAGGTTTCTTAAACAACACTACCCTTCTCCACTCCTTCTAGCGCCATCTTGAACTCACCTTCTCCTCCCATGTACTCTTTCAGTTATCTGTAATTATGATTTATTTGTGTATATTTATGCTTTTTTAGCTTTTTCACCCTTTCAGAAATTAATCTTTGTGACCAAAGAAACTGAGTTGAATCTCTTGTATGTATTCCTAAGCATAGGTATATTTTGAGCACTCCACAAATATTTGTCTACTGACTAGTTGAAGATTTAATCTTAACTATATGCAAATGAGATTCATCTTATTTTCTAACACAGATTGGTTGGTAGTATAGCTGTTACATAAAATTTTGAGCGTTTGTCCACCCCCAGGAGAGTAAGTGGCCATAATCAATTAAAATTGTCTGCTGTAGAGACTTCAGGGGCAGTGAGGGGATGTAGGGAATACACAAACCTGTGCCAAGTATTTGACATCTGTTTTTCAGGGGATATTGAATAGTTGTTGGATTATAGATAAAAGCATTTTAAGATATAATAAAGATAGGATAATAATTAGTTAGCATGATGAATTTAAACAGCCTTAAATATGTGATACGTGTTTGGTTGGTTGTTTGGAAGATTTGGTTGGGGTTGGGGGAGGTGGTGAATATTTTCCATCTCTTTAGTCTGACTAATTTTTGGTCACACAACCATTTCATAAGATTATATTGGGATTGTATGCATCCTGGTTTACAGTAGTTTTATTTTCTTGATGGACATAATCTTATATAAATGGATTTGTGTCTTGGTGAATATTTTCTATACAAACATTTTCTACCAATGTAAATAATTTGATTAGAAGTTATTAAGTAGAGAGAAATCTAGTTTTATTTCCTTGTTTCTTTTGCTTAAGTGAAACAAAAATGCTCATCTTTTATTGAGAATGAATGCAAGATCAACAATAACCTTATTTTTTAAAATAATAATTTTCTTAAGACATAGTGAGTTGGAATGGTGTCTTTGTCCTTACAGTTACTGTGTCTAAAGCCACATTTCTGTTCTCATAAGATAGTTCCTGTGAAAAGAAATTGAAGGGCTGTAAATTATATTAGTGTAAAGTCACAAATTAATCACTTTCTAACCTATTTTCTCTTGAAAACTCTTTGTAGAAATCTGCCACAAAATGCCTCATACCATTCAATTTTATAGGTTATTACTGTATGTTTTGCTTGGTATTCTAATCCAAGTCATTAGGAAAAGGTTGTAGTTCCCAGCTACCATTGTCCTGCTTGACATCAATAAGAAGATGCTTTATTTATATTATCCAGTGTTATTTATTCCCTCCACAATGTATATGCATTTCATATTCTACTAAAATCCCTGGGGCCTTTCATTGATCACTTAAATGAAGGATATGCCTTAAGGAACAGCTGTGGAAGATAGTTTTATCAAACCTTTTATGTAAGATTGCAGCTATATTTCCATTTGGGTTAATTGAATAAGAAAATGTTTGATGATGGTATGGACTAACATCAGAATTAACTTTACTCTGCAATTGATTTAATGACCAAAATTGTTCATATGCCTATTGTTTAAGAATGTATTATATTTCAAATGAAACAAAGACTGTCATTGCCCCCTCTTTTATTCCATTATACTACACATGAAAATATGTATTGATTTAGGAAAATATCTCAACAGGAGAGTTTTATAAAACAGTAAGCAATTAAATGCAATCAATTCCAGAGTTAAAACTCACCTTTTACATACAAATATTCGTGCTAGTTTAATTGAATCTGTCACCTACAATGGTATCACATTTGGGGAGAAGGATTTAAACATGAGTGCAGCACAGAATTTGGATCTAGTTTGTATGAAAGGAAGTTTTTTAAAGTGCTGACATAATGAAAGAAGAAGTGATGTGACAGATTCTTTCTGCTCTCAGTTCCATCTGAAGAAGTCCTTTTTCCCTAGTGTACCATACAGGGCATTTGAGCCAGGTGACCGCTGGCAGTCTCAGAACAAAGAAGAAACACTTCCAACACCCATCATCAAGGACTTCCACAGTCTCAACTCTTACACTTTGAATAACTCCTCTTTGAGTTCTATTGACTTTAATCTTCAGTTTTTTCAGTGTTATAGAATGGAATATTTAGACTCCCCAGAAAATTCCTCTCATGTAGAAAGCTCTCCCACCCAAAAAAAAGGTCTCCCCAAATGTTAGCTCTTCAGTATTTCTATCAATCACTCTTTCTTCTTTGTCTTTCATGCTTCAGTGAGACCGTCTCCTAATACCTCAACATCACTTTCGATTTGTAATCATTGATAAGATTTATTGCTCTTTACCAATAGAAGTGAGTTTCATGAACAAAAAGATAGTGTTTGTCTGTGTCTGTGTCTCCAAAAATTGGCCTAGTGGTCAGCACCTAGTGTGTGCTAAATATGTTTATTAAATCAATTGAAAGATAGCTTTTCAAATTTCAGATCTAAATCTCATCACCTAGACAATGACTTAAAACAAAACAATGATTCTTTTTGCATATTTTCCTCATTTATAAAATGAGACTAATAAGATCTCTCTGGGTTGTGATGACCAAATAAAGTAATAGTTGAGTTGCAAAAATATTGTTATCTTTCTAGCTTCACATAGGAGGAATTCTGTCAAGACATTCTACATGTCTGACTGGTGTACTCTTATGCCTTGTTGACATTCAGCAGATACTGCCTGCCTGCTGGAATAAGTCTTCTTTCATTATAATCTTCTTAAGGCACTTGCTTGTTCTCTTGATTTCAAGGACTACCTTCATAAAAGGAAGACCCTCCAAGATCTACACTTTGGTATTTGGTCACTAACGTCTCCCCAGATTCATGTCTGTAAGAATTACAACCAAGAATCCTTAATTGGACACCTTGCTCCTTCTGTGCCCTAACATTAAATGTCTGTCCCATCAACTCCTTATCCATCTTGCCATTAGGAGATGGAGTGCACACAGCCTGAGGACCATCACCCTTTCTTATTTTACACCCACACTACACGCACGTCTGTGCTCTCCCACACATGGAATGTGCTTGTGAATCGTCAGTGGTTCCAACTGGACTAAATCAAGGGCTTCTGCTAGGCTTTTGTTTGGTGAGTGGGACCCTGGGTGGGGAGATGACAGAGTGGGGAGGAAGTGTTGGGAGAAGATTGAGGTGCGGGTTAGACTCTGTTAAGAGGACAAGGAAGCTCTGATACGGAAAGGAAATTTAAGAAAAGGGGCAGAAATATCTTTCTAAAGTTTGGGAAAAGTTTGGTTATTTGAAATACAAAGCACTCTATGACCTACCTCGTGAAGCCTTCCACAAATTCCATAATTAAATATTTAATGCTTACTTTTGGTGTTGAATTTGGGGTCTGTAGTGAAGAAGGGTGAGGTCAGGGGTGATGGAAGAGGCCGGGTCAAACACATCCAGCTGCCTATCAACATCCATTGCTTCTCTGACCGGTGGTGCTTATTAGAATCATCTGGGGGTTCCTGGGTGGCTCAGTTGGTTAAGCATCTGACTCTTGGTGTTGGCTTAGATCATGATCTCATGGTTTGTAAGTTCAAGCCCTACTTTGGGCTCTATGCTGATGGCTCAGAGCCTGCTTGGAATTCTGTCTCCCTCTCTCTGCCCCTTCCCCAGTCACTCCCTAGCTCGCTCACTCTCGCTCTCTCTCTCAAAAATAAATACATAAATATTTAGAAAAGAATTGTGGCACCTGAGTGGCTTAGTCGGTTAAGTATCTGACTCTTGATTTGGCTCAGGTCATGATCTCACAGTTCTTGAGTTCAAGCTCCATATTGGGCTCTGTGCTGACAGTGCAGAGCCTGCTTGGGATCCTCTCTCTCTCTCTCTCTGTCTGCCCCTCCCCAATTTGCGCTCTCTCTCTCTCTCTCTCTCTCTCTCTCTCTCTCTCAAAATAAATAAAGAATAAACTTAAAAAAAAAGAATCATCTGATTCCTCTCCCTCCTCTGACACCACCCTCACCAGTCACCCGGGGCTGACTCTGCCCGTGTAATACGGCTCATAATCTCCCCTCTTTGGGCTGTATTCTCAGTTTGATGCAGATTAATAATCTTAAATACTTCTTTTTCCAGTTTTTGCTCCTGCTTTGCTTTTTGGCACTTACAAGGTCAGTCTTCTTTAGATATAAAAAACACACAGCCTAGAACTCTTTGTTCTCTTATCCAACAATGGATGTGCACTCCTGGCAGGTGGTACCATACTGGAGGTACACAGCACAGGAGAAAGGACCAAAGAACATTTCTGCAACCAAATCTCAGCTCTGACCCCACTAGTTGGGTGTCTTGAGCAAGTTACTGCTCCTAAATAAACCGGATGCTATAGCAGGTTTTCTTCACAGCCTGTAAGTTGGGGTTTTCTCCTTTTATTCCTTTGCCATGTAGGTATTCATGTTCTAGAAAGATCTCTCATGACATGTATTTGAAATTTTACAAAAGAAAAAGTTGAATTACTTTTTTAATGTTTTCTAATTCCCTGGGAAAAGCAACTTAAGAATGTCTTTGATATATTTATATGCCAATCTTCCTTCAATTCTAATGGAAATTACATATCAAATTGATGTTTGATATTTTTAAGCATACTTTCTAGTCAAAATGGTTTTTTTTATGTTTATTTTTGAGAGAGAGAGAGAGCATGCACAAGAACAGGGGAGATGCAGAGAGAGAGAAGGAAACAGAGGACCCAAAGTGGGCTCTCCGATGACAGCAGCGAGCACTATGTGAGGCTGGAACTCGAAAACAGCAAGATTATGACCAGAGCCAAGTCATATGCTTAACTGCTTAACCACTTAACTGACTGAGCCACCCAGGCACCCCTAGTGAAAAGGTTTTATACACCATGTCAATTTCATTAATTCAGTCAGGGAAGAAAAGGCGATAGCTAGTGTTGAACCAATACATTGCAAAAACTTCATATAAATTTATATATTCTCACTGGGGGAAAATCAAAAAAATATCCAACTGGATGTTTTTGACACGATCTCACTTTATCTTCTCAAGCCTTTATTGGATTTTCACATGAAGAAAACCAGGAAGGATTATAGGTTAGAATATAAAACAAAGTCTTTAACTTTACGATTATTCCAACTTCTAACAGAAAAAAAAGTGTGTGTGTGTGTGTGTGTGTGTGTGTGTGTGTGTGTGTGTGTGTGTACAATGTACCATCCATCCATGATTTAGCTGTTTCCTTATGGGGATAATGTAGCCAGGGCTCCACACAGCTTTCTCAGGTGGCTCTCAATCTGACATGACATGGGAGGGGGGACTGGTGGGCTGTCCAGTAAGGCACAAAGAAGGACGAGCCAGTATCTAGAGAGCCAGGGCAGTTAGGGAGCCACTGCCCGGAATTGGCCAGATCTGGGGAGAGAGTGAGGAGCCACCATAAAGTTGAGTCTAAGTGGCTGCATGTGAGTAATCTAAAGTAAGGTGCATGTTTATATCCTTTGAATGAGAGTAAGGTGAGGGACTGTGTCTACAACCAGTCAGGAACCAGAAAGGATAAATGGGGGGATGGGGGGGGTAAAAGCTTAGACATGCACATAAACCCGGAGATGGGGGCAATGAGGACACCATTGCAGAAGATCTTGATTCCAAGTTGGAGCTTAGAATGTCAGGATTCTGACAGCCATCTGTGAATACACATGGTGGGAAAACGAGGGAAGGGCAGAGGTGAGGGAGGATTCTGATTCGGAAGTAACAAAATGTTATTGCTTAATTGGTTTATCCAAGGTTAAAAGACTTTTCTTAAACCATATTATGTTACCCAAAGCTCTAAACGCTTAACTTTGAGTTGTAATTTGTGACTGTTTTCATCCGGGCAACAAAAGATGTGGGATCAGAAGTCAGAAAATTAAATTAGGTTCATTCACAACCAAAGGTCTTTTCTCCCGCCCTGTGGGACCTGCCGAGTCAAAATTTCATCTCCCTTCTCCTTGCAGCATTTTTAGGTAAAGGATAGTCATCTGATGAACTGCACTAAAAGCTAATCACTAACAGACATAGCAGCACCCACACTATTCTATTAATTAATGCCGATGTGTGTTGTGCATATAACAAATGCAAATTACCTAAGGGGGCAACATCGATTTTTTTTCCCCTCATGCCTTCCTCAGTGCAATTCAGATGCATTTGGAAAGCGCCACTTGGTGATGGGTAGATTGTAATCATTGTAGCATTTTCCTCTTGATTTATAAGGCTCAATTCCTTTTTTCAGTTATTTGAAATGTCTTCCCTAATAAAAGACCAAAGAGACAGTATTTTTAGCATCAGACACAGAAGGGTGATATGACAATATAAAAATTTCCTATGATCTAGCAAACATTTAACAAATAAGGAAAATGAGGATTGCTTATCCAATGTGTTTTGGCCTCGATAGATTTGATTAATAAGGCAACTAGAAAAATTAAATATGGATAAGCCACAGCACCTTTAGAATGCTTAACAGATTACCGACTTGTGTCATTCATAGCAACAAATGTTTTCAGGCTGAAAGAAAAAAAAATGTTTTTTCATTTTACTGGAGGAGAAGATGATGTCTCCAAATATTACAGGGAATTACTTCTTTTGTGTTCAAATGAATTCAAACCTAAACCAACATTTAAATAGGCTTCAATCATGAATTGCAAATTGCAGTTGAAATGAGCATTGTTTTGCTGATAGTTTAGTCTGAAAACAATTGTCTTTTTCCCTACTAATATAGTGCATACTTGATTAAGTGGGTTTGGTTTTTGGTTTTTTTTGTTGTTGTTTTGGGGGTTTTTTTTGGTGGGGGTGGGGTATTTTTTTTCTTAACAAGCCAATATTTGAATAAATGAATTAACCCAGGGAGACCAGCCGAGGTCCTGACCCAAGTTTGACTTTTCTCTGTACAGAAGTGTCATCCGGGAGCCTTCGTTCCTATGGTGGTAGCGTCCGGTGCCCTTGATTGCACTCCGTGTTTGGGAGCCACGATCCTGTCATTAACAAATGTCCCTAACACCAGAGTCTCACTCAGGCTCCACAGCTGTCTGTAGCTGACACTGCCACGCACAGTCACTGCAAAGACCTGAGTGTCACAGGGCAAGGAACCAGCACGTGCTTGGCACAAACATACGCCTTCAGTAAAACTCTGTTAAGGAGACTGTATTTGTCTTCTATAGACATACCCAAGAATGCGCTTGCACTCACAGGTGTATTTGTAAGTTATACTCCTAGACTCTCGAGGCACTGTCCGTGTTTGTCAGGAGATATCTGTAAGATGAGATAGATAGTTGGACTCCACACGCACACACGCACACACGCACACACCCGTACAGGGGCAGGAGCGCACGTCATGGTCCCCAGGCACTGTCTCACCCAGCCCTGTGGTCTCCTGGGAGTTCTGGACATGGTCCTGTGTGTTCATTCTCTAACATTGCTAAAGATGCTTCGAGACCAAGGAAACTTGAGTCAAAACCTGAAATCTTGACTTGATTGAAATCTTGTTGTATCTAATTTAGAAGAAAATAATTGCCTTAATTGTTGCTGTTGAAAAGAGAGAGAAATTTATTCTGGGAGTTCAAGACCCAGCTGTTGAGACTTAGTAAGCGAAGACACAGGACCCATCTCGTACTGGCCAAGTACACAGGGCCTGTGGTTCATGTTAAAAACTAAATGTGGTCAAACAGAGCACGCAGAGACTAAGCAGACATTTACGAATATAAAAGTACCTAACAAAGCATTCTTACGTTTGTGGTCTCTAATTTGATTATACCGTAGGCTTTTTCTGCAGCCACTTTTGTGTGTTCGTTCGGTGATTCACAAAGATGAATGCTTTCGGTACCATGTTTGATTGCATTTCGCTCAAGACTGAAGTGTCTTAATCTCTAATAACGTCTTTATTTTACTTTGTAGACCAGGGTAAGGCAGTTCACTTGACAGCATTCATTCAAACTGTTTTCAGTAGGTTTTTTTTATTCTTTGTTGGTTTTGGTTTGGTTTAGTTTTGCTTTTCCTGAAAGGAGGACGCCTTCCTTAGATCTCTTCCTTAATTTTTGCAGTTACATTTCGTTTTGGTAGGGCTGATTTATGGCACTTTTCTATATGAGCCTAACCAAGGATCTATCCTTGGATCATCCAGTGTTTTCTGTAATATTCTGTAATATTGGACCAAGGGGACTTAAAATGGACACGTGAAGTGCACACTGTAGGCATTGAAAACATAGTGCAGCCCTTTGCTCTTGTACAAATAGTGTGAGAACCCCTCTGTCATAGGAACGACCTGGCTGCCTTTGTCGTGGGCTTCCATTTACAAAAGGAATTCCTTATTGCTTGTGCTCTGTGTTTCAGAAAAGAATGCTTGATGCTATCTATATTTCATCCCACAAGGTCCCATCTGATCAGTTCAGGAGCAGTGAGGCTGAATCCAGCCCTGGAAATTACAAGTCCCACCAACTATTGTGACTTTAAGTACCTAATTTAGGAGGACTACGTGAAATACTGCTTTGCTTCTCAAAATATCTATCCTCTGAAAGTACCAACCCATTCAGTTGCCAAGCTGATTCTTCATTTTGATGTCATCTTTTGGGAGAGTAAAAGGGAACAGTGCAAAAATGAAGGTTTTTCAAACACAAATGAAGCCAGAACTGGAGATTTTGACGTCGGTAAACATTACAGCCACGAAGAAATCGCAGAGCTGTAAAAGCTGCGGAGGTTTTAATAGAGGAAAATACATTCTGTTACCTTTTGTTTTTACTAACTCGGTGACACAGAAGCTAGCCGCCCTCTGTGTGAGTGAAGGAGATAGACAAGACATCCTCCCTTTCTGCCACGTGCTACCATCACCATTTTTGACAGTGTGATCTTTAAGTCAGTTTCTATTTCTGAGACTAAACTCTTCAACAAATAATATTAATTTTGAGCATTTCATACATTTAAAACTAATTCAAAATGAAGTAAGACAAGAGATTACAGTAATTTGTTTTTACTTGAAGATGCCTCACATGCATTCAGTCGCAGATTATTATGCCCTTATCTTTTAAAGTCCACTCTGGGAACATTTTTTAACTTAATTCTACACTGTAAACTATCACTCTTTCAGAAACATACAATTCTATCAGAATTATAATTGTAGCCTAAAGATAAATTTAATTTAGTTGGGGTGCCTGGGTGGCTCAGTCGGTTAAGCATCCAACTTCAGCTCAGGTCATGATCTCGTGGTTCAGGAGTTTGAGCCCCGCATCGAGTTCTGTACTGACAGCTTTAGAGCCTGGAGCCTGCTTTGGATTCTGTGTCTCCCTCTGTTTCTGCCCCTCCCCAGCGTGCGCTCGCTCTCTCTCTCTCTCTCTCTCTCTCAAAAAAATAAATGAACATTAAAAAAACTTTTTTAAATAAAGATAAATTTAATTTAGCAAATTTAATTTAATCAGGCTGGATGCTTTTAATATTAATCAAGGAGAGGGAGCCTGGGTGGCTCAGTCGGTTAAGCATCTGACTCTTGATTTCGGCTCAGGTCATGATCTCACGTTGGTGAGTTTGAGCCCCGTGTCAGACTCTGTGCCTACAGTGCAGAGCCTGCTTGGGATTCTCTGTCTCCCACTCTCTCTGCCCCTCCCCCACTTGCTCTTCTTGCTCTCTCTGAAAATAAATAAACAGTAATATATATGTATGTATAAATCAAGGAAGACTCTAGTTAAGTACAACTTTGTTCATTCCAAAACAATCTACTCATGCCAGGCTTCTCTCTATGGTCTGGATAGCCATGTGTTAGTACAGCTGTAGGGACCATTATCAGGGAGGACAATGAATCAGAGGGCTAATAGAGTTCTACCCTCTGTCCTCTCCTAGTCTTTCTTTGTATCCTTTCCTTGGTGACCTCATTAAGTCTCCCCGCTTTCAACAGTGTCCATGCACTGATGCCCCGTACCTGACCCTGCTCCATGCTTCTAACACCTTAGTTCAGCCTACTAGTAAGTAGCAGCTTTGGGTGGCCAGTAGACGCCCCACTGAACGTATTTGAGACAACTCTTGACTTGCCCCTGGACATTTTCCACCCCCCATCTAAGTCAATGGGACCACCATCCACCCACTTACCAAGAACTGTAGAGTTACCTTGCAGCCTTCATTTCCTTTACCTCCTCATCCAATTTGATGGTAAAACTTCAGTGTTCTACTCCATTATCCGGGTGAATCTGGGTATTCCTAAGTCCTTCCACCAAAGCCTCTCACCTGGATTGCTACAATAACTTCTGAGAAGTCCCTCCGTTTTGACTACGATCTGTTCCCACTTCAGTAGCCAGAATGGTCTTTCTCAAAGTTAAACAAAATTGTGTTACTCTCCTGCTTTAAAATCCTCCAAGGATATCCCACTACATTTAGAATAAATTTCAATGTCCTTATCATTGCATGTAAGACGTAACATCATCTGGCCCTTACCTAATTCTTTGGCTACATCTCCTCTCTTTCTTATTCAGTATTCACTATTCAACATTCTCCCATTCCACCAGACATCTTAATTTCCTCACATTCCAAGCTGGCTCCTGCCTCTCTGCCTGGAACATTCTTACCTTCATTCTGTACGTGGCTCCTTTCTCCTCTTTATTCAGATTGCTGCTTAAGTGCCACCTTCTCATAGAGGCATTCTTTGACCATTCTATCTTAAGTAGGGATCCAGACCTATGGGCTCTGACACACTCTATCCGCATACCCTGTTTTATTTCCTTCATAATATCCACAAACATCTGAAATTTAGAATATTTGCAGTACATACACCTAGAATATTTATACATCTGTTTCCTTAGTAGTTGTAAGATTCAGCCAACTACAATGGCAGCACCATGAGAACAGGGAGTGCATCTTGTTCAGAGTTGCCCTCATTCCCAGAAGGTGCTCAAAAAAGACTTTTGAATGACTAAGTTAGAAACCCTCATTTACATAAAAATACTCATTCAGCATTTCTACATACTGATTTCTCCACATCTTTTCACAAAGGATTTAAAAGCTTTAAGCAAAAACATATACAAGAAAGGTCAAAAATAAAAATCTAGCACCAAAGAAAAATATATAGGCAAAAAAAAAAAAAAAAGTAAGATGCTCAGTTACAACATTTTCATGAGAAAGTAGCAAAGTAGGAAAGTATACTGTGCTTTAAGAGAACCAAACTTTTCCTAAGATTAAATTCTAACTGAAAGTTCTCCAGGGAGCTTTCACACAGTAAAGGACAATGTGCACAGCAATATTTGTAAAGCAAATGCAATGGTCCTTTTCAAATGGCTGGTTCTTTCATAATGGCCAAGGGCCCAAATTAAAATGCAATACAATGAAGGGGAATCATTAAGGGGCTGAGTTAATATGCTCCAAGAATATAGTATTCCGGTGTCCTTACTTGAACCAAGAAATGACTCTCTTCTAGAAAATTCACCTAATAACATAGTCAGCATTGTTTATTGCTAAGAATTAAGGTGATTTCAGTAACTCAATGAAAAATTGCATTCAAGAAATGGAAATATAAACACACCCGTATTTATGCTGCTCCAGCTAGAAAGCTCTCCATCTGCTGGGCGGGGTGTTATCCTACATTCGCCATGTCCCTGGAAGAAGGCTCATTTTTTTCTCTTATCAACATTCTTCCAAATATTTTTCCATTCCCTATTAAAGCTTGCTCCTGGGACACTTTTTTCTGTTAACTCCTTTTATCCCATTTCTCCTCTTGGTTTATGGTCTATCTTCAGTCTTAGATTACTTACTATAATATTTTTTTTAAATAACTATTATTACTAAAACTGTTAAGAAATATCAAGAGTTGCCATATACTTTATTTTCTAAAAATCGAAACCCTAAGTCATTGTCACTACAGATATTCTGTCACCCATGGTGACATTCAGGAGTTGATACAGAGCAGAACCAGAATTTAATTCAAGCAATATGAAGTGTTCCTTTGACGATATTTTAAACCGGGTCTAATTTTAAAGGCACTTTTTGAAAAGTACTTCTGGAAAGTCTTCAGTGAGCCTCAGGCGAAAGCTGTGGTCACTTCTACTAGGATCCCCTCCATAATGGATCTTTAAGAAACATCAACAGTGGGGATGCCTGGGTGGCTCAGTCGGCTAAGCAGCCGACTCTTGGTTTTGGCTCAGGTCATGATCTCATGGTTCTTGGGATTGAGTCCCCTATTGGGCTCTGCGCTGACAGTACAGGGCCTACTTGGGATTCTCTCTCTTCCTCTCTCTCTGCCCTTCCCCTGCTTGTGTTCTCTCTCTCTTTCTCAAAAATCAATCAATACACTTAAACACACACACACACACACACACACACGTGTTTTTCACTTTTTTTCTATGAAATTGTTTTTTGTCTTATATGTTAAAACCAGAATTCTTTGAGGGATAGGCTTCTGTAATATTGGCATGGGTGGAAACGCATTTCCATGTTTACAGACACATCATCTCTCCTTCCAAACAGACTTCCTGGTATAACCAAGACCATTTTAATTTTGCCACGAAATCACCTCCAAGATGCTCGACATGCACACCCCCAAACACAGAACGGCAACCAACCTTTTCAACACTACTCACGACTTTGCAAAGGGCAGCAAGACAATGACAAGAAGGGTCTACTTGGTGCCAGGCAGGGAGGTTTTTGAATGTTGCAGGGATAGGGTGAGGAGGCTGTCACAGTCATGTGCCCCCAAGAAAAATATCCCCTTTTATTTTTCATTCAGCTGTCACTGAGAATCAAAGAACGCATTGGTAATTGCTATTGTCTGTAGGATTTTTTTGTGGTTCACAGCCAGATGACCACCCTTTACTGAAAAGCTCATTGTATCAGGTTTACTCAGCCCCCTTCCTGGATATCTTGTGTTCTTTTTGTTATAGCAGACAATTTGTGACCCCCAAAAGTTTTTGCTACCACATTGCTCGATGATTCTAATATATGCCATCGATAGGCATACCTACTCGTAATGTAAACACAGAATTGCAAGAAACAAAGTACCCTCCTTAATGTAAATCGTCTGATGGCTTACCTGAAGGGTGCACTGCTGAGGTAACCCCGATTCCCCTGTTCTATTAAGCGGCAGAATTCCCAAGTTCCGACTGAAGTCCAGATCTAATCCAAAAATCTATTTGACCTCTTACAACTATTAGATTTTCTAGCAATGCTGAATAAGTAATGACCATACCCACTTCAAGAGAAAGCACATATCCGTCTGCCAGTTTAATGCCAAACCAAGCCCCTGGCTTGTTCTCAAAGAGACCAGCACCAGGAAGTCACTTGAATTTCCCCTTGAGAGTGTTTTCCTAGCCATAATAGAGAAGCTCATATATAAGAGAAAACAATTTTCCCCAGACACTTCCTGTCTGAGAATTGGTACAGTCTAGCGGGGCCTGTACACTGAATCTAGGCTTCCCCCCGAATCTCGGGTGCGCTATAATTTGGCTTGTAGAACAGCAGTTGCCCTCAAACTCAAATTTCTCTTTACATCCCAGCATGACGTAAATGACGTGACTCATGGTTTCAAAAGATCTGGAAGCGCTTTCCAATATAGATTGTCCCCTTAAAAACAAAAACAAAAACAAAAAAAACTGGTGTCCATTTTCCACAAAATGGTGCTATATTCATTTGTTATATTCATTCAGTTTTTGTAGGGCCAACGTAGTGGCTGATTAGATCCCGATTAGCAATAGAAATCTTCAGGTGTGGCTATGCATGGAAAGGTCACGACTTCATTTTGGTTAAGGAGCATTGGCCTTTTAGCAGCGGGACGCTGAGCAGCCAGAAACGAACCCGGCCCTCCTGGCCTCCAGAGCGTGCAGTTGGTGCCAGGTTCACAGGACAGGTTTCGAGCACGTTAAGGCCCCCCGTGGCACAGGGTGGTCTGGGGGGAGGGTGCTGAATGCCAGGCCTGGCAGACTTAGCAGCCCAGCAGCGGTCCCTGTGGTTTCTGGCAGCAGCTTACAGGCCAGGCGAGCTCGCACAGGTGAACAGGGGGCTGGCTGCTCCTGGGGGCTCCTCTGGGTCAGTTCCTCAGGGCAAACTGAAGTTGGAGGCGGAAAAGGCTGTTGTTTAAGCCGAAGAGAGTCCTTTTGTGCCAAACCACCATCCAACCTCTTTTGTTCCTCTCAAAAGGGAAGTGACGGCAGCTGGCTGGTCTGAGGCCAGGCATCCCTACAGGGCTGGTCAGATGACACGTTCCTTCCCCATGGGCAGTTTCAACCACAAGGGATGGCAGTAACCATCCCCCCCCCCCAGGACGCATCTTCTAGGACCACCACTGGTGGTGTTCTTCTAAGGGGCCGCAAGGTGATGAATACACATTGTAATCATTACGTTAGCCGCCACAGGAAACCACAGTCACCCAGTGTTTGTCCGCTTATGATCCATCTATCCATCATGTACAATCCAGTGACAGCTAATGAAACAACACAGAGTTCGGACCAATAAAAACAGAGAGACAGCAAGACGGACTGCCTACCCAGCGACTGCACCAAAATTTGCCGCAAAACTGAACTTGCATCACAACCATTGAAAAACAAGAAGCAAAAAATCGGAGGGGTTTTGCCTACTGACTGCCTATAATGGTGCTTGGCTGTGAATTAATTCACAGTGGAAATGCTTTAGGGGCCTCGTACACAGCCTCTCCGTTTAGTTGGAGGCAAGCACTGCATTTTACTACTTTTAAAAATCGCACATATTAGGAAAGAACTAGAATGATAAAGCTTTTATTGGAACTTCTAAGACTTTAGCCCTGCGCTGTTCAGGTTCTTGCATGTTCTATAGTCTAATGGGAGACCATCCGTGAGCTTGTGAATCACTGTGTTTTGGTATTTTGTGGATCCTAAACTGGCATCCCAATATTTGATCAAAATCTTTAGTAGCTTAAGTAGAAGAAACACATCTTTCCCACAGGTTCTCAGGTATTTTCAACAAGTATCTTGAATACATTCTTAGATTATATTAATTTCCCTCTTTAGCCTTCTGCTTCTTTGGCTAAATACCCCATGCGGTCATCAGTAGAAGGCGTAAGTGTGAATAATCCCCATCATCGGTCCATTCTGTATTGCCGTCCTTGGAACCTCCGTAGAAAAAGCACAGGCAACAGACACAGGTGACGGTTCATTGTTGGCATGTGATATAAAAGCAGAAATATAAATACCATAGTACTCAGACCTCCAGGACATCTGAGACGTAATCATTTAACAAATAGGTCTGTAATCATAGTTATTACTATGGGAGACAGTGAGGCCTGAGTTGGAGTTTTTGTAATTTACTACCTAAGTGACTTTGCATAAATTTCTTAACTACTTGGTGCTTCTTAAAATGGAATGATAACAATACTGGTGATTATTACTGTTACCTTTATTATTTTGGTGAAGATTTAGTGATACAAGGCTTATACCTGGTATAATACAGCCACGTCTGTTCCTAGGAAAACCTCATGACCAGTGCAGTAATCTGTGTTACTTCTCCAAACCACAATGGGCTCCCAGGGGTGTCTTCTTAACCTGCCTCACAAGACCCTAAGCTCGGAGAGACAAGTGACTTGTGACTTGCAGGTGGAATGAAGGCCTTGCTTGCATGAGATAAGCCATACTCTGCTGTTATTGGCAAGCATTCTATCCATTCTTGAATATTCTAGAAGTGTGTATCGATTACCGAACATGTGCCAGGCACCTGTCTCCAAACAAGGCAGGGACGCTGCCTCCCGGAGTTGAGTCTAGGGGTAGGAAAGAGACAAGCAAGGGGACAAATTGAGGAGCGGGAAATGTCAGAGGGTGGGAACCGTTCCGCAGAGAATAACATGGCAAAAGGAGGTACAGCTGACTGGGGAAGTGAAGCTCTGATTGGGTACGTTGTATTTGGTGACAAGAACCTGCCGTGAGGAGTGTGGGTCAGAGGAGAGTAAGCCTGGGGCAGCCGGAGGGGAGAGCCTGTTGGAGAGGATGGGGACTCTCTTTCTGGACAGACCTGACTGGTGCCTTGAGTTAGCATCTGAATGTTTTCGCCCACCATCTTTCTGCTCCTAGATTCTGGCTCAGCCATTGTCGGCTGGATCGTTTATTTTTCAGCTAGTTTATCTCCTGAGGGGCAATTCACTGGTGCTTTCCTCAAGGGTTCACAAAGAAGTTTTTAACCGGTTGACAAGAAGAAGATGTAGTTAGCAAAGGATCTGGCTCTTAATAAAACCAAAGGTTCATAGCGGCCATATTAAATCCTTAGCGGTCACTTAGAAAACCAGCCAGCAGTTCTGCTTCAGGGTGTTTATCCGAACCAACACTGTGGTTCGTGTGTGTCCATATATATACACATATGCAACGGAATATTACTTAGCCGTAAACAAGAATGCAGTCTTGTCATTTGTGACACCACAGATGTATGCACAGGCCATTATGCCAGGTGAAATAAGTCCGAGAAAGACAAAAAGTCTATGAGGCCACTTACACGTGGAACCAAAAAATTGTTAAAAAATGAACAAACAGAACAAAACAGAAATGACTCACAGATACAGGAAACAAAATGTTGGTTACCAGAGGAGGGAGGGGTCGGGGGCGGGTCAAACAAGTGAAGGGGATTAAGAGGTACAAATGTCCAGTAATGAAATAAGTCAGGTCGTGGGGATATAACATACAGCACAGGAAAGAGAGTCAATAATACCGCAATAACTTTGTATAGTTGCAGATGGTAATAAGACTTATCACGGGGATCCTTTTATAATGTGTAGAAATAGCAAATCACTCTGATATACACCTGAAACTAATAGAATATTGTATGTCAATTATACTTCAATTGAAAAAAAAATGTTAAGCTTGGGTCACAAACAAAATTAGAAGCCTTGAAACTCTGAATGAGTAGGTTGTGTTAGAATTATGCCCAGTGTGTGTGTGTGTGTGTGTGTGTGTGTGCTATTTCTCCGTTAATTGTTTGACCTATTCAGATTGAAACAGCCACAAAGCAAGAAAATTCTAGAGAAATCAGAAAACGTGAAAATTTGACGAGCTTTTGTGATATTTCTAAGAAATAGAATTCTATTAATCAAATCAAATTGGTTGGAATCCAAAAGCATTTTAAAGTTCCAGAACAAATGTCTAAATGTCTATCTAACACTGAGGGGATTGGGGTTAGAGTACAGTAATCAAATATCGTCTATCCATACCCTCTTACTTCACAGGAGAGGAAACTGAGGCCCAAAGAATTTACACAGTTTGTCTGAGTTCACACAGAGGCAGTCGTAAAATCAGACCCAGAATTAATTTGCTGTATCGCTTGGCCCATTACTCTGAACTGCATTCTAAATTTAGAAATATAATGCGTGTTATCGGGGCCAGAGTAATATTAGAAGAGGTGGAAGTAGCATAAAACTATCTTCCCTCACCAGGTGCCTTCCTAAGCCTGACATTACGCTATTAGGTAAGCGTTCTTTGGGAACACGAATTTCCCAGTCGGTCTGCTGTTCAAATGGAAGTGGCTGTAGAGATATCCTGCCCGCCCAGCCGGAGGCCACGTGTAGCTGGGGCAGGAGAGAGGACCCTAAGGGTCCCTGGAGCCGAGACCCTGCAACAGCACCCCAGGGTGGGATGCAGTAGGTGGAGGACGGCTCGGGAGAAAGGCCAGGCGGGGTGGGTGACAGGACGGAAGTGAACGCCAGCCGTGTCCCCTGCCTCCCGGTTTGCTGGGCTGTGCCTCGGCACGGAGCCTGCCCTGTTAGGCAACAATTTCAACATCGCCGTCAGCAAACTGAAAACGCAAGTTAAAAAAAAAATCTCATTCATGATGTAATATTTCTAATCTGAAAACTGACATCTGAGTTTTTGAGGAGGCTGCTTTGGGATGAATTTCCTGTTGGCCTCAAAAGACCCTGAGACCTCATTAATGACCAGAAGTCCACCTGAAAGAGAGAAAGCTGAGGAAGGGGCGAGGGGTAGGAACAGACCCCGAAAGGGCTGCTTACTTTAGGAAAAGGGACAGCGATCAAAACAAGTAGCCCCATTGAAGTAGAACTTCACATTCCACCCTTAAAAAGTCCCAACAAAATGCCCCATTGTTATTTGTTGTTTTGCTACAATTAATAGACAAAGCGATTGTTAGGCAAGACCAGAGCTGCCCTGTCGGCACATAGTCTAGGTTCTTTGGCTTAGGAGTGGGCTCAGAGGGGCTTAAGAAGTGTGGGTGGCTCACCCCAAGGTCATTTTCCAGGAACAGGTAAATAAGGTTCCTGATAAGCCTCAGGTTAAGTGGCGACTGTAATTCAATAGATCCAAGGACAGTGAGAGCAAGGCTGTTCCGGAATCTTCCACGGAGCAGTGGTATGGCACCCTCCCAGCTCTGCCGGGCCATCACCCCCTCCCTGCCCTCTTGTCCCCACCCCGAAGGCCAGCAGTGTGTTTAGGAGGTACAGCTACGTCACTGAGCTAGGTCGGCCCGCTGTCTGCTGGGGTCTTTAAGCATGACACAGAACAGCAGAGATCTTCAGCCCCACTCTTTTCCTGATGTCTATTGTTATCTTAATGCCTTCTTTTTCCCATCGACTCTTTAATTATGCAAACCGCAGGCTTTCTAAGGCTAGTTCTCCAGTACACGTCAGAACAGGACTTATGCAGCACAAAAGAACGAACCTATCACACTGAGAAGTTACTAGTTAACTGGACTTAAACCCATCATCAACCAGGGAATGTGAAGGACCCCACGTCCGTGGCAACATCCAACTAAAATAGCACCTCTCCCTAAGACCGGATTTTGCCCGACTGCTCTTTTAACTGTTACACAAGGGGAACTGTTACCATTGCTTGGGACAGCCCAGGAAAAGGCAGCCTATAGGAGGCAGCGCGGCTGGGGCCTGGCTACTGGGGGACAGGTCAGACCTCGGGAAACCAGCCTGGCCCTACTTGGTGTCTCAGCAGGCAGGCAGGTGACCTGAAGCCAGGTGCGTTCCATGCGCAGGAGGTAGCTGATGAGGGGGTAAGCCACTCAGGGTGGGCCTCGAGGAGGCTGACGTGGTTGTCCAGGCCAAGAGGAGCTGTGAGTCCTGGGCGGGAACACAACCTCCATCCCAGAAACACATACCAAGACAGATCAGACCGATCTGATCACCTGGGAGTCATCTCCAGTAACAATACATCCTGACTCTTACTGGAACTGAGGAGGCACTGAATGTCCTGAAGTTTTAATTTGTAAATAGTCGAATCTATCACTATTAGCTTTGTATCTTCCTCAATTGCTTCAGTTCTTCCAAAGTTATTATCCTTCCAGAGACTCATGTACTATTCTCCTTCCTGCTAATTTTTCTGTGAATTTTTAAACATATTTGACTTTTAATTTTCTTCTAGTACACAGAATAAGATGTGGATCTAAATTAATTTTTCTCTAATGTGCCATATCTCAAAATCATATATCAATTAATCCACCCCCACTGTTCCGTAAAGCCTGCTTTACTGTGCATTAAATCTCTACTCATAACTTGGTCAGTTTGCACTCATTCCACAAATACACACTGAGGCCTCACCACACGGCAGGTACTGTTCCGAGTGCTGGAGATACAACAGTAAACCACCAAGCTGAAATGTCTGAGCAATTTTGGTTGGAGGAGACAACAAACAAATCAACAAACTATGTAATCTATCAGACAGTCATCGATTCTATGAAGAAAAATAGAAGGAAGAAGGGGAATGAAGACTTCCAGCCAAGGTGGGCTAGGTGCAATTTAAAGTCAGGTCAGGGAAGACCTCACCAAGATGGAGACATGTGACAAAGACCAAGGAGTCATGGGCACATGAGGGAACCATGTTGCAGCTGATGGAAAGCAAGTTCAAAGGCCCCGGGGGCATGGCATGTTCAGATGACTCACAGAGGCCATGGTGGCCAGACCAGATGAAGAAGAGACGTTGTG
The DNA here is from genome assembly GCF_027475565.1 of Acinonyx jubatus. Taxonomy (NCBI): domain Eukaryota; kingdom Metazoa; phylum Chordata; class Mammalia; order Carnivora; family Felidae; genus Acinonyx; species Acinonyx jubatus. The sequence goes on along the minus strand of NC_069385.1, from coordinate 5,632,670 downwards.
GGAGAAGAGACCGGAGATGGGTGGTCAGCAGTTCAGGTAGGCTGCCTGTATGGACATCAACCGTTACCCTGAGTGAGATGGTGGGTTTGTTTCCTAGGGAAACAAATAGGGGAAGCCAGCCCATCAATTACCACATCTTGGAGGCCAAAGTCTGAAATAAAAGCTTTGGCCATGTGGGTTCCTCATAGAGGCTCTGAGGGAGACTCTGCCTCATCCCTCTCTCCCAGCTTCTGGTGGTTAAAGACAATCCTTGGCATTCCTTGGCTTATAGATTCATCACCCCAACCACTGCCTCCATCGTCATATGGCTTCCTCCCCCCTGCGCATCTCTCAGTGTCTCTTTCTTGTCTCTGTCTTCTAAGGACACTGGTCACCAGATTTAAATCCAATTCAGACTTAAATCTGGGATGGTCTTTAACCAGATCCTTATTTGATCACATCTTTAAAGATCTTATTTCCACACGCATAGATAGTGGGGTAAGGACTTAGACCTATCTTTTGGGAAGGCACAATTCAACCCAGGACAGATGGGCAGCCATTGGAGTCTCTGAACACAAGAGGGAAAAGATCTGATATCGGTGAAAAGGATCACTCTGGCTGCTGTGTGGGTATCCACAAGAGGGTCAAGGCAGAAGCAGAGACCAGTTAGGAGACTACACTGGTTATCCAGGTGAGAGATGATTAGAAGTAGTGGAAATAATAGTTCCATAAAAGGTAGAAATCCTTGTTATAGAAGATGTTGATTCTGATCACTTAGTCCCACTGATTTAAAATGCTATTTTTTTCCACTATCAAATCATTTTGATCGCTCTTTCTCTATATTTTTAAATATCTGATAGAGTTAATCTTCCCTTCTTCCTTTTCCTAGTAAGAACCTATTTTCCTTTTCCTAGTAAGAAAGAACCTATTGATTTGCATGAGACTATTTTATCTTCTTATTCAGATATATATATATATATATATATATATATATATATATATATAGTGTGTGTGTGTGGGTGTGTGTATAGATATATATAGTTTATAGATACATGATTAACCGATAGATAATGTGTCTATTAATATATTCATCTCTTATTATCATTTTTAAGATTTTTAAAAAATGTCCTTTATAGCAACTACATACACCTCAATAGGTTCATTCCCAAGGGTTTCTTCCGCAAGCAGAGAAGGGTTGATATTGTGATCAGGATATCACATATGCTGGTGGCTGCAGATAATTAGCAAAGCTATTAATTTTGGTATGCTCATTTCAGACCAAGCATTTTATTGAATCATTTTATTAAACCTGATTATTTTTGCTGACTTCTCTGCATATTCTGGTTTTCCATTATGTTAAGTGCAAATAATGATCTTTTCTCTCTTTCCATTATCATACCTCTTTATTTTTTCATGTCTCATTGCATTAACCAGAGTTTTCAGAATGTGATTAAGAAACCGTCCTTGTTCCAATTTTTAAACAGAATTTAATTTGTCTATCCATTAGGCACAATATGGGCTCCTAGTTTCCACAACTTTATCATGGTAAAGAAGTAGTCTCTATTCCTAATGTTTTAATATTTCGAGGAACATTACTAAATGTTATCAGTTGTCTTTTAGACATTTACTCATTTAAATTCAACTTACTGATGTTTGTTGTACTAGTAGAATGCTCTCCTGTTGAATCCTTCTTGCCTTGTGCCACATCGCTTCCAGAAATTTCCTTTAAGTTGGCTTAGAGAAACATTCCCAGGTGTTCATTTTTGCATTTCTTTGTTTCTTGTTAAAACTAGGCATCCGCTTCCTTTTGGTGACATCCTCCTTACAATCAAAATTCTCATATCATATTTGCCACATTTCGATGATTGTGGCACCCTGGGAGAGGATCTTAGAGAACTGCCTAGCAATGATTTTTATCAACACTTCTGGAAAAGCATTAGCTTTCTGTATCAACATCATTATAAAAACGCATCTATGAAATGGCTCTAATAACTCCTAATGCCCTGGGATAATAGCACCGCAGTCCTTGTCTCCTGGGAACTAATGGCAGCCGGCAGACTGTATAGCATTTTACAGTGTAGAAGCCTTCTCCGTGTAGATTATCGCGGGACAGCGTAACTGTGCCCATTTTTACAAATGAAGAATCTGACCGAGAAGATTAGGAACCTGCATAAGGTCATCTAATGGAGCAAGACAGGTGAAGACAGAACCCGAGCTGAGGAGTCCCGATGCAGGCTTAGGTCTCCCTCAGAGCCCACACTGAGGCACCGCCTGGCAACCAACTTAACATCTACAGCAGAAGCAGAAGCGACAGGACGGTGGCGCAGTAACTTTTCTGCGGAGAGGGTGAAGAAGGCTCTTCTGAAAGCTCCATGCTCCCAAGTGCCACTTCCCAACTGCCACCGGCCTCCCCCCACCCCCCGCCCCTTCGTGTGAGCCCCGGGCTCCTTTGACATCCGGGCCTGAGTCCCCCTGCTCTCTGCCGTCTGCAGACTCCGTCCCACTGTGCCACACTGGTTTCAGCATCTAGCTCGCAAGCTTCCTCTCCATCCCAGGTCCTCATCTTCCGGTGATCTCCATATCCCTAAGGGAGGCCCACCGAAGACCACTCCTTTTACTTTCCACATGTGTTCCGTTCTATCGATCGTTTGACATCACTTTAGCCACCTAGGCCCGTGGCCTCACTTTGAACCTTGGGAGGACCTCTCCTCTGCAATACTCCTTCTCACCGGTCGTCCCTTGTGCAAACTGTCCCTCATTGTGCCATTTGTCCCAGGCCTTTCCTACTCAGGCTGGGCCGCATGGTTGGTCCTTCACACAGTATAAGACCTTTCATTGGCCTCCCATTCATCTCAAGAGCAGTTCATCTTAATGGCAGCTCCTAGGGGTAAAGGGGACAGTGAAGTTGGAGGAGGAAGGAGAACCAGAAATCTTTGAGGAGCTAGCTCATGCTGAGGTCCCATGGCCTAGGGGATATAGCGGAGCTTCAGCTTGGAAGAGGGGCTGCCTGTGTTTCTGATGAATGCACTCCCTCATTCCACGGGAGAACGTCCCACAGCTCCAGCCCCAGCCCTGGGCTTGTCCTGTGTGCCTCAAGCCCACGCTCTGGCTCTGCCCTCCAGTGTAGATCTTCTCTTTCATTCCTTCTTCCAGTGCCCCGTGTCGCATCCTCCAGTCTCCAGGCGCTGTCACGGCACTCTGGTACTGCCGTCGCCGGCCGGCCATCATCCAGAACCTCGGCGGACCCCTTGGCCAGCACTGTCCGGGTCTGGGCTCTGTCCCACTCTCAGCCTGGTCCCTTGCCATCCGGCTGTGCCTCATTTCCTGCCACAGGGAGTCCTCTTCAAGCTCCTACATTGGTCCAAATTGGTCTGGTCCCTACTAGGCTTCAGAGCCAGCTCACAAAGAACAAAGGCCAGTTAGTCTCTAACTCTGCAATCATTCAAAGTTTAGTCTTTAAAACGCAGAGATTTTTCTGCTTCATCTACCCACAGCTCAGCAACTGTATTTCTACAGCTATTGTTATTCTATTTCTGTTCCTAATTGCTATTATAGAAAACCGTGCCTAGCTGAAGCTTTGGGAGTTGCCAATCTGTGGGCTCCCTTCAAATGTAAATGTGTTATGCAAATGTCTTGTGGGGCTGGGAGTGGGATACTGTGGTCTTCCCTGGATTGAGACAGGAAAAGAATACTTTCTGGGATGGCTGAGAAATAGAAGACAATTCTCTCCCCTCCTGATTTAAATACACACTGTTCTGAGATTGTTCCTGTCTCCAACTTCCTCTCCCACTCCAACAGCTGAATTTAAAATACTTGCTACAAAATGCTACTGCTTAACTGTTTCATGGTCACTCCCTCTGGGGACACAGGCATGCTGGCCTGCTGAACTCCCTACCCTGAGGGGGGGCTCAGTGTGTTGGGGGTAAGATAGACGCTGCTAGAATCTGGGAACCTCTTTTTTTTTTTTTAATCTGGAAACTCGCCTCTCTAAAATACTGCACTGAAATGGATTACTCACTGTGTTATCAGCAAGTCCTTCAAACAACAGCACTGATGGAGACCATGCCAGTCAGAGAGCAGTTCCAAGTCATTGAAAAGTGGCTATTCAAAGTCAGTGAAGGTGTCCTCTTCCCAGGAGGTCTCTGACATTGGAGCACTGTGTCTGTCACCAGAACTTTCTCCGTCTCAGCTCTCCTAACTCCTGTGCCCACAGCTGCCCTCCCCACCTCCCCTCCATCCAGGCCCATCTCCCTCCTGCCCACCTTCCCTGCTTCCCACCAACACCAGGAGCAATGTGGTCCAAAAGAAAGTTCTCAGCTTCTGAAGTAACAAGTCCTCAAACCCACTGGGATGTTGACTTGGGGCTCACCGTGCTGTGCCAGACACTCTTCTGTGAACTTGACAGTATTTATTTACCTGCTCTGAATTCATCCGTAGCCTCTGTGATCAATACTGCACATTGCTGATGTTTCCAAAATGGCGGGGGGGGGGGGGGAAGGGTTACCGCACATGCTAGAGATGTATCTGGTACATCCTAACATGAATTAAATGCTAAGTCATATGAAAGTAGAGGGGCAAATCAGAAAATGCTGGGAAAACAGCCCAAGCCCCATGATGTTTAGCTGTTGGTTTTGCACACTGTCCTATTATTTAATATTCCCTGCAGCTCCACCATATCATTCAGATCTCCAGAGGAAGAAAGGGGAACTAACCTTTCGTTGGAATATCAGTTATGTTCTCAAGTGCTAAAAATACTTTAAAGTGCAATTAGCTTATTTAAGAGGCAGAGATTATATAGTTGTGTGCCTGCCTTGTAGGGTCACTGGGAGGATAACAGGGGTGGGTAATATACATTTGTGCTCTGAGCACAGTAGGAAGAAATTCTTTGTGTAAATTCGAGGTGGCTTTGTAATTATCCAGCAAGATCAGAACCTGATCAAAGAGAATCGTTCTGATCTATGCAGTTACAACACCCTCCGACTTTTTCTTAGGTTTAATAATATATTACAAATTGACACATGTTTGTGAACATGATTTATGGTCCAATTAGATCCTTGAGAAGGTGCCATATGAATGCCAGTTACGTTCTACCCTTTACTGATTTTCCTGACAGATTTGCCTAATAGTTCCTGTTACTGTAACAGCCTTTGTCGTGTTCTTTTCAGGGAAGAAAGGGATCACTGACTTGCATAAAGTATAAACTTGCCCCAAATTGTGAAAAACAAATAAATTTACATGCCAGACTCAAAGCCGCGCTTTTTAACTTTGCTACTGGAGACAGGTCCTTCCTGCCACCTCCCCCGGCCCCCGGCCTCTCTGAGGTGTTGCAGACACATGACTTGCATTGGCACGTAGATGCGCCAAGGCCCCGAGGAGCCCAGGAAGAATTCTGCAACAGTCTACAAGCCAAGGAGACTCTAATAGGATGGCCGACCTCACTCCCCAAGAGAGAACTATTAGCTTACAAGAGCTACCCTAATAGACCTGCTACCAGTATGGTAATACCAGGTCCTACTGTGCACCCAACCCCCTATGCACCAGGGACCAGTCCCTCCACACCAGAGAAAGCTCTGCTATACTAAAAAATATGTCCTGATCCGTGAACCCTTCTCATTTGGATCACAAAAGCTCTCTCATAGCTTCTCCTATACGGTCAAAAAAAGGTGGGAAACTTTCTCACATGAGGCACACATTTTCTTCTGGTAATATCTGGAACTAAAGACCCAGAGTAAGGTTAAAAACGACATGCTCACTGAAACAATTTATGAAAAGCCTATTACCTAGCAATTTCATATTTGAATGTAATTATGTTAATGTTATTAGCACATTATGAATGGTACTAATATGATTATTGTTTTGTGTGGTATTACAGGAAATTAATTTAAATGGATTTACATATTTTCAGATAAGGGGCACCGCTAACATGGATAAATAAGAAAGCTGACGTTACTTTGAAACAAAAATAAACAGTAAGAGAAAGCTGGGTTGTGACTTCATTTGTAATACTAACTCGGGCATTATTGTGGCTCTTTTGTTACCAGAAACATTTTGCAATTTCAAAAACGTTTTTCTTGTTTAAAGGAGCAATCTGGGGGCGCCTGGGTGGCTCAGTCGGTTGGGAGGCTGATTTCGGCTCAGGTCATGATCTCACAGCCCGTGAGTTCGAGCCCAGCGTCGGGCTCTGTGCTGACAGCTCAGAGCCCGGAGCCTGCTTCCGATTCTGTGTCTCCCTCTCTCTCTACCCCTCCCACGCTCACACTCTGTCTCTCTCTGCCTCTCTCTGTCTCTCTCTCTCTCAAAAATAAGCATTAAAAATAAATAAATAAATAAATAAATAAATAAATAAATAAATAAATAAATAAATAAAGGAGCAATCTGAATTGAGCACTCCGCGCCCCTGGGGTGTACCTTAGCCCATCCATTCTACACTTGAGGGACTTGACCATCAAGGGATGAAACAAGTTGCCCCAAATTGTACCCAGAGTCGCAGACAACACAGTAGTCAAACTCTGATTGCCTAGAGCTCGACTCCCACACCTCGATCACTGGGCCATGCAGCTTTTTACATCAAACCCTTTAGGCTTCTAATTAAATGAGGTGGGGCCTCTGAAAAGTCTCCTTCCCAGGAGCTTAGTGAAAAGAAATGCGTATCCAAGAGTCCCCATTTGTGTCTGCATCCCGAAGGCAGACTTCCGTCCAGAGCTTGCTCTCTACGTGTTTCCTTCTCCTCCGAGGGGACAGTCTCCCAGACTCACTTGAGCACCTGCTCTCGGGAGTCAGAGCTCTGCTGCCAGGACCCAGTGCAAACGGGAAACCAGTGGCCTGCCCACCACCGAGTGCGCACTTGACCCATGCAAACAGTCAGTGCTGGCTGAAGTGATTCGAGAGCGAGAGACAGAGAGGTCCCTGGGGATGGTCCGGACAAGCTGCCCAGGGGCAGAATTTGGGCTGGGCCTGGACACATGAGCTCAACTGGCCAATAAGACACTCGGGGCATTTGAGGTCAGGGGAGCTGTGGGTGCAACAGGCAGAGGCAGGAATTTGCAAGGCATATTCGAGGCAAACCATAGAAAATAGAGGGTAACAGTAGGTTGGTGACAAATTGCAGGTGACCTGTAGGCAAATGGTGGGGGACAGGCGGGGTGTTGCTGCAGGCTTTTAAAAGCATGAATTGGACAAGGCGAGAAGCCACGTGCTGTGCGGAAAGAGTTGGAGAAGGAAGGAGCAGGGTTAGGAAACAGGAGTCTTTTGCAAGTATCTAGGCCTGGGGTGATAAGGGCTGGGACTTCTGGGAGTGACGGCCACTGCCCGAGAAAGGACAGTATCTAACCTGATGCCATAAGCCGAAGCTGCCAGTCTCCAATTTTATAGTGACACGTGCTGATGATGGGCGATTTACTTCTACACTGAAAAGTTCTTATGTCTGTGTATCTTCAGCACAAAGTGCACAGCGGGGTCTTCTGAAACACTGGCTGAGTGAATGCAGGCATGGAGGTGTGAATGAACGAATGGACTGCGATGAGGGTCTGTTGGAGTTCATTTCCTGACGAAGGACAGGGACTCGAGGCGTTCTGATAAGCTCGAGAGGAAGCTGCGAGAGGTTTCGTCCTGGCCCCCACACGGGCTACATCACAGATGCACAGGACCCAGCTGGCCCCCACCCTTTTCTCAGGTGTTTCCTGCCGGGCCTTTAGGGACGCACTTTCTTTCCGAGCTACGGGACGACTACCGGTTTCTCTTCCCAGTGCACTTGAGGTGGACATTCTTTTGGCCCGCGGGTATTTGTTTATTAGTCTTAAGAAACGTGAGTAAGCACAGTATCCAAGTACAGCATGAAATGATGGTATTCATTCGTACGCTATGCGGTTGTAGGGAGGATTTAAAGACTTGATAAATCTAAACAGTTTAGATCAGTCACGCACGTATAAGAAGCACACCCTCTCAGCTCTTGCTCTGTCATCATCGTTATTATCGGCCTAACAACTTGCTCCGCCTACAAAATTCTAAATAATTTCATTCTAGGCAGACTGAATGAAAATAATTCCTTAATTTTATTTTCAGCAGTGCAGACTTTCCTTCTTTCCTTTGAAACAACAGCTGGTTTTCTAACCAGTACCCAGGTGGTGTGTTGGTGATTGAGGTTAACTATTCACCAGCGTTTTATTTTAGTGATTAAAAAAAAAGGGGGGGGGCGCCTGGGTGGCTCAGTCGGTTAAGCGTCTGACTTCGGCTCAGTCATGATCTTGCGGTTCGGGAGTTTGAAACCCGCTCTGTGCTGGAGCCCGCTTCAGATTCTGTGTCTCCTTCCTCTCTCTCCCCCAAAAGTAAATAAACATTAAAAACTTTTTTTAAAAATCTAAATTTTTATATTAGTATTTACCATAATAGAATGTTTCTCAATTCTGAATCAAAGATTAATAGCATAATATTTTGACTATTATACAGCTCACTTCTGCAAATAATAATTTGATCCATAAATCTAAATGAATATTGGTGTATCTTTCATTATTTAGCATTAAAATCATTCTGTCATTACTTTCTAATTATCTTTTCATGAAAAAAATAGTAATAGACAAATTCCTATAAAGTAATTTGTGTTTAATTGAATTAGTAGTTGTCTTTGATTAAAGTATTCTAAAGCCATTATGAGATGAACCTCTTGCGTATATCAGATTGTTTCTACCTATGTTATCAAGATGACTAGAAATATCAACTATAATGTTTATGAAGGAGAAATGCAAATGGGTCCATTCTTCTCTTTCAGAAAAGTGGGTAAAAATAGGGGAAGTCCGGGGGGGGACAGGAAGGAGGTCAGGCAGGGGTGGTGCTGGATGAGCGGCTTGGATCTAAGAGAGCATTCTACCTCCCCACTCTCACGTGCTCACCGTACCTTCCTTTTCCCTGACATTTGCTGATCATGTACTCCATGCAAGCAATTTGCGGAGGGCCTTGTGTGCATTACCTCTTAATTCTCAAAACGGTCCCATGAACTAAGCACCTTTGCTGCCCTCATCTTGCAGAGGCTCTCAGGCTTGCCAGATCTGAGCCAGGCTGAGGCTGGTTCCTGGGCTCATGTTCTGGATCACTGCCTCTCTTGACAGCCACAAGTTTGGGGAAATTTCCCTCTCCACGGGCTACTCTATTTCATGAGCACACGGCTCCTTTCTGCCCTAATATACAGTTAGCACCTCACTACATGGCTTAGCTTTAAAACAGAAAATGTCTAGGCTGTGTGCCCAGAATCTGACCAGAGACCTGGAAGTCAAGGGTCATGAAGGTCAGAAAGACAGAGGGTACTGAAGAAGGTGTGCACCTGTGACCAGTTGGGCATCTTGAAGAGGCAATGGAGTACTCTGGATACTGTCCCTGCCAGAGATACCGTTCCATGAACCAGGCTCTTCTGAGATTTTTACCCTCAGGGGCTGGGCCTATCTCTCGGCAATGCTCTGTTGACAGAAGTCTTCAGCCATGAGAATGTCATGTTCATCCCTGTGCCCACAAACGACCACCACACCCTTCCACAAGCCATAGGCTTCATTCTCAGTAAGATCCAGCCAATTTCTGTCTCAGAAAGGGGCATTTCTGCCCACAGCGCATCATGCAAATCCATCAGTGTATGAGTCTCAGTCTTTTTGTAACAAAATTATTTATCTTGGCTCATTTATTTACCAAACAGCTATTGAATGCCTACCGTGTACCAGATCGTTAGCAGGTCTTTGGTCGAGAAATGAGCTGACATATGAGAATAGAAGGCGCCCTGCTTCAAAGTCCTAATTTTTTTTAAGGATTTTTACAAATTTACATATCCAACAGGACCATAATATTTCACACCAATGCTACAAAAATCTATTTTCAATTAATGGAAAGCTTAGATCATCACACATATGAAAGGTATAGTTTGTTCTTCTGAAGTATCTACCAAAACTCAAATTTTATTAGTAAGTTATTAGAGAGGACCTGCTTAAAAGGTTAGATTAAAAAACAATTTTTTTGTATATCAATTCTACTTATATATTGCAGACCCTCTCAACTATTATTATTTTAAAATAGTTTATTCTTAGAATATATCATATAAATCCCCTGTCGTGTTTAAATTATTTACTCTGTGAGTAAAACCTTGATAAGCAAGCACATCTCAACACAGTCCTAATAAATTATTACTAATTCCAAATTAATGTATTCTGTCTTTTTTCTCTTCTGATTGCTAACTTTCTGGTATTTTACCATGCTCTGTGAGGATTGGCAGGTCTGGGAAAGAAAGCTGAGTAATATTCAGACCAGTTACTTCCACTCTTAAGAAGAAGTGTTTATAACTAAGAGATGAGATGTTGGTATTTTCAGAATACTGCTTAGGAAAACATTAAAATAATTTAAAAAGAAAGGAAACTCAGTTGAATCATAATGAAATTCAACATATTAATTTTAAATGAATAATATCTGTTGAAAAAGCAGAAGTAAACTGCATGACACTTTGAAAATATGGAAGGAGCACCCAGGTGGCTCAGTCCGTTAAATGTCTGACTCTTGATTTAGGCTCAGGTCCTGATCTCACGGTTCGTAAGATCGAGTCCTGCATCGGACTCTGCACTGACAGCACGGATCCTGCTTGGTATTCCCAATCTCTCTCTCTCCCTCTCTCTCTCTCTCTCTCAAAATAAACAAATAAACATAATCTTTAAAAAAGAAAATATGGAAATATTATAGGTGATAATCTTCCACTCAAACATCTTCATTTAAAATCTCAACCGTCAAAATCTTTTACTTACCGGATAGAATTTATGACCCCACATTTCTAGTATAGTAGGAATATTTGCTTTGTTGTTGGTTTTTTTTTTCCCCATAAGAAAGTACTAATTTAGTTTGCGGATCATATTTTCTCTCTGACAACTAAGTCCTTAATTTTGTTTAAATTGTTTTATGATTCTATCAGCTAGAACATCAGATTCACCCACTTTCATTCTAAAACAGAAGGTTTACCTGCTTTTATGTAATATTCATTTGTGTTTTACTTTATCTACGCTTCCTTAAAAAGCAGGAAATTGGATCTGGATCACTGTCCTATTTCTCTCTCTTTACACTGTTAACCCTCAGGCTACCTATTGCTGTCTCCCTCACACCTGGCATTTCTCCTGTGCATGGAACCTAACGTGTATTTCCAGCCTGGGCAGATAGACCAAAGCCATGTGCTTCCCCATTTGCCTTAGTTGCTCTTTCAGACTATATTCAGCTTTCTGTAAAAATATTAAAATATTTACTGGTCTTTCCTAGATCCTAGCAACAGCCAGTTGGAGATTACAATTTTCAAAAGATCTCATTCACAATTATAAGCAGCTACAACCAAAACGGTGTAATTCCTTGCAGTAACTGTACTAAGAAATCTGAAGGACGTCTATGAAAGAAACCCTTTGGGAATTTTGAAGACTGGAATAAACTGAGAGACATACCTTCTTGGTGGAAACTGCTCATGTAGTGATGGTCCTTGGTTTTGGCCCCTAGCATCTGGTAGCAGGCCCTTAGTTTTCTTTGGGGACTTTAGCCTTGCCATTACAAACACTCTAGGTCGGGTGGGACCTGCGAAAGCCCTTCCGTCTGCCTGGCTCAGAGGTGAGCATGTGAGTCCAGCTGGATCAAAGGGACACACAGAAATACTTGGAGATGGTTATGTGATTCCCAGTGGTGGATCCTGAAAAGGCCCTCCTTAGTTCATACCAGCCATATTCCCAGACCGTCCCCACTTCCTGCCTTTCTGAGATCTTGTTCTTCACATTTTTTTTTTTTATTCTCTAAGCTACCTCATACCTTTCCAGTAAGTGCTTTTTATGCTTAAGTTATTTAAAGTTAGTTTTTGCTTTGAGTCAAGAACTCAACTGTTATCATTTGATACTGTAAAGATGCTTCACCTTGAGTTAATGAGCCAATTGGAGACTTTTGCGGATCTTCAAAAAGGGGATTCACATATTCACATGGGAGAGTAAATGGGTTAGAAAACCAAGTAAGTAATGGGAAGAAAAAGAGAAAAGAATGAGATGTTTGCTCTACACATCTTAAAACTACAGTAATTAAAATTTGTGGCCCTAACAATAGTATAGATAGACCAATGTAACAGAAATAAATCCAAAAGTATATTAAAATCACTTAATATTTTATAAAGATAGCATTCCAAATCAGTGAGAAAGCAAAAAATCATCCAACGAGAGATGCTACGTTAGCAGACTAACTCCCTGGAGAAATGGGGGGGAAAGGAATTGTAATAATTAGGCCTATTTTATACCATCACTAAAATTTAAAAATACAGATGACTTAAAAAAATTAAAAGTAAAATGTAAAGTGAAATAATTTTTTTAAGCCAAAATATAGCACAGGCAAATATAATATCAGAGAAAGGAACAATAAACAAAAAGATAGATTTGATTATATACAAATGAAAACAAATTGTGTCAGAAATCCATCTGTATTTATGCCTGTGTATTTTAATAGCTGGCGTTTCTTATCTGTTCCACACACCAAATGCTGGCATTTTAAAGTGTTCCTAGCAATTGTTGTATGTGTAATTTTACATGTGAAATTTGGAATCAATGTTTCTAGTTAAAATAAAAAACCTATTGCCACTTCTATAGCAATCTCTTTAAATTTAAAAATTAACTGAAGTAGAATTGACATCGTTATGATGTTCGGTTTCCAAATCCCATATACGGTATGTCTTTCTATTTGCTCCTGTCTTATGGGTCCCTCCATAGTGTTTTAAGGTCCTCCTCATATAGGTTGTATAAAAGCTATTGAAGTCTGTATATTAATTTTCAGTCCTACTACTGCATTGAATTCTTTTGCTTATTCAGTTGATTCTGTTAGGTTGATGATAAAATATGTATCTTCCAAACATTGGATATTTTTTCTTCCCCTTTCCAATTGTTTACCTATAATTCCTTTCTAATAACATTGGCTAGTATCTATAACATGATAAATACTAATGATAATAGTGGGAATGCTTGTGGTATGTCTCCATTCAGTATGATGCTGGATTTCAGACTCAGTTATGTATATTTTAACTTATAAAGGAAATTATTGTGCTCTCTGTTTTTTATCAGTAATGGTTGTTGAATATCATCTAGCTTCTAATTGGCATTTGTAGAAATGATCATAAATGTTTTTTACATAATCCTTAATATAATGCTTCATGAATAACGTTCATAATAATGAATCATCTTTACATTTCTGAAATAAGCTATATTTGGTAGTAATGCATCAACCTTTTATTATGCTGCTGGATTTTGTTTGCTATTATTTTATTTAAGATTTATGCTTCAATATCCATAAATGATATTGGCCTATTGTTTACTTTCTCTACAACTTTTGTGTTTTGTATAATATTATACTTCTTCCAGAAAAAAAAAATTTGGTAGTTGCCCATTTTTTCACCTTACACTTGAAAAATACACTGCATTTGTGGAATTCTTATGTCTGGGCCTAGTGAGTTTTTGTTTTTGTTTTTGTTTTTGTTTTTTTCTTTTGATTGGGAAGAGAGTAGCTTTTTAATAGCCTTCTATTTTTCTCCCATAGAAAGCAAGTCTTTTAAGATTTTCTATCTCCTCTGGGGTCAGTTTTGACAACTTGCATTTTCTTAGAAATGTTTTCAATTTCTGCAAAGTTTATATTTGTTTGCATAGAATTGAACAAACTAATTTCCTATGTTTTTTCCAATTCCCTTCATTTTCTGTTTCTCACCACCTCCCCCCCCCCCACACACACACCCTGCTTGTTATTTCTTCTTTGCACATTCTATTTTTTTTTATTTGTTTTTCTATTGGGTTGTATCTTTTATTGGGTTTTTTTTTCCTTACAAAAACATCTTTTAGATTTATTTTGTTACTGTGCCATTTTTATCTTCTAATTTAGCTTTTCCTTTTAAAAAGTTTCTTCAGATTTTACTCAGATTATTTTGGTGCTGTTTTCTAACTTTTTGAGTTAACTTAATTTTTTTAATGTTTTATTTCTAATTTATTTCTAAATTTCTATTTAATTCTAAGCATTTCAGTGGCCTCTTGTAACTTCTGATACACAGTATTTTTATTATGCTGTCCTCTATCTGTTCTGTAATTTGGGATTGTATTTCCTCTTTGACCTAAGATTGCTTAAATAAAATCAAGTCACTTGGTATTTACCTTTGCTTTTGTTAGATATATTTGTCTGTCGCTTGATATATCTGCTTCAAATGATGTTCTTTAACCCCCAACTGTTGCAAATGAGGCAATCAGAAAATTACCTCTATTTCGTGTCTCCTTTCCCTCTTCTTCTTTGCTAGTTGTGTCATTTCTAAATTGTCAGAGCATATTTAATATTTATGTCTTGCCACCCTAATTCCCACATCGTTTTAGTCTTAGTTCTTCAGTTAAATCTACTGAATACCCAGCGCTGATCATGTTTGTTATCTCTGGATAAACTGAGGGTTGACTTCTAGTAGTTTCCTCAAAAAAGGAGAGAAACGGAGTTCTCTAACATCACATTTTTTTTAAGTTTATTTATTTTTGAGAGATCAAGAACGGGAGAGGGGCAGAGAGAGAGGGAGACACAGAATCTAAAGCAGGCTCTAAGCTTCAAGCTGTCAGCACAGAGCCCAACACGGGGTTCGACCTCATGAACTGCGTGATCATGACCTGAGCCGAAGTCGGATGCTTAACCGACTGAGTCACCCAGGCACCCCACTAACATCACATTTTCAAAACTGGTTGTCTTTAGCCTTTGTACTTGGAGACTAGCTTGACTGAGTCTAAAATCACTGATGTATTTTATTTTCTTGAGTTTGGATGGATATGTCTCTACTGTCCACTGACCTTGGGGGTACCCGTGGAGAATTCTGAGACAAACCTGAGTTTTCCTGCTTATAAGTGACTTGATCCTTTTGTCTGACTATCCAATGATTTTTCTCTATATTTGAAACTCTGTAACATGGAATATGTCTTGGTGAGATAATACACAGGGTCAGATCTTCAAATCAGGTTCACAAGAATCAGAGATTTTGCCTCATTATTAATAAGTCAGACGGTACAAGTAACTTCAAGACACAGGGAAAGCATGAAATCAGACTGTCTGCATGGCTCCCCAGGTCCTCCCTGGACACATCAGGATGCACACTCTGACAGTCAACAGTTGAGGTTGGTCCCCAAGGAACGTGTGGAGAGTATTACTTTTAATCATGAAATATCTCTGTTTTATAGACCAATAATTGGCATTTTTCCCATTATGTTTCCCTTAATAAAGGAGGGAATTGAGGAGGTTCAGAGTGTATTTACAAGGAGATTTGGTCATTTCTTTCTCTTTTTCTCCACCCGTACCCCTACCCTCATCCCCAGGATAGAGAGGATGGGTTGCATACCTACTGGTCAGCTTTCCCTGACACATGGTGTGCTCTTCCAAAATATGGGCTCAAGTCTTCCTTTATGTTAATAATGGTTTCCTGAATTAAGTTGTTTTTTTTTTAATATTCTGTTTCAGTTACTTTTCCTCTTCAAGACCTCCAGTTATGCATGCTTTAAAAATCTCTGTGCCTATCTTCTCTGTCTCTGACTTCATCTCTCCTCATTTTAAATTCCCTATTTCAGGGGCACTTGAGTGACTCAGTTGGTTAAGCGTCTGACTTCAGCTCAGGTCATGGTCTCGTGGTTCGTGAATTCAAGCCCCACATCGGGCTCTGTGCTGAGAGCAGAACCTGTTTCAGATTCTCTGTCTCCCTCCCTCTGTGCCCCTCGCCTGTTCTCTCTCTCTCTCTCTCTCTCTCTCTCTGAAAAATAAATAAATATTTTTTAAAAGGTCCTTATTTTGCTTTGATTTTGCTCAAGTTCTCTCATTTCTATTATCTATCTTTATCATGTTTTCTGTAGGACTACTCTTCCCGTGCCCCTTTCAGTTTGATCTTCCTTTCTATGAATTTTTTTTCTCTTCTTTCCTGAGTTCCACCAACTCACTTTTCATTTCCTCTGGTGGTCTTCCTCTCTGTCCCCTGAGATTTTGTGGGTTTGCTTTCGGGCTCTTCCCATAGTCGTGATTCCTTCCTTGTTTATTTATCAGTTTTTGTTAATTAAGTTTTAATGTTCAAACTTTCATCACTCTTGGCACATTCGGAGACTCGTGACCGGCCACGTGTTCTTCCCCAGCAAGTTTCAGGACTCCTTCCTGTGCAAGTTTCAGGACTCCGTCCTTTGCTTTTCCTCAGAGTATCAGTGCTGTGCCAGCTTTGCTCTATGATGTGAATTCGACTTTCCAGTCACTTGGAGGCTCTTCCTGTGAGAGAAGAGGGTCTACTCCACAAAAATAGAGTGCTCCTGCCTTACTGTATTATCTGGGAAGAATTATTTTCTCTGCTTCCCCGAAGCAAATCAATCTAGGAGGCCATCTGCGTGCAGCCTGCCCTGCTCACTCTGTGTCAGGGTCCCTGCTGCATCAAGTCACATGTCCAACACAGTCATCACAAGTGTTTGGGTGGGATGGGGAAAGGGGGTGCGAGGGTTCCACATGTTGAAGCTGTATCTTAGAAAGTGTAAACTTGCAATGTATGCGAAATAGATGGAAAGTCAGGGGAAATCAAAGAACTAGCACAAAGGCTAAAACATAGCAATAGCTAAAAATCAAGTTAAATCTTTTTTTCACCTCTATATGAAATCTATACAGGGTACATTTAATTTCATTTAATTTCAGAAATATAAATCTATAGCAGGCTCTCTAGAAAATGAACCTTCAAATTTGTCATTTTGAAGATCAAATGTAAACAGCTTATATTCAATAACAACCGATTCTAAGTAAAATACAGTATTCATAGAATGATGCTGTGCAATTGACATATGCTACGTGTGAGTCAGGCTACATTGAGCTAACCTTTTGATCTAGTAATTTAACAGTCCAGGAAATGAAATGAGGCTGACTCTATTTCAGCACACATTCCAAATTCAATTAATTTCAACCAATATATTGACAACATTCTCTCTTTTCTTATTAAAATGAGATATCTTAAACATTCAAGATACAATCAGATGAGTGTCATGTCCACAAAAAGCAGATCAAGTTTTTTTCCAGAATTTTAAAAAATTATTATGGATTAAATCATTGGCAATAAAAGCATTAATTTGAATGTTCTGGCAGGTCTCCCCTTGAAGAATATTCTTGTTTGGACCACTTGAAGAAAAAACAGTGCAGTTTTCTTTTCCTCACCGAATAAAGCATTCAGATAATGTTAAGATGTTTAAACTGAAGGTGCCATGGAGAAAAAATTCCACCTTAACAGATTTTGAATCAAAACCTGGGAGGTGATACACATACTAACGTTAATATGTACATAGGCTCACACCATGTAAGAAAAAGAAACATTACCGCCCCCTCTAAGTAGTCATCAGGTCAAACTTGTCCTCTTAGAGACAAAAAGTTCGAATGTGGGCACCTGAGCGGCTCCGTCGGTTAAGGGTTGACTTTTATTTTTGGCTCAGGTCATGATCTCATGGTTTGTGGGTTCGAGCCCTGCATCAAGCTCTGTGCTGGCAGTGAGGAGTCTGCTTGGGATTCTGTCTTCCTTTCTGTGTCCCTCTGGCGTTCTGTCTAAATAAATAAATAAATAAATAAATAAGCTTTAAAAAAAATTAGAATCTAAACAAAGCTCTTGGTCAAGAAGTCTCAACTCAAATCCTGCCTCCTGCATCTCTAATTTACTCTCTACGAAAATATTCTTCTCACCTTTTTATAAAAGAAAATGCACTTAGGGTAGCTTTGCTAGGAGAGGTCTTCTGCACTTCCTTTACTCATCAAAAGTGACTGGAAGCGGCAGTTTCTCTCGGCAAACACACTTCCACGTTGCCCCTTCTCCACCCTTTCCAATGCTGGTTTTCAATCCATTGCTACAGTGGCCCGACATGTGCACAAATTTTGAGTAAACATGTGAATTTTGGTGATTACTATCAAATGAAAGAAGTTCTTACCAAGCTGATATAAAACATATTACAGAAAGTGTTTCACCACTGGTACTTGGCATTCGATACTTTGGTGTATGTATAATTCAAAAATCATTTTGGGAATATTATATATGTTGCTATATGGTATTATAATGTCATGTTATATGACGTATTTTTATGAAAGAAAATCAAAGTCAAATTTTAAGTTAACTGGAAGGGTACTTTTAATTCATAACTCATTCATAAAAGTGTGTGATTTTAATGTAAAGAAACAGTGATAACCTTCAAGAACAGTGTTTGATGATTCTGTTTGGTGATTGATGCATATTGTGGGGTCTGAAATCTTTAGTCACGTGCACAAAACTCCTGATGATTTCTCAAAAGACCTTAACTTAAAGATGTGGAAACTGGTGAAGGAATTGGCTCTTCCAATTTACAACCAGCAATTACATGTCAAAAAAGATTAGAAACTCATGGTCAAGGGGCACCGGGATGGCTCAGTCGGTTGAGCGTCCGACTTCGGCTCAGGTCATGATCTCGCGGTCTGTGAGTTCGGGCCCCGCGTCAGGCTCTGTGCTGACAGCTCAGAGCCTGGAGCTTGCTTCGGATTCTGTGTCTCCTCCTCTCTCTGCCCCTCCCCTGCTCATGCTCTGTCTCTCTCTCTCAAAAATGAATAAACGTTAAAAAAAAAAAAAAAAGAAACTCATGGTCAAACTGAACAAAGAAACAAGACGTGCATTTTGAAGATTTTATTTTTCACATTAGGATGCCACGAACACGATGTTAGAGCTATATAGATAAGTGCTGTATTTTTCCAGTAAAAACAAATTGAAAGAGCATTTAATAAACAGATTCATTTTGCATTTTTTTAAATGGTTGCTGTCCAATAGAATTATAGAATTGTAAAACTCTGAGTGACTTAGGGAGTCTCCTGTCCCTGTCCCCACCGTATACACAAGCAAACTGTTCTTCAAGGAGATTGCAGCTGACCCGTGGCCACACCAAGAGCTGCCTTCTAGACTGGACTAGTTGTCACATCATTAGTCTGTCATCACTGCCCTGTGTCCCAACAAAACTCACAGGCGTGCATTTCTTCTACACACATGATGAACGGCGGTCTAGCAGAAGGGGCCCTGAACTCAGAGCTGGGAGATGTGAGCGGTTGTTGGAAAATTGCTTGTGAAGGTTCTAAGTACACTTAACAGATAAATCTCATTTTAGATCATGTAAAACTTGGGACAGAACAGTACTGTAACCTAGATGGCATCATCTCCTGATGGCGTTTGGGTTCCAAATGCGTAGGGCCACCTGCCTCCCTGAGGATGCTGTGATGTGTCCACCGGCAGAGCTGTGCCCTTCCCTCTAACTTGAAACTGTCCTCTCTCAATGTTCCCTATTGAAGCTAATGCTGTGGCCACCTACCCATCTGTAAAAGGCAGAAACACAGACATCCCCCTCACACCCACCATCAAATTAAACACCAAAGTTCTATCTATTTTTTGTATTTTTCAAAGTATGGCATCATCCATCATCCTAGAACAATCTATTATGATCACATTGTACCTGGACAGCACAATAGCCATCTAGCTTATCACCCTTCAGATGGTGTCCAAATGGTAGCCAAAATATAAAATTAATAGCTACTTACAACCATCCTTCACATTTTATTTTACCCTTAGAATAAAAATGAATGACTGCCATGTATGTGGCCCATATCACCTAATGTCACCTGACTCCAGAATCACCTGACTCCTGCTCATTTCGCCAGCTTCACCTCAAATACCCCCTCCCTTCCTCCGGGTCTGCTACACTTATCTCAGTTTCTGTACAGGTCAACTCTCTTCCACCTCAGGGTCTTTGCTCAAAGTGTTCTCTTTGTCTGTAATCCTTAGCAACACCCCCTTTCCCTCCTTATTCTTCCATCAGGCTTGCCCTGAAGCATCCCAACTCAGGGAGCTCCCCTGACCCTCTATGCCTGCTTAGGCTTCCAGGTCTTATGTTCCCATAGCATGATAAGTACATGTTTATTTAATGTCCCTCTTCCCTGCTAGACTGAAACTCCGTGAGGTCAGGGACCGGGTCTTCTGTCAGCCACCATACCCTCAGTTCCTGGCACAACCTTGACATCCAATGAAAAGCAGAGTCTATCTTTGATTTACTCTTGCTGCACATCAGGGCCAGAAAAGCCAAAGTCGCCATGTTTAGCTGTGGGTGAAGCCATTAGGAAGACGCTCAGTCCAGAGAGCTAAAGCAGAAGCAAAGTCCAAGGGAAGGAAGGCAGAAACTCTGATGGAGGAGGAGTGATGCCCACTTCTGCAGGGGCAGAGAGCAGACCTCGCCTCTCAGAAGAGGGAGGCGGCTCTTACAGTGGAGGCTGCAATCAATTTTTGAGACGCGTGGGCCAAGGCTTAATTATGAAGCATGTCCTATGCTGATAGAAGTCTGTCGTGGGGGGACTACTGCCCACAGTAGGAGGTCCAGGAGCATCGCTGGTTTGATTTCAATGCCCGCTACAAAGTGAGCCCACCTATTCACCCAGGCTTCTGGAAGGAGCGAATGGCCCAGAGCTCCATCATGCCATGACATACATGCTTAGTTGTATTGACTTCACTCCTGAATCTGAGGAAAGTGCTCTGTTACATGGTTCTGTCATGTAAATCACTTTTAAAAATTATTCTTGCATCTATAAAATTATGCATATTTTTGAACATGATCTATCTCTATCTATGGAAGTGGAGGGGTGAGTGGAATATTTCATCAGAATAACTATTTCCTGACAATCCATACTGTTTTATAGTCCATGTCTTTTGGAATGGATGGGAGTTCATCATTCAGTGGTTTATAAAATCTTACAGACTGAACGAGGAACTCACATCTGTTACGATTGGTATGGATGATAAAACTGGTGTGAATTGTCCATAAATATTTATTGGCAGGAAATACCAACACGTATTGCTGTTTTTAGGAAAATAATGCATATTTTATTATTGATACATAAAGCAGGACATTTATGTTTACTACACATAATAACATAGTAATAAAAAAATAATATTTTGTAGAATATCAGAGTGGCAGAAACAAAGACGAAATTTGGGGTTCTAAAGCTAGTTTCACACAAACATTTCTAGACACACTATGAATATGAACCCCTTTTAAAGTCTTAAAAACTTTAACTTAGTCAAGAATTGGCAATTGAGTTTCAGGATCAGAATACAATTATAATTTCTACTTTAAATAATAGATGGTCACAAAAAACCATCTTCTGAATAACTGGTAAACTCATGATAAACTCAACAACACTAAGTTCTTAATACGAGCCTTGGTCATCTGCCATAAAACATGTTCCTCACTGAATTCCATATTGTCTCTCCCCCTTCCCCCCCCAAAGAAGCTCCTTTGAGGAAAAAATTTTCCACAATGAGTACCTTTAAAAATCTATAAATATGTATATGTGTATATATGCATCCGCATATGTACATATGTGTTATGTGTTTGTATGTACATGGATTGCCTTAAAGACCATCTGATCCTTTTTTTTTTTTCTGAAGAGCAGATAACACATAACAGTTCACATCTAACTTTGAAGAGTCTCTATGTTTATTGGTTGGTGGCCTTGTCAGATGAAAGCGCTTTTTCTGGGTGATAGAAGGCTACAAAATCAAGAGCCCTGAGGAAGGGAATTTGTGGGCAAACATCGAGTTCACATTCATTTCTGGTGTTCCTTGTAGGTCAGAAAAGACAGCATGCTCTCGCCTTTCATTTCACAAAGTCTAGTCAACATTTTAAAAACCTGATCGATCTTCCTTGTGCTTACAAAAGGGAAAGGGACCCCTCCCCCAGCAAACAGAGCCGAAGGCCGGTTTCCCAGCCAGCGGCCGGAGAGCTTCTGTACCCCCACACCAGGGCCGTGCAGGAACCCCACACCTCCTCGCCCCACAGTGACCCCAGAGGCCTCTTGCAAGTGCAGTGCTGGGGTTATAGCCCCCGAGCTGTCTCACACAGCCCTCTCAGGTTCGCTCTGGCAAGTCCACAGTCCTACATTTCTTACATCTTTCTTCTACATTCTGACATCCTCTTCTACAGTCACCCAAATGAATACCCCAGACCTTGACAATTGACACCGATGCTCTTGGGACATGTGAAGTTGAAGTGTTGGGGCAAAGAACACCAGGGTGTTGTGTTGTGTTGTGTTGTGTTGTGTCTTTGCTGGATATATGAAATTATTTTTCACGTTTGTGGAGATTAACTGAACGTGGTAACCCAAGTACCGTCTTGCTCCTGGTGCTTTGTAGGGTGTGGAATACTCACGAGGTGGGCGTGGCTTGGAGGGGAGGGGAGATGTTCAAAACACAGCACAACTGAACTAGTTCTTTTGCTTTGTTGTTTTCTTAGAAAGTAAGGTAATGGTTGTTGAGAGATTAGGCTTCCAGTTTCGTCCTTTCTTTTCTCTTTTCTCCTCAGAATTTAGACACTATTCAGATAACATTGATTCTGAATCATCTTTTTAGAGTCCGTTTTTCAGAAAAAGATATTCGGCTTTCAGCTGGTGATGATGGCTAGTTGTGGAACCTCACCGAGTTTCTTGGGCTTCTTTCTTAATTGCGATTTCATGCACTTGAAATTCCAGGTGCCAATAGTGTTGGAAGTAATACACACACACGCAAATAATTACATATAATTACTATTTATGAATCTAAAAATATAAATAATTACAATAGATTGTAATGTGTAATGTATGTTATATATAATAGTGTTGGAAGTGTCATCCGATTTACCTTCAGAAGGATGCGGAGGCTTCAGTCAGATGACCTATGTACTTGGCTTTGGTAAAGAAACCCCTTTCTTCCCTCGTGCTCTGCGTGCGTGGTATTCCGCCGTAGCCGAGGCACTAAAGGCAGAGGTTAGAGTGGTAAGAGCCCACAGACCTGAGCTCAGGTGCGGCCCTGAGCCCAGACAGCTCTGTGCTGCTGGACCAGTCACTTCCAGTTCCTTCCTCAGCCTCAATTTCTCCACCTGTGAAGTGAGGATAAGACCTATTGTGTGGGACTGTGCAGAGAAATCGATTCAGTGTCTATAAAGTGCACACCACAGAAGAAGCTCTGCATAACTAATGGCTGTTATTAACATTATCCAACATTTGAAATTTAAAATGAGTGTAAAAGGATTTGGCCATTATCGTCATGTCTTTGAGTAGGAACTAAAAACAAACAAAACAAAAAAAAAGCAACAACAGCTAAGAATTCCTTATTGCCAGATTTATAACGTTGAATCATTTTACGCAGCACTTTACCTGGAATTTGAGCATAAAATTGGTTCTTGATTATCTGAGAAACATCATAATGTATAAAGAACTTCTTATCACAAAATAACGACTCTTCTATACCACCAAACACTTGTGAATGACTTTCCTCAATTGTCTCCTCAAAATACAGAGGACATAAAGTTGTTTTATATAATATCTAACAATAGCTAAAATGACTGTAGTGTGACAGGTATGCATGTGGTAAAACTCATCAGGTGCATTCCAACAAGAAATACAAGCACGTTTAGGACCGTACGTTCTTTCGGGTGACTTACTCGGCGGCTTCTCTTCATTAATGCAATTAGCTGTGAATTGCCACCTCGAAGATCAGAGGACTGTGACCAGTAATGTTGAGACCAAGTGATAAAAGCAGTCCTCCGTCAGGGAGGACAGGCGTCAAGGTCAGCCGTGTGCCATTGCAGAGCTGGACTGGGACATTCGGATGGGGGCTGAGGGTGGTCGCTTGGAATTGCCCGTGCTCGTACCCACCGCACGCGGGCTGATCCTGGGCTCTGTGAAGGGCCAACCTCCATGTTGAGGGCTGCTGTGGTCCAGAGTACTTGGCTGTGTTTTAATTCCGTTTGTGTTAATTTACCGACTTTCCTGATCTGGCATCAGATGCATTAGGACCAAATCGGTTAAAAGATGTCTTTCTTTACCAGATTCCTTTTCCTATCTCCAAAGCACTTTACCTAATGATGTCACAGATCGTAAGCGTCATTACATTTCTTGCATTAGTCTTGTGTCAGTGTCTCTTCTGTAAATATCTCTTTACTTTGTCCGCTTTTCTACCGACTTCCTCAATATTTCTTTTTATATGCTTTTAATTTTTTAACTACTTAGGATTATATTTGCAAGAGAATTCAGTGAAAGCTAAGAAAGCCTTATAACTCATCTGGTTCTGCAGTGTGGTTCTAATAGCCCCAAGATGAGCCCAGTCTAAATGCCAACAACAACCAGTCAGTCGTACATCGGTCGATAAACACACGTGCCACATGCAGCAGTGATGTGATCCCACCTAACCCTGTGCTGGCCCCCAAAGGGAGTTCTTGTGATCCCCTTCTGCCTGGAGGAAATGGAGACTGGCAGCGTCTAATGACTCGCTCGTCCAGCTCCTGCGGCTGGTGGGTGGACGCTGGGAGGGTCCTGGAAGCCAACGCTCCCAGCCTTTGCCATGCTGCCTCTCAGCTTTCTTTGGGCTACCTGTTTCCCCAAATCATTGCTAATCCTCACCGCGTGCCAAAGCTGAATTCACTTAATTCACACGCACCCAGAGCAATCACTGAGGGACTGGCTCGGTGGGGTCAGGTTTTAGCCAGAACCTATTTTATAGGAGAGAATTTTCTAAGGGACCAGAAATGTACATAAGCACCCAAATCTCAAAGCCACTGCTGCCCCCCCTCCTTCTTTTGGCTCATGGAAGTGTGGGAGCAAGCCCAGACTGAGCAGGTAGGAAGAAGCGACTGGAGCTCCTGGGGCTGGGGGGCGGGGGCAGGGTCTGCATCCAGCTGCCTCCTTTCTCTGCAGGCCCAGCTCCAAACCTCACTTCTTTCTCTAACACTCGCCTGCCCAAACTCTAAATGAGGACACCAATAATAGCGCCTAGCTTCCCAGTCGGTTGCAAAGGTGAGATGAATTAATACATTTAAGCACAGTACAGCACGTGGCAATAGAAAACACTCAACAAATGGCAGCATTATTATTATTTTGTCATGGTTCTCAAGGGGAAGCACTCACCAGGGGCCCATTCACACGGGGTCATTTACAAAGGACACTGCATTACATGAAGTCAGATCTGCATGAGCTGAAAGTGAAGTCCAAGGTCAGGGTGAGGATGGGCCATTGCCGGGTGCGGCTGCATTCCTAGGACCTCCTCTGATCTGTCTCTTCCATACCC
This sequence comes from Acinonyx jubatus, assembly GCF_027475565.1. NCBI lineage: Eukaryota > Metazoa > Chordata > Mammalia > Carnivora > Felidae > Acinonyx > Acinonyx jubatus. Next base: position 5,607,562 of record NC_069385.1, on the reverse strand, counting down.
ACCCCCACCCTGATCTAGGATTCCAAAGGAAACTATTTCCCCTACAAATCCTAACACTGACTTCCTTTCTCAGAGGACATGACTGACCATTTAATTCAAATCCCTTATGTTTCTGGCCTCAGTTCTGGTGGCTTCACCCTGGGTCTTGAGTCCCAGACTTCCGCCCCACCTCCAGATGACCCCTCTGCTTTGACCCTGCCCTGTATCTGGCATACCAATGATCCCTAGCGATAGAGGTGCAGCTAGGAGATGAGGGACAGACTCCTTCCACCCCACAGCAATATTATTACATCATATTCATTTTTTCAACAAATGATTCCTCAACACCTACCTATTAAGAGAGACAATATAGAGGATCCAAAGATAGTTCCCGTGTCAAGGAGCTTAATTCTTTTTTTTTTAATTTTTTTTAACATTTATTTATTTTTGAGACAGAGAGAGACAGAGCATGAACGGGGGAGGGTCAGAGAGAGGGAGACACAGAATCCGAAACAGGCTCCAGACTCTGAGCTGTCAGCACAGAGCCCGACGCGGGGCTCGAACTCACAGACCGCGAGATCATGACCTGAGGTGAAGTCGGCGGCTTAACCGACTGAGCCACCCAGGTGCCCCAAGGAGCTTAATTCTTGTTACTGAGATACTTTCACATTATCTGTAAAATGGGTACTTGGTGATAACGATTGTATAAACAGTATACGCACCTGTGTAAATGATTAAAAAGAAAGAAACGTGTCTTCTGATTTTTGTGATCAGGAAAGGCGTTATTGCACAATGAAACTTTGAAGATTTCAACAAGCAGAGGTGGGAAAGGAATCCAGCATGAAGGAATGGCATAAGGAAAAATGAGAAGTTGGAAAGCCCCTTACCCTTGGTTGGGAATAACAATTGTCGTTTGGGGCCCTAATGTTCTCATGGGAGAGGACTGGAAAGTAAGGGTTGGCCCCAAGCCCATTAAAAGGAGCTTAAGGCCAGGCCAAGGAAGCTGAAATTGATCCCACAAATAACGATAAATTTCCAAAGGCTTTCACCAGTGGAGAAATGCAAGACAAAAGTTTTAATTCATTGGTGATAAAGGATGCATTTGAGGGAATAGAAATGAGGCAGGGAGACTGGGGAGGTTAGTGCAGTGGTAAGGCAAATTCAGAGTCAGATCATAAGGGACCGAGTGTGGTGGTACCAGAGACAGAGGGGCAGCTGGCATGACAACAGAAGGGATGTGGCGTGTAGGACGGGCCTGAGTCACTCCTCTCTCACAAGTGGCAAGTCCAAATTCTTTTGGTAACATAATCCAATGCCTAACATTTTTCATGGAACAAAATTTTCACTAAAATAAAGCATAATATATTCAGAACGAAGGAGGAAATGTTCTAGTTAACCGTCATTTGGCCAATGGTTGTTTTTAATAGCTCAGATTCAAAGATGCTTCTCCTCCCTAACCGGCTTTATTAATATTCTTCAATAATATTAGTACTCTAAACCAGATTAATTCAAAATTCTGTTTCTTCCGGTTCTCTAAAAAGATGTCACTCCACGCCTTTCGAGTCCACTCGTATGGACATTGCCTCCTGACCAGGGCTCACCGAAATAAGTGTGCAATCTCGCACCCTTGCAAGGATTTTTTTCAAAGATAGAAACATACAGATTGATCCTGAATATAAAAATCAAACATAGTGCTAATATTTATTAGACATCTTCCCACCGTACCAATGAATTATTCAAGTTACTAGAAAAGATTTTCCATTACTGGCCTTTGTTGTTGACATGAAAGGTTTAGCAGCAAGTAACGTTTCTAGAAAATCCTATGAACCATGTTGTTCTCTGGAGATTTTAATGACACTTGGGTCAGGAACCATAATCGATCATGAGCTACTGATTCCAGCTCTAATGGTTGAATGGAAGGGCCTTGATTCCTTGTTTCTGGCATCACATGCACACATGTACACATGTTACCAAAGTTACTTCTGAGGTTTGGCATATACACAGGCCCAAAGCCAGCCCACGTCTCCATGCTGGTAACCAGACAGGCTTTGCGAAGGGCAACAAAGTACAACAGTGGAATTAGACCTTTCATTTCTGGGATGATCCAAGGCAATGCAGCCTTCTCCATCAGGTGGCTCTGTAACTGACAGCTAATTGTTACATCAGGGATAATGGGAATATAATTTTTCGGAAATTTCACTTATTACCTGTATACGTGGTCCGTGAGATCAGAAAGATGTGCAACTAAAATGTTCTATCTTCCACATAAAGAATTGGGGAGTTGAGAAGATGGTATAAAGACACTATTACCTAATGAAGTCCCCATGATTATCAGAGAAAGTTAGCACGAATACTCTGAGGATTACGTGTACATGTATTAACGCACATTGGGTCCAGATATATAAAGAATATGGGCTCGCTGTGTTGAAAGTTTTTTAACAAAAGGTTTAATCATTTTTGAAAATTAAATAAGGATCTAGAAAATCATGTTTTTCACCATCAGTGAGGAATAGAAGAGAGATAACTGGAAATAAAATAAGAGTACAAACCACACTTGGATATTTTCTCATAGTCTAGTAATACCTTCTAGCACTTTTCTCTCTTTTAATTCCAACCTAGATTTCATTTTTGCCAGGATGCCACCTCGCTTGATACCTTCAATAGCAATTACAGAATATGGCCCAATTATTTCCTTAGGAAAAAAACGAATTTTTTTTTTGGTTAGGAAACTTGATATTTTAATGAAACTGATCTAAAACAAAAAAACGCAATTGTAGCAAAATAGATGAGGAAATTGTACTTCTTTGTATTAAAATATTTTTCATAAAACATTAAAAATATATTAATGAGACTTTAATCTCATATAAACAAGTTAATCTGCTCTAATATTGTTTTATGTATGTTTATATGAAATTGCATGGGAGTAAAACAAATTATGTCATCATAATATTGTTTTGTTTCCCCTACGGAAATACTTGTATGAAACAGTTTAAAAAGCATATTCTAGAGGGGGAAAGAATCTTAGACTTAGTGAGCATGGTATCGTTAAACAAGTTATTTTCTTAGAGAAGCAAGGAAAATGACTGGAAACAAAATTTACATTTCTAATTAGTCAGTAAAGTTCATTTGTCAATGTTGGTCTCAGTTTTTCCTCAAAAGTCAAATGGCAGCTGCAGGAAAAGAGAACCACTGGAGAAAATTTGGAAAGGAAAGAAGTATTTTAAAGGGTCAGATAGAAATTTTTTTTTAAGCTTACCGTAAAATTTTCTGGCAACCATGTCTGTGCTCGCATTTAATTTTCACTAATCTTGGTGACTCATATTTTGTACATTACTCCTTTCATAGAGTCATTCCAAAACAATTGCAAAGACTTGAAGGAATTTAGAATTTTGTGTCGTTTTACTTGCCGTCTGTCTTTTTAGATCTGTAATGACCGGGGTCCTGGTTATGTAGTTTTTTATAGGACTAATCAATGATTTCCGGACAGACTCACCACGGGAATGATGGCTACAGCAGTGAGCAAAGACACTCAGCCCTGCAGTGTATTTCATGCGTTTTATTTCACCGTGGTCTTCCAGAGAGGACAGTCATTGGAACTGCCAGCAGCTTCTCAATATGAGAAAAACAACTTTAAATGCTTCACGCTGATTTCTGTAAACAGTTTGCTTTCTCTTAATTTACAACATTATATCTCATACCAGGCTGTAACTGCATAAGAGGAGGTGGGAAAAGTCATATGTCCTGACATGTCAATCCAAATCATGACGTTTACCTGACCTCATTGAACGGCCTGTCAGTCATCAATCTGACCTTGCAGTAGTCCGGTGCAGATCAGAAGTTTAAACTCCTTTACAATGTTTGTTCCTACCTTACAATCTGCTCTCGATATGATATGCAACTTTTTTTCTGCTACAAAGCTTCGTTTCATGAGTTAAGTTGAAATAAGCATATGTAAAGACCTTCTTTACCTGATATTCACTAAAGAGGACAGGCAGGTTCATCATCAGACCTCAAAACAAAATTGACACAACTGTGCTTATTTATGCCTAAAAGAGATATTAGCACAGTCACTGAACTGCATCTCCAGCCAGAGGTCAGGGTTAAGGTTATTGGCATGGTGTCATAAGGGCGCTCATGTTGCACCTGTCTGCACTGTCCATCGCCTGAAGATAAATAGTAGACTTCAGTTTCCAAAATAACAGTGATGTTCTGTATGGCCTCGTTTGTAAATAGCCCAGTTCGGAGTTAACCCCAAAGTCTTGATTGAAGACACATTGTAAATGAGAATCGGACCAGACATCTCTCCGGGTCATGCCTGTGACTAGCCTCGTTGGTAACTGAGCTTGGCCCTTCAGAGGGTGGGCAGGTGGCTCGCTGAGTGGATGGAAAATCATAAGGAAAGGTTGTAAAGAAGGCTTTTTAGAAGCCTAATCACTATAAACGTTCCTCCTTCTGGAAGTGATAATCAATTGCTCTAAGTAATTTATTGATTATGCAATTTCCTCCAAAATCCGCAGATTTCCTCCACAATCCCTCAGATTCTTTCCATTCCCAGGGTACTACCGCCTGGGGCATCTTTAGAAATAACAGCGGTTTCTTCAGGCCGCCCTGCCACCCTCTAAAGAAACAGTGCCTGTTGAGTCAGCGAAAAAGAAGCGAATCCCAGAATGTCTTGTGCTCTGGAAAATCTAACTGGAGAGATCTTGCCACTTCCTGGCTTCCCAGGATATTATGAGACTTTGTTTCTCTCATAGAAACTACCCAGTAGAGGGGCGTCTGGGTGGCTCTGTCGGTTGAACGTCCAACTTCAGCTCAGGTCATGATCTCGGGGTTTGTGAGTTCACGTCCTGCGTTGAGAGCTGTGCTGACAGCTCAGAGCCTGGAGCCTGCTTCTCATTCTGTGTCTCCCGGTCTTTCAGCCCCTCCTCTACTCATGCTCTCTCTCTCTGTCTCTCAATAATAAATGTTCAAAAAAAAATTTTTTAACAAAATTAAAAAAAAATACCCAGTAGATAAATAGGCTAAAGATAACAACAAGTCATTCTTAATAGAAAAAAACTTAACCCCACACAGCAAAACAACAACAACAACAAAAATGTTAGCCCTCCTTAGTAATTTAGGAAAATGCTAAGTAAAGTAACCTTCAAGTAACATTTCATTCATCCTGAATTAGCAAACAGAATTTTAGTTATAGCACCCAGTGCTGTGATAAACAGGTAAACTCATATGTTGCTGGTAACATTATAAATTGGCACAACCTTTCCGAAAATCAATATGGTAATGTATATATATGTATACATTCACATCAATAACTACAAAATGTTCGCCGTCTTTGAAGCAGTAACCTCGCTTCTAAGAACTGGTTTGAGGCAATAACGCAAATAAAGAAAAAGAGTGTGCACACAAAGACATTTATTACATTATTATCAAAAATTGTGCGAATCGGGAAGACTTAATGTCCCTAACTCCCTAACTAGAGGAAGTTGGCTACGTAATTTACACTCCTTCAACTCCGTGGCTGTTGGGCACAAAAGTTACAATGACACAGAGCGTCTATCGATAGTGAGGAGGGTGGATGTGAGAACTTGGTGGACTCATGCTCTCTGGTGACAGCTTCTTCCAGCCTCAAGGCCTCTCCTTGCGTTTGCTCTTTGGCACAGCGCGTCCCTCCCCGGCTGCTTGTTACAAGCCGGTTTCTTCTCAGCATTCAGGTCTCTACCTAAACTTCATTTTCTCAGGAAACCCTCCTGGTCACCAGCCCGGTGGTCCTAGCCCTCTCCGATCACCTATTTTCCAGTCCCTGCTCCAGCTTCTCACTGTCTGAAATGCTCTTGGCCGTCAGTGGTTTGTGGACGTACCTTCCCCCTCTTCCACCAGAATGCAGACTCACGCGTTTACCAATCTCGTTCACTCCTCCTCATCTGCTAGAAAGTACACAGTGGGTCTTCTTGAAATCACAGAAGTTGGAAGACGTCCTCTGAGTTTATATTAGAACCTGGTTCCTGATGTCCTCTGTGGATTGACCGCCTCATTCCTCTTCTCCCCAGACTGGGGAGTCAGTTTGCACACAGTGCTCGGAGCAGGTGGGAACAGCGTGGGATCACCAGGCAGGCTGCTCTGGGAAGCAAGGGGCCTCCCCTCCACCTCCGTGACAGGCAGCCGATCTCTTCCACCGTGGGTGCTGCTGCAGGCCCCCTCCCACAGCCCCAGCCTGTAGACACGTCAGGGGCAGCCAGCCTTACCAGGCCCCCTGCAGTGAAGGCCAGCCTATGAGGAAGCAGGGCAGGCTATGGATTTGGTATCTTTCCAGAGTCCAGGAAGGTTGTCTGGCCTATGCTAGACCCCCTTGACTCCTGAAATCCCCACCACTAAAGCTACTTCTTTAAACATTTTTTTAAATGTTTATTTATTTTTTAGGGAGAGAGAGAGGAACAGAGCATGAGTGGGGAGGGGCAGAGAGAGAAGGAGACACAGAATCCCAAGCAGGTTCCAGGTTCAGAGCTGACAGCACAGAGCCCAATGCGGGGCTCGAACCCGCGAACCATGAGATTATGACCTGAGCTGTAGTCGGACACTTAACCAACCGAGTCACCCAGGTGCCCCTGAAGCTGCTTCTTTCAGCCAAGTGTCTCTGTAAAAATATAAACAGCCCATGGGGCGTCTAGGTGGCTCAGTCGGTTAGGCGTCCGACATCGGCTCAGATCATGATCTCACAGTTCGTTGGTTCCAGCCCCGCGTCGGGCTCTGTGCTGACAGCTCCAAGCCTGGAGCCTGCTTCGGATTCTGTGTCTCCCTCTGTCTGCCCCTCCCCTGCTCATGCTCTGTCTCTGTCTCAAAAATAAATAAACGTTAAAAAAAAAAAATAAACAGCCCAGATATAAGGACCTACCATCGCATGGCAGATCTTCAAGTCCAAGAACATAGGTCTTGTCCATAGAAGCATGTAGAGGGGCAGTGTTCCTTAGTAGACAGTATTTCCAGAAGACTGAAACTAAATGGAATGGTTTACTTTGAGGCTTTGGATGTGAAGGATAATAGTTCCCCCATAAGAGGACCCCAGTGTAAAGGAGGGCAAGAAATCAGTTGAACTCTTCGTCCAGGTCTCCTCCTCAACCTCCTGGAGGTCCTTCCTCGTGCAAGCCTAACGTAGTAGTAACCATCTGGAACACAGTTTGCACATATGTGCCTGTTTGCCAGGACATTTGCCCCAGTTTGATCAGAAGCTCTGAGTCTACGGGAGCCTGGCCAGGGAAAGGAGACATGAGGTCCACCACCATCCCAAGAGACCCAGGGTCAGGCTTTGAAGCGTCTAGAAGAGGAGAGAGGGCTTTTTTTTGTTTTTTTGGCCAAAATAGCAACCTATGCAGTGAAGGTGGTAGATGGAGGGATTTTAGCTCTAATAAGAAACAGGAGGACAAGTTTCCTAAAGCCCAAGGTCAGTGTGCTGCCTGCAGGGCCAGGACCTGAGCCCAAACATTGCTCCAATTCTTCCTTCGGTTTCACTGTCTCTTCTCCAGCATACTGTTCTCTGTGTGGTCAGTAGTAAGCAAGGACACCTTCCTCTGTCTCTGTCTCTCTCTCTCTCTGTCTCTCTGTCTCTCTCTCCAGCTACTTGCTTGATATAAAATGGGAATTGTAACACACTGTTGTCAGTATGAATTAAGCGTCAATTAATACCTCAAAACACAAACTAAGGAAATCCACATATGCATTATTATGCAAATATTAACTCCCATAGTAATGCTACATAATTATGACCTAATTGTGTCTTGAGGCACAAGTATCAGGTTTTCATTCAAAGACAAGATCCACTTTTTCCTGTTGGCTTACTAGGACTGCATCTCACACAGTCAGCCAGCAATCCAGGGAACAGGCTAATCACGAACCGTGCTCCTGAAATTAGAAAACTCAGGACTTTGTTGAAGCAAAAGAGAAATAAGTAGGGCCACGAACGCAGAGCGCCATTTGCAATAACCCATCTTTTCCCCCTCACTCAATATGCACCAGCATATTGAAATGTACCTGGAGGACAACAGAGCTTTGGAAACTGCGGAGTGTAACCTTAAGCCATAAACAGTTGGCTTAGAAAGTCTCACAACCACGTGTCTTGATGGAGACACACGCAGGGTCTGAGAAGCCCGTCTAGACTAGGACGACAAACCACACCTGAGTAAGACCACCCGACCCCAGGGCTCTGCATTCATGGCGAGTCCAGGTGACAGTAAGGATGTGCTCTGCGTGACTTGAAGATACAGCAACTCAGGTCTGCTCCTCTTCGGAGGCTGTGAATCAACCCACTTTATAAAAGATAAAAACCTGACTCCCTGCTGTTCCATGGGCTGTCCCTCCTGTCCTACCCCAGAAAAGAGTTAAATTATAGACAGTTCACTGTTATCCGGGAGCAGGGAAGCTGACATCCTCGTGGCTGAAACTGAATCCTAGTTCAATAATTGTTGAAATGTATCAATAGCTTGTTAAATCCACAAGACCTAACATATATCCTCTCATTTTATCCTTGTACCTATCGTTACAGGTAAGTATGACACCTGTTCCAATCAGGGATTCAGTAACAGGCTGAAGGTCCCATGGAGCTGGGATGCAAAGCCATTTGTGTTCAACAAACCTGTGTGCATTTCATCGTCTGCTGGCCTCAACCCCATGGGGATTCTGCTGTTTTATTTCTCGCTGCCTTTGTCTACTTACCCCCTCTTAAAATCCTGATTCAGAGGCAAATCAGTTGTGTAGACTAAACTGAAGAATCTCAAATGATAAAAATGTAACTCAGGCAAATAAACATTTCTTTATTCAAAAATACCAAAAATCGGCATATTTCACCTATCAGCATTTCCAACAAGATTTGTTTCACTTCTCATGCAACCCCGATTTTGCTGCTATACCAGATTAAATGGCCACATTTTCATTTTCTCCCCCCAAATTTAGATACCTTTTTTTTAACTGTGTGTCCAAAACTCCGATTGGACTTTAGCAAAGCCTTGAACCTTTGTAAAAATTTTGTTAGGTAAACTCTAGTATTTTCAGATTGGGTTCTGCAACAACACACTTAGTGGCAAAGTGGATGTCTCTTGCCACATTTACCTCAGCAGCGTAGAGGCTGATAAAAGTTGATAGTCAGAGCTTTGGACAATATTGCAAGGTTATTTTGAACTGAGACAGCCATAAAAGGCTAGAAAGTTTTAACTCTGTCACTTCTACGGCAGTGAAGGCTGTTCAGCCCAGCAGATCGGTCTGATTTGTTCATTTAGTATATCATTTTTGCATTAATCGAGCACAATTGATGAGAAAGATTCCCACTCTGTAAAATTTCCAGCTAATGGTTTGGAAATCTACTTGAATTTTGCACCCAATAATTCATTTTAGAATTTTCAAAGAGTAGATAGTTTAGGCAAGCTGAGATAAATCCCAGACAAATGGGGAAACATCTGATCGACGTGTGTTTTCATTGTAAGCACCATTAGTGAGTTTATCTAATTAATTATTTTCTGCAATAGAACAGGGGCCTTTTACTAAAAGGTCTTCCACTTTGCAGACCCATGCCCTTTATAAAGCCTTTCATCTAAAACGATTTAACCAAACTTTGTTATGATGGCGATCACCAGTGTGACCCTACAAAGGCTTGAGATGTGAGTTCGTTACATAGATGAAAGTTCTAACAAAGGTAATTTGGAAAATAAAGCTCCCCATAATTTACTGCATTTGCTGATAACATTTGTTAGAAATCTGAAATTTCTCTTTTCATTTTTGTGCCTCAATTACAAAAAAAAAAATTAGAGCTGAAAATGGGTTGTATCATTAAAGTTTCTTGCTGATGGAAAACTGTAATAACAGCTGTCATTTAGGTGCATTTATAAAGATTTTCAGTAAAATTACTTCCAATAGGTTTGCCCCACTCCTGAAAGCAGCAATCAACATTTCTTTTCCAATTAAAATCATGTATTTGGTCATCTCTGGAGCCGGTCGAAAATTACCATATGGACATATAAGAAATAGTATTAAACAAAATTTAGATATTAAATGAAAATGCCATAGGAAGGCAGCATTGTCTTCATCTTGAAACAAATGTTGCTAATAAAGTGAATGGGGTAATCTGATTTTTTATTTTGAAAAAAAGTTCTTTCAAATTTAAGGGTGATCCAAGTAAACCTCACTTTAAATTCAAGAAGACTTTGGAAAAGAGATGAACCTATCTGACTATACAGAGCCCCCGTGCACTTAACCACATTTGATCAAACTTGTCCAAATTCACAGAAATGCTATTTCCATGGATAGGAACTTACAAGCATGTAAGTAATAAATAAAGAATAAGCATTAGGCAAATAGCACTACATTTAACATATAGTTTATTTAGAACTGAATTTGCTTATATTGTATCTGGCTTCAGTAAACCCACAAAGTAGTAATTTGTTCACTCATTCATTCCTTTTACAAATGTTCAATTTGCATTTGAGGCCAAATGAATGAAATTTATACTACAGTAGTATGATCCTGCCCTTCAAGAAGTGACAAAATGTAGGAAAACTAAGTGAACATAAAACACTTCCCAAGGGTTCCAGAGCAACATGTAAATAAGGAAGGTGGATGGATTGCTGGCTATCACACTAGGAATTCAAAAGAAGGAAAGACGACTCTGGAGGCAACTTCCCCGAGGAAGTAAGTCCAAAACTAGCCTTGAAGAAAGGTACCAGGAGATAGAGGGGAGCATAGTGCTATGGGGAATTTCAAAGACATGAATGAAACTGTGCACGCAGGGGTCAGGAAGAAATCCGGACTGAGTGGAGCAGGAAGTCTTGGTGAGAAAGAGCAAAGTATGAGGAAGAGCAGAGCACAGAGGTCCCAGATGATTGGGAACTTGACTTTGAGTCATCATACAATGTGGAGATGTTTGTTGTGATGGGGAGAGAACGCGATTAGGAAAGTTAACCTGCAGGGTAAAGGAGGAAGAGGAGGACGTGAAAATGGAAAGGCAGAATAGACTACTAGCTCCAACCCAGAGGGGCCTGGGCTATTGGCAACAGACCCGCCAGGCACTACACAGAGCAAACTGAAGAAAGCAAAAGGGCGGAATCAAAGATGAAACTCATCTGAGCCCAGACTCGGGGCTTGTGAGACTCATGAAGTCAGCGCTCACCTCTGGGGGGCCATCGGAGGGCTTCCACGCAGGATTAGACCCCACCGGGGACTATGCAAGAATCCTATGAAACAGTGTCCTGCAGGAACCCTTGATCCTCATGGGAATGGGAACCTCAGACTTCGATCCATAACATCCTCAACATCTGTGGCTTTGAGTTGTTTTTTTTTTTGTTTGTAAGGATCTAGAAAGATCTAGAAGATTCCTACTTTTTACCTTCTCGCCCTCTTCCTACTATCCTGCCACTTACCGGTTTTCCTAGCACCTTTGGTCTGACGAGAGCAGATGTCCCTCCACAGACAACAATGACACTCTGGACAGTGGCTCTCAGGCAGCTTTTCTGTCTTGTGCACATTAAAGCCCCACCGTTTCCTATCTTAGTACCTATCTTTGTTAAGCTAAAAGAAATCTGAAGAGGAGCTTTGCTTTTATGAAAAAAGGACAAAATGAAAAAAAAAATAGCATTCAGCGCACACCCTCAGCAGCCAGAGGGGCGCCACCAGGCTCTTTCCCCGGGAGCTACACTCAGCATCAAGCCGCCCACCAGAGCTTTGAACTGTGTCTGTGAGCATCTGTGCTTTACCTCGGTGTATTTCCAGCATCCGTTAGCAAGATATATCCTAAGGTACCAGAAGAGCCTAAGAGAGATTATTTTTGGGGTCTGGGAACACTCAAAAATTCTCCCATATACATTAAAGGTAAATAGTTCTTCGCTTTCCACCATTTTGGCTTACAAAAGGTTTCTTAGAAATGCTTTCTTTTCAGATAGTGAGGGAAACCAGGAAATCGTAAATGCTCCTAAAGACGGGGGTGTGGAATGTGAAATTAATCCTAGAATTTCTCCCTATTCCTCATGTATTCTGTGGCACAGAAAAAAAAGTCCTTAAAATCAGTCATCCCTGATTTTCGTCTTTCTGCACATCTCAGTAAAGGATGTCATTATTTCAAGCACTTGTGATGAAGTAAAGATAGCATAATAGTCCATATCATAAAAAGGAAGCTTAGATGAGCAGTTTGCTGCCTTGTGAAACACGAATCGATTGGTTGTACAAGTCAAATACCTCCCCCCACAGATATTTATTCCCCTAGACCCTCTCTCCCATGGCATTCCTCCTTTATGGACTTGAGCTTCTCCTACAGTTAGAAAGGCAGAGTTTCTGCTACCTTGAACACCGCCTATGTTGACATGGGATGCTTACACCTCTCTTTCTGGATCTTCCTATCATCCTTCTTGCTGCCCTTGGGCAGACACCTGCCATAATTTCTCTTTTTCAGTATCACTTACTTTTTGTGTTATTCTGTTGACTTACTTCACCTTCCTAAGCAGAGTTTGCTCCTCTGTGGAGGGGAGTCAGTAAGTAGCTAGCTCATAGGGCTATTCTTTGTTTTAAGTGACATTATGTTAGTGTTACAGTCATTATTATTATTCCATAGTGAGATAGACCAGTGAGGAATCAATTTAGGACAGGGCTGGACTTGGAATTCTCCTTTTTAGAAGCAGTCTGGTCATTGAATCAAGTTGGCCAACAAGAAAAGAGATACTTTCACTTCAAAAGCTTGAAGCCAATTTAATTCAATGGCCACTGAATCTGTTGTTATAATTCTGTATGGGGATAAATTGGTCGACCCAGCCGTTATTTTCAGTATAACTTCCAGGTTAAAGTAGTCATTAATCAAAGATAAGCCTAACCGGCCTTTTTGTACTCTTGACCAAATCACTATCCGTCGACTATATTTAAAAAATCAACCCAAACATTTGGTCTTTACTGTAAGAAGTCAAAATCTGTATCAACTTATTGAAATAGCAGGATGGAATAACTTTTTGCAGTGTGTCAACAAATAATTTGAGTTTTTGACAGTGTTTTCCTCCTTCACTAGAATTATATAGCCATTGGTCCTTTCGGGTTTTCTTAGAACTTGATTTGAAAGCTGAATTTGATGCTTATGAGATTTGTGACTTACTTTGGAGAATTATGCATTTGCTTTAGGACCATCTTTTCAGTTGAAATACAGTACATCTCTTGAAGAACCATCATTTCCAAAAGCGTGTTCCAAAGTTGTATTGTGGTCTTACAAAATGTAATGATAGGATGGTAGGAACCAGAGATCACTCAAAGTTCAATCCCTTCGTTGTACGGGGAAGGTAACTGAGATTCAGAGATTTCAGAAGGCATCTAGTAAATTATTGAACATTGAAGCTCCTAAGTTGTTGGAAAACTATAATGCAAGTCATTTGCCTTGATATCCAGTGTTATTTTTACTATACCAGTACATTCGAATGTCATTTAGGGAAATAAATCTAATTGGCAGTTGGGAAATGGAAATTGTTTAGAAATTTTCATTGTCTCCCTGAAGGAAAATTTTAAAATTTAATTGACAATAGGGCCAAGATCCATGATATCTTCAATTTCACAAGTGATCGGTGCCCCCATTCAGAGGATGAAAACCCTTTCTAGAGCTTTTGAAACTGTGATGGCTTAGTAGCCTCTTGCTTTAGTCACCCAGCTCCTGTGTCAAAAAGAGAGGAAGAGAGAGAGACTTCCAGCTGGGAATCGAGGTCTTGCTTCAAAGCTTTTATCTTCAGAGGAAAGAAATCTTGTGAATTTCATTAATGTCAACAAGATCTGAGAAGATTTGAAGTGTTTAAGCCCTTGGGCATCTCCAGCATGCCAAATGCTGTGGTTGTTATAAGTTATTGGTTGCAAAAGCATTGCAACTTTGATTCACACCCCCCATGAATGAAGAGACTTTGGAAATAGCCATTGTACAGTCATACTTAAGGGTATATTGAAAACCATCACTTTCCAAGAAGATATGAAGTCAGCCAAAGAAACGGCGGCTTAAGCTTGGGTTAAACATGAAACACCCGGAATTCCGAATGGGGTGGCATATGTTATGGTTAGGAAACAAAAGACTAGTCTTCTCAAAGTACCATAGCAAAGCTAAGAAGGAAAACAAAAGAAGCATTGGTGTAGAATTCTAAAAGCAGATAACCTCAAAGCATCTCCCCAAAAGGGTCCTTCTCTTAGAATACAAACCGGAATTGAGTTATAGGGTTTTTCTTCCCCCTTCACTTTCTTCTCCATTCTCTCATCTCAAAAATGATCAGACTGGAATTCACAATGGTTTCCACTGTACTTTTCCAAACTTTATGGGAGAAAGCCCTTTTATTCCAAAATAGGCAACTGTTTCTATTAAGTAAATTGAGTCCAAGCTAACCCCAAATAAATGAATATTTCTGGCAAAACAAATATTGACAATTTAAACTAGGTCTTGAAATTGAAATGTTCTTAAAAAACAAAATATATCTGGGGCGCCTGGGTGGCGCAGTCGGTTAAGCGTCCGACTTCAGCCAGGTCACGATCTCGCGGTCCGTGAGTTTGAGCCCCGCGTCGGGCTCTGGGCTGATGGCTCAGAGCCTGGAGCCTGTTTCCGATGCTGTGTCTCCCTCTCTCTCTGCCCCTCCCCCGTTCATGCTCTGTCTCTCTCTGTCCCAAAAATAAATAAACGTTGAAAAAAAAATTTTTTTTAAAAAAACAAAATATATCTTAAAAAGAAAAACTCAAGAACAACACCTTCTAAACCTTTTCATAAATATTATGAGATACCTTTTAATGACATATCTTTTTTTAATGAGAGTTGTCTTTTTAATAAATCTCTTTTGGAAACTGTTAGCTTTATTCTACTAAAGCTGACATCTGCCTAAATATCAGTAAGTGTGCCCAAGGAATTACTGTTTGGGTCATCACAATCTCCTAATTGCTAAATCTACTCAACCCAAGGGAAAAATTTGTTCAGAATCATCCAACAGAAAATCTGTGATGGTTCAGTATCATCAAGAGACACGTTACAATAATAATATTTGCAGTACATTCTACCTGCGCATACCTGCCAAGACCTGAACCCAGGTCCCGGAGGCTCACTTTCTCCATGATGATGACGTCGCTGAAACCCAGTCTGAAGCAATGCAGCTTTTGAGCTATGACTGAAGCTGTCACAGGCTACAGGTCCCGACAGGTAAAGCTCCCTACAGTAGGTCTTTAGAGCTCGGGAAATATTTTAGTTCAGCATTCGAGAAGCCAATAAATGCCTTTTCTGATCCAGAAAGAAATGATTTGGCTTCTCCTTTTCGCATTTTTTTTTTTAATCTCACTGTCGCTTCAGGGAGATCGTCCAGCCCCGATGGGCAAACGCCGCGGGACCAGAGTTCTTGCTGCCCACTCAGCTCGCCAGCCATTCCACCTGGGTACATGCTGTGACAAACGTGCTCTCCGCGAGTCGCTCTCCATCAATGGACGCTCTCAGACTGAGAACAGCTTCGGGCCGGACTTGGCCTGGATTCCCGTTCAAATACCGTGTCTGCAGAGTGCCCATGCTTGACGACACGTTAGACCCCACACACGAATGGCCAGAGAAGGGCGTAGCCAAACCATGATGCGTCAGTAGCAATTTATTTCAAAGCCCTGGTTTTACGGCTGTCGTTTAGCCTTCGGTGCGCCGAGAGCATCGGTCTGCCTGGCTCACTGTCTGGTGTGGCCAACGGCTGCAGCGGATGTTGTGCCGTCAGGTTAATCAGCCTTTTGTCTGAGAAATGTGCTGATTCCTCCAGTTATTTAAAGAGCTGTTGTACACCGAAGGGGTAACGTGAACCGCCGTTGCCGGTGAGCGTGGGGAGTTAACGTCGTAAGTTCGGAGTCTGGACATCATTTGAATCCTGCCTCACCCTTTCCCGATCCGCTCAGGTGGTTTCGCACTGAGTTTCCCAAGCCAGTGCTTCCTTTAAGGGCGTTTGGTTCCTTGGCTTCGAAAAGCACCCACGTGGTGGGCAGTTTCAGGATGACAGGTGGATGGAGGCACCCCTCCCGTGGGATCCCGCTCCTCCCTCAGGGGGCGAGGCTGCCGCTTGGGCCAGGAGATGCCCCCAAAGTCACAGAAACGTTTCTCTTGAAATGGTGCCTGCTAATTATCTTAGGTCGTGACCAGAAAGTGCACGTTGATTTCATAAATTATTTCCTCTGTTAGAATCACGTTAGTACTGCTTCAGGTATGTGGAATAAGCATTGTTTTATATTTCTCATGCTTCAAATAGTGCTTTCACTTCCAAATAACTCCTTTGCGTATTACAGTTCGTATAAGAGTAGCTACACATTTAAGACTATTTACCAAAAAAAAACGTTAGAGTCAGAAAAATCCAAAATTGAATTTCACTGTGCTTGGCCCTCCCTGTGGCCATCTGTACGTCCTTTTACCGCTCTCCATGTGTCTAAGATAAGAAGTCTGGGGCGCCTGACAGATAAGGGTTCTCTCAGGACACGGGTTCCACTGACCACCCACGCAGTAAGGGACACGCCTATGGCTTAGAGGCTTCGTGAGGTCAAGGAGCATGAGCCTGAACTTCCTTCCATGGTGGGTGCATGTGATCAAGGCATTCGACAAGAGGGGGATCAGTTAGATGACCCCAGCTGGAGGATAAGCTCTCCCAACGACAAGAGCCCCTTTTTCCTGTATTGGAAGCGGAGATGTGTCTCACGTCATCTCCCTTTGAGGCGGCCCTTGGTGACCGGGTGTTACGGTAGTGACCTCACGGACACAAGCTGAGCTCCTCACCAGGAGGATGCTGTCGTCCAGATGCAAGGCTGGGATATACACATCCCACTCCTGACCAATACGGCACCTGGAAAGAGCAAGCACCCAGGGAAGGACAGTTTAAAGAGGGCTGTATAGAAAAAAAGTGTGCATGTGATGACACATATTGCCTACGTCATCAGCATTTGCGGCATTCAGAATCGTAAATGCACTTACAATAGTCCCTAACCGGGCACAACTTTCAAGCCCTACCTGCATGCCTCCTGCATGAAAGCATCCCCAAGAAGAGAAACAATACCCTCGTTCGACTCTGCTTGCATAGTATCCCTCTAGAAAAGTGGTGTGGCTGAAACCGCCACTTATAGTCCTATTTGTTTGGTTATAAATAAAACATCTCTCTTCCCTCACCAAAGTATCTTTCCAGCTGCTGGACATAAAACAGATTCCAAGCTTCCTAAATTGAAATGTCATCCTCCTAATCAGAATTGACGATTGTAAATAACCATCTGGTTTGTTTTGTGTGTGTGTGTGTGTGTGTGTGTGTGTGTGTGTGTGTGTGTGTGTGTTTTGAGTGCCCTAGTCTCACAAGCGTACTTTCTGGCGGCATCATATGTATTTAAAGTGGTGAGCTCCAGGTCAGATTCTCAAAGAAAGTGGCAATACAGCTGTTTTGAAAAGGAGACCACATTGCTCGCCTGCTTCTCAGCATGGTTTGACACTAACCCATGCCCTGTCATCCTTGCAGCATGCAAAATAAGGGAATGTGTTCCTTCTGGGGCTTTTTCCTGCCCCAGTGATATACATTCTGCAACCACTAAACATGCCCAGTCCAAGTCACTTTCTGAGTAAGCAACTTCCATTGTGTTCTGTTCCCTTTATCACTTGGGCTTCTACACTGCTGAGAAACAAAAAAAGCTACATAGTTTTACTTACTCCTACAGTTAAATATTTTTTAAAAAAGCAAGAATAGGTTATTATTGAAATGAAGTGTGGTTGTCAACTGTAGCCTTCTGGAAGTCAGTGGGAAAAACAGGGTGTGTTAAGCTTTCCTTTGTGTGCAGACTTTCCAAACCCCCCTCTGCCTCCAGCGGGAAAATATGTCTGTCCCGTGATCTATTCAGTTCTTGACCTTTGGACTAATATGCCAACAAAAGGCACCATTTATTAGTGATTAATTTACGTATTTCTGCCATACGAAACTGGATCAAGGCTGTCACTGCTCAGCGCCATCACCAGTTATCGTTGCCCTGTGCCCTCCAGGGGTTTGTGCTGTGGGCTCGTCTGTTCTGTGCAAGTGTGGGCCATGCCACCTTCTCCCTAAGTGCACCTCTTCCAGGACCGGGAGTGCCTATCAGGAAGAGGCACACACATTCTCCCCCATTCCGGATGGAATCCTGGGAAGCTGAAGTTGTTCCTGAAAGATGCATTCTCTGATATCGATCTCCCTTGTTACCCGTTATCTGTCTCTGTCCTTCCCCTCCTGCCCCTTCTTCTGACTCCCTTGTCCTGTCTTCTTTTGGAGTTTGTTCTTTAAGATCTATTCTTCACACCTGTAACAAATATCAACAACCTCCCCGTTCCCCCGCCCCCCACAACACACAAACACATGCACAAGCTTCCTTCTTCTCTTTTAATTCAACTGAAAGATCTTCTCCTCTTGGAAAGTTCCCCCAAGTGGATTGATAACCACGCTGTCCTCTCTAGTGGGCAAGCCTGACTGCAACTCTCTCTTCTCCCTTCACCATGTAAATCTAAAGAAAAAAAAAAAAAAGACCATTTAGTTTAAGTGTGCGTTTGTCTACATTTCTGTTTCTAAAAAGTTTATCTTTCGGGCGCCTGGGTGGCTCAGTCGGTTGAGTGTCCAGCTTCGGCTTAGGTCATGATCTCACGGTCTGTGGGTTCGAACCCCGCGTCGGGCTCTGTGCTGACGGCTCAGAGCTTGGAGCCTGCTTCAGATTCTGTGTCTCCCTCTCTCTCTGCCCCTCCCCCGCTCATGCTCTGTGTCTCTCTCTGTCAAAAATAAATAAACATTAAAAAAAATTTTTTAAGTTTATCTTTCGCTTAAAAGAAATAGGGTAAAAATAGTTTTTCAAACATCTAATCTCTTATTTGTTCCACAATAACTCTTTGCTATTTGGTTATTTTGGATGATCAACTACCCTGTGCCTCAAAGTTTAGCTTAAATCGAGCTTACTGTGTGATCATAGAAATGCTTCCATCATGAGCAAGAAAACCCCACATAATTATAATGGCTTGGTGTTGTAAGGTCATTTGCTAAGAAAAATTGATGTACACTATAGCTGTGTGACCGTAATCTCTCTCTCTCTCTCTCTGAAAATTACTAATATTTCTGCCTGCCTTCACCCTCACTAAAAGAAACTCATCAGGAGAGCAATTCATTTTCCCTATGCTGTCGAAGACGGTGATATTTCTCTAATAAGTTTCTGGAAAAATCAAGCAAAAGAACTGCTTATCTCTGCTACATGGGATTGTGACTGTTACTTTTAATACTGACCTGAACCACTACTCAGTCTTTTCTTAAATGTCCAGAGTATCTGGGGAAGAAGTTTGAAATACCATTTTCCCCTCTATGATTTTCACATTCGAGCAAGATCAACATTTTGGAGCCATACTTGAAATGCGGATAGAATAAGGACTTTCATCTGGTGTAGTGCACATTTTCAGGTTGCAGCTCCCCGCCCCCTGCCCCATGTGGCCACTGCCTGAGCTCACAGCCAGTTCGCTGCACCTCACTTCAGCAGAGGTGAGACGGGGTCATGTCAGCAACTGGGCAGAGCCATAGTACCACCGTGCTTACTGGGAGAGCAAATGTGGTTGAGGCCCTTGGAAATCTGTGAGCAGAGTACAAACCAAATGCGTGTCAAGACGGCTGTTAGGGGGCTGCTGGGTGGCTCAGCTGGTTGAGCGTCCGACTCTTGATTTTGGCTCAGGCCACGATCTCACGGTTCGTGGGTTCAAGTCCCGCATCGGGCTCTCTGCTGACCGTGGGGAGCCTGCTTGGGATTCTCTCTCCTCTCTCTCTGCCCCACCCCCACTTGCTCTCTCTCTCTCTCTCTCTCTCTCTGTCTAAAATAAATAAACTTAAATAAGAAAAGATGCTCCTGGGGAGAACCTCATGGAGTTTCTATACTCTGCCTTGAAGCCAAAGGTCTCCATTTTAGTCAGACTCCCGCACATCTGGGTCATTCCTGCAGCCAGGTTGCGCACGATCACATACTTCTCCTCCAAATGCTTTGAGATGGGGTTTGCAGACCCAGGTTCCCGAGACTGCCGAAGGCCAGTGCTGGCACTTCCTTCCCTCGCTGAGCCAGAGAGGCAGCTGTGGGGGTCACTTCAAGCCTTGGCCTTGGCCGTGTCCTCCAGGCACCAGGTCCTCCGCCTGGACAGTGACACGCAGTCCCTGGGAAACGGTAACTAATAGCCGTTGTACAAATGTTGGGCAAAAATCAAGAGCAGACGGTGCTCAACAGCAGCAAAGACAAGGGTCAAGCTAAGCCTCTCCTGCCAGAGTACATCCACTTAACCTGCAGCTGGCCAGCCCCTCACCTGACCACAGACAGTTCACTCTGGTTTTTGTTTTCAATGTTTTTAATTTTTGAGACAGACAGAGACAGAGTGTGAATGGGGCAGCGGCAGAGAGAGAGAGAGGGAGACACAGAATCGGAAGCAGGCTCCAGGCTCCGAGCTGTCAGCGCAGACCCCGACGCTGGGCTTGAACCCACTAACGGCGAGATTGTGACTGGAGCCGAAGTGGGATGCTTAACCGACTGAGCCGCCCAGGCACCCCCAGACTGTTCCCTTGAAATATGCCATGTTGTGGCTTTGAAGAACTCACTGTCCGAGAGAACACTCTGGAAGAGTCAGCTTTGAGATTTGTGATCTGTAGTGTAACGGTGGTTACACCACTTTTGTTGATTCTGTTACTCCTTTAGTTTCAATGGCTTTTCATCAGCTGCGATCTAGGACCTCGTATTTTTATAGATTTGTCACTCACTACCCCTAAAACTCTACAAGATCACATTTAAAAAAAAAATATGTTAAATGCTTGCATCTCCTAACAAGCATGCAAAGAAAATGCCAAGAGCGACGTGTAGGGTTTTTGGGGGGGAAACTGCAGAATAACGGGCCTCTTTGTGTGTTTGCATGAACCAGTTAACTCGGGAGATGGCATCGACTACAGCCAGCAGAAGAGGGAGAACATCGGTGACCTGATCCAGGAGACGCTGGAGGTCCTGGAGCGCTACGGAGGAGAAGACGCCTTCATCAACATCAAGTACATGGTCCCCACCTACGAGTCGTGCTTGCTGAACTAGAGGCAGGAACAGCTGGGATGGGGGAGGGCTTGCCTTAGTGCCCAGATCATCTGTCTCTGCTGCTTTTAGCATCTCATTACTTGTGACTTCTACAGCTTTCTTTTCTACAGCTGCTAAAATAGTGGCTCATGGGCCGTTGGACCATTAGCCCCATTGAGAGCAAAGTTTTCCAATACATAAATAGTGCCTGTTTCTTAGATTACAATAGCGTACTGTGCTTATTTGTTCTAAGAGAAGAATTGCTTCTTTATACAACTCGGACAGAAGCAGGAGTCCGAGTCAAACCTTCAGTTGTATAGACAATAAAACTATAATTTTCATGCACAGTTCAGCGATAGCTGTTATGTGTCTGCTTGCCCTGAGGCTGATGTCAGGGGTTGTAAGGGGAGGACTGATGCCGCCCGCCTAATAGGTGTTTGTCGTGGCCGGGCAGCACCTCTCCGGCAGCTGCGCGGAACAACGTTCTCCGACATTCAATAAAACCCTCGAGTCTGTTTCAGTTGTGCAAGGACAGTCTTGCGGGCCCGTTATGAACCTCAGTGACAAACGTAGTTAACGCTTCGAGCCCCGTGGCCGTCTGGGCTTTGCGGGGCTTTCCGCTGTATGCTGGGGTGGGGCTGGGGGTGCGGCTGGGGTGGGGTGGGGAGGGCGGCGGGCAGGGTGACGCATGAAAGGCAGCGGCAAACGTGGTCAAACAACGCTCCTGTGAATCCTTGTCCCCCCTACGCAATGACACGTCTCAGGACGTGGTGGTTCACTGACAAGATGTCACCCAGCCGCTTGTCCGGGGCTCTGGTCATTTCTGAAGATGACCTGTACGCATCTGAATGATTCCTTGGCAATTTGTCCTTTCCTCCGCCTCCTCTCGCCAGGTGGATGTGTTCTCATAGCACCGCGCTGATCGCAGCGTTTAGGAATTTCATTGAACCACCCCCCCCACCACCCCGCAAAAAAAAAAAAAAAAGGAAAAAAACAAGACAAAGAACATGTACTTTTTCACTCAACTGAGAGAGAAGAAAAGTGCCCGAAGAGAAACCCAACTGTACGGCACTCAGCCCTGACAATGGCTTTTCAGGCACGCAGGCCCTGAGCTCGGGGCGTTTGAAACCCAGCCCAGAAAAGTTCTTAAAGACGGAGCCCTGACTTTGCACACCTGAGCAACGCTGCAACACCCAGACACGCATGGCCTGAAGTATCTCATTCTGCACCAAAGTGAAGAGACGGAACATGTTCCCCTGTGCACCAAGCGCTGGCCCTGAGACTGTTGTCACTAATTATTTAAGATGCAAGTTTCCAAAGGCAAGCACCAAATTTGAAGACGGGTTCCTTATTCATCTTCCCCGATGACTGGCTCAGCACACCGAATCCAGCCTCTAACTGGCCACCACCTAGTTGCCATAAGCACTTTTTAGGATAAACAGAGAGGCATGACCGTGCCGAGCAAATGGGCTTTCACCTGCCATATTTGGAAAAGACATGGCTAGAGACGTTGACAAGTTGAGGCAGGCCTGTCTTCAAACTGTAGCGTTCCGTTGCACCCGTGAGCTCTTGTCTGGCATCAGTGATATATCTGAAGGGACACCAAAATCAGAAAGATGGCTGATTGGTGCCTTTGAAAGTTCCTACCAGAATCCCCTGCATTATTTCGTTACAAGACAGAAGCGAGGCTGGCCTCTCATAGAAACAGGCCTGGCCTCTTGGTCTGGGTCGTGTTCATGAAAACTACCTGGCGTGGGGAACAAGAAGAACCCCCCGCATTGTCCCAGGAGCCCCAGCTTGGAATTTAGCTTGGAACTGAAACAGCAGGGTTCGTTTTGCAGCTGTCACTGACTCGTTATGCTGCCTTGGGCAAGTTATTTAACCTCCCTGAGCCTCAGATTTCCTCAGCTGTAAAGTAGCGATTACTCCTACCTGGAGGAATGTCGTAAGGACCGGAGGTGGCCAGTGTGAAGGGCTCGTATAGTTTCTCATACCTTTGGCCTTTATTTCAAAGAGAAACATCATGTGAGTAATGACTGGTTTTTCCCCCAGCAAAGTAGTATGTATTTGGAAAATCTCCAGACAATACAGTATTTCCTCCAAGGCGATGATGAGTTCTTTGTTATTGGGAGATAATTTTGCAGAAAACCAAAACAATTACATAAATAGCACCATGTTCGCCAGAGAATTCTTTTTAATACATCGTTTTTTGCGTTTTTTGTTTTAATTTTTCTTTTAACGTTTATTCATTTTTGGAGAGACTGAGCATGAGCAGGGGAGGGGCAGATAGAGAGAGGGAGTCACAGAATCCGAAGCAGGCTCCAAGCTCTGAGCTGTCAGCACAGAGCCCAACATGGGGCTCGAACTCACAAACCCATGAGATCATGACCTGAGCCGAAGTCAGACGCTTAACCGACCAAGCCACCCAGGTGCCCCTACATCGTTCATCGTTTTACTGGTATGGGAATAAGAATGGCCTGCTTTTTGAGTTCTACCCTAAGCTGGTCTTCGACTTCTCCCAAATAATTTCTGATTAACTCGAAAGAGAAGGGGAAAATGTCAACAGGTTTCTAAAACTCAGATTCCTTGTCCCAGAGCAGGCTCTGTCATGACTTCTTTGCAGGTTTGTTACAAGCATCACATGACAAACGCATGTGGTGAGTTCACCAGGGTGCCCAGTAGGGGCAAAGGGGTCCTGGGAGGATTTTCCTGGGAAAGCAGCTAGCCCAGTGCCAGCCACCACGTAGGTGTTCAACCCATGTGTGATGCGCAGGCGGGCAGTTCCCACCACGTCTAACGAGGTCCCCATCGGCGGGGGGGATGGGCTCCGGCCGCCTCACAGGCACGGGTCCTGGGTTAACACAGAACTTGGTGAGGTGAGGAGAACATGAGGGTTTCCTCCAGCCCACCCACCCTCCCAGGAGTCTCCTCAGAAGGTGAGCCCTCACCTGCAAGAGCGGCTTCCCTTTCCCCGCACACTGGAACATAATTTTTATGGCCCAACTAACTATATCTGCACAACGTCAGGCAGAAACACAAAGTTCAAAAGTTCTGCGAAATGGCTGCGCACTTGGAGAATAGGATTTCAAAACTGGGTTTACTTACGTGAGGTCTCCAGAGAAGTTTTGGTAACGGTTGTGGGACATCTCAGGGCACTGTGTTTTAGAGGAGCGAAAATGAAGTCGTTCTAAGTCTATTTCAATACCCACCACATCTCTTACTTTTTTTGGCTATTTTGAGATGTTTATCGCTAGCCGTTGGCAAACAGAGGCTGGGAATCCCAAGATTGATATGATTTTAAAGAAGTCATAATACCTTGGGAAATACTCCATGAACAGTTTTCTAAATTTAAATCTCTACCCTCTGATAGGATTTTATATGGAGTCAGAAAATCTGAAATGGTTTTTAAACAATAGTCTCCACGAAAGCATCAACCAAAGTTCGTCCAAAATGGGACGCTTCCAGATACAAACTGAAAATGACCGAGGTCTCACTGGCACCAAGATAACTCACATTTGCTACTTAAATATTTGGGGCCCCTCAATAAAGAAATCATTTTGGATAATTTACACATGTTATTAGTAGTATTCTCTCATAGTCTTACTAAACTTTGCTGTAACAATAGGACTTTGGTTGCTTTAAGTAATCCCAGCCATTTAGAAATGGAAATGATTTCCTGCTTTTTCATCGTGCAAGTAACACTGAACACAGAAGCTCAATGAAAGTCAATGTCAATAAGGAGTAGATAGAATCATGCCTTGGGGCAGGCTGGGAACCGGAGTTTCCATTCGCATAGACCCTTGATGTTCTTTCTGTGAAATCAGAGTTGCTGTCTACATTTCGTGTAGATTCTGAGTGTTCAAATATTCTGAGAAGGAAGAGTAGGATATCTTTGTCCTGTGCCGATTTTTTCAAATAAATCTTTTGATCTCGGATAAATAAATAAAATACATACATACATACTCGGGGTCTAGGAGGACCTCTGCACCCACACAGCCAGGAGATGAGCATGCTCCCAGCCAGACCGGAGCCACTCGGGCAGTACATGCTCCCCACGGTCCACCCTACCCACTCAAGTGTCCACTGGGGGCCTCACCAAACATCATACTCGTCTTAAGACCTAGAAAGAAAGGCTTTCCCACAACCAACCAACCTCACTTCTTCTAAAATAAGATATCCCAGGGATGCCTGGGTGACTCAGTCGGATAAGCATCCGACTTCAGCTTAGGTCATGATCTCACATTGCATGAGTTCGAGCCCCATGTCGGGATCTGTGCTGACAGCACGGAGCCCGCTTTGGATCCTCTGAATCCCTCTCTCTCTGCCCCTCCTCTGCTTGTTCTCTCTCACTCTCTCTCTCTCTCTCTCTCTTTCTCAAAAATAAATAAATAAACTTAAATAAAAAATGAAAGAAGATAGCTGAGGTGCATTAACTTTCTGGTTACTCCTTGTGCACTAGACTGAGCGTCCGTTTGCTCTGCTAATGGGAAAGCCCACATGTGCTCTAGAAAAGGAAAACGCCATTTCGAAATGGGCACCGCTAACCCCATACCACTATGACTATCTGTAACCTGTAATACTGCTCTGACTAGCACTAATCTGTGCTGTTTTAATACAGAAGAAGCTACAAACGTCCTCTCTTGCCCTGACATGGAAGATATAATACTAATACAAGCGTGCCTGGCTTCATCAAGAGCAGTTCCATGGGAAAATCCATATCGGCGTGGAATCTGATTCCAAAAATATCTCGCACGACCCTGTCTCTCTTGCAGCCTTAACTTCGTGAGCACGCAATCCAAAACCCACGTCGGGCTTTGTTTCTGAGAACTCCTAAATAGCAGTAGTTTGCCCCCTTCAGTTCCAGCGTTGATGAGGATGGCAAAGCCAGAGCAAAGTCAAGTCCAGAAGACAGCTTAGTGCCATCTCCTCGGTAAGGAAGGTTCTCTCACCCGTGCTCACACGATGTCACCTGATTGCAAGTCTCACGACTGACGTGGTTAGCGTCTTCCGACAAGTTGCTGAGCAATGAGCTGATTCCCCGAGCACTAGTTAGTGACAGGGATGGGTATTTGGTGGAAAGTGCTATTGGCACATTGGCTCCTGTGCATTTCTCTGTTTCAGGAGTCCCTGTTTGCTTTCCCAGTGGGAGTGTTTTTTAAGGCACTTGGAGTCTTTATTCATTTTTACTTCTGCCAAATTTCTGTAAGTTTCAATCTGGGTGAAAGGGTCTGTTCTCTTCCTGAGTTCCATAAGTCTAAACACGTATCACTTCAGCTTCGTGATTATTTAGAAAGTTCTGGGAAATATCCTCTAGTTTTGCCTGAGGAATCCGTTGGAAGCTATACATTGTCTACTCAGATAAGTGCACACTGCACCACGGTACTTTGATGTTCATGTCAGCGCATTTCCAGACATTCTTGTTCCCCTCTCTATGCACCGTGGGACACCAGATTAGCAACTCTTTCATTAGGAGGGGAAGCCAGGATCACACACACCGAGAAACAGCAGTTTCTCCATTAAGAGAAGGAGAAGAGAATGTGCTGTGTACCCACTTAGCGATGTGGCCCCAGGGAGACTAGGACAGATCCCATCAAAGGATAAGCCCATGACTTGGGACATTCACTGATGTCCAGACCCTCCTCTACTCATCTCCTTGGCTGGCTCCTTCTTCTCTTCCTGAGCTCTAATATGTCAGGGCCCCAGGGCTCAGGCCTCGGTCTCTTCCTTTTCTCCACCCAATGCCTTCGGTCACCTCGCCCAGGCCCAGGGCTTCCGATGCCGTCTATACCCCCTGGATTCTCACTTCCCAAATGCCCACTGAACATTCCACTTGGATGTCTACAGGATGATGAAACCAGACATATGTAACCAAATCCTTGTCCAGTCTCCTCCCACCCCCAATATGGACCAGCTCAGTCAAGACGAATCCACTACACCACTTACTCAGGTCAAAAACCCGGAATCCTGCCTCGCTCTCTCTCCGATCCCTCACACCCCCTCCCTTGCAAGTCCTGCCTTCAAAACCATCAGAATGGCCCCATCTCTGCCTGTGCCCTGGCCCCTCTCTCCCATCGTGTCCAACCACCGCCTTGCCTACTCACTTCTGCTCCACAGGGACGCGGTGCACAGAAGTCAGTGACCCCGCAGACACAGATCCCATCAGATCAGCAATGATTTTGCCTCCCAGCCCTGAAAATGAACTCCAGATCTCACCATGGCCGCATGCTGCCAGTATTTCGTGGCCCTGACTATACCTGACCTCGTCTCCCCCCACCCTCCCACTGCCTCCTGGTCTCCCACCTCTGCCTGCTCCGGCTCTGCTGGCCTCGCCCATGCCTCACAAACAGGCTGAACGTCCTGGCCTCTGAGGCCTGCTCTTGCAGTCCCTTCAACCCAACACACTGTCTGCCTCCTGTTCACCCGGCCCACTTGCTCCTGGCTTCATTCCGGTCTCTGCTAAATGTCACCTCCTCAGAAAGGCCTTTCTCAGCCCCTGTGCTTTCCTCCTACTCTTTATTTTGCTTTACTTGCCTCAACACACTGATGAGTATGTGACACGCTAGTGCATGCTGGCTTCTTTATGGAGCACAGGCTGTGTGAGGACAGAGGGTCTGTCGTGGGCACGATGGTGTCCTCTTGCTGTGAGGCGTGTTCCGTGCAGACTCAGCCAGCACTCAGTGAGCATTTGTTAGATCAGTGAATGAGTGGCCCTTATGAAATGACATAGACGGTCCACTGTCAGACCAGCGTGTCAGAGAGAGATGGGCCTCTCCCTGCCTGCTCCGACCGACCCACAGAGACCACTGAACTTCCTTGGGGTGTCCCGTGTCAATGATACTGCTGTCCTGAGAAAAAAATGATCAATCCAACACAAGATTCACTGAAGACGCTCAGACTTTGGAAAATTTAAAAAGGCTCTGCTGTCATAGGGACAGGCGTTCATCATTCTGTTTAAACCAAGTCCGAGGAAAGGGTTTTAAATATCCTCCCGAAGTCCTGGAAACACAGGGGCTAATCTGGCTGTTCGAAGACAGACAAATGGCTTCCCCGTGAGCTGTAACATCAACATCGCGTTGGCACAAGGTGCTACGTTACAGGCTCACGGTCTCCTCTTCCGTTACCTCTTGCTGGAAAAGGGAAAACCATGCCTGACTGCACTAATGAATACCATCAAGGTCACTTCCAAACACCTGCAATCGGCTGGATGTTTCTGTGGGAGACTCTGATCACAAATGGACTCAGATGTCCATTTAAATCTATGTTCTCGGGGAGGCTGAACGGAAGTGGCCGTTGACACCCAGAGAGGGGTTCTCAAAGCAGGGCTCCTGGCCCAGGAAGAGCAGCATCGGCTGGGAGCTTGGGAGGCATTCATGTCCTTGGACCCCTGCGCAGACCTGCTGAGTCAGGAGCTCCAGAGTGGGGCCCAGTGTCTGTCTAAGCAAATCCTCCAGGGGATTCTGATGGGCTGTGAAGTTTGGGAATGGCTCCAAATCAAGGTTTATGTCCCAGACATTGATTCCAGCCTTCCAAAGGCCTGTCTAAGCTAAAACTTGATGGGTTTATGGCAAAGATCTCCATGGGCCCTGCTTTCTTCATTTTTATTTTTATTTTTAGGTTTATTTATTTATTTTGAGAGAGACTAAGATGGCATAGAAGGATAGGCAGAGAGAAAGAGGGAGATAGAGAATCCCAAGCAGGCTCCACACTCCCAGCACAGAGCCCAACACGGGGCTCAAACTCACAAAACTGTGAGGTCATGACCTGAGCCAAAACCAAGAGTTTTGGTTGACTGAGCCATGTAGGCGCCCCTCCATGGACCCTACTTTCAACCCTGGTCTCTATTGTTATTTTCCATTAGCCATAGGACTCTTCGGGGAAATTAGTTTCACATAGCCTTTAAGAATAATAGGAAAGCCTCAGCTTCCCTCATCAGGAAGATAACTAAATTGTCCTCAGTCTAGGAAATCAATAGGTGAACCTTAGAAAAATGTGGTTTAAATCAATCAATAAAAAGCCAATGGTAAAAACCTATCATCTTTGCTTCAAGCATTACCGGGGGGGGGGGGGGGGTGGGGGAAGGCTCAGTATCTCATCATTCAATATCATATTTCCAAATATTCAATGTGGCTGTCATCTTTATACTTGAAACTTAAAAAAAATTGCATTATATTTATTAATACAGAAAGGGAACTTTCTAGTGAACTGTTCAAAATCCGAAGAGTTTTGATCAGCTGTTCTAAAACAGCTCACACACAGTGCTCCCAGACATGCTCCGTGAAGTGACATGTCTGTTTCTGAGCTTAGTGAGAGCCACCTGCATCACCAAGTATGTCCACAGACAACGGGGCCCACATGTGGCACTTCACGCAATTAAATGCATAATGGGAACATTCTAGAACCAGCTTTCTGTCTCCTCCCTCATCTGAGGCAGTGAACATTACATTAAAATACAACAAGGAAAATGTCCTATAAAGAACTTTATTGACAAAAAGGTAAATTTTTTTTAATTTTTTTTCAACGTTTATTTATTTTTTGGGGGACAGAGAGAGACAGAACGGGGGAGGGGCAGAGAGAGAGGGAGACACAGAATCGGAAACAGGCTCCAGGCTCCGAGCCATCAGCCCAGAGCCTGACGCGGGGCTCGAACTCACGGACCGCGAGATCGTGACCTGGCTGAAGTCGGACGCTCAACCAACTGCGCCACCCAGGCACCCCAAAAAGGTAAATTTTTAATAACCCACCAGTAGGCTCCACTCGAGAGGGGGAAACATGTCATATGAGTAGGCTTTTTACATTTCCTCCAGGAATTGTCCATATTAAAGGAATGTTTTCAGATTACAGGAAACCCAAGTTTGCTGTAGGTCAAGTGTGACTATCTCTGCCCCAAATTTAATGTATTTGGTGGATCTTTGCAGAGGGGGGAGCCAACTACACCCTGCTGTGGTGATTTTTCCCTTCATTCAGAGCACAACAAAAATGACCCAAACAAGGAAATCGATTAAAACGCTTTATTGCAAGGGAATAGACTGAGTTTTTTTGGACTTGCTTGAATATCTAATAACGTCACCAACAGTAAAGGCCACATATCTAACAAATACCACAGCGTCTCACAAGAGGTCAGAGAGTCCTGAGTGAATGAAGCCTTTCTCTGGAAAATACCCGACAGAATCCACAAAGCCATGAAAAGGCATAGACGGCTTCTGCTTCTCCAGCAGCGAGAGGGGCCGCCAGGAGGCCCTCCCCACCGTGGGGGCTGTGGTGGGCCTTCCTGGGATAATGCGTGTGAAAATCTACAGTTCTGGGCAAGTGTGAGAATTATAAGCACCATTCTCATGGAAGATCAAATCTTCAGTATTCTACTGTTTTTCCAAAAAGGAGTAAAATCTGGGGCGCCTGGGTGGCTCAGTCGGTTGAGCATCTGACTTCGCTCAGGTCATGATCTCACCGTTCCAGAGTTTGAGCCCCGCATCGGGCTCTGTGCTGACAGCTCAGAGCCTGGAACCTGCTTCGGATTCCCTGTCTCCCTGTCTCTGTCCCTCCCCCACTCAAGCGCTGAGTCTTTCTTTCTCTTCCTCAAAAACAAATAAACATTTAAAAAAATTAAAAAAAAAAAAAAGGAGGAAAATCTGAATCCCTACATTTGTACGCAGTGGGGCCAAGATCTCAGGTGATACCTCAGTGGGTTGCTGTTTTTAAAAAGGCTGGTGGCAGGGAGGGGGTGCACATGTGAGGATGTACAGAAATTCTGGACTGGCTGGTAAAGGGAGCAATCTAATTCCAGGGGAAAAGATAAAATTACATCCAGCGAAGGGGGTGTGGGGCAGGAGGAGGTGAGAAATGGTGGCTTGGAATTTGGTGGGAATTCAAGTCACATCTTGTCATTTCTTAATTTTTTTACTTTTTATTTTAGGGGAGGGGAGGCGGGTGGGGAGGAGCAGAGGCAGAGAGAGAATCTAAGCAGCCTCTAAGCTCAGCATGGAGCCGGATGCAGGGTTTGATCCCACAGCCCTGGGATCGTGAGCCAAAATCAAGACTTGGATGCTCAACCGACTGAGCCACCCAGGGGCCTCTTGGGTCAGGTTTAAAACGCAGCTTCACCACCCACTTGCCGGACCATCTTGAGCTTCCAATATAATCCTCTGAGCCTAAGTTTCCCCATTTGGAAGATTGGAGGAAAGAATATTTCAGAAGGCACGGGAAGGATTAAATGAGGTGTCTTGTGAAAGTCACTTAAAACTGTGCCTTAATCTCTCAACAGAAGACGTTCGGGCCCTACCAAGCCAACCAAGTCATACAAATATGGAAGAAATAATACAGCGTCTAAGCGCTGCACTCTGGAAGCCCAGACATGCTCAGCCAGAACGCGTGGCTGTTCAGATCGGGACGAAACGACACGGGGCGGAAGGGCCGTGTGTTCACGTGATGTGGCGTTAGCTCCGGCGTTACATGGACGTCACGTCACCGACCAGAGGGGACGCCACACACAGAGGCCCATTTGCTTGCGGCCGAACAGACCAAAGCAGGAAACTAATTGTGTTTCCGTGATTTGCGCCGTGGAGTGACGTGGGGGTTACTACAGTGGAGAGGCCACGGTGAGCATTGACACTCCCGCATTAAAATGTCTCCTCGGCGTTTCATTGGTGAAAATGTCAGCTCGACCCGCCTCCCCCCACCGCGACGCGCGGCCTGCTTTCCTTCGGGGATGCCCTCCCGCTGCTCAGCACCCCCAGGCTCGGCTGCCTTTCTTCCGGGCCTCCTCTGCCCTCGGCGTTCAAGCCCTGCTGGTCCTCAGAACCGGATGAGCAGTGGCTAGTTGGACAAACATTTTTTTCTATTTCCCAGGAGCCACAGACGTAAAGCAGGGTGAGAGGCAGCTGGGATTTAATCACAGAGATTTAATTTCTGCATTTTAAGCTCCATATGAAAATGGTGATTGGGGCGCCTGGGTGGCTCAGTCAGTTGAGCGTGCGACTTGGGCTCAGGTCACGATTTCACGGTTCGTGGGTTCAATCTCCACGTCAGGCTCTGTGCTGACGGCTCGGAGCCTGGAGCCTTCTTCGGATTCTGTCTCCCTCTGTCTCTGCCTCTCCCCTGCTCATGCTCTGTCTGTCTCTCTGTCAAAAATAAATAAACATTTAAAAAAATAATGAAAGAAAAAAACAAGAAAATGGCGATTTTCCCTCCAGAGTTATACAAGTGACCCTCCTTGTGCAGGTTGGACACATGGCCTGCCCTTGGCCGGGGGAGGGAGTGCTGACGTGCTCACACTTCCTCCCGAGGACTCACCGCAGCCCAGCCTGACATCTCTGCTCCCAGGACCAGCAGTCCTGGTGCGACATGCGGTGCTCAGGCCTGGGCTTCCGTGTTGACCTTGGCTCCTGGCTGCAGCCTCCAATTTGTGATTGGAGGCTCCCATGTGCTCAGGGTCCGGGCTGTGCTCGCCGCTTTTCCCGTCTGCTGGGTTTGTGCCCCTGCTGCTCGCCGTGCTGTGCAGGGGGAGGAGAGTCATAAGTGACACCAGAAACACAAAGGAACCAGGACGTGTGGCCTGGACACGGGCCACTGGAGGGCCACTGGAGAACCACGGGAGTCCCTGAGTGCCACACACCTCGCAGAGCTCGCGGCTGACACGGCAAGCCTACGTCCATCGCACAGATGAGAAAACGGGCATTCGGGGAAGCCAGGGGCTGGTCCAAGGCCACACAGCTGGTAGACGGTGAGGCCCAGAGTGGAACCCGGGACCCCATTCCTTCTACCACGTGCAGCCGCGAGCACATCTGAGGGAGGCCGTGTGGAGGCGGGATCAGGCTCCCCACCCCTGAGCTGGCGGTCTGGGTGAACCCAAGGTCCACTAACTACTTAAACCTGACTCGAAGCTGCCCAGCCACCTAAGGAGCTAGAGGCCTGTCTTCTCTTTGGGAGCTCCCAGAAGGGCCAGTGACCATCAGAGATCACACAAAAGGGTTTCCGTGGGGTGGGCAGGAAGCCAGCGCCCAGGAACTTGGAAGGCTCTTACAACCCTAACACTCTGCGAATCTGCACGACAAAATCAAACCCTTCAAGACGTCAGGAAATGACGAACAGTTCACCCAGAGACCACTGCACAACTGTGGGAAGGGTGTCTTCCGCGGCTGCCTGCTCCCTGCTCACGGCATTTTGCATCCCTTCCTGGAGACCACCCCTGCCCCCAGATGCCGATCTACCCGGGACCTCCCTTGTGGGGTTCAGCCGAGGACAGCGCCCCCCCCCCCCCCCCCCCGTTGGTTCAGAGACTTCCCTCCGTTTCCCACACCCGTGCACTTTCCCTTTCCAAGTGGCACAAAGGGCCCGCCCTGGGCTGGAATTCAGGAGGCCACCGGGCAGCTGAGAGCTCTTGGCCGCCAAACACTTAAATTCTTTGGGCCTCAGTTTCCCCTTCTGGAAAATGAGGTGACGGGGCCAGGTCTTGGTCCCAAAGTTCCTTTCAAACGTTGGGCTCTGGGATCTCATCGATGATCACAGAGGCTAGTAAACAATGCACTATTCCACACACAGCTCTTCACGGCTCCTCCACGGGCCTTTGCAAGGGGGTGTAACATCCCAGTGACTCAGATCTGGGCCACTGTGCAGGGGAGGGAGCTGCCCCCCCCCCCGAAGATGCCGCAGCCCCTGCCCCCCTTGAGCGTCTAAAGCTTTTCTCGGGGAGGAAATGGGACGCGGCCAAGGTTGTCTGCGGGGCCTGGGAATGCACCATCCTGGGAGCGCGGATGTGGCGATGTCCGGTGCCAGCCTGCAGCCCTCCCAGGCGTCGGGACACCGAGGCCAGCGGCTGCTTTCAGTGAGGCTGACAGGGGCCAGGCTCGGACACTTTCTCACCGTCGCTCTCGCCGGAGGGAGAGCTTTGCCATGGCCGTCACGCAGAGAGCTGCTTTGTGTTCGCTCGAGCTGCACTTTCTTCTCCACCGGCCTTTCTTCTCCTCTCCCCCTAATCCTCTCTGGCCTGGCGTGGGCAGAACCAGGAGGCTGCGCCGGGCCCACCGCACCGAGTAGCCTTCCACCCCCTCACCCGTGTCCCTGGACGTCCCGACTCGTTTCCTCTCTTAGATCTTGGAGGGCTGCGGCCGCTGCTTTTGGGGCCGGTTTCAAGTTCAGGTACGGCGGCACAATGGCAGCTTGTTCTAAAGGAATCAGGAGGACAGGTGCATCCGGCACAGAGAAGACTCCGGAACGGGGAGCCTGTTTTATAACGTGGATCTCCACCATGTAAGGCAAGGCATGGGGATCTCTCTGGATCATAAACTCATATTTTCATAATCTACTCATTGTCCATCAGTGCCTTTTGCCAGACACGTTTTAAACCCGTAGTCAGAGGCGATGTGAGATCTCCAGCAGGTGGAGGCTGCTGGGCCCCACGTTCCCACGTCCCCTCAAGGAGCCTGTAACGGGGATGCAGGGGCGGACAGTGGAGGGCTGGGTGTCCCTCCCTGCCTCTCCCTGCCTCCTTCCCCCTCCAGCTGGTTTCTCCCTTCTTTCTCTGTTCTGCCTCATCTGTGGCTCGTTCTGAGGTCTTCCGGTGACACTCTTGGGTAGCTTCTGAGTCCACAGAAACACAGCCGTGAAGTCCTCCCAAGATGAAACGAGCCCCCTTCTAAGCGAAGGGGCTCCTGTGTGGGGCACGCGGGAGCACCTCAGATGGGCAGAGGAAGGGTGATAACATGAGCATGACACTGAGTTGGAGTCTCCACATCCAACTGGGCAGGGAGCAGACACAGGGCAAGGCAGGGGCAGGGGGAGGCGTGCTGTGCTGGGCGGGGCGTGAGTGCCTGGGGTCTGCCCAGTGGCTCTGGTTGTCCTCTTGCAAACCAGCTGAGCTGCCTCAAAGTAACCTCTTCCAGGGAGGGTAGTAAATGTCATTCTCCACTTGGAGAACACGATTCACTCTGTCTACCTGACTCTTGAAGAAAAACGCTTCGGCATCAAGACTCTCCAATGCCAAGGGTCCGGTCCCAGAAGCTGCACCTCCTTCCCTCCCTGTTCTCAGCTGCAGGCTCTGTGCCTCCTCCCCACCCCCTCTAGCACCTGCTGATGATGGGCTTACAGAGACCCAGACAGTGGGAATCAGGACACACGGGATGAACACACGCAACCTTGCTTCTTCTCAAAGACCACTTCTATCCACGTGTCTTAGAGAGTCTCAACTAAAGGACGCGCAAGAAATTCGATTCACGTATTGAATGCCTATCGTTCAACAACGGCCCTAGTGCTTATGAAGGACGAGGGATAAAAATTAATTTTAGAAAGTTACAGTCACAAAAGAATATATGCAAATGGCCAATAAGCATGTAAAAAAAAAATCATAAATCACTGGGGAAATGCAAACTAGAACCGCAAGGAAATACCACCACATACCCACCCACCAGAATGACAAAAAAATAAAAGGCAGAAAAATACCAGAACTGCCGGAGGTTGTTGATAGGAGGGGTAAATTTTGTAACTACTTCAACTATGCCCCACTAATTTCACTCTTGGATATTCATGCAAGAGAAACGAAACATTTGCACACAAAGTTACGTGTACAAGAATGTCGGTAGAGGTTTATCTGTAATAGCAAAGAAACCGAAACAGCCCGAGTGTCCATCAGTAGGAGAACGGGGAAAGTGGGGTATGTCCCTGTACTGCACCACTGTGGATGAAACGCAAACTAGCCTCGCTAGAAGAAGACGTGCCATTGATTCCTCTTACGTGAACTTCCACAACAGGCAACATCACCTATGGTGGAGGAAGCAGAAACAGCCTCTGGGCGGGCCAGGACCGACTGGAAGGGACACTCGGGAACTTTCCTGGTGATGGGATGGTTCTGTATCTCGACAGAGGTTTGAGTGATACAAGTGTATGCATTTGTCAGAAAAAATCGGCACAGGGCACTCGAGTGGCTCAGTCGGTTAAGAATCCGACTTTGTCTGATGGTTTGTGAGCTCGACCCCCACGTCGGGCTCACTGCTGTCAGTGCAGAGCCTGCTTCGGATCTTCTGTCCCCAACCACCCCCCTGCACTCCTCCCCTCTCTCCCCAAAATAAAATAAACATTAAAAAAATAAAATCTTTTTTAAAAAGCACAATATACACACAAAGTTTGCTGCTGTTTTGTAAATTGGTCTTCCAAAGAGAACAACCACTGTAAATGCTGGGAAAAGAGCCACGGTCCTTGCTGGAAATGGTGTAGGAGGGAACAGAAGAACACCAAGACCTGGTCTCGAAGCTTCGTGGGGCCAGGACCCTGATGCAGGCACAGGTCTGCAGGAAAGCATGCCCCATCACCCCACGTTCGTGGATGTAGTGTTGGGAATCCAAGGACAGGAATTCTCAGCCCTGGAAGTCTTGGGACCAGTGTGGTCCCTGAAGGGTCACCATCAGGGAGGCTCAGCAGACCTGCCCCAGTTCCCCTCCCAGGGCCAGCCGCTACCAGAAAGGGCAAGATCCTGCGTCAACTATCGGAAACCTTCGAGCTATAAAAACTTCAGTTGTTGCAAGAACTCGAGGGCAGGTGCTACCTGGCCACCAAGGCAAGAACCCCCAGGCCCCCGGGAAGACCTGGAAAGGCCCAGCCTGAGTCGCCCAGCCGTTTCACGTCGCTGACGCGAGGTGCCTTAGCCGTGCCCGTGTCACCCATGCAAACACGCCTCACGTGAGTCCGTCAGACATCTCAGCTCAAATGAGCCCCGGTGACAGGCAACACAGGGGACAGAGGAACAAGACAAACCACATCTCAGAGAAGCAGCTGAACCAATCCAGGAGGCGAGACACCGCGCAGCGTAACTGCCCAAACCAAGCCAATGTCCCCAAGGGACAGTGATGGTGAAAGAGACCAACGAGACACAGCAACTGGTTAAAATGCGCAGCCACGGGTCTGCTATCCGCTCGAGCGAAACCGCTGTGAACAAGACACAGCTTGAACCTAGATTATGAACTTAGTGGCGCTGAAAGGGAAAGATGGCTGAATGAAGCCAGTGCGCCTCGTCCGTGTTAAGATCTCTTCCTCAGAAGGCTATGCTCCAAGATACTCAAAGCGGTCGTCCCTGAGCAGTAGAAACGCGGAAGTTTTTACTTCTTTCTTTTTCACTCTGCTCATTTTCTGAGTTTCTACAATGCATATGGACCACGTCTGTTACGGATTGAATTGTGCCCACCCACCCCCCGCACCCCCAATTCATATACGGACGTCCAGACCCTCAGGAGCTGAGAGTGTGACCTTATGGGGCAACAGAGCCATTGCAGACATGATCGGTTAAGTTGGCATGAGTAGGGTGGGCCTAGCCCGGTGTCGCTGGGGGCCTCAGAGAGGGAAACTTGGCCGCAGACGTGCACATAGTGAGAAGGCCGGGTGAGGTTGAAGGCAGGCTGGGGTCACGCCTGCACAAGCCCAGGAGTACCAAAGATCGCCTGCAGAGCCCTGGAAGCCAGGGGAGGGGCGTGGGACAGACTCTCCCTCCCAGCCTCTGCAGGAACCCACCCTGCCCACACACCCCCATCTTCAACTTGCAGCCTCCAGAGTCGGAGGCAGTGGATTGGAGCCTGTTGTTCAAGGTGCCCAGCATGTGGCACTCTGTCGCTGCAGCCTAGCAAAGTAGTCACCTCTATCAAATAAGAAATTCCTGAATTTAGAAATTCACATAGAAAACGCGGGGCTGGGGTGAGAGGTGCCCGACAGAAGGAGCGTCTAATCTCTCTGGGCAATCGGTTCCATTTTTTCCAAGCAGCTTTAATGGCGAGAACATGCTTCCTTATGTCAGGCTGCCAGCTGCCTCCCCAGCCCTCCCGCCCATCGATCTCGTGAGTCAGGCTCCCCGTGAGTCACTTCTGTTCCCTGGAGCAGCGCAGAGGAAGGCTTCGTTCCCGGGGAGCCCCCAGAAGCGGCGCTGCTCTGTCCCCCGCCTTCCCTTCTGCCCCACGCCCGGGCAGTGCGCTTGGCACCGAGGGCGCCCGGGAGGGACGCGGGACACGGAGCCAACGTGGTCCCAATGCCCTCGGAGAACCGCCCGCCTCCAGTGAGCTCGGAGTCTATTATTATAATGAAACGCCTCATCCTCCTATTACGTGGCCCTGAGGCTGGGCACAGAAACATGAGCCGACTGGGGCCAGCAGATCAAAATAACTTGCAAGAATAACCCAGCCCGCACCGCTCCTCCCGCGCTGGCCAGCGTGGGCCGGGCCCCTGAACTTCCTCCCCGAGCTCCCCAGGAATGAGGCTATCATGTCTCACATACTGAAATTCAATAAACCGAAACAATCGGAGGAAGTGTGGAGCTTTCTCCACACAGGGAGTGAAATGGGTCCCTGCTTATCAAAGTGACGAGATTTATTCAGTTGCTACAAACTTCCAAAGACTTCCTTTCCCAAAAGAAAGGCCGGGAGGAAGGTCATGTCCTTCGCCACCTCCACTGAGCCCAGCGCACCATCTGCCTCACTCCAAGCAAACTTTCAGGCACCAGCCACCCCCCCCTACCCCCGCCAATTCCCCCGACCCCCAGCTTGGAGAGCCAGGGGGGTGGAGGGAGCCATCCGTCTTCCAAGGAGGTCCTGGTGGCGGAGGCCCAGCCACCTCTCAGCCCTTGTCCAGGAAGCCAGCTGGGCCTGTCACCTACCTGGGAGCGGGGGAGGGGGAGGAGAAAGAAAAGAGAAGGGAGTGAGAGGTGGATTAGAGGGGGGAGGGGCACAAGAAATGGGGGAGGCGAGGGCCCCTTCCCCGCACCTGCCCTTGGCTCTCCAACCCCCCAGCCCCACTTCCTCCAGATGCTGCCTCTTGCCTCTGGGCTCCGCCCACTGCCTCCTGGCCTCCTGCAGCCACATAAGTCTTCTTGCAATCCTGTTTCCCCCATCGGTCATGTGTTCAGAGCACAACACATCTCCTGGGCCAGGTGAGGGGGGGCCCTCAGTTCCCTGGACCCGAGTCCCGTTCTGGGCCCTTGCCCAGGCTGCCCCTCCCTCTCCTCAGCGGCCAGGCGGAGGCTCCCGCCAACCCTGGGCCCCATTGATGTTCTTCCACCGGGATGGGCTTCACCGTCATCCCCACGCTCCTCCACCAGCACCCATGTGAGCGGAGCCACCCCCAGAGCCGGACGTGAGGACGGGACGCGGCACCCGCCCGGACCAGGGATTGACCGCGGCACTGGAGCAGGCTCCCCTCCGTCCTGCAGGGGGCACACTGGTCCCCGGAGGCTGACAAGGACCCCCGACAGAGCTTGAGTGAAAGCTGAGTCTCCGGGTGCCCGTGGGCGTGCCTGACCCCAGCCCAGGCCTGTAGGAGTGACTGCTGAGCAGAGGCAGGCAGACCGAGGGTCTCGCTCTTCTCCGCGGCCTCTGGAAAGGGAGCCCCTCCGAGTCCGCCGGCCGCCGTCTGCAGAAGAGACGCTCCAGGGGTGGACAGGAGGAGATTTCCCCAGGCTCACTGACAAACCGGTGCCAGTTTATGGGTTTCCACAGAAGTGGCTTGATGAGACGAGTACCTTCGTGTGCTTTCTGGGGGGAGGTTTGGCCCCCGTCTCAGATCGTCTTTGAACAGACACGTCTGGCAGGAGGGCAGGCCTTTTCCATGAAATATGCAGACCCCCTCTTTGAACGTCTCAGCTCTGGAGGGGCCCCCAGCGTTTCCTGCTCCAGAAGCCAAGAACCCGTCCTCGGGAGGATGCGTATCTGATTTGTGTCCTCGGCAGACTTAATACCGGAGGCTAAGTTTAGGCCTCACAGCTTCAGAATCCTTCTCAACACGACGACTCGAAGCAGTCAGGGCTGGCCTGGAAGAATTGAAACCTATTGGCCCCGCATGCTCCTGACGAGGAGGTCTCTCGGCCTCCGCCCCCCAGGCTCATTTCTCCGGCATTGCCCTCCGGGCAGCACCCCGAGGCCCCAGCTTGCTCAACATTCAGGCCTCCCCGATTCCCTCCCCCATGGCCTGGCCGCCCGGGGAAGGGGGCCGGAGCGCGGGAGCCGAATGCCTCAGCCCTCACCCTGGTGCGCGTGGCCCGGCAGATTCCCGTGCACCTGGGTTACTCGGGGAGGCATTTCCAGGCTCCTCGGTGCTCCCACCCATCCGTCAGTCAGTATCTACTGAACACCTTCTGCAAAGATGCTTAACTGTGGTTGGGAGCGGGGCGGGTACTCTGATCCGTCTGGCCATCTCGTGAAAACCCTACGTGGGCGTGTTAAGTGCATCAGCTACAAACATAGAGAAAATGCAATTAAAGTGCCTTAAGAAATAGGACATTTCTTGTGTCGTTTGACGAGCACAGAGTCAACTCATGGGGCCTGTGAAGGCAGTGCTCTGTCACACACGGAGCCCCAGGAGCCTCCCGACTTTGTCACATCGGCTAGGCCTGTGGGCCTGGAGGACCAGGATTTGGTCCAGGTGCCAGGTGAGCTCCAGGAAGAACTGTCCCTGTCGGATGTCCTTGTCGTTAGTGAGAGAGCTCCTGCCCAGAAGTTCCCTGCCGGCCTCCCCTCAGGTCCCCTCGATCTGGAAGGCTGACGTGCCTAATCATAGCCCTAGTGCTGGCAGGAGGAGGAAGCCCCCCGGGGTTGGCTCAAACCCCGGGAGCCTTCACAGGACAAAAGAATGGAGGGACCCCTATTTGGAGGCCACCCAGCGTCTGCCCCCAACAGGCATACAAACCTGGCCCGGGACTTGGGGAACGTCATAGACCCCCTAAATTCTCGACACAGACCACACATTCAGATCCCCTGAGGGCCTATGGGCCAGAGGCCACGTCAGAACTATGAACTGGACACACGTCCTCCGGAGAAGTTCGCCCTCAGTTAGGAGGGGACACACAGGTGCCTGTCAGTTCTGCAGCAGCTGGCCATAGAGAGTCACTGTGGTCAACGTAAAAGCAAAAAGAGCCAGCTCCCGACTGCTGTGGAGTTCCCATGGAGGTGAGCAGAACGCTCGGTGATGTGGGGAAACTGAGCCAACGCTAAAGCACGGATTCCAGGGGAAGGAAAGGCAGGCAGAGGGCGTGGCCCACAGACATTCCAGACCCAGAAAAAGCCCTGAGTTTTTCACGTGACAGAAGAGACTGCAGCTATGGCTACCGCTAAGCCACTGGCGGGCCCATGGCTGTGTTTGTATTGAGTCCTTTTGATGACAGCGTGAATTCTCAGAACAAAGCTTCCGGGCTGTGGCTGTGTAACTAGAACCCAGAGACAAAAATAGCTTCTCTCCACATGCATATGTAGGTTCTGATCTGCCGCTTTGAGAAAGTGTTGCTGTCATTTATAAAACTTAGTGGGTTTCTCAAAAACCACTAAGCAGGTGAATGAACATTTCTATTGGGCTTCTCTTATCCCGTGTGATATTCTTCTAGTTATTTGGTACTTTCCTAATAAACTTTCCTTCCCTGATTGAAAAATCCATGGACTTTTCAAGGTGTTCCAAGATATAGTAGAGAACAATTTCGCTGGTTAAAAAGTTGGAATTCTTATAGCCACATGAAATAGGGTGTCAGGGAACCAAAAGCAAATCTGGAGGAATAAAGCTGTCTTAGAAAGACACATACACACAGGTGAAATCCCTTTTTTTCTTTTGTAAAGTTTATTTATTTTAAGAGAGAGAGTGCAAGCAGGGTAAGGACAGAGACAGAGGGGGACAGGGGATCCAAAGCAGGCTCTGTGCTGACAGCAGAGAGCCCCACGTGGGGCTCGAACTCACAAACCACGAGACCATGACGTGAGCCGAAGTTTGACATTTAACCGACTGAACCACCCAGGCGCCCTTCAGGCGATATTTCTGAGCAGAATCAGGAAATGCCCCTGATTCATGCCCCTTCCCAGAATCAGGAAATAATCAGAGGACATAGCTCATTTGCATCCTAACTGAATTCCTGAGTTGGATTTTTATACCCAAATGTTGGTCAATACAAAGTGAATCATGAAGAGTTATGGATTCATAACAGGTAATATGGAGAAATTAAGATTATATAAATATATTTATTAATAAAACAATATACAGATAATTGTATCCAAATCTCTTTACCAATAGAAGATGAATTGTATTTCTTAATAGCTTCCTTTTGTATATATCCATATATATTTATATGTTACTTTTAAAATATTCACAATTACTTCAATGTATTGTATCTTGCTTGACATTATTTTAGAGGCACTCTATTTTGTATATACTCTGTAATTTTTTAAATTTTTTTTTTAATGCTTGTTTATTTTTGAGAGAGAGAGAGAGACAGAGCACAAGCAGGAGAGGGGCAGAGACAGAGGAAGACACAGAATCTGAAGCAGGCTCCAGGCTCTGAGCTCTCAGCACAGAGCCGGACGCAGGGCTCGAACCCACGAACTGCGAGATCATGACCTGAGCCGAAG
This sequence comes from Acinonyx jubatus, assembly GCF_027475565.1. Taxonomy (NCBI): domain Eukaryota; kingdom Metazoa; phylum Chordata; class Mammalia; order Carnivora; family Felidae; genus Acinonyx; species Acinonyx jubatus. Next base: position 5,565,194 of record NC_069385.1, on the reverse strand, counting down.
TCGGACACTAAACCAACTGAGCCACCCAGGTGCCCCTACGCCCTGTCATTTTTAATCACCATGTAATATATTATAGAGTTAGTATTCTATGACAAAGTAACCACTACTGTATTATTGGATTTTTAAAATTCTTGTCATTCTACCTTCATGCCTCATTATAAGTATAGCTTCCTCTTAATTTGAATTATTTTGTTCTCCAGAACAGAATTATGGGGACAACGTGTAGAATGTTATGGCTTTTGGTAACTCTTCCAAAATCCCTTCCAAAATAATCAAGCCAGTTTGTACTTCATCAGGAATTCCTGGCTATTCCTGCTTAACTGCTATCTCACTGGCATCCGTGTTGTTATAATGGCATTTGATATTTGCATTACTCTCGGCTTCGTGACCGGTGAGTGTAGCGAGTAAGGGATATTCCCTGAATTCACTCATGAACTTCCGTTTCAACTCTGGTGAACTATGAAGTCTTTGGGCCGTTTTTTTACAGAGTCTCGTATGCTTGGACCTTTGCAAGAACATTTTATATGTTTTGCACATCGAATCTCTGTCATTTATCACAAATACACTCACTGTTACTACATTCCTACTGTTCGCCATTTTCATGTTCTGTGTGCCAAGCCCTGCTCTGAGTAACCTCATTAGAGCTGCTGTATGAGGACACATCATCCCCATTTTATAGTTGAGAAGATAGAGGCTCCGCCACTTGGAGACCTTGGTCAACGACACAAAGCTGGACACAGCATCTTTCTATCTTAGCGTATTCCGGTTACTTGGGTTTTATAACCCTGGATTTCAATTCCATGTAATCATATACGTCCATATTTTTTCACATTTTTCTGTTTCTCTATAATCATAATTACCACTAAGAACACATTTGTTGACTTTGCCTGGTATGAGCATTTTAATAATGCTACATTGAATAGTCCCCATTCTTATTTTATGGAGGGATCCTGACATCGGACGTATCACTTGAAGTAGATTGTCAGCAAGACACAGAGATCTTTTTGTCCCAGAGTTTCAAAAATCTTTTTTTTCATTTTTGTAGTGTTTTATTTATTTTTGAGAGAGAGAGAGAGTGTGTGTGTGTGAGCAGGGTAGGGGCAGAGAGAGAGGGAGACACAGAATCGGAAGCGGGCTCCAGGCTCCGAGCCGTCATCACAGAGCCCGACACAGGGCTTGAACTCATGAACCATATCATGACCTGAGCTGAAGTCGACTGAGTAACCCAGGCGCCCCTAAAAATCTTTTTTTTTTAACGTTTTATTTTTTGAGAGACAGAGGGAGACAGAGCACAAGCAGGGCAGGGGCAGAGAGAGAGGGAGGCACAGAATCCGAAGCAGCTCCAGGCTCCGAGCTGTCAGCACAGAGCCCGACTCGGGGCTCGAACCCACGGATGTGAGATCATGACCTGAGCTGAAGTCAGACGCCTAACCGACTGAGCCACCCAGGCGCCCATCACAGAGAGTTTTAATTCAGGGGGGTTTTTTCTGTCATCATCTAAATCTACTCATTTTCAAGTTCGCATGAGTAATGACATTTTCCAAGAGGAAGAACGATGAGGCCGTAACCGGGTGAACTTGGGTTGAAGAGGAGACGCGAAATGGACATGAAGTCTCAGAACTGATTCTCCCTTGATTTCAGGCTGGGCTGCCGCTGCCGGTCGCCAGATTCAAAACACCACGCGTTCAGGAATTGGTGGTGAGCCTGTGCTCCTGGGGGCAGCCGCTGGCACCGCTGACGTTTGAGGACAAGTTCAGATACCCCTCCGTGGTTCCCGTGCTTTGTCTGCTGTTTACCCTTCATCAGGTTTGGACGCAAACCCTGAGACTTTGGAACAGTCTCCTCTATTCCCAGCCGGGCACTGGCTCCACTCCTGCCACATGACCCCTCCTGGTGCTCTGCCCGTTCAGCCGCCAGCCAAGCTCTCATTTCAGGGTTCTTCTGCAGCCCCGGAGCTGGCAGCTCCTACCAGCCCCAGGTTATGAGAACCGAGGCTCCGGCTGCCACGTCTCCGAGGTGACAAGGGATTCCTAAGCCACTCACGCTGTCACTTGGGGATACAGACCCTTTGATCTCCGAATTCGCTGCTGCTGCTGCTGCGGCCGCTGCCCTTCTGGGCAATTCTAACGAAGGAGGTGCTTATCAAAGAATCGGTTCCTGCAGCTGTCCCAAACCCGGGCGCCAAACTCCGGACAGGTGGTTCTGTCCGTCCCTGCTGCTCCAAGAGGCCACAGAGGACCCTGACACCTCCCTCAGGTGCCCCTCACCCCACACCACCACCTTGCGGTGGGAGCCTGGTTCACACGGCGGCCAGCCCTCACTTCCTGCTCTAACTTCTGGGAACCGAGTTGGAGCCTGACTTTGATTTGCCACTTCCCCACTTTTCCCCAAGTCTCGCACCTGCTGATTTACAGGTCTCGCACTCTCTTTTCTTTCCTTGCCGCTTGCATTTCCCTGGCCGTCCACGCCGGTCATTTCCACGGCGAGTCCTTTTATTTCTCAGTGGTGCACGCGTGTTGAGCTGCGGGCAACCTGGCAGCGTCTACTCACTGGGTCCTGCAGGCCCTGTGCGCACGGCTCACTCCTGCAGCCGACCTTAAGTGAAGGTCTTCTTTTGGCCTACAGTTTATCCAGTGGCTAAGACCCCCGAACGTCCAAGAATATGACAATAGTCATCTATGGTATCTATCATAATGACGACTCCGTTTTTAGGAATGAGAGAAACAGGCCGTATCGTCTGAAACAAAGCTGTGCAGACCGGGGCTGAAACGACTCTATTCCCTCACCCCTCTGGAGGTTACGGGTCTGAAATCAAGGTGTTGGCCGACCCAAAGCCTCCAGGGGAGGACCCTTCTCTGTCTCTCCCAGTCCCAGAGGCTCCGGGTGGGCCTGGGCTGGTGACGGCATCTCGCCAGGCTCTGGGCGCCCCCTCACCCCCCGACAGGGCCTCTTTCCATGCCCCTGCTTCCTCCTCGTCTTGTAAGCACCCCAGTCAAGCTGGAGTAGGGCCTACCCTGATGATCTCATCTGAACTTGACCACATCTGCAAAAACCCTGCTCCCAAGTGAGGCAACAGCCACAGGGGCTGGTGGTTAGAACTTGAATGTGTCTTTTGGTGGGGGACCCAGCTGACCCTTTAGGCAAAACCTGTCTTCCCCATCACCCCCTTCTGAGTTTCCATCTCCAGCCTCCCTGGAACCCCCTCCTTTCTCTTCCTCTTCCCTGGCCCCATTCCAAATTGACACCAACATGAGAAGGGAGGAAGACGGGCTCACGACGAGGTGGGATTCAAAAATCTTCCACTCACAGAGGCGTCTGGGTGGCTCAGTCAGTTAAGCATCCAACTCTGGGTTCCCACTCAGGTCACGATCTCACGGTTCGTGAGTTCAAGCCTCCTATCAGTCTCTGGGCTGCCTGCTTGGGATTCTCTGTCTCCCTCTCTCTCTGTCCCTCTCCCCCCCTCACTCTCTCTTTCTCAAAATAAATAAAGAAGCTGAAACAAAAAAATCTTCCACTCACAGAAAACACACCAGTGGTTGAGTTTTATGTATCTGTGAAGGAAGGCTGAGGAGGGCAGGGTTTGGGGGCCCTTGAAACTTTCAGGAGGCATTGGCTTAGTTTGCTGACACTAAGGCCGGCTTGCACTGGACCCCTGGGGTCCGTGGGGTCCCTGGGGTCCGAGGGAGTCTGCCTGTCCCTGCGCTGCCCAGCACTACCCAGCTGCTGGCTGCTCACTGCTTCAGGGTGGAACGAATTGTCAGGGAGAACGGATCTGTGAACGTGAAATGTTCCAGTTCACAAAGAGTAAGAGGGTGACCGTGAAGAAACAGGGGTGGGCCCACACAGGATCGCTCAGCGTTCCCAGTCTAATGGAGGAACCGCACTGGGAGACATGGTGCAGACAGGAGACCGATGATCCCGGGCCAGTAGGACAAATAAATGACACACGTGTTCTCGGGCTCCTCGCCAGCACCTACAGCTGCCACGGTCAATCAGCTGGGGGTAGCTGATTCCTATAAGCCTGGAAATGTCCTTAAAATCCCTCCACGCAGTGGCCCAGGCAGATCAGCAATCGAAAGGACGTGACGCGGAAGTGAAGTCTGTCTGCCACCCCTTTGTCCGGACCTGGAAGGACAAATATCGGTTAAGTTATGACCTGAGCCGCTCTGGGCCACCAAGGCCGATGGATGGACAGATCGGCCCAGGTTCTGTGTGTGGGGCCAGGAATGAGGACAGGGAAGAACCTGGTGGGAAAAACTGGAACCACACTCCCTTGGGGAGCAGGGGCCACTTCCTTGTGCCTACCTAGAGACAGGGACACTGCAGCCGGGGCCAGGCCAGCCTCAAATGCCTTGTTCCTTTACCCTCGTCCCTGCTCAGGGTTAAAATAAAGGCTGCGAGTTCCCGCTCATGGCTTGAAAGGCTGGTGGCTGCAGAGAAGTTGGGGCCGCTCCCAAATACACTCCTGGGAAAGTGTCCACGGTGGGCGCACGCAGTATCCGGGGCATTTGAGAATTTACAAGTACACGTATATCATCCTGGTTTTTTTTTTTTTTATTTTTTTTTCAACGTTTATTTATTTTTTGAGGGACAGAGAGAGACAGAGCATGAACGGAGGAGGGGCAGAGAGAGAGGGAGACACAGAATCAGAAACAGGCTCCAGGCTCTGAGCCATCAGCCCAGAGCCTGACGCGGGACTCGAACTCACGGACCGCGAGATCGTGAACTGGCTGAAGTCGGACGCTTAACCGACTGCGCCACCCAGGCGCCCCGTCATCCTGGTTTTTTAAAAAAATATGCTGCATCAAAGCTCCCGTTCAGCCAATAAAGCAGTTGTTCGTTGAACAGCAGGGTTTTGGTGCCTCCTTCAGAAATTTACTTTCCAAAAAGATCCGTCACATGTCCTTTAAGTACCGACTGTCCTGTCGCATCTTTAAAGCTATTTTATTCATAATAACTCATTCTGATAGAAGCCATACAGGGTAATACCTGTCAACGAGGCTCTCAGGTGTGAACTGAAATACACTGGTTTGCCATATAGAAGAAATTCTTCCCCTTGCTTTAGTAGTTACCCACGTGTCAGCCATAGGAGGAAGTATCGGGTCACCGCAAATAAAGTCTGCACCTTGGCCTTAAACCCCGTGCGGTGTCCTGGACCCGCACCAGCCCAGCCCCCAGGGACCCGCCTCGGGAGGGCCTGCTCTCCCCTCTGGGCTCGTCCTCCCGGGCAGAGCTCCAAGCAAACTCAGCAGCTGCAAATGTTGACTTACTTCCCCAAAGTCAGATTGGGAAATAGGACAGCCCCTGCGTGTCCGGACCCCGACTCGAGCAGTGTCTATGTGACAATGGGAAGGAAGGCGCTCCGCCGCGGTTGACTTTTCAGCTCACATTCAGCAGTTCGTCTGGGCCGCACTGAACCTTTTCCTTGTCTCCTCCTCTGGGAAATCAGCTGCGCCTCTGCACGGTGTTCTCTCCCGCCTTACCCCCTCCCCAGCTTTTTGTCCCGTGGCCCGCCTGCCACCCCAAGGCTAGGCCTGGGGTCCCACAAAGGATCCAGACGCCTTTTCAATACGTTTGGGCCTGGGAAGTAACTTCGGTCCTCTGCGATTTCCAAATGCATTCCTATCTGCGGGCCCGTACCAGGCAGGTCCTCTGGGAAGCAGTCACGGGTACGGAGAAAGGGCAAGAGAGTTGTTGCAGAAAAGGTGTGTAAAAGGCAAAAGGGAAGGAAGCAGGATTAAACAAGGAGAGCCCACACCACGGGCCAGATCTGGCCCTGTCTTCGCCAGCTCCAGAGAGGTGGTTGCCGTTAGAGGGCAAGGACCAGGTAGAGATGCCCTCATCACTTGGACCTCCCTCACTCAAGGCAGCTCAGGAAGAGCGTGGCCTCGGCTGGAGGGCCGGGTCCAGTTATGAAAGAGCTAGCAGCTTCTTAAAGGAAGATAGCGTGATCCTCCCCGTGGTTACCACAGACAAGACGTGTTTTGGGGTGTGTGTGTGTGTGTTGCTGCTTCACTGGAGGTTCTTTCTGGGCAGAAACATTCTCTTCTCTTCCCTGCCCTTGACCATTAATGGGGGTCACGTGCGGCCAAGTTCACCCTCCTTGGTCCATTTCTAAGTCCATTTCTGAGGCGCTACGCAGTATCGCCACAGGCAACATCCCGCCAGCCCATTTCTGCCCCAAAAGTACAGACTCAGACCTTGAGAATCAAGTCCAAGAAGCCTCAAGGCGCTTTTCGTACCTCCTCTGGGACTTGTCCTCGAATGTCAATGTGGCCAGCAACACGCTGGGCATCTCCAGCAATAATGCAGGGACCGTGGCCGGTCACCGGTCTCAGCTGTCTGGGTGAACAAAGCGGACTGGTCCCAAGGCTGGTGGGACCCCCCGAGTCTGCCTCACACCCCCCCCCCGTCCCTCCCCACCCTCCGGGAGTCCTGGGGTCCAGCCCAGGATCCCATGTCCCAGCCCCGATGGGCCCCAGTATGAAGGACAGCCAACCGTGAACCGGCTCAAGTGCCCGCTGGCCACCCGTTCGAATGCTTGGGTCGCGGCAGCGTGTTAAACATATCACATCAAAACATCCCTAAAAATAAGGGCTGATGTCATGAGGCTGGAGATTGAAAGCTTGAGGTGAAAGGGCAGAAAGAAAGAGCAAAACCCTAACAGTGTCGCTCCGAAGTCTTTTTCTCCGGGGACGCTGAAGAACCAAGAACAAGAACAAGCGAATGGTGCCCTCCAACTTCAGAACGACCCCAAATGCTGACTTTCCAGATAAGGTCATACAGCAGGAAGCTTTTCCAAAACTTGTTTCTTCCGATTTGAACTCCAGCACAAAGAGTCTCTCTCCTCCTGGCCCCACACCTTCCCTCTCCCCTCCCTCCTCCCTCCTCCACTCCCTCCTGCCTCCCCTCCTTCGTCCTCTCCCTCCTCCCAGGGCTTCCCCCTCTCTCCTGCCTCCCCTTCCTCCTCCCTCCTATTTCCCCTCCGTCGTCCCCTCTCTCCTTCCTTCCTTCCCTCCTTCCCTCCCTCCTTCCCTCCCTCCTTCCCTCCCTCCTTCCCTCCTTTCTTCCCTCCCTCCTCCCAGGACCTCCCTCTTTGTCCTGTCTCCCTTTCCTCCTCCCTCCTGCCTTCCATCCCTCCTCCCTCCCCCAAGGACTCCCCTCCCTCCTCCCTCCTGCCTCCCCTCTTTCCTCCCTGCTATCACCCCTCCCTCTTCCCAGGACTCCCTCTCCTCTCCTCTCTCCTGTCACCCCTCCCTCTTGCCAGGGCTATCCCCCCTCCTCCCTCCTGCCTCCCACCCCTGCAGCAGCCCCTTCCAGAGCCTCCCTGCGGGTCTGGACGGTGCCAGATTCTGCAGGCCAGCACACGGTTCTCAGGGACGCTCACCCCATGAGCACAGACAGCACCCGGAGCCCAGCTAGGCAGAAAGGGCCCCAAGTGACAGTGACGGAGGCCTGCGCCCAAGCAGGCTCCGTGCCGATCCCGGGGCCGGCACCTAGGGAGAAGCTTCTGGTGGGTAGAGGCCTGGGAATGCCGGAGTGCCGGCACCCGGAACAATTTTATTTTATGAATGTTAACACACTAGAAGCTCATAACACGGCCAAGTGGTTATGAGCTCAAAAGCTTTGTGAGAGATTTTCTCTGAGGACTCGTTAATGTGGTCTTTTAATGGAATACTCCCGAACCTGAATCCTTAACTGGAGCTATAAATAGGCTGATAAGTACTTGACAGTGAAGCAGCCCCAGCCTAAGAGCCCTCCTCAGCCTGGGGTTCGGTTTGCAGAGAACATGGAAGGGGATGGGCAGGGAAAAGGGTGACAGCAGCAGTTTCGGGAAATGTGCTTCTCGGCACGAAAACCTCCCAGTAGCAGGGCAGGGACGGGCTCCCGCCAGAGGCAGGTTTAATGGAGTGAGTCAAGGCGCATCCTGACTGCCGGAAGCGGGGGACTGGCCTCCCAGCTCTACCATCACCCTGGGTAAACCCCATCAATTAGCCCCACCGTGAACATCAGCACTGCCCACCCTGCCCCGCTGCCCGACCCCAAGGCCTGGCATCCTGGGGGTGACTCAGTGAGCTGCCTGGCCCACTGGCCTAGAGCCGGCTCTGTGCTACCTTCCTGAAATATACAGAGTTGAGGGAAATTTCTTGGATGTTTTTGGGAAACGGCTGTTTGTGATTCTAGCCCAGAGTTCTGGGTGGCACTGGGAAAGTCGGGGGGGCGGGGTGCGGTACGAGAGAGAGCCCTGCCTCCTGACCTGGCTGCTCGCTGGGCCGGACCCTCCGGCTGGGGCCGAGGTCCTGCAAATCCCAGCCAGAGAGTTCTGACATGAAATTGCAGACCCAAAATGCGGAAGTGCCCTTCCCCAGTGTTCACTCATTCCCCCAGGATCATGCAGTGGCCCGCGGAGAAGGCGCCACACCTAAGAGCCCAGTTCCATCTGGAATCTGTTGAAGCCACCCCAGCACATCCGTCAGACGTGAAGCTACAAGTGCGCGGGCCCTCTTCCCTGTTGGGCTGAAACGTGTGTTCCTGAGAGGGTGTTCCCACTGTATTCGGAAACATTGATCAGTGTTACACGGCAGGAAGGGGACTGGCTTCCCCGGGAGGGATCTTGGGTCAAACAAGATTGGGAAATATACATGGTAAATTCTCTCCCGTTCTATTAATATATATTAGCATACTGAGAAGCAGGAAAGTTCTGGTAGCTCAGTAGGTTGAGTGTCCGACTCTTGATTTTGCCTCAGGTTGTGATCTCGCAGTGTGTGAGTTCCAGCCCCACATTTGTGCTGTGTTGAGTGTGGAGCCTACTTGATATTCTCTCTCTCCCTCTCTCTGTCCCTCCCCCCACTTGTGCTCTCTCTCTAAATATATATATATATATTTATTGCAGAGCATATATATATTTGCAGAACATGTTCTGCAGTGAAGAAACCTATTTAATTTATATAACCCAACATTTCTCAAGTTTATTTGTTTAAAAAGAACAACTTTCTCAGTATGTGGTTACAGAACACCACCACCCCCAAAGATGCCCATGGCCTAATCTCCTGAACCTATGACTACGTCACCTCACAGAGCAAAAGGGAATGTGCCCACATGATTAGTTAAGGATCTTGAGATGGGATGATTCTCCTGGGCTGAATCAGGATCAGTCAGACCAGTGGGTCTAATCTAATCACAAGGGTCTTTATGAGAGAGAAAGAAGGTCAAAGTCAAAAAGGTGAGAAGCAGAAGTTGGAACAATGGTTTTGAAGATGGAGGAGAAGCCCACGAATCAGGGAATGGGGTGTCTCTGGGACCTGGGGACGAAAGGAAATAAGATCTCCCCAGAATTTCCAAAAGCAATGCAGCCCTGTCTACACCTTGACTGCAGGACCCGTGTTAGAGTTCTGACCTCCGGACCAATAAGAGAACAGATTTGTGTTGACTTGTTGGTCAGGCGGTTAAGTTGGCGACACCTTGTTCTAAGCAGCGATAGGAAATTAGCACATGGAATGAGTATCAATCTCTCGGGGTTGATCCATAGAATTCGGGAAGCCGAGGACATCCCTGCTCATCTGTCAGGCAGGACAAAACTCCCACAACGTGCATCCCCAGGCGCGCCCTACAACACAGTTCCAGGTCCTCCTGGAGTCTCGTTTTGTGCATATGGTAACAGTTGCTGAAGGAGCACGTCCTCCAGGAAATCAGGATATGGTGTCATCCAAGGTTTTCTAATGTTTTTTATGTGACCATAGGGTGGGGGCAAAGGAGCTGAGCTCTTGTTTCAGTGGCTGCTCCAACGCAAAGCCCTGAACAGTCTCGAAGGGAGACCCAGCTGTGAAGGGTTGGGGGAGTCGAGCACATGCAAATGTCCCACGCAGGAGTGAAGGATCTTCACCAGAATACCTGTCATGCCATCCTGGCTTTTCATCCTGTTTCTTTTGAAAATCCACTTAAGGACGCACCATTAAACTTCTCAGTCCCCTCCATAGGATATTCTGGAGAAGGGCAAAGAACCCTCCAAGGTTTTTTCCGGCACTATTCCTGGAGTCAGTCTTTGGGGCTGGGCTGCTGCTTCACAAGGCCCCATGGACATTTTGATGTAAAGAAAGGTCAGAGGGGTCGAAAACAAATAGAGAAAAAGTATCCAGTCATCTTGCCAAAAGTTTGGCAAAGGACCAGCTCAAAAATGAAATCGCCGAAATAGAAGGATGCTTCCAGCTCTTTCTCTCTCACACGTTGGGTCTTGGAGGCAAGAATTCAGCCGGGTAGTTGAAACCCATATTCCCTTGCAACGCATTGTTCTGCTGGGGGCCATCCCACTCCGTGGCCAAATGAAACAGCCTTCAGTTTTGCACACAGGCCCTTTGTGTGCCGCCCCGGCCCATTGTGTCCTGTGGAATGTGCTCCCCCAGCTCCGGGAGGCCAAGGCCCGCGTCTCCAAGGCCTGGCTCCCCTGACTGACCTTCCCCGACCGTGCAGCCAGCAACGGTCTCTCACAGCCGGGAACAACGCTCGCACTGCTCCTTCCCCACCCCCCACCCCCAACATGCCTGGTGGCCCTTTAGCCCTGAGTATCCGGATCACATGCGCTTCCTTAGACCACAGGTTCGCCGAGGGTCTGTCCCCATCGGGCATCTCCGCATCACAGACACTGGAAACCCACTCCATAGGGTTTAACGTGAAAAGGAAACGATTATAAGAGTGCCGTTTTAGGCCATGAAACTTCTTGTTGCCTTTGCCAGTTATCTGCCCCATAGTCCTTGTCCTTTTCTTCCTACGCGTGTTGGTTTCGATTCCTGGGGCTGCTGTAGCAAAGTGTGTAGGGGGTCTCCTACTTCTGGAGGCCTGAGTCCAAGGTCAAGGTGCTGGCTGGGTCGGTTCCTTCCTTGGCGTGAGGGAGCGGCTGTTCTGGACCCCCTCCCGGCTCTGGGGGGTCTGCTGGCACCTCCGGAGTACCTGGGCTCAGAGCCCTGTCTCCTGGGTCTCTGCCTCCACCTTCGTATGTGTTCCCCTTGTGCACACGTCTGTGTCCACATTCCCTCCTTTGAAAGAATTTTCATGTTTATTTATTTGGGGACAGAGCACCAGCAGGGGAGGGGCAGCGAGGAGGGGACAGAGGATCCGAAGCGGGCTCTGCGCTGACGGGTTGACAGCACAGAGCCCGTCGCGGGGCTCGAACTCACGAACCGCGAGATCGTGACCCGAGTCAAAGTCGGACACTCAACCGACTGAGCCACCCGGGTGCCCCCGAATTTCCTCTTTTTATAAGGGCACCAGCTGTACTGGATGAAGGATCCATGCTAATGACCCCCTTTTAACTACATCTGCAAAGGCTCTGTTTTCAAATCAGGTCTCATTCTGGGGCACCAGGGGTTCGGACTCAATACGTGAATTTGGGGGGTGGGGAGACACAATTCGACCCGTAACACTTAGCGACAGGACCCCCATTTTCACTGAGGTGCCAGCGTGGCCTGTTAAAAATACTTCTCTCTCCACACTTCCCTTGACACGAGGTGGCCATGAGACCCCCTCCCCCCTCCCCCCCTCTTCCTTCCTGAGCAGGGATGTGACAGAGAAGGTAGAGGAGGCATCTTGCCAGCCCGGCGATAAAAGCCAATAGCTGCGACCGGTGGAACCCGAAAGCAGAGGGAATCTAGGCCCCTGAGGGCTTCTTTGAGGCACTATCTCTGGACAGAGTCCCTGTCGCCCGAGAAGAATAAACGTCTCCTTATTTAAGTTATTTAAGTCCGTGGTTCTCAATGAGGAAACGATCCCGCCTCCACCTGTGGAGATGTGTGGAGAAGCCACTTCGGTTGTCACAGCTACACAGGGTCCCACGGGGATTAGTGGGCCGAGGCCAGGGATCCTGCTACCCATGCTGTGGGGCACAGAACAGCGCTCCCCATCATCGGTTCCCGCCCCCCACCCCAAGTGTCCACAGGACCAAGCTCTGAGAAACCCTAGTTAAAGTCACTGTTGACGGGGTGGTCGTTACATGAGGTCCATACTGACAGCCAGGGAGGACAGCAGAGCAGGGGAGAGCCTGGTGGGAAAGGGCTGGAGGCTGTCAGGAGTACTGTGCATGCCTCCCCCGTGCCCAAAACACACCCCCTGCCCCACCAGACTGCCCTTCCTGCCTCGCTCTGCAAACCTGTTCTATTCCTTTCTTTCTCCGTCCACTGAGGCCCTTTGCTTCTCTGTACGTGCACAGCTAAGTGTACCATTCCCTCATTTCCCGAATTTATGTGTCTTAAATTTAAGCGGCTAGTAGAAACTGGTATCTCTGAATCCACCCCAGTTTCTGGAATAAAGAATTTGATCGGCCCACCTCGGGTCTGGTTCCAAATCAACTCTGCTCGGGGGAAGCAAGTCACGAGGCTAAAATAAGGCTGCTTGTCCCCTAGCTGGGGAGTGGAGAGACAAGACAAGGGAGTTTCCGACAAAATGGGGCCACTGACTGAGCAGTGGGTTTCTCCTTGGGGGGGCGGGGATACATTTTCTCGGTTCTGTGTCCCTCCTAGCCCCCAGCTCAGTGCCTTGCACACAGAAAGGGCTTGCTGAATGCTCAAGATGACATAAAGCCAGCAAGGTGCTCTGGGACAATGACATCTGCCACGTGACTCTCTGGGAGTCCCAAGGCACCGTGGGGAGGTTAGGAAAGAGCCCTTTCCCCATGGATGCACACGAGATTAAAAGTAAGTGCCCTCCACTATCACCTGTCCCAGTTGAATACTAAACTTTCTTCTGACTTTCCAGAATTCTTTGACACCTGTAGTGTACTTCTTGTGCTTATTTTCAGATCAACATCAGGACCCATTGTTCTAAACTGAAAGGTCCTTCCCTTGGAAAAGTATCAGAGTTTGTATAAAAATACAGTGAGCATATTACCTGACAACTGTGTTTGAAAATACATGTGCCTGAGACTCACAGCCTCTTGGACACTCGGTAACTCCTTTTTGAAGCAACACCCCCCTCACAGCTGCCACATTCTTGGCGGTGAACTCCAACATCCTTCCTCGCCCCACAGCAGCTAGGCCACTGGCCAGTCATCACCCCTTCGGGGTAAGGACTCTTTCCTCTCATTCCCTAAGGCCCTTCTCACACCATTCTTCCCAACTTGTGGGCCCTTTGCCCAATTGCCGGGCCCTGCTAATTAGCTGAAGGGTTTTCCTGATAAACTGCTCAAAGGTATTTTCAGCTGGGTAACGCAGCTCCTTCCCCAAGGCCCTCCACCCAACCCTTGGAGTACGGTTTGTGTTTAGACGGGAGCCTTCAAACAGCATAATGTTAGGACTGACTGGTGGCAGGAGTTTCATTCATTGACACAGGGCCATGGGGAAGGTAATGTTGATTGAGGGGCTTTTCCCAGGACCCACCAAGCCTTAGGGACATCCCTGTGCGTTGAGCACCTCAAAGTGCCAGACCCCTCGCCCTGTACTTACATGCAATATTGCATCGTCGCAGAGACCCAATAAGGGGACATTAGAGGCTGCATTTTGCAAATTTGGAGAAGACGGCCTCGGGATTAACCGATTTGATTTCCCACAGCTGCACGACAGATCAGGACTAGGCCTGAGATCCAAACCCGGGTCCGTCTGCCTGCCTTTCACCCCGTGGAATTCCTCTACTCCTCCTTGCGTCGTGTCGGCTTCTCAGAGAATTCCATAGGACAGCCGCCGCTTTAGAAATAAACGTACGTGTCCCCTTCCAGACCAAAAGGGGGTCCCAGTATCTGCTTCCGGTTTCCCTCTGCCCCCAGAGGATTTGACCACCTCCATGGTCACGTGCCAGCTCAGCATCTACTAAGTGAAGACTTGCTACGATGTTTAGGGAAGGAAGGACACCATTCAGGGGGGGCTCTAGGATACACTGACCAGCACCCCATCTCTTGCCCTACGTCCATATTCTCACCTCCAGGTATGAACCTGCTCCAGGTATGAGTTCTGCAATCCAGAAAGAGACTCGATGAAGCTGGGTGCCACCGTGAGTGCAAGCTCCTCTTCTGTCACCACCTCCCAGCCCTCCCAAAGAGATTCACAAAGGGCATCCTCCATCATTTGTGTCAGCGGGCCTTGGGCCCCAAGGGGAGCATTTGAATCAAAACCCATGGTCAGGGGCGCCTGGGTGGCTCGGTTTGGTTTAAGCGTCCGACTTCGGCTCAGGTCATGATCTCACGGTCCCGTGAGTTTCGAGCCCCGCGTCGGGCTCTGTGCTGACAGCTCAGAGCCTGGAGCCTGTTTTCAGATTCTGTGTCTCCCTCTCTCTCTCTGCTCCTCCCCTGTCCCATGCTCTGTCCTCTCTCTGTCACAAATATAAATAAACGTTAAAAAAAAAACTTTAAAAAAAAATTTAAAAAAATAAAAAAAAAAAACCCACGGTCAGACTGGACTCTTGTAGGTCACTTTCCTTAGAAATATCGACATTGGAAGAATTTTTACAAATCAAATCTTATGTGCGTTAGTTAATTACATACTATTAAATCCATCGTTGTGGCAAAGCCTTGGAAAATGAAGAATCTTTTTCTAATTAAAGTAAACAAATTTCAGGTCACCTCTTTGCTTTCCTCCTCTATGGTACCCTCAGCATAAAGCACATTCACACACCAACAAATTTTTGCCAAAACCCAGGCAAAAGGATCCAAGGAACATTTAGTAAACCAGAATTCCTGAGCCAACGTAAACATCTTCAGTCATGACTCTCAGCCTGTACTTTCCTCCCTGAAGAGCTCAGGGTCTGGGGGCGGAGACGGTGGGAGATCCAGAGACGAGCCAATGAGACAACGTCCAAGCTGTATTTGGAAAAATGACCACAGTCTGAATATCGGAAGCAAGAAATGGAGCAAAGTCCAGAGGCCGGTAGCAATATTCTGCCTGTGAGGCTGTGAGAATGTGCAGAACCTTCTTACCGTAATTTGCATAGGAATTTCGGGAATGTGAGGGTGTGAAATATTAACAGCTCTCTATATAATTATTATGGGATTTTTTTTTCAGGGTAAAAAATTGTTATGGAGCTTAAATACAGGCTGAGAACATTTCATTAGTTTTTCTTTAAGTTTCTTTCAGACCAGTGGGAATCAAAATTTATAATAATGGAACTCTCTTTGGTAAAGAGTGATACGGCTGAGGTTTCTGATTATAACTACAAATGCTTTAAATAGCTATCATAATTAATTATTAAGAGAAGTAGCCTTCTTTTACACACGGAAGACTAAAACTGTGAGCCAGGAAAAAATACAAGATGTCAGTGCATGATCTTTTAGGGCACCGGGAGCTTTAAATGGGATTCGTGCCGGTCAGCATTTCAGGGAGCGGGGATGTCTCTTTTGAGGAAGTGTCTCCAGGAGATGTTTTTGCCCTCAAACAGTCATGGTGAAGGAAATGCTGTGATTCCTTTCAACCAGTGCTGTTCAATGCTGGGGGACAAAGAGGAAAATCAGACACTCGCTCTTTTATTTCCTCCCTGTGGTTCTCAGACACAGATCTAACTTGCAGAAAACATGAGCCAGACACAGGAGAAATTGTGTCGCAGCCACACGGAAGGGTCCAGACGGTGCCCAAAGCGGGCAGGACACCAGGGTGTGAAGGGGTGAGGAAGGGAGCACAGCCAGCCAGATTCATTTCCTTTTTTGATTCTGGGAGGCCGACTTTCATTTCCCCAAAGTACACGCACAGTTGGCATAGAGGCTCCCAGACCGACCGGCCCCTGGCAGGAGCCGTGGACAGAACCGTGGGATTTGGGACCAGCTCCCAAAGCTCTGACAGATCGGATGCATTCTGCCTCGTGGCCACACACGTTCGGAAACATGGACGGACAGCAGGGTCCGTGTTGGGTAGAGGACAGAGTTAGGGAAGCGCGTGTCATAGGGCTTTTGTGTGTGCACACGTGTGTACAAGCTCACGTCTGCGTGTGCTGTGTGTGGCCTATACCTTGTTAGCAAGAATAAAAACTTTGAAGGCGTTTGGAGGCACTTGGGCTGGACACTCAGCTCTTTTTTCTTTTCCTGCTTGGCTACAAACGTCCAGAGGAAGTGAATCTCCAGCAGCTGATGACCTCATTTCCAGTGTTTCTCAACAATGCGCCGAGCCATCAGCAGGAGGCTTACCCAGCCGGGCATTTGGGGCTGAAAGAAGAGAATAGAAGGTACTACAGGCAAGGACCTCAGCCCGTGCCTTCCCCACCACTCCACCCTGCACCAGCCCCGCACCCCTCTCCCTCCTTCAGGTGCCGCTGGCAGAATCATCCCTAAGATCAACTGTGCAGGCGCTAGGCCTTCTCAAATAATAAAGAGCCCAGGCGGACGGGATCCAGCGATGGGGTGGGGCCATTAATTATGTGCAGAGGGACCAGGACTGTGACAGACACGCAGGTTTCCTGTGATTATGCCATGGAAATTAGTCACCCAACAGAATCAGCAAAACATCTATTATTGATGACGTTTGCCAAACTGGGGATAGATTGAGTGCTTTATCCTGACCCAGTGACGATGACAAACGACTTTTATTAAATCAATAGATCAATTCAAAGCCAATAAGTCAAGACGGCCGGAGGTCGATCAAAGCAATATACCACCACAGGGGGCCCCAAGGTCAGCTCCCCGCGAAACGGAAACCCGCAAACACGCCGAGACAGCCTGTGGATGAGCAGAGAGAAACACGACATGCTTTGCCTTTCTCTGCCTCTGTGTTCGATTTCAAAGGAACATAGACACGGGCCGCATTTTGCAGTTTATGTGCCCTGCACACACGATGCGTCAGAGCTTCCAGCCATCGCGGGACCCCGTGGAGAGAAACTGGCTGTGACGGTAAAGCACTTGGCACCAGCGAAGGCCCGTGCGTGTTCTGCCTCATCCCGGCCTCCCTTAGGTCGGCCTCACCTTGTGGTTCGCAAAGGAGAGCGTCGAGGCTCACGGAGGGGTTAGGGGGCCAGGCGGCAAGGGGGAGGGAGAGCGGGGAGGATGTGCAGGCTCCACGTGGCTGGAAGGCGGGCACCGCACGTGGGTTGCGGCTCCCGGGCGGTGGCCCCCGTGGGGGAGCGCTGTCCCTCCTCGGCCACCTCCTCTGGTCCTGGCAAGCCGTGAGCTGGTGGCTGACCTCAACACACAAACACGGGACTCGGGGGCCGTCCTGACGGCGGGGGAAGGCCGGCCTGCTTTCCTCAGTCTCCCCCAGTCCTGGCCTGCGGGTCAGGCTCGGACCACGGGCAGAGGAGTGAGAACCACGGCATGTTCATGTACACAGTGACAATACTGAAATAAGAAAGGTACCTGATCCTGATGAGAGCGGCCCTTCCGTTTATTACAGAGAAACACAGGGCCAAGCATGGCAGTGAGGCGACCACCAAAGACGGAAAAGGACGTACGGCGACAATGGCTTGTAAAGCCTACACCTGGGGAAGAGCAGGTTTTCAAAGTGGGGGTTGGGTTTACCAAGAGCAAGTTAGGCTCGGGGAACTCGAAGGCTTCTTTGGTGGCATCGCAGAGGGCACAGAGGGCGAGCGTGGACACCGCCTTTTACGCTTCGGCAGCAAAATCTCTCCGGAGGGGCCTCACGATCTGTGTTTGCGCAGTTGGCTCAACCGACGTGGGTGAGTCTCCGGCTGTCGGATCAGACCTCGAAAGAGGAGGGAGACGAGGCCGTGTGGTGGAGGACAAGCCCCATCACCGTGGGGGGAAGGGGTCGTGCCGGAGGAGGGCCCGGGCTTGAAACTGTTCCCCGCGTTGAAGAAAAACAAACTGAGCGGACCAGCGCTATGTTTCCTTGGACGCTCGTTGTGTTCAGACCACACTGGACTGAGCTACCCGTACAGGGAACAAAGTCGTTCAGACAACACTTTCCCAAATTCCCTGTCCGTGGAAAGCAAATTCTTAAAGGGTGCAGAATCCGAACACCAGAAAGCTTGCATTCCAATACACTCCAGAGAAGAAGAATCATGGAAACAGGAGAATATGCAGGTATATATTGTTGGTAGCTGTTCACAAACGTCAAGGAGTCACTGGGAGAGCTGGAGTGACTGGCAGGAATCCTTGAAGGGATGAGGGGAGGTGAGGGGGGAATGCGGCTCCACGTCCGGGAGGGAGGCGCCCGCCAAGAGCATCCTGCAGGGGGCACATGGGGAGGACAGAGGGGTGGAGCCCCGGGGAAGGGACAGTTCTGGGGCGTGACGCACAAGAGCTAGGTGGCATTTCAACTGTATCTAAGGGCGGAGGGTGCACTTGGAGGTGGGGGGAGCCGTGAAGATCATGATTAAGAGTCATAGGTTTCATTTGAAAGGACACGGGAGGCCCTGGGCTTCCAAGAAAAACGGCCCCCCAGCCGGGAAGCTCTGTGGACGCAGAATGAGGAGGGCTGTTGACAGAGGCTCCGGGGACTGGCGTCACCCGCAGTGTGCATGGCAGATAGGAAGAGGCAGCAGAAAGCAACTTTGCTTGCAGGTCAGCGATGGGCTGGATCTGAGAGACACAGGACAGACAACTCGCGGATAACCCACAGTTACTAACGACCAGGATGACGGGAATATGACTGCTGAGAAACAAGGAAAGATTCTAGTAGGGGGTAAATTAATGAGGATCTTAGATTTAGATGCATTTAGCTTTAAGTACTAAACGATTTCTGAGTATAGATTTCCTACTAAAAAGGGGAGGAGGAAGAGGCAAAGTAGGAGAGGAGGAGGAGAAGGAGGAAGAGGATGGCTGGATTTGATCTGATGAGCACGGTGGAAAACAGCAGCCTCAGAAGCTCAAGGCTCTGGAACTGGGTAGACCCACCTGCGCTCATGGAGAAGACTGGCGCTGAAGAGTCAGCCTCCACGATTAGCAGAGGCCCACCCTGGTGGCCACCAGCCCGTGTGGAGGGAGATTCGTGGTCGGTCTGACTCCGGAGGACGATGATTATCACACTGATACCACCTGGCAAGGGGTTACTAGTAAAACACCACAGATGACTTGTTCTTGTCAACTGAACATTAGTTTTAAAGTTAGGGATTTTCCCTCCTTTTATGTTTTACTAATTTGGAGGGAATCATTTCAGACACGCAGATAGAACATTTTGTGGTCACAATCCCTTCGTCTCCTCTGCTTTGTGAGACAGTTCTGTCTTTGCTCGTGTTGGGCGACATGACAGTCTTGAGGACTCCCAGTCAGCTATTTTGTAGGATGCCCCTCAATTTTGTTTACCTGTGGCATTTTTCTCCTGTATAGATTGCAGTTAGTGGGTTCTGTGGTGGTGGGGGGGGTGGGCACAGAGATAAAGCGCCATCTCGTCGCATGCTATTGGCGTGCACACTGTCTGCATGACATCGATGAGGACATTAACCGTGGTCACCTGACCAAGGCGGTGTTTAACACATTTGTCCAGTAGAGAGGTACTTTTCCTCTTCCGTACCCTATTCGTATTCTAAGCAGAAGCATGTCGCTAAGTGCAGCCACACTCAAGGGCAGAGGGTTAAGGTAGAGGAGTATCTGTGTAAATTACCTGAAATTCTTCTGTAAGGGATATTTGTTCATTTGCTCCATTTAGGTATTCATTCAGGCATATCTTCGTGTCACCGTGGACTCATCTAGATTTATTTTATACTTTGAGTTCTTTACTTTTTTGCTCCAGTCATTACAGCGTTGGCCACTGAGAGCTTCTTCGGGTTGGCTCTCGTGTCCCCTTGACCTTCTCCCATCCTCACGTTATCTGAGCAGTTCCTCACCTTTTGCCTCTACGTGATGTTCCAGGCTCATCTCTGACCCAGTCCTAGAAGGAACCATCTCTCCAAGAAGCCCTGATTCCTTTTATTGGAGAGTTGACTTTAGAAATCAAGATCTGGGCCCTGGGTGTGTTTGATGCTCCTGGCCTATCTCTGCTTCTAGGCCCTTCGAGCAGAGAGGGCCGGGAAATATGTGTTTGTACGTCAACTCATGGACACACATATCTAGAGTTCATTGTATCTGCATCTGTCCTAAGCTAGCATGAGTTTACACTGATGTCTCCAGACCCTAACCTAGTGGCTTCATCCCTCTGTGTATCCTTAACTTCCTTTTCTCCCACCATCCACCATCCACGTACTTACTTGCCTGCCCCCAGGACACATGTAAGCTGTTTCTGAACTGTGACCCTAATCCTGCGGGACATTTTCGTCCATGCTTTTGAAGCACAGAATACTCATGTATTACTACAGTAAAATCTGGGGGGAAATGTAAAGGCATGTGAAAGAATTGGGATTCATAAAGATATCAACCAGATAGAATAAGGAATCCAAGTAAAAATATGAATTTCCAGGACACGAGAGTTTGAAAAGGAATAAGTGACAGAAGTAGAGACTAACAGAGAACAGGCTTACCAGCAGTTCTCACGAGAGGGGGAAGGGGTGGACGTATTTGGTTGACCGCCAGCTTGGGGTGTGGCCGTGCTGGTAAACAAAAGCGATGGAGAGAGTCCGCACTGGTGAAAATAGAATCTCACAGCCAAGGCAGAAAAATGCCCCCCCGGTCTATGCACAGGTCAGACACCATCTCTACAGATGCATTTATAACCATCCTCTAAAAGAGGGCACGGGAGGGGGAGCAGAGTCATGCAAGAGGGATAAGATCACTCTCTTAAAATACTAGCAGGGATTAGATGTACCCTGTGCCACTCCAGAGAAAAGAACTGAGACTTACGAGTCTGAGAATCGTTCCCGAACCCGTGGGGCTGTGCAAGCGTAGGGCAAGCGATCTGCCCCAAACACTCCCGACTTGGGGGCAGCAAACGGGGCATCATCCAGACCCAGGACACTGGAGGGAAAATGCAAGAGGTCACACCCTGGAGAAAGCTTCAAGGAGAAGCTGGGAGGACGGTCCCACGGGGGTGTTAATGACAAAGTTTTGGTGCAAAGTGCAAATAAGATGAGGAACCAAAACAGGGAGGTCTGGGGATCAGGAAAGCTGCGATCAAGGAGCAGGAGGAGGACGGGCCTGGAGGACTCCCGAAGACCAGATCCCACCTTTCCTTCGGCCCCAGCACACTGCTGGCTTGACAGCCAATTCCCTTTGTAGGGCACAGAGCAAAAAGGGCCCACTGAGGACAGCAAAAAGGAAGGCAGAATCTGTTTGACTAGAAGGAAGATTTACTACCAATTTCTATTAATTAAAGCATAATTCCTATCAAGAAAGGGTTTGAAACCCCATCAGGACAGGAACCAATGACAAAGTGGTGCTGATACGCAGTGATTACAGGAGACAGGCAGACGTGGGGAAGAGAGACCTGAGGTTCTGGTGGGTTAGGAGGGCAACGGAACCAGGGCGAGCTGATGGGGTCCCCAAGGAAGTAAATAGTGCTAACCAGAGATTCAAGGCCCCTGGGAAGAAAGAGCACTTGTGGGTGCCACAGCGTTGGAAACATGTTTGATTTGATGTGGTGATTAGAAGTTGCTTTTGTGAGGTGCCTGAGTGGCTCCGTAGGTTAAGCGTCCGCCTTTGGCTCAGTGAGTTTGAGCCCCAAGTCAGGCTCCGCCCTGATGGCACAGAGCCTGCTTGGGATTCTGTGTCTCCCTCTCTCTCTGCCCCTCCCCCTTGTTTTCTCTCTCTTTCTCTCTCTCTCTCAAAATAAATGAACTTTTAAAAAAAGAAGTCGCTTTTGTTCTCTCTTTTACACATATATTTTTAATTGAAAAAAGATAATCTTAAAAGTGAGCCAGGAGGCTGGCGTCCCAGTCCTGACTCAGGCACATACTGTCTACAGGATCCTGGGTGCGTCACTTGGGTGCTTTGAACTTTGATTTCCCGGTCCACAAAAGAAAGGGAGCGGACCAGGAGATTTCTCAGGCTTCGTGAAGCTCTACGTGTTTTAAAGAAGAGATTCTGTTGTTTACAGGAGACTATCCACGGGGCGCCTGGGTGGTTCAGTCGGTGACTCTGGATTTTCAGCTCAGGTCGTGACCTTGATGTTCATGAGGCGGAGCCCAGAGTTGGGTTCTGAGCTGACAGTGTGGAGCCTGCTTGGGATTCTCTCTCTCTTTCTCTCTCTCTCTGTCCCTCCCCCTTGCTCACTGGCTCTCTTTGTCTCTCTCAAAATAAGTCAATAAACACATTAAAAAGTTTTGTTGAGACTCCCTAAAGTGTTACTTTCCTAGAATGTAACTGAGCCCCCTCTCCGAGCCTGGGTATAGTTTCTTTAAAATTTTTGTTAGCGGGAGGGAAACGGATTGCGAAACACAAGCATCTGACGTCCCACCAGGGACACGGTTCAAATAGTAATATGAATAGTTTGAATAGGTTCAAATAGTAATAGGAAAAACATGAATGGGTTCACAGCTTACACATAAAGGAGCCAAAAAAGGCAACTTCGATCTGTAACAGTCCTGCACAACGTGTGCCGAAAAGTGACCACAGTGTACGGGAGGTGAGGCCAGACACCATGTCTGCACGAGTTTAGAAAGGAATATAGCCGCACGGAGGCCAGTGCTATTTTGGTTTGCACATGGAAAGACATCCTGTCATGGGATATTATATTCTGTGTGGGCACCTCGGGGCCCAGGAACAAGAAGGACTCCTGAGGGATGAAAAGAAGACGGGAAGCTGCGAATTAGCAGACGAGCTAAGAAGCCGGCGGGTTTAGCCCAGAGCCTGGAGCCTCAGAGGAGCTCAGCAAATGTCTGTTGAGTGAATAACTCCAAACTAACGGTGGAAAGTAGGGGTGGGCAGATGAGAAAGTATTTTATCTGTAAAATGTGAATAAATAAAGATACGTCCAGGGCCACCTGGGTGGCTCAGTTGGTTAAGCGTCCAGCTTTGGCTCAGGTGACCATCTCGCCGTCCGTGGGTTTGAGCCCCGCGTCGGGCTCTGTGCTGACAGCTCGGAGCCCGGAGCCTGCTTCGGATTCTGTGTCTCCCTCTCTCTCTGCCTCTTCCCCCACTTTTGCACTCTATCTCTCAAAAATGAATAAAGAAGCATTAAAAAAAAAAAATACATATACGTCCAGGGTTAGACTAACCCAATCTGACACTGATGTATACCTACATGCACGTTTGAAGTCATTTGTGAAAGGCATGAGGTCAACACTTGAACCAAGATTCTGAGCAAAAGAATTTAGATGAAACTAAATATATGCAGAACCACAAACAGGAAGTACACACTTTCTGAAAGTTTCTGGAAGCTACCAGGGAGCTATGAAGTTATTTCCCAAAAGGATTAGGGGTGGTCCAGAGTACAGTGAAAATCCACACGGTAGGAGTCTGGCCACAGCTATTTCTTGGGTGGTTCCTGTGTCTCCGTAGGTCTACGTGTTTCTCTGGCATTGATTATTCCTATGGCCCAGCCAGGTCCACGAGAGAGGGGACGCTGGTGACCTCAGGGGTCTCGCCTGGCCCCTTGCAATTCTGGGGCTTAGGGAAGACTGAATGGTTTAAAATGAAAGACAAAGCCTGGGTTTGGGACATTTTGATCATTCTGTTTGCCAGCAAACCTCCTGAGTTTCTAAGGTGGATAAAATAATGAATTGATAAGGGAGTTGAAAAAGACAAAGCATGCCCTTTTGAAACTCAAGTCACAACGTAAGAGGAGGAAAACAGTACGCTCAAATTTTATTATAAAAATTGGCAGCTTCAGGAAATCCTAAAATAACAAAACAACAGGGGTGCCTGGGTGGCTCGGCCAGTTGAGCATCTGACTCCTGATTTTGACTCAGTTCATGATGTCACGGTTGTGGGCTCGAGCCCCACGTCGGGCTCCCCACTGAGCGTGGAGCCTGCTTGGGATTCTCTCTGTCCCTCTGTCTCTGCCACTCCCCTGCTCATGCTGTCTCTTTCTCTCTCTCTTAAAATAAATAAAAAAATAACAAAATAAATAAACATTTAAAAAAATGTAAAACACTAAAATACTAAAAGAAACCAATAAAACAATAAAGGGATATACAGAGATGCTTTGTAAATAAGAAAGATGATTCTTGGGCATTTGGGGATGGCCAAGGTGAGTTCAAACACCCCGAAGACCTCTTCCCCCGGGAGGGGCTGTGGAGGCTGAGCCTGGCGGTCGGCCTTGGCTGAGCACCTTCAGCAGCCGACACGCTGCATCATCTCCTCTAGCCTCGAGCGTCTGGGGAGCCACGGCAAGAAGGACTCTGCCAAGTCTGGATTTGAGGGGCCGGAGCCTCAGAGAAGTTAGGCGACTTACCCCACCCAGTTCCCCCAGCCGCCATGTGGAGGGGCGGAGATCCAGTCCCAAATTGGCCTCACGGTGCTTTGGCTGATCCCCATGGCTAAGCGACTGGCCGGGGTGATGGGTACGACAGACATCAGTACCGAAACGTGCCGGCTTTGGGTAGCAACAGTTGAGAGCTCGGGGAATCCAACCTTGGGGAGCTTTCCGGATGGCATTAGGCAACGCTGCCCCGAGGGTGCTGCAGCTGGGGTGTGCACTCACGGTCAGCTCAGCCTGCATTTTAAAGGGTCTGCCTCCAACTTGCACGCAACTCTCTTTCACGGCAACATCAACCTTAGGTTGAAGCAAGATCAACCTTAGGAGCCAGGGCAAGCCTAGGGTGAGACGGCATAAACACTTCCGCCTTGCAAGAGAGCCTGCCTGGGTCACCTGGCTTCTACCTGCTTCCCTTTCCAAAGATCTGGCCTGTAAATCCGACACTGGGGAGCCCAGGAGCAAAGTTTTAAGAAAGCACCGCTTCTGTACATTGTTTGTAAATTGCACTTTCTCTGTTAATTTGGGACTAAAACCAGTCGTCAGACCCCCAGGGAGGACTGGAGCGGTATTTCCACCCACGGAGAAAGAGAAAACAAGGCTGCTGGTAGGAGACGTTTCCTCTCTCTGGCTCCACTTTGTTTCCAGTGCCTTTTCTCCTCTCCCCATGGAGAACTGGGCTGCATGGATAATTAATCCTGAAGATGAAAATTTTATCCTCTCCAAGTGGGAAATGGCTGCAAGCATAGGGTTGAACCAAAGTTAATTCTGACTGGGAATGTCATGTTGAAGAGCTTTTAAGGTTATGATAACACTGTATAACATTTCTCCATTGGAATATTGAGTTCTGGAAGTAAGGAATGTGTCAAAATGCAATTCTTTGTTATCACGGTCCCCAGCATGATCTCTACTTTGGGCCCTCTGGCCTTCCAGCGGCCCTGACTCATAGGTCAGAGGCCTGGCCTGGGGGTCAGATCTGATTTCCAGTCTTGACTGTATGATGCAACACGATATGGGACAAGTCACTTAGTCTCTCGGGGCCTTAATTCCAGATCCAAAAATCTAGAAATTCTGTGCCTCAACCTTCAGAGACCCAGCTACAATGCTTTAAATATGGCATTCTGCATAAAACATGGACGCAGGTCACTAAATATCTCATTAAATATCTGTCACACAAACGACTGAATGAACAAATGAGCGCCAGGCAGGCCTCCGAAACCATTTTCTTGCAAACTTTGGAAGAACAATCAAAGGCAAAGTTCAGCAACCAAGAACTGGAGACTTTGATTTCCTGTCGCTGAACAAGTTGAAAAATCTTAGTAAGAGACACTTGAACCTTTTAAGTATCATCTTGTGGTAATGATGACCTCTCATGCATATTTATGCACTTAGCTTTATAATAACCACTTGAAAGACTAGTTTTCTTTTCCCCCCAGGGAATGAAGCTTATGTGAAGTGTGACAAAATATTCCAAGTTCAAAGGTCCAAACATGTAAAATACAAAAATGCTGGAATTTCTTCTACGAGCACAAAGCACCTTAGTGTTTATTGACTCAGGGAGCATTTGGACACTCAAATCATCCCTAAAAGTCGCCAAATGCTCGCCTCCCCCCAGCATTCTTTCTGAGGAACCCTGGCCTGCCCCACTGAAGTGTGTGTGTGGTTTAGCCTGGGCCAAGACAGGTAGTATTTGGGGACAGAGGAAACTGTCGGCAGTTGGATATCTCACAAAGAATTCCAACCAGGCTCCACAGCCAGAATTGCTTTGCAAAACCTTTTTGCTACCGTGACTCAATATCATTCATTACCCTCCCAAAGTAAAATCATATGACCCCATTTCCTCAGTAAGTTAATTATTTCATGCCTTTGTACGAGGCAAAACACTACTTTTATTGTTAATTAATATGCTAAAATTAGGTTATACCATTCTGGACATGTGGAATTGAATTTAGTACTCTCCAATATATTTTTTAAAAGCCGGTTAAAAATAAATGCCTTCAACGTCTTTTCTGTTTCCAACGGCAGAAATTTCCTTCTTACGAAATTTCGTTTCTTCCTGCTGTTATAAATGACATAATGCCCCTTATTTTCCAAAGGGAAGGAGGAATAATAATAATGGGACGTTCAGTTAGCATTTCCAATCTCACATATTTAATAATTGAGCAAGCTGAAAAGAAAAGACGGGACAAGAAAAGAAGAAAAACAACAACGAAAGAGGTAACCATCCATGGGTTTTAGGAACAGAATACTTAAATGGGAAAATGAGAGAATTCTTTATTTTGGGACTGATTTCAGGCACTTAGATTTTTCTTTTCTTCTTATTCTTCTTTTTTTTTTCTTTTCCCATTGGCGAACATGGAGATATCATAGGAGATTCAGAAATTTCTGTTCTGGAAGGGAAGCAGAAATCGCACGTCCATCTAGAGAAATCAGGAAAGCGCCCTCGGAAGGTGGGATTCAAAATGGCTCCTTGAGTCCCTCAGTTCAGTTCTGCTGAGATTCCCCCTGATACACCTGCCAGAGCGCGCTGTTAATTACTTTTCTATTTATTTAGTAGACCTTCAAGTGGAAAGCAATCTACTGCCAGGGAATTGTTTGACTCCTATGCTAAGTAGACGGCATTCCGATCCGGTGAGGTTGACAGCGGCCAGAGCCCAACTTTTATCTCATTGCCATGTCAAATTAGCACCCGGCAGGCCCTAGATACGGGGAGGACTTTTCCCTTCTCTGCAAAAGGCTAATAGCTCTTAGAAGTCAATAAACTGATAGCGGTCGGTCTCTGTTAGGCCCTGCTTCTTTATCCCTGAGGATAACAGGAAGGATTAAATGCAGAGTTTCCAAGGCAGGGAGGGGTCTCGAGGCTAAGGATGTAACTGTGAAAGTACAAAGGTACTTTTAAACCGATGCGGTAAAACACACTCTAAAAAGTATGCCGTGTCTCCTGGAGACCAAGGAACGAGTGAATTCGCGTCTACATAACAATGAGGCTCACGAGTCCGTGTTATGGCTGTATTCCTTTGTGCCGGGCTCTCCCCAGCACACGTGTGAATTATGGCCACCACGTCACTGTGAGCCTGACCTTCCTTCTTCGGCCGGGGGTCCTTTGGGGGTCGGTTAAAAGGGAAACCGAGGCAGCGAGATGACTTACTTATCTTTGCAAACCGCTTTGGCTCTTCCGGGGGCTGGGGAAGAAGCAGAGGCGGGGTGTCCGGCCGAAAGGCAGTTACTGAAGGCAAAGAGAGAGGAGCACAAACCTGATGAAGGAAAGAGCGATCCAGACTTCTCTTCCCTCAAACAATAGAACGAGGTCCCTCACCCTTCAAGAGTAGAAAGATGGCCTTCTCTCTGTTTTGGTCTCTCATTATTTGTTATTTTTGGTTTGGTGGTTTTGGGTTTGGGTTTTTGTCTCCTTCCTTCCTTCCTTCCTTCCTCTCTCCCTTTTTCTTTTTCTTTCTTTCTTCTCTCTCTCTTCTCTTCCTCTCTCCCTTCCTTCCTTCTTCCCTTCCTTCCTTCCTTCCTGTCTCCCTTTTTCTTTCTTTCTTTCTCTCTTTCTTTCTTTCCTCTCTCTCTCTTCCCTTCCTCTCTCCCTTCCTTCCTTCTTCCCTTCCTTCTTTCCTTCCTTCCTTCCCCTTTCCCTTTTTCTTTCTTTCTCTCTTTCTTTCTTTCCTCTCTCTCTTTTCCCTTCCTCTTTCCCTTCCTTCTTTCTTTCCTTCCTTCTTTCCTTCCTTCCTCCTTTCCATAAGACTGCCAGCCACATGGTCTCTCTGGAACATTAAAATAAAGCAAGAGAAGAGGCATTGTCAGACAGACAGAGCAGTAGTAAGCCAACCTAACAATTAAAATTCAACTTCCCATTTCCATCCTTTAGTGAGACTTCCTTCCTTTATCCGAGACATCACCGGGTGCCTGCGTTCTGCTCTGTGCAAGTTGTGCACTACGTCAGAAGAAAGCTCAGAAATTTGAGGGTGTGGTGCTCTGCGACGGTGACCGGGGTCCGGCCGTCCCCATCCCAGTGCAGCCGGGGCCTCCTCGGTCACCCCCAGAGAGTCAGCCTCCCTGCCTCTGAGCCTGGCTCCAGTCCTCCCCGCGGTGTCACTGGGACTTCCGCCCCAATCCACTCATCCAAGGCCTTTAGTTCCTCTGACCTTCAGCTCCATCAAGAAGCGTTTCCTGACTCTCGGGGTCCACGAGGGCAGCTCTCTGGCTCCGAGCCCGTTGGCGCTTAGGAAGACTCACCCTGCCGCCCTGTCTGGCTCGCATTTGCTTTGAAAGTAGGGTTGAGCCCATGTCCCCCTGAGGGGGTCCTTCCGCAGGTCCTGGTGCGACATTTGTTGAGCCCAGAAAGGGAATTAAGAGCCCCAGGCCTCCTTCTTACTCTGGGCTCCACTGACACCAACCGGGAGCCTCCTCTGTAAGCCTGTTTTCCTTTCTTTCCCCTTCCTTCCCGGGACCCCCTCCCTTCTTGCTGCTGCTTCGAAGCTGGGGCTCTGTTATCAGCGGCAGAGCAGGGGCCTGTCCCACAGGCTCTGCAAGAACGTCTGTTTGTCCCCGAGTCCAGTCAGGCCTCTCTGGAAGCAGAGCCCTGTGGCCTCTCCCTGCCCACCTCCTCCAGGGCTGGCCCCTCTAGCCGTCTCCCGTCTTCCTCCCCACCTCGACCCGGCCAGGAATACGTTCCCGTCTAGTTACAGGGGTGGGACCTTTGGGAGGGTTCGGATTAGATGCAAGGAGCAAAGATCCTTCTCGAGGTGGGAGAGTCAATTATGCATCAGAGTCTATTAATCTTATAAACAGTTATGGAGCTGAAGGGGCTGAATCGAACAGCTGAGGTTTTTAAAGAAGTTGGAGTACCGGAGCCGTTATTATAATGAAGTTCCGTGATGTATAATCATGTCTCTGGGTGACCAGGCACAATTCTTTAAATCCAAGAAATTGTAAATGAAATGCAGATTTTTTTTTTAATGTATACAAAGCAGCCTTCTGAAAGGTTGTGCTCATGACCAGCAGCTCCCAGGCCCCCTGTCTGACCAGCAGCACCCCCCCCCAAGCCCCCTGTCCCCACCTGCCGGCATCTTTATCCCCAAGCCGGCAAAGCCCGCGGGCCAGCAAGGCATCGCCTGGGCCTGGGGGAGACGACAGCCAGGATGAGGAAAAGGAATCTTTTGTGGTCCTCTCCTATTCAGACCTGTTTGTGTGTCTCTTACATTTGGTTCAGCAGCATAAAAAAGAGAGAATGTATCCTTCTCCGCAGATGCCACAAACAGAGGCTGGGACCAGAGATCTTGCAGAGTCAATAAAAGATAAGTCATACCACCTATAAAACTGCCGAAAGAAATCAGAATTTCAGCAAATTCTAGTTTCTTTCTTTCTTTCTTTCTTTCTTTCTTTCTTTCTTTCTTTTTTCAGGCTTCTGCTTTTGATCAACTACGGTGGTGGGGGGGGGGAGCTAGTCGTGCATAAATTCCATCTGTGATGACACCACGGTAGGAACGTGGCTGGAAGAGGAATGGGGGAGAGAGAGTTGAGCTGCGACATTGCCGAAGTAGAATGGAGAACGGTACCAGTGATAAAGACAAAGCTGTCATAATCAATTAGCATTTAACTTTTTGTAAAGGTCTTGGAGGCGATAGGTTCTTTGGATTTTGGTGTGCATCTTCAAAGTAATTTTGTAGGCTATTTAAATGATACTCCGTTTTTACAACTCTACATAATTTGATTATACGAACCATCCTCCAATCCTTGGATATGCAAACGCAGCGTCAAAATGATTTTTTTCCATATTTTGATAGAATTTGATGTTCGTGGCAGTGATAAAATGTGACAGATTGCAGCAGGGCACTGGTGACCTGTTCATCTGGTGCACTGAGGCCGTTCAGATTTTAAATGACTGCTTTTGGAGAATCACCCTTAAGAATAAAAATTTGGAAGCCAAAGACAGGCCAGGGATTGGGGTTTGGAGTCAAAATGCCTTGGATCTAATCCCAGGGCCACCAAGATGCTGAATCTATGAATTAAACTCTCTGACCCTCGGTCTTCCCATCTGTAAAACGGGGGTAGGAAGAAATGTTAGAAGCGTCAGCACTCGGAGTGAAAACAGCTGGCAGAACACAGAGATGACCCTCATACGGTGGCCGTCATTGCTCCACTCCTACTATGACTCTGACTGTCACTAACAACTGGGCTATTCGTTCGGCGAAGCTACTCTTCAGGCAGGTATCAACTGATGTAGGGATGCTGCGATTGTGCCAATGGCCGAGCTGTGTAGTGATCTTGGAGGACAGGGTAATTGGGAGGCTTCTTGGAGGACTTATCACCAGAAAGTACCAGCCTGGAACGACAGATTGTGCACTCACTCAACATCTCCTCAGCTCCCTCTGTGGATGAGCTACTGTGCTAAGGGCTGAGCATTTAAGAATATAGATTTGGAGGGATCATCGTAGACCTCTAGGAATTCACAATCTAATAAACTCCCAGCAGTCAAGAAACTCCAAGAGATTGAGGGATAGTGGGAGACAAACAAACAACTGCACAGCCATGGAGTAAGTGCCAAATGGGGGTGCAAGTTTGTAAGGGTCAGTGATCAGCAGAGAGAGAGGAAAACTCACTCTGCTCAGGGGAGATGCAGAGGGCTTCATGGTACAGCTGAGGTTTGGGCTGAGGCACAAAAGAGGTTTGCTAGACAGACAGGTGTCAAGAAAGCCCATTCCTGTTAGAGCAGTGGTTATTGATGGGGTTGATCTTGCTCCCGGGGGACATTTGGCAAGATCTGGAGACATTTTTGACTGTCATGACTTGGGGGTGTCAGGGTCCTTGGGGAGAAGCCAGCTAGGGATGCTGCTATAGTGTATGGGACAGCCCCCCACAATAGAGGATCATCCAGCCCGAAATGTCAACAGGGCCCAGGGTGCGCCTCCCTGAGCTCAGAGAGCCAGGAGGGCAAGCACATGGGGGCAGGAGATCACCCAGTAGAAATCCCAGGTGATTTAGCATGGCCTCGTGCCCTTACGGGAGAGGGAGAGGAGTCTGGAGGTGGTCAAATTGGGAATAACCTTGTAGGTCATCATGAGCTAAGTTTGGTCCTGTTTTTGTGCTCCTTATACTTCCCCTAAAGTAGCCCCAATGTTAGAGGGAACCCAACTCAGTCCGCCATGTTGGGAAACAATCCCCTGAAAGAGCCCAAGTTCCTGTATTATCTTAAATTTTGCTTCTCTTCATAATTAAAATGAAAAAAAAAATAACGATATGCTCTTTTTCCCCTACAAGTTGAAGATCAGTACTTGAGGTAGAGCAGCATGTATGTGAATCCAGGATGAGATGCTGAAATGAGCAGGGCAGGCCCTGGAGAATTCTGAACAAGGGGATGGCACGAGCTGATGTGTGGGTTTGAGTCCTCTGTCACACAGGACCTCATAAAAGCGGGCCAGCTTAGCGGTGCTGACAAAACCCACCTCCCCAGAGGCCTGGTTCCTGATCTGGTGCCTTTGAGACCCAAGGTTACAGCTAATTTTGAACTGTCTGCCGACAGCAGTGGGATCAGAGGATCAGGCTCCGGTAGGAGAAGGAAGACCAGGAGGTTCTACAGGCTCTGACTCGGCTACTCATTAGCTGTGTGACCCCGAGAAAATCACGTCACCTCTCTGGCCTCAGGTGGCAAGTATAAGCTGCTTGGGAAGAGCTTGTGGGCTCCCGGCCTCACGCTCCTCACCTCCCGGAGCAGGGGAAGTCTTCCTGCTAGGTGCTCACCCACTGCTGTGTTCTGGAAGGTCGGCTGCGTCCTGGCTGGCCCCTGCACACCGAACGCGGCGCCACGTTGCGTTTAGGGGAGGTCCCGTGGAGTTTCGCAGCAGTGAGTTTAACTTTCCACTTTCGTAACTTCATTCCTTGGGGTCTTGAGAATTCTTTGGCCTTCAAGAGTCCCTTCTTGTTATACAAATCTCCTGAATCCCCATCAGCTGACATCTTAGGCATCAGAGAACCCTTCTGTGCGTCTTAACAAGAATGAGACTGGGGAGGGCAGGAGAGAGAGGCTCGTGGGCGTTACAAGAGCATAAATACTGGTAATGTTCTTTCCAACATGTTTACTCACCTGTTTGGGTAAAGCTTTTTGTCTCTGGGCCACAGAGCACTTTACAGAATTGGGAATGGATTGTTCCTACCTGCCTCTAGGGCCGCTGGCAAACAAAGGGCGCAGGTACTGAACTAGGACGGGGGCAGGACCCAGCACCTTCTTACCTGGGGGTCACAGGGCTCAAACGTCTCCCCCCACCCCCGCCCCGTCATCCACGTCGCAGACTTGAGCAAGTCCTTTGCCCGTCAGATCGGTACCCTCATCTGAGAGCTAAGAAGCTGAAGTGTGGCCCTTCAACAACTTTGGCTGCAAACCTATATGACGATCAGGGGTGAGCCCGTGGCCCCCAGCCCGCCTTGCAGCACAAACCAGGGAATGTAACTCCAGTGAGCAGATAGACGTCTGGGCAGGTGGAGACGGGAAGCTAAGGGCTTCTCTGTGGATGTCTCTGGGTGGACAGTGTGGCCGCTGTTCAATAAGTGATCGATGAGGAAAAAGGATGGCTCCAAATCCAACACTGCCCGAGTGAAGGGAGCGAACCAGAGAGCCACGGGTGAGGGTGGGTGGCGTGTTCCCAAGAGGAGGAGGCCAGAGTGAGAGCAGAGAATTCAAGCCCTGCAGGGGTTTCTTGGAGCTCAGGCAGCAAATCCCAGTGTGGTTGGGGAAGCCAGACCTAGAATGCCCCCTTGCCTCACAAGGGCTTATAAAATACATTCTTCCCTTTCCACCCTGATTTTACTGGAGTTATTCAAGAAGGACATCGTCATGGGGTGCCGGCGTGGCTCAGTCGGTTAAGCGTTTGACTTCGGCTCAGGTCACGATCTCCCGGTTTGTGAGTTCGAGCCCCGCGTCGGGCTCTGCGCTGACAGCTCGGACCCTGGAGCCTGCTTCGGATTCCGTGTCTCCCTCGCTCTCTGCCCCTCCCCTGCGTGTGCTCTCTTTCTCTCTCTCTCTCTCTCAAAAATAATAAATAAATAAACATTTAAAAAAACAAAAGGAATGACGTAGTCATAACACGGGCGATTTTCAAAGGCAGTCCATGTGACCCGAGGGTGCGGCTGTAGAACGTTTGTATGTGGACGAGCTCCTCGAGCGTCACCTCCCCTGCCCCCCTCTGTGGATCCATCCGTTGGTTGGTCCTGCATCCCCAACCTCAGGGTAACCCCTGCTGGACCTGCTGGACGATCCGGGATGATCCCTCTCACGGGCAGGAAGCCGGAGGCCCACGTCCGTCGGGGACGCTGGATCCGGAGGGAGACAGAAGTAGAGGTGGTCAGGCCCGGGCTCCGACTGAACTGATGCCCTGGAAACCTCCAGGAGGTCAGAGGCATATTGACAGGTTTTTATCATTTTTGAGCATTCAACACTTAAGTTGGTTGTATATGAAATATTCATAAATGGCCCAATTCCACATTTTTATTGATGGATGCAGAGAAATCCACATCTCGGCAATACAAGTCGCGGATACCATAAGAAGGATATGTTTTTGAGAATCGTCTTTGCTGAGCTATCAGATGGCATCTCATCCCTGTGGGCTGTCACCCCACCCGCTCCTGAGAACGAAGCCCACATGGCACCCCCCCGGCTCGCCCGGGTTCCTGGACTGGAGCCGGGCTTGCTCTCTGGCGGGGGGGATGGGGGGGCGGGGGTGGGGGTTCGAAGTGTTAAACCCCCCACAGAGCCAGGAGGTCCAGGGTTGAGTCCGGGTCCCGAGCCAGTCCTCGGGCCCCTGGCCAGCCCGTCCCAGCGGAGTTTGGTGCCTCCACATCTGGCAATCCCAGGCCTCAGTGCTGGTGCGGTGCCTCACCCGAGCCAAAGGGCGGCGTCTACATGCCCACGCTCGGCACTGTCCTGATGCCCCCACAGCCCTGTAAGGTGGCACCACCATTGCCCCATTTTCAGATGAGGACACGGAGGTGCTGGGTGGGTAAGAAGCATACTAGGCCAAGTTCCAAACTCGGGCAGCCCTGCCCTGGAGTCCACGTCCCGAACCACGATGCCGGCCATTCCCCACGTGGTCTGGGACGAGCGGGACCCTGGGGCCCTTTCAGGGGATGGGTAAGGTCAGGACTGATTTCATAACAACACTAAGACGCTCTTGACCTTCACCCCTCTTCTCGTAGGAGTGTGCAGTGAAGCCTTCCCGTGACCGCCCCGGGTGTGGTGACATCATCTCTCTGACAGCTGATGGCAGGTGTGCTTGTGTTCTCGTGTCTTACGAAGTCTCAGCTTTAATTTCTTTTTTTTTTTTTAAAGATTTTTTAAAAGTTTACTTATTTTTGAGAGAGAGAGAGAGGGAGAGAGAGAATCACAAGCAGGCTCCTTGCTGTCAGCCCAGAGCCTGATGTGGGGCTCGATCTCACGAACCATGAGATGATGAGCCGAAATCAAGAGTCAGATGCTTAACTGACTGAGACACCCAGGTGCCCCTCGGCTTTAATTTGTAATAACTCACTATCGATAGATACAAGCCACTTATGTCTCTTTGGATTTCTCTTTAATTTTTGAGTCTCAAGAGTCCTTAGACAAAGTGGTTGGAGATGTGGTCTCTGGACCAGGCACTCCCAGCTGGCCGCATTGCTCCTGCTCTCTGGTCCCCCCTCCCCCTGTGCAGCACCGAAGCCACCCCAGCCCGCCTGTCACAGACCCCCGCTGGGGTGACTTCTCCAGCTCACAGCTGTCATGCCTGTACCATGGCTGATAACTCTCACACTTGATTGGAGCCCAATTCTCCTCTGGGAGAGAGCTCAGGCATTATCAGAGCAGCATATGTCCACCATGGAGTTCAAGAAAATGGCAGCATTCAACGACAACATCTGCTCCGGATTCTGTGTCGGTTCCAGAAGTGGATCGTTGGCCCTTGTGTTAATTCTCTGAGCCACCCCAGTAACTGTCAAATATCTTCTTTATCACTTAAGGTTGTTTGAATAAACAGAAGCTGAACTAATAGGAAAAATTGAACATACCCTTCTTGGATTCCCCACTCCATCTGCTTATTATAAGCTACTAATTTACCTTTGGGCCCTGTCAACGGGCAAATCACTAGTCTCCTGCCTGGAACTGCCTGGGCCTTGCTCCCTGAGATCGCCATGCGCCGCCCCCCCCCCCCGCCCCCGCCCAAACTGGCCAGAGTCAGCATGGCTGATTTCTCATCGGCAGCTTGCTGACTAGCAGTCCCTCAAAAGATATGTCCACATCCCAACCTCAGGAAGCTGTGAATGTGACCTTATTTGGAAAAAGGGTCTTTGCAGATGTAATTAAATGAAGGATCTTGAGGTGCGATCATCCTGGCTTACCGGGGTGGTTCTTAAATCCAGTGACAGGTATCCTTCCAAGACATACTCACAGGAAGGATGGAGGGAAGAGAAGAAGGCCATGTGAGGACAGGGGCAGGAGTCGGAGTGGTACAGCCACAAGCCAAGGAGCACCTGCAGCCCCCAGAGCTGGAAGAGGCAGAGAAGAGAATCTCGGTTAGAGGCTGAGGGGGCACAGCCCTGCTCACACCATGAATTTGGACTTTTGCCCTCCAGAACCGTGAGAAGCTAGATTTCTATTGTTTTAAACCACTAGGTTGTGGCCGTTTGTGACGGCAGCCCTGGAGTCCACCACCTTGGATGGAAAGCCTGTGATGTCAGGACTCCTGCTTGCTGACTGCCCTCTGATCCCAGGAGGGGCTTCTGGCACGTTGGCTGTTCCCCTGTCT
This sequence comes from Acinonyx jubatus, assembly GCF_027475565.1. Lineage (NCBI taxonomy): Eukaryota > Metazoa > Chordata > Mammalia > Carnivora > Felidae > Acinonyx > Acinonyx jubatus. Next base: position 5,529,286 of record NC_069385.1, on the reverse strand, counting down.
CATCCAACTCACGATGGCCCTGTCCCCTACCTTCCCTACAGCCTGTGGGCAGAGAAGTCTCCTGTGTGTTGTGGGTCAACCGTGTCCGGGTCCCCTGCCTTTGCCCACACTCTGGAGTTGCTAATGATGACCACGGGTCTCCTTGGTCACTAAGACTATTTCAGTGTTTTACTGGCACAAAGATCATGACCTACCTGAGTTTCAGCAAAATGCAAGAGGAATTTATTCTCTAGATGAATGGACCCCAAGGGCCAGAAGCACAGTCAGGTCCTATGGAGGACCAAGAGCAGATAGTGATAAGCCTTCAGAATCCAGGCAGTCACTTGACAGCTTATCAAAGGTTTCTTCTGTTCTTTTCATTTCTCGCTCTGTAACCCGGCTCTCCCTGCCTCTGAAATAGCTCAGGAAGGCCACCCACCTGCCTAACATCAGTTCCAGCTTCCTGATTTGCCTCACCTCGGTCAAGGTTGCTGCAGAGAGTGGGCACCTCTAGTTCCAATTGTAAATTCTTGGGAGAGATAGGTAATTGGGAGACACCCCTGGCTAAGGCCAAATGGGTAGAACCAGGCTGTCCAAGCGTGGCTAATGGGCCCCACTGGGGCAGCGTGGAGGGGTTCTCAGAGAAGAGGCCTAGGGTTTGTTGGTCATTGCTAAGTGGTGAGGGCCCTGGCTCAGGCAGGAGGAGCAGCCCTTGAAAGAAAGGCCACACCAAGGCCCTCTTGCCTTGAACTTGTGCACACGCCCAAGGCTGAGCTTGAGTATGCGCCCTCCATTTGCTCTCCCAGTGTGGCCTTTCCCAGCCCTTCTTTCCAGTTGTCCCCAGGGGACACGTATACAATACATTGCTGTTAAAAACATGACTCCCTCCAGCCCTGTGTGCTTCCAACACCCCCACGCTGAGCTGAGCATCTTTAAGGAAGAGTCTCCACTGCATGGTGGTGACGTGCCCTCTGGTTCGTCCCTCCGGAACGTGTCCGGTTCTTCTCCATCTTTGTCCCACCAGACACGGGTGCTAATGGGGAAAATGCCAAAGTGCTGAACCCACCACACCCTCCCGCATCCCAGGGGGTGGGGACCTCACTTCGGGATGATTACTAAGTACACATGCTAAAGACTCGCTTTCGTACCCGCTCCATATACGCACGAAGGAGGTCAGAACTCAGGTCTTGCCTTAGTTGACCAGAGGTCACGGAGGTGGATGTTCCCTGATGGGGACCCTTGAGAAAACGGTGTTCTGTTTTTGTGCATGGGTGTATGTGGGTAGCTAAACATGCAGCAGAAAAATGAGTGTCCAATTTCCAAAGAAGTGAGAGAAGGAAAACTAGTAAACGGGGTAATGGGAAACACGGTGCGGGTGGGACTGGTGAATTCCCACCGCCTGCCGTCGCCGGGGTCATGGCCCGCTGCCCCCGTGTAAAGGACTTCGAGAGTGCCTCCCCAGCAAAGGGCAGAGCACCCTGTTAGGTCTGCAAATGAATAATAATGAACCCCAGGCTTAGTCCTGGTTGGATAAGGATAAATAAAATTAAAATTCGGAAATTTGTTTTAAATGGGTTGCTAATTGCTGTTGAGCTTTAAATATTTGAGTTTATTAATTTCTCCCTCACCCCCTGAATTATATTTCGGCAGCAGTCCCCTGTTATTAGGCTATTAAATCAGACATATCAAAAAGGGAAGCATTTATTTATATCTTCAGAGACATGTACATCTAATTAAGACCGTGTTACCGTGCATATTTTAGATCAGGCAAACGCTGTCTGTGATCTCAGCCTCATGGCTCTGAAGGGCCTTCGTGAGTGTTTGGGAGATCTGACTCGAGCTGGATGAGGAAGACGCCCTGTACCTTTCTGAGCAGTGATTTTGTAAGAAACTTCATCCCGAAATAAGTGGCTGCTCCCAGATGTCATAAAGCCCCTTCGTAAGGTTAAAGAATCCAAAATGGCAACTAACAGAAAACAAGAGATTCGGAAACTGGCCACACTGCCAGAATGTTCCTGTGTTCATAAAAACAGTGAAACTAGCTCACATTTAGAAAGCACCTACTGGGTGCTCCAAATTCCTAATGAATATGCATTAGCTCATGGAATGCTCACAACAACTCAAGGAGGGAGACAATATTTTTATCTCCATTTTACAGATGAGTAAAACAGAGGTATAAGAAGATTAGGTCATTTGCCTGAGAGGCAGAGGCAGGACTCAACCTAAAGCCTGACTGACTAGAGCCCACGCTTTTTCCCCTTGGTCTCTTTTCATAGTCAAGAAGAATTCATCCAGTCTAGAACTTTCTCAGCCAAGGTGATATCATCCTTCCTCCGACAAGGTGATGAAAATTGGTTCAGGGGTGGGGGTGGGGGGCAAAAATCACATTATTTTTATGTATGAAGCACAGATAAACATATAGTACGTAAACAGGTGAGCAGTATTTCTGTGATGCTAGAACTTCTCTGGTGAGGGCATTTTGGAAGAAACGTCTGAAAAGACATCTTAGGGGGAAAGTCCATGAAAAAGGTTGAGAAATACTGTTGTACAGCAACTGCAGGAATGCCCCCTACCAATTACTCACTTGTCCTTAGGTACAGCGATAGTGTCACTGGCCTGCACTCCTATGGCTCCTGTCTTATTTTTACAGCTCAGATAGACTGGACGTGAGCTAACACCGCGGGCTTCCTGTAATGGGAGGGCCCAAGCACCAGTGTCAGATTGCACATTTCATTTGGCTGGGACAAGTTTCTTATGTGAGGAACTTTCGCCAAAAAAACAGTGGACTCCCGTTTCCAAAGGACTATCAAGTTCTGCATGGGAAGACGTTCCAAATCGTGGGATGGTCATTTCATGATCTGGGGGCTTCTTTGGCTCAAGATTCCTGATTCTTTTTCCCATAACGTTGGACAGGAAGCTAGTGAAGGAAGTATGAGATGGGTTATATCAGAAAGGCTCAGGATTGACTCATAATTCTACCCCTTCCAGTTCATGAGTTCTTGGGCGAGACATCTATCTCAAAGAATCTCCATTGCTAAAGCCAGATTCTTACCGTATGGCAAGTACTTTACCCATATTTTACTCTAGACTCGTACTGTCCAATATGGAGGCCACTAGTCACATGTAGCTATTTAAAATTCAATTCATTGAGGGGCTCCTGGGTGTCTCAGCTGGTTCAGCATCTGACTCTTGACTTCGGCTCAGGTCACGATCTCACAGTCCGTGAGTTCGAGCCCCACGTTGGACCTTGTGCTGACAGTGCGGATCCTGCATGAGATTCTCTCTCTCCCTCTCTCTCTCTCTCTGCCCCTCCCCTGCTTGCACTCTCTCTCTCAAAATAAATAAATGAAAGCATTTTTAAAAATTTAAAGAAATTCATTAAAATGAAATAAAATTCAGTATTTAGTTCTTCAGCCACACTAGCCACATTTCAAGTGCTCAATAGCCACATGTGGTTACCAGTTGGACAATAGAGATGAACAAACATTTCGATTCACCGCAGAAAATTCTACTGGACAGTGTTGTGTTAGAGACAGTAAACACCAAGAAGAAGACAGGACACTGGCCAACAAAGGGCGGTTACTTTTCATTTAACAAATTTTCAGTGACAACCACCTTTGTGCAGGTCTTATTCTAAGCACAAGAAAAGATCTATAATCAAACCAAAGTTTCTACACTTGAGGAAGCTATTATTGCTATTATTTTTACTGCAGGCTTTTGTTATTTCCTAGTGAGTGGGTAATAGAGTGGTAGTGTTTAAAAATATTAGTGAGGAGTCGGAGCAACATGACCTTGATCTGAGCAGAGTGACAGAAGTAAATTTGCTTATTCTCTCTGAGACTTAGTTTCCTCATCTGTAAAATGGGTATACTAATAACTTCACAGGCTTGCTTTGAAGATTAAATAAGGAAATGGATGTAGAGGGTTTAATACAATGTCTGGTATGGTAGGTGCTCAATAAATTAGCGCTTTCCTTGTTAAGATAAAAATCTGTTCTAGTTTGTTCTAATCTGGTTTGGTCACTATAATTATAGAGTATGGGGTTTATTGGTTTGTTACTCAGGCTCTATTTTAGGACATTCCTAGCGGTAACCTGACAAAATAATACTAAAGACATGCTCAAGGTGCCTCTGGAATCCACTCTTTAGTTCACATTTGAGAATCCACTGCTCACATAATAATCTTAACAACGTTCTTGTTGGTCTTGGTTGCTGTAATTACAGAATGTCGGAGCTTGAAGAGATCAGAAAAAACATAATTGAATTCGGGTATCGTAAAGGTAAGGAAAGTGAAATGCTGGGCAGTGATGTGCCCAAGGTCACAGCTCTGCAGAGGCAAACAGACTAGAACGTGAGTCTCTAATCTCTAATCATCCAATACAGAGTGCTCAGCATTTCAGCAAATGTCCTTGGACCCCTGTCTCCGCCTCCCCAAAGAAAGTTACAATCAACACTTGACCATCCCTCAGGCAGGACGTCTCCTCATCTTGGGACAATGAGGTGGCTGTTCACTCAAACTAACACAGCGTTTTAGGGTGCCTGGGTGGCTCAGTCGGTTGAACGTCTGACTTCAGCTCAGGTCATGATCTCACAGTTTGTAGGTTCGAGCCCCATGTCAGGCTCTGTGCTGACAGCTCAGAGCCTGGAGCCTGCTTTGGATTCTGTGTCTCCCTCTTTCTCTGACCCTCTCCTGCTCGTGCTCTGTCTCTCAAAAATAAATAAACACTTAAAGAATTAGACAAAACAAAACAAAACCAAAAAAACTAACACAGCGTTTGAAGCCCAGAGAGTGCTGGAGATGTGCTTGGTGACAGTTGCCCCAACCCCCACAGCAGCCCAGGTGGTTGGTGGCAGAGGGGGAGTTTTACCTTCCCTCGTTTTGGGTGCTGCGGTGTGCATTTATTGTCCCTGCATCACCTCTCGATTCTCTCTCCAAAACTATAAGGCTGGGGGGGAAGGCGCTCCTCCCCACCCCCTTGATGTTGAGGTTCTGAGTGCCAAGAATCATCTACAAGGACATATGTGGGAGTCACTCCTTTGTTCTGGTCACTGTCTGGAAAAGAATCTTGTGCTTTCGGCCATTTTAAGTGACAAGTTCAAATTCTAGATAGAAAGAATTCGTGTTTAAGAGAAATTGCACATATAAATCCTTGGATACAAAGCAGGGAATATAATCCTCAGCCAGGTATGAACTTGCCCACCAGGAAATGAGGGGTTTTATGAAAGTGATCAGTTTAATCGGTGTGAGTTTGTGAATAAAGGGGTTTTTTTGTGTGGGGTTTTTTTTTTTTTTTGTAGAAAGGACTGTTTCTTATTTTCTTGTCCTCCAGAGTCCCAAAATGTTTATACTCCCACGAGAAAACCCAGGGAATGAAAATTACAGTGGACTCTGGATTATTCCTGGGCCACCTGGATGCTTCCAACTCTGGCTGCCAAGGTGGGTCTCCATAGCTCAGGCAGTGAGGGAGGTTCGCTCTTTCCCTCTTTTCCTGACTTCCCCTCTGGCAGTGGGGTACAGGGAGAAGAGCTGAGCAGAGACAGGGACCTTTTCCCCAGAACTTGTGCATAAGGGGGATTCATCAGCATTCCAAAGCCAAATTAACATAGGAAGAATAATTCAATCACCAAATGGTTGGATGACTACCCTGTGTGAATTGTGGATGGCCATGTATGTTTGATTTTTTGTTATAAATGTTTTTCATTTATTATTATTTTTTATATAAGTTAAATTCTTGTATTTATTTCATTAAGTTTATTATTATTTTTTTTAGTAATCTCCATACCTGACTTGGGGCTTGAACTCACTACCCCGAGATCAAGAATTGCATGCTGTTTCAATGGAGTCAATCAGGCATGCCTGTTAAAAAAAATTTTTTTTAAAGAATTAAACAATCAAGTGGCACCCAGGTGGCTCAGTAAGTTGAGCGTCTGAATCTTGATTTTGGCTCAGGTCATGATCTTAGTATTGTGGGATCGAGCCCCATGTTGGGTTCTGTGCTGATTGTGGAGCCTGCTTGAGATCCTCTCTCCCTCTCCACCTCTGTCCCTCTCCCCTGCCCTCTCTCTCTCTCTCTCTCAAAGAAAAAAGAAAAAAGAAAAAAGAATTAAACAATTCATGTGTGAGTAATAGGCACCAATATAGTTTTGCCATTGGATGAGACAAGTAAGCTGTTATAGATCAATGGCATTGTAGAAGTGATCAGATTACGCTCGGGGTTTGAAAAGTCTTCTTTTTTGGTCTCTAGGATATGATTGAATTTGCCAAAGAAAGCCTGGCCTTGCAATTGGATGCTGATTTAGATCATCATAAAGCGCTTGTATTTCCTTTGGAATCTTACAGCATTGGGCAGGAACAAAAATGTCCCAACAGGAAGAGGAGGGAGGACAGGAAGTGTATGGATGCTTAGATAAGTATGGTAGGTGTCACAGAATCGCATACTGTCCTGTCCCCTCCACACCCATGGAGCGAGCAAGCAATCACAGACTCATTTGTCCGCACGGTGTGGCTTTCCTCTCTGCCTTAGCATCTTCAGCTGCTAGGGTTTTCCTCTGCACTCCAGGCGGGGTGCTCTGTCTGTGCTGTAGGGCTCCAGAGAAGTGGGGATTGCCTGCAATTTGGAGAAAGGTAACATGACTCAACCCGAAATTGTCTCTGTGTGTATCATGGCTTGTTTGGGGATTAGAATAACAGAAGAATCGAATTTCTTGCCCATCTGTGAAGAGCTTTTAAGTTAGAGTTAACTTGGAGGATCCCTGGGAACAGATGGAAGGATCCCGTAGATGAGCCAGCACGCTTCTGCCTGCCGCGTCTCCGGGGGCCTGGCTCCCTCCTGGGCCTGGCCAGCCTGCCAGCACAGCGCCTAGCTGACCTTTGACAGTGTGGTCTGCTGCACTTCGTCCCTCTCTTCATTCTTGGCTCGTTCTGTGGCCCAGCACCGCTCATTTTGGCTCCATAACTCAGCTCCCAGTTTTCCAATAGTTACTTTAATTTATGACATGGTTTGGACACACTCGTTGGCCATGACCTTGGCCCTCAGCCCAGAATATTATTTTCAGCATTTACCCTCCAGCTCTCCCACTGCAGCCTTGGGCAGGAGATGCTCTGTCCTCTCACAGCCCCCACGGCCCCGGCCCAGGGGCACAGCGGCCAGGGCCGACCTATTCCAGTTCCCACCCCCAGTCCCGGTCAGGTGAGAGGTCCACACGGGAATGGGGCAGACTGATGAAGTTGGCTGAGGTTGCTGCTGTGTGTCCTACTTTTACAACAACATACCAGATTGCTTTCTCCTGGCGGCACCGAAGGTCACTGCAGTCATCCTGCAAAGTAACTTGGCACTCACCCCGGTTTTACCTTTGGGGAGACAAACATACACCCGTAGCGACTTGAGAAGACGCACAAAGCTACGTCTTTGAGAAGCGCCAACGGATACGCTCGGATCACATGTTCACGCAAACAAAGAAGCTCTTCTAAAGAGAGAGGGACAACAGTGTAAGATCTATCCTAGAGCAGTACATTCAACTTGGTCCTGAAGGATACGATGGACATATAGCATGGGTGCGCAGTAAAAACGAAGTGGAGATACATTCTCACTGGACAGTAGCCACATGAGCCACACAGAGAGGCTGGATCTAGCTGACACACCAGAGCAACGCAAGTACGGGCCGTGAGTCCCCACCGTAGGGCCACAAATGGTGCACACGATGGACCCAACCATTGACAAACAGAAGAGGCCCCTTGGCGGACAAGAATCACCAGAGAAAATTGTTCAGGAGTGGGAAAGTTCTACAAATAGACCCAAGTGGAATAGGGTCTATTCCACGAGCGTGATATCAACGAATTTCTATTTGTGTTGTTCCTTCTGTTGTTTCTTCAGGTGATACTCTAAAACGCAGTCAGCTGTGTGCACATGATGAATAATGTATTTTGTAATTTACATTTTTCTAATTGAAAAAATTTCAGGAATAGCCCCAAGTAAATCGCATGCATGATTTAACAGGAGACGAATCAAATTTTAACCATGAAACAAACTCCAAAAGAGTGCTGTTTCCTAACAAAACAGAGTCAGAGAATGGTTCTAATCTTTGGTTCTGTAGTTTCGTGAGAACATACACAAGGGGGGGGGGAGGTTTGCATCACAGGCACTGATCAAGGGCACGGGGAGAACCAGCATCAGGGAATCTACCTGCTACTGGTGTAGCACTTGAAACCGCTAAAGGCACATTTGAATCTATTCTGTAACTTGTTCCTCGTGTCCAATACAGAAGGCAGGAGTAGGTTTTGTCCGTCACTTGACAGAAAGCTTCACCCATTAGGCTAAGGTCACCTTCACCAGAGAATGGCAAGAAAGGCCAGCGCTCGGGCCAGCCTCCTGCGCTTTTGTGAGCATTTGCTGCTCTGACTGCTTAGGACCTTGCCTCGTTTCTAGAAACACCACCCCATTTCTTGGGGACGACCGCTTCACTCTGACTGCAACCACTCCAACCACCTGGTTCAAACGGGAGCCACCAGTGCCATGTTCCCATCCGGGGCCCCTGACCTGACCTGAGCTGACGAGCGTCTTTTCTGGGGACTCTTCAACTGGGATCAGGCTTGGGATGAGGAGGTGGGCAATTTTAGGATAGGTTTTTTTTTCTTCTTCTTCTTATGGCAAAATTGTGAGATGCAGGGGGTGGTGTGGGGGCAGGGGCTGCTGGTGGCCTTGTGTCCTAGCCACGTGTAGGAAGTTTGAGAAAACCAGAAACAGTATGCAGTGAGAAGAGGGAAAGTCTTGCTAGCATTCAAATGTCTGGTTCCAGTGGTTTTTGAGGCTCTGTGGCTTCTTTTCCATGGTTACTTGAGGCTTTCAATAAACACTTTTTTTTTATTTGCTTGAACTACTTCAAGTCGAGTTTGTGTCCCTTAAAAACAAACAAACAAACAAACAAACAAGAACAAGGGTCCTAACGAGTAGGTCTGTCCTCCATGACAGTCAGTGCCCTTTGTATTCGCCACGAACCTTTTATGAGTCACATTTGTCTACAAAGAAATATGGCCCAAAGTTAGGTAAGTTGCTCCAAATCTTATGTTGGGTTATTGGTGTAATTATGTCACTCACCAGTACATGTTATTAGGACCTTATACATCTAATCAATAAAGCTTCATGTGTACTATCTACTTTGATTTCTATGTCAAGTCCTTGAAACAGATTGGAAAACCACGGTGAACCCCAATTTTAGATGAGAAAGCTGACGTTCATAAATGGTAGGGGACGACTTGCCTGCTTTCAGTCAGCGAGTGATGATGGGACAGGCTTGAACCCGTGTCTTCTGATGTAACAGTCAATGTTCCTTACATTGTACATGCATACAGGTACATACTGTATACACATACATGTCTGAACATACATACAACACACATAGACATGCCTGCACAAGAAGGTCCATTTCAATTAAAAAAATGAAAATCAAATACAGCAAAACAACTGTCCTTCTTAGGATTAATATTTAAAAAGTGTTTTAAGATACCACTGCCCATAATTATTTGTACTTCTATTTTGTGCCAAAACATCGGTCTAGGACCCGTCTCGCTCTCCTGTAGATCTAACTGGGATAAAACATTTTCCATTTTCTTGAGACTTGATAAAATATAAATAGCTTGTACTTTGTCTCTCTTGGTTTTGATACCTAATGAAATGTGAAAAAGCAAAAGATGACACATAAAAGAAAAGCAGAAGATAACTAATTTAGAGGTTAACATTGGAAAAGCTCCAAAATTAGATCGCGTAATTAGTTCACGGTTTAGAAGCCTTTGGTGGCATTAGATTTATGCAAACAAATTCCATTCACATAGTTTAGGAAGACTGAATGATTTTATAGATGAATCACGTTGAAAATGGAAGATTACATAATCCCTATTCCTTATTTTCTCTGTTATATCAACTAGTTTGAACAGTCAAGGAAATCCAAGAATGGACCTTAAATCGTTCACTAGAACAACTGATGGTGGACACTAACAGGGCAAAAAGAAGGCTACAACAAAGCTAAATGATAGTAAGTCTTTCAAAGGCATAAACATTCCTTGAAGGCAAGCAGCCAAGGTTGGTAGGCTCCAAATTTGATCTGCTCTGGTTTCCACGTCTTTGTGCAATCCTGTACAGGGGTGAAAGGAGTAAGAGGCCAGTCTGGATCACTGGTTTTTAAGTTGTATTTTTGTTATTGTTGGTTCAGGAAATCCGACATACAAAATGGTCAAATGCTGTCATTGTATGGGTCAGGGATGGAAACCCAGAAGCCCAGGGCTCTTTGGTGGTCACTGGCCACGTGCAGCATTTATGACCCAATATTAGCTGCACTTAACCATATGCTTAAGCATTGATTACAGCAGTACAGTCGTTAACTGAAAACATTACTCAATGGGAATTCTTCCTTAGATTATGAAAACCCAGATTTCAGATTCAGCTATGTAGATCATTCAACAACTAACCAGTATAAACAAACCAGGCAATTGTGTTAAGCACATGCATCAACTATTAAAAAGAAAACGTTTTTTCTTCTCCCTGAATTGACCGGTTGTTTGTCAGTATGGCCAAAACAAGACGATCATTTCATGGTGCGAATACTTCTTGGATAGTTTTTCCCCCATTTACAAACCAGCTTTTTTTTTTTTTTTTCCCAGATGAGTCAGTACATGTACACACTGTCAGAGGACAGGGGAAGACAGGTCAGGGTAGTTTTGAATTTGGCATGTAGCCAATAAACTTTTCACTTCAATTTGGATTTCGGCTCCTCTGGGACACATGTGTCTCAGGGCAGGGCAGTAACAGTTTTCGGTTGGAAAAATATCACGATGTGTACCAGCAGCCTCTCCCCAGGCTTCCCTGGAAACAGCTGGGGGCTGGTCTGCCTGTGCCTCTCATGTTTGAGAACTGTGTGCAAACATTCTGAAATAGGCAGCATTTTTAAACTTTGCAGTGAGTTCAAGGATCAAATATTTGAAAATGTTTGAGAAACAAAAATGATGCCATGAGATAAACCCTTGAGAAAAATGATACTGAGTGTAAAACTGTCATTTCTAATATTTCAGTTCTGAGGCAAGACTTCATATAGATACTCTCATTTGTTCCTTGCTGTGCGTTAATACAGATTCAGATCAGTTCGGGTGTGAGATAAGATGATGTTCTGCAATGCTTTTGTCTGCATGAAACCCTATGGTAATGAGGTTGCACTAGAAAAAGCAGAGTTTAGATAAAAGAGGAGGTCTGCAAGTTTTTGAGAGTGTAAGCAAATGCTAAGTGTTACCTACATTTTGGGCGAGTTTGGTTGTATTTCAAAAAGCCAATGAGAAATTATAAACTGTTTTCAGAAATGTATATACATCTATATTTGTTCAAATTAATTAAAACTTTCCAGTTTTGTCTACGTCTCTCAAAATGTGACCACTTCCTGACATGCTCTATTTTAATGTCAGGAGAGACACTGTCTTAAGAGTATGGGATAGTTTTTCCATCTATCCTTGGACCCAAGTACTTCTGTGACACTGGAGTAGGTTTCCCTGAAGTTCCTACAAGGGACACTGAACCAATAAGACACCAAGAAATTTGCTGACCAGGGACAAACATTTTTTCTTAACAAATTTCGTTGCTAATTTCTTATTAGATAATTAATTCATGCTTATTATAGAAAATAGAGCTAGGAAAAAAATAATAAAATAAAATATTAAGTAATAAAATGCAATTTCTTTCTTCTAAATCCTCATTAGAAATAATAATATTGATGGGGCACCTGGTGGCTCAGTCGGTTAAGTGTCCAACTCTGGGTTTTGGCTCAGGTCGTGATCTCATGGTTTGTGAGCTCGAGCCCCACACCGGGCTCATGCTGACAGTGCGGAGCCTGCTTGGGAGTCTCTCGCTGCCCCTTCCCCCTGCCTCTCTCTCAAAAATAAATAAATAAAAATAAATAAGGTGAATCCAGTACGATAATTTCGGTGAGAGCTTAACAACTGATGGCAGAATATATTCATGTCTTTTAAAGGCTTTTAATTTTAAGTAATAGGAATCTTAAGAAGTATACTGATGAGGAATGTATTTTTAGTAAAGGGAAATTTTCTTGCAGACCTTCAGCTCCATGCAGATCACGGCCTTCTACTGTGGCCTTTAAACGGCCAGCCCTCCTGTTCTCCACTGCATGTGGGAGATGCCAGACTAGGCCTGGTGATGAGTGTGGGTGGCCCCTTTCCAGGAGGTGGGCTCAGGGTGACGGGTGCCTCCTGCAGCTTTAGGTATGGGAGAGAAGCTGGCCTTCTTTACCAAATACTCACACTGATTTTCCAAGTTTTATACAAAATGTCCTTCTGAAATACCTTCCAAACAATGCATTCTGCTCCCCCCCCCGCCCCCCGCCCCCCCCCACAAGGGGTGGGTGGATAGGGAATGGGAACAATTTTGCAAACGTTTCACTGAATTTTTCCTTAAAACCTAGATACAGCTTTCTTTAAACTTAAATGTAGCCAAGTGCCTATTCATTCAGACAAGTAAGTAATAAATGACTAAGAAATAATGCTGAGTTAATACAATTCCCTGTCAGTGTATCAGATGAAAGACTGTTAAACTTTTCTGTGTGAACATTTTGTCTTCGTTTTTATTGATGAAACTGATTTAATGACACTCCTGTTTAAGCTAAGACTATGTAATGTTTAGATTATATAATAGTTACATAAATAGACTACAGTTAATAATTATCTGAACTTCAAGTAACTATTAATCAAGTAACCAGCATTTGTTTGTTTGTTTGTCTTTGGTGGGAAGTAGGAGAATATGTTCTGTATTTTATTCCAGTGTGAAAGAAACAAATAAATACTAACAATCAGCAACTAATTTTCAGTTCGTCACAAAGACATGTAGGGAAGCCTTCTGTGTGTTAAAAGGGAAGCTGGAGATTTATTTTCTACTTTCCTTCCTTCAGCGGGAGCAGCAGTTTGGGTTGTGTGGGGTCAGAGGTAGGATTTCTTAACCTTTTTTTGTACCCTATCAAGATAGGTGATGAGAGCCAGGCTCGGTATGGCTTGAATGGAGCAAGAATTTTCGAAAATAACAAACACAACCTCACCCTTTTGTATACTATGACCTGCAAATGAAAACAAATACCACAAATACCAGTTGAGTGGCAATATTTTTTTTTTTAAAGAAGAAAAAAGTACCCCTTTAAACCTAATATCCTGATGCACACGTATTAAAGATAATTACAGAGCCACGGAGCCCTTCTGGAGCAGGGCCTTGACTGTTCTGGCCTTCTGTGTTCACAGAACAGAACGGAAGGGGGAGGCCAGGACGATGATTAAAGGGCTGCAAAGATGACTTTCTGGCAGTGTGATATTAAGGCCATTAATATGTCTGCATTTCAGTTCCAGTGTGCTAATGTATTATTTTACCTATTAAAATATCATAAAGATTACCCATAATTAAAGATGATTTAGAGCCTAAGTCATAACTAGATCTCACTGCATGCAAACACATTTAGAGTGAATTCACTTTAAAGTGGAATTTAGCTAGCCTAATGAAAACAGGATCTACAAGACACTGAAAAGACAAAGACAGACACTATATATGGGTAGGACGATAAAAACCCTGACAACCCTTTTAGGGATTCATACCCAAATAATCTGTCTTGAAGGGACATGCTGAAGCACTGCCTAAAAGAAAATGTTGCTTAGGTGTTTGTTTTCGAATAAACGATGTATCCAATACAGAAAGTCTGTCGTTAATTTTCTTCATCACGGGGGAGAGCCCGGCGGTCAGTCCTCCTTTTTCAATCAATCAGCATGTTTTCCTTCACGTTTGTACCGACTTGAAACAACAGTTACATTTGCAACTTCCAGAAAACAAAGATGAAACTTCGTTCCTGCTTTTGTGTTGAGCTGTACAATTTATTCCTCTCCTGGCAACAGATTTTAAATCTCTCTTCCTCCCCCTCTCTCTTTTCTCTCCTTTTCATGGGAACTGTTTGGTGAGTGCCGACAAAGCGCTGTGTGTGTGTGTGTGTGTGTGTGTGTGTGTGTGTGTTTTCCCCCTTTGCCTGGTTTCTGTGTCGGGGTGCACAGGCACGCATTCATTAACGTAATTCCTCAACATCCAACGAGAGCGCATCATAAACCCAGGAGAAAAAGCCTCATAAATATTTAGATGTTCCTTCTACCTTCCAAACTGGAGTGAAAAGCTTATTTAAGTGAGGAGTTGGTCTCGGTCAATCTGCATGTGAATCAAGACGGGGGGACAAAGGGATGAAAAGGAGATGGAAACTCGAATACAAACCCTATGGTCTCCAGGGGGTCATTCATCTTGTTCTTGTCAATACCAGCGCGGGGCTTGGCTTCGCTCTGCGCATGAGCAAACAGAGCCGGTTTCCAGAGACAGCTGGCGGAGGATGTGTGTGCTTTGTTCTGTCTTGTCGTTTTTTAAGGAATGAAATTGCTTTGCGCTTTATATTTGACTGACTTCTTCATTCTTCCACGTTGCTGCCATCCGTATGAGCGATGCATCTATATTTAGTGGTGTGCGCAAATATACAAGACGGGAAGTATGAACAGGATTTTTTTTTTCCCCTTTTCACGGTGACAAAATATACCGAAAACTTACCATTTTAATCGTTTTAAAGTGTATAATTCAGTGGCATTTACTACAGCATAATGTTGGGTAACTGTCACCACTATCTATTTCTGGAACCTTTTCATCATCCCAAACATAAGTTCTGTACACATTAAATAGTAACTCCTGACCCGCCCCTCCCCCCAGCCTGAACAGGATTATTTTTAACTCCATACCCAAAACTCTCCGTGCAGTTAGAACTCCTGGCGCTCGATTTTGGATTTTGGGGGTGTTGAGGGGGTGCAGGGCGAGGGGGAGTGCAGGAACATAAAGAAGGTAAAGGTAAAGCCGGAAAAGTCTTTTCTCCCAAGTGTGGTTTCACTGAGCTAATGAACTCAGAGCTTGGAAATGAAGATGGGGAAAGAGACTTGGATGTCAAGTAGCCGGTCTGGTTTTCACCAGGGTGAAAGAAAATGATAGTGACAAGTTTAGCAGCTTTTGAAAAGTCTCCATTATTATACGAAACTAGTTTAAGTAAGAATTTCAAAATAAAATGCAAAGACGAAAGCCTGTAATGCTTGATATTCTTTGAGACAAAACAAATGGATTGTGCATGTTTTAGAACTATTCCACCAAATACTGGGGGATATATTGTACTTGACCAAAAGACTTGACAGTGAAGGCTGGGAGTATAACTTACACAACTAACCAGTACAATTAATTTACATTGTTATTTCTCATTTTACAAATCTCTGAAGTTTGTAGCTATGTTGCTTTAAATGAAAAACACCAAAGCATTGTTGGTCAAACGCCAACACAAGGCAACAGGTAGCAGAGGAAATTTGCAACCCCGACCTCCAAGTGCACTTATTTTAAGAGACCTCTAAAAAAACAATTCAGGGCAATTAAAGAAAAATGGGGGAAGTCCTACTGAGTTTGTTTTAATGGGGCCTTGTTTTCCCAGCGCTTATAGCCAGGCTCCTGCTCTAAGGATGAGTATTATCAGTTGAGACCACATGTGAGTGACTAATACTCTTCTTCCCTTAGTGGAAGTCATGCCTGTTATTGTCACTGATTATTTAAGGAATTTAAATATTTTATATACTGTGAAGACAGCAGCTTTCAGGGGCAGGTACTGGGGGAGGGGAGGGGAGAGTGTGTGTGTGGAGCCAGGGCCCTCGGGGATCTTGGGGGAAGAGGCAAAGCTGGCAAATTGGGAACTTGCAGTTCCAAATAATGGGGAAACTAGTTCTAATTAGCTTAACCAAAAAGGAGGTTCACCGACCAAGGTAATGGGGAAATATGACTCAGACATTAATGCAGGAGCTCAAATGATGTCAGGAGGAAATGTTCTTCCAGGTTGGCTCTGTTCTCCTCCATACTGGCTTTCTTTGGCAAGCTCTCTCCGTGTGGCGATTACCACCATGGCTACTGTGTCCCCAAAATATTCTCATCCGCTGCAGCCAGCAGTCCCGCCATAAAAAGGGAGGTCACTCTTTTCCCCAAGTTTCAGTAAGAGTGGTAGCAATGATTGATTCGCCTGCCTCGGGTCAAGTGGCTACGTAAGGGCACGGCGTCCTGTGGGCGCTGCCTGCTCATGGTGGCAGAGATGTTAGGGCACACACCACAATCACACTCGGTTTCCCACAAAACAACAGAGGCTCTTTACAGAAAGGAGGGGGAGTAAGGGGAAACAGGCTGGGCAGACAACAGCTCTGACCATTCACTGCAAAAGTGACCCTTCGCTGAGTTCAGGTTTTAGGGGTTGTATCGGTCAGGGTTAGCGGGGCTGCTGGCCAAATGCATATTAGGTTAAATACAATGAAAGTGTGTTTCTTCTTTGGGTAACCAGAACTGGACAGGTGAAGAGGTTTGCAAAATGGCCTTTCTCCAGGCAGTAACTTGGGGACTCATATCTTCCGGACCCAAGTCTCCCCTGGTCCCAATGGGACAGACCACGCTGGGGCACACTGGGAGTTTTCTCTGGGCCAGGCTGAGAAGGGCCACCTATCACCTTGGCTCCTATTCTGTTAACTAGAACTCAGTCACATGGCCACACTTAAGTCAAAGAGAGGTGGATGTGTAGATTAGCTATGTGTCCAGAAAGAAGGAAATCGTGTTGGCGAACTCTGCTGTCAACGTTCGCCTCCTCAGTTACCACGACTCTGCAAATGGGCTGGAAACCAGAGGCACGTGCAGTGGACGAGGGTAATGGCCACTGAGTTCTCACCATGTGCCGGGGGCCTTGCCAGGGCTTTGCACATACCAACTCACAAAAGCCTCTCCTCAACCTGGGGTCTGGGACAAACATCCTCATTGGAAGTGAAGAAACAGAGGCACAGAGAGGGTAGTTAACTTGCCCAAGGTGGTAAAATTAGAAATTGTTGGAGTCAGGACTTGATACAAAACAGGTTGAACACACAGGGTTCTGGGGGAGACTAGGTGAGATGATGTCTGTAAAGGCCCAGGCCAGGCCGGGGAAACACTCGGGAAACAATCCATGGAAGTTGTATTATTAATCTGGTCCTCAGGTTAAGCATAGCCATCCCAGAGGAAGGTTCATTTGGAGGCCAGGCTTGAGGCTGAGGGATGATGGGTGTCCATAGAGGCAGGTTCCAGAAGGCTCTTTCCTCCTGAGTCTATGGGACTACTGGGGAGCCTGGATCTGTTCATTAAATCAGAGCAATTACTGAACTAGCCAAGTTCATGCCGGGACAGGACTAGGCATCACCATGGCCTGCTTGCAGGTACACAGTACCTTCCCCAGGTGGGACCACCTTTCCGCCATGATCTGTATAACTGTCTGTTCTTGTCCTCGGGTGGAGTTGGTCGCTCCCTGCTCAAGGACGTCAAGCACATTAAAAGACAACCTATTGCTTGTAATTTAGGGCTTACTCGTTCCCTTTGCCACCCCGCGCATTTCTTGAAGGCAGAGACAATTACTTTGAGCCCTCACACTAAGGCATGCCATAGAGCAAGCCATCCAAAAGTGCTAACTGGATGTTGATAGTAATTCCAGCAGCCGATACATATTGAACCATCACTACATTCCAAGTGGATGTCCAGCCCTGGTGATGGTTGCCCCATTTCATCCTCTCAGTAATACTACAAACCAATGGTGGGGTTTTATTAGCCCCCCATTTTTCGGCTGAGAAAACTGAGAATTGCTGAGATCAAGGTGTCTGCCCCAGACAGAGCCTTCCATCATTGTATCACCTCGCCAGGCCAGTTGTAATTCCATGACAGAGACCCCCGTCCTGCTCCACCCAGAGGCATGGAGGCGTCCAGATGGAGCAGGGAAGCAGCCGCAAGGACAGAGAATGGTTCAGTGGGGAAGTCTGGGGTGTAGGACGAGAGGCCGTGAGGATAGGCTCCCCCAGACCTCAACCAGGAGGTGCTCCATCAGGGACCGCGGTGGCAAACCACAGGTCAGAGCAAGTAGCCTCAAGCCCAGGACAGAAGCCTTAGAGGGGAAGAAGGGGCTCCTTCATCACAGGGTCAGAGATCAGGGTGTAGATCACCCAAGAGCTAGGGCAGCACACACCCCGGTAACAGAGAAGGTGCCACCAGGGAACCTCCAACTACAGAAAAGATTAATAAGAATGTTCAGAAACATTCCAAAGGGTTGACCCAGGTCTCCACCGACATGTAAATGAGGCCGGGCTTTGGGAACCCCTGCTGGATTCTTCTGAGATTCTTTAGCAACCTTGTCATTTTCCCAGTGCTTGTAATTTTTTTTAAACTCCGACCTTTCTATAACTAAAACTCCTCTGTCCTTTCTGTTAATTCGTGTTTGTTTTGGGGGCAGCAGGGATGAGGAGAGGTTGAGGCAGCAGTGTCCTCCCTTCAGGGGAAGGCGGAAGCCTGTGGGAGGAGCTGGAAAGGAGGAGACACGGGGCCTCCTTCATTCCAAGGGCTGGTGAGGGAGAAGGAAGCCAGGTGCAGCCCAGGGGCTGGGGAAGGGCGGCTGGCCTGGGACGCAGGCAGATGGAGGAGACTGATCTAGTTCTTTGGTATTTCTAGAACTTAGCTCTCAGACCCAGGAAGGATCTGTGTCACACAGAATTTCAGGTACCTGTGAGGGGGAAGCCATTGGGCACACACTTTTCTTTTTATTACAAGTGCAGCTTAAGTTAGGAAGGAAAGACCACAGGCTTTTGCAAACTCGCTTCGTAAGAATTTGTTGATCAGAGGCACTGTACCGCTGAAATCATTGGATGCTCACCATTGCAAGTTTCTGGTTGAAACCGCTAGGCCATGGAAGCTTCTGGGTGCTGTACAGACGGGGCCTTGGTAAACAAACGGTGGGGTTTGATTAGCCCGAAGATCTTCTCTCCAGATCTGGGGCTGCCTCGTGATTCTTAAACGGGGAAGATAGTGAATGACAGCAGTTTTTAGTTTTGTGAAGTCAACCACTAATTGAATTCAATTCCTACAGCATAAATGATGGGTCCCAGAGCCCTTTTATTTTTTCTTGTCTGAAATGCTTCTTAATATTTTCCTGTGGCTCACATTTATATATATATATATTATATATATATATATATATAATATATATATATATATATATATAAAAACCAGGACCTTTTCTTCAACAATGCAGATCTTGTAAACAAATTCAAACACGGCACAGAATCTTATAGGCCTCCTGAGCCACCTGGACCCCATGAACCAACGTGAACTGTAGGATCCACAGGAGGCCTAAAGCCACGAACACCCTGTGGGGCTGAGAGTCAGAGGAGCTAAACGCTGAGCTAGCCGGCAAGGAGTGTCTAGAACCTGAAAAATAAAACTGCCTGGTGGGAATGTTTTCCTTGTGTTTTCTTCCTCATGCAATTCACCTTTATTTCCTTTGCTACAATGATGTCATTAGTGAGTGCTGTACCCAGTGGAGACTACTGAATATAGTGCCAAATGGGGGTAAACGACAATGATAAAACTTTTTTTTTTTTTAATGTTTCTTTATCCTTGAGAGAGAGAGAGAGAGAGAGAGAGAGAGAGAGAGAGACAGAGTGTGAGCGGGGGAGGGGCAGAGAGAGAGAGGGAGACACAGAATCCAAAGCAGGCTTGAGGCTCTGAGCTGTCAGCACAGAGCCCGACGTGGGGCTCAAACTCACGGACCGTGAGATCATGACCTGAGCCGAAGTCAAACGCTCAACCGACTGAGCCACCCAGGTGCCCAGAAATGATAACTCTTATGTTAAGTACTTTTAAAAAGCCATATTGAGATGCCAGCAAGTTTCCCCACCCAGGAAGCTCAGATAGATGTTAAGAACAAGGTCACAGGATGTGCATATCGTGTTGCTAATAGGAATGTATTGTGTTATAAATAAAAACTCGATCACATCACATCAGCAAGTTCCAAGATTAAGGCTAATCATGGTGCTACCGAGACTGTGTGGAGAGGCTGCTGGGCTAGTAGGAAGTGACCCCCTGACCAAGATGACAGAGAAAATGGGAGAGAGCTGAGAGGCTGAGAGGTGAGCCTGACTTTGAGGCTGGATGGGGGAGGGGAAACCCTAAGAGGGAGGCCCAAGCCTTGAGCTCAGATGTGTGTCACCAGCAAAGTGAGCTGTCACCTCAGTACTATGACCAAGATTCCACCTTGGGAAAATCTGGTGTAAAAATCAGTGATTTAAGTTTTTTGCTGTGGGCTATGTACCACTACCCTCACTTAGCGCCTGGTTACATATACACGTCACAGTAAGCCCGTCTTGTAAAAAATGGATGATCAGAGAGGCAAATTCTTATCAAGCCCTTGTCAGGGATTCGATTACAGTTCAGGCTGAATCACATCCCCGGGGAATCCAGTGATAACGCTTCGCCCTTTTGGTAACAGGTGAGGCAAATGGAAGTTTTGTTTAACATCAGTATTACCATGAGGTGTGTGATTCACTGTGAAGCCGGACTCATAAAAGCATTTACTTGAAATTCCTTTTTCTTCTCGGCTACCTTGGTTTTCTGGTGTGTCCCAGCTTTTGTCTTGAAATGATCCTCTGGGGCGCCTGGGTGGCGCAGTCGGTTAAGCGTCCGACTTCAGCCAGGTCACGATCTTGCGGTCCGTGAGTTCGAGCCCCGCGTCGGGCTCTGGGCTGATGGCTCAGAGCCTGGAGCCTGTTTCCGATTCTGTGTCTCCCTCTCTCTCTCTGCCCCTCCCCCGTTCATGCTCTGTCTCTCTCTGTCCCAAAAATAAATAAACGTTGAAAAAAAAAAAATTGAAATGATCCTCTGAAGGCTGCTCTGGTAACCCGAAAACTATGGACAGAAAGTTGGGGCTCTCCAGGTGAAGTCCTCAGAGGCTGTGTGTGCGGCCGGGTGTGCAACAGACAACGAGGCAACGGGAACCACAGTTTCAGAGCGCCAGTCTGGCGGGAGCCGAGACTTCTGGGGGTTCACCTGGAGAGACCCGGTTCACTTCAGGGAAGGCCCTGGTCGCCCAGAGCTGTCTCTGGTCTTCTAGTTGCTTCATACGTGACCTGATGAAACTGACTTGCAGAAGCCACTTGCGAGCGTATGGACATTTGTCTCCTCCCACCCCACTCTCAGACTTTAAGTTCCTCAAAGCATGAGCTATTTTTTCCCATGGCATCTGATGAAAAAAAGGGGGGGGGGGTGCTCATTGCTTTGCTTACCGGATGTCTGCTGACAGAAATAAAGCATGGTTTTGCTGAGTGGGCAGGTGGAGCGGACACCCCTATTTATTCACCTGCCTGTTGAACGTGGCTGGGATTGGGGAAGGCCTTTGCACGGGCATCATGGACCTCACATCTGAAACCTGGGGTCGGCCTGCAACTGTCAGTGACAGAACTTGGCGAGGGGACCCCGGTGTCCTGGGAGTTATGCCAGTCTGGGAGGGCAGACTGTCCACCCTGGTCCCAGACCTTCCGGAAGACATGCTCTTTTTGGGTCTCCTAACTGCCTGCTCAGCTGTTGATGGGCCAGTTAAGGGAAGGAGGCGGCCTCCTTTCCCACATTCGCCTCACTGCTGTGGGGCTGTTTCTGCTGTCGGGCAGCTGAAAACTGGGTCTTGAAGAGCTTGGAGGCCGTGGGCCAGCTTCACATCAACTGTTTCTGCTGCTGACAACACAGCCAGCCTGGGATCAAGGCTCCTTTTCATCAGGTTCTTTGTCCATTTTACTTCCTGGTGTCAGCAGTCCTGGGAACAGGAAATGGTTCGCGCAATAGGAAGCGACAGGAAATTGATGACTAAGTACTTTTGAGTTTTGTGGATAGTTTCCACGTAAACAGAGATATTTACACACTTTCCAGAAACACATGTGCATTGATCTCTAGGAGCTTTATTGAGGCCCCACTCTTTTCAGGTGTTACTATTATTATTATTTATTTTAAACTTTATTTATTTTGAGAGAGAGAAAGACAGCATGAGTGGGGGGGGGGGGGAGAGGGGGAGAGAGAATCCCAGGCAGGCTCCGTGGTCAGTGACCGAGCCACCCAGGCACCCCTCTTCTCGGGTTTTAAAATGAGAACTGTTTACCTAAAGCTTATTGTGTGCTATCGGGGTTTTGCTGGGGACTTCATGTTCATTTATTCACATAATCCTGACAACATCCTTAGGTGGCATCACCCCATTTTCCAGGTGAGCAGACAGGGGGTAAGCGGCATCACCCAACTTCTGGTAAGTGGCAGGGCCGAGATGCGAACCCAGGAATTCTGCGGCTGCTGCTCCAGACCCCGTGCCGGGCTGCTTCCTCCCGGGGCCAGCAAACCCTTCAGGGGGAATGTTTTAGGACTTCGTTTCATTGCTCGGGGTTTAAAGGCAATTCGTGTCCATCATCTGTGAGAAAAGCATTTCTCTGGCTTGGCAGGTAGTTTTGTAGTGGGGCTAAGGGGCCACGATTCCGTATTTTCACAGTGCAGGAGGAAGTACCCATTCCTGCCAGGACCCCAAGGAGGCGCCCTGCCCGGACGGAGTGACGGGGTCTGGTTGGGCCCCTCAATTAAGTGAAAGCTGCCTTCCAGACATGAGGCACCTGCCCGGCTGAAACGCTGGAAGCTGGTCAGCTGAGGGATTGGAGAAAGTCAGGTCTGCTCTGGGGGCCCCAGAGGTCAAGGAAGCCGGTGCAGAGAAGGGCCTGCCACCCCTTACCCGCCAGTGGCCAGTGACCGGTGGCCAGGCCGCCCGAATGGAAGCCGGGACCCGAGAGGGAGCAGGATTATTGCTGGCAGGTCAGCTGATGGGACCGCTTACAGGGCTGTCTTTGAACTCTGAACACAAGTCTTTTTCTCTTTCCTCATTTCATGATCTAACAGTTTTGTGCGTTTGATTCCCTCCTCCCATCCGTTCTGCTCCCTTAACGCCTTCACCTGGACAGGGGACATGCTGCTGGCCCGGGAAACCCGGCCCACCCGTCTCCGCGTCAGCGGCCACTTTCCCACTACTTAATTCCAGGCTCGCGCTCTAAATACAGGGTGCCCGTTTTAGAACTGCTAAACAGAACGTGTTACTCATTTCACTATGCTACATTTCATTTCCATCTGAAAAACCATGCTACCCACCAGTGGGCATGGAAGAAAATGGGGCCGTCAATGCCAGCGAATCCAGTTGGGGGCCCTTGAAGATCTACAAAATGTAACTGTGACACATTTTTACAGAGGGGCTTGGACAGAATAATTAGGAAATAGTAAATGCTGGCATCATCAGTATTACTTGTAGAGTTCAGCAAAGGAATGTGAATGGCTATCTAGGACAGAGGAGAGAGCAGAACAGAGGTACCTCTTTGGTGTGAAATTATAAAAAGTTTGCCATACAGAGAAGGATTAATCATGTTTCGGCTCTGGCAACGACCTGTTTATTACAACATTATTTGGTGGAAAATAGTAAAGCCGAAAACTCTGGTATTTCATTGTAACTGGGTAAACGTGACTTTCATAAATTTTCTTTCTGAACTTGGGTATATGCCCAAAGAGCCTATACATGTATTTTAGACAAAAAATAACCAATTTAGTTGCAATCAGTGAAAACTAGGAAAACTCGATTTAACGGACATGAGGCTATGAAAGAAGCAATTTTCTAAATATGCAAATCAGCTGACAGAAATGGAAGCATTATTCAAGATGTTTTTAACCATCGGTGGGGCAGGAGCGGAAGTGACCTGAGTGGCCGTCAGCCCAGTGTGGGGAGAGGGGCAGGGCACCAGGCTCCACTCTTTGGCTGGGGCCAGAGTGGTGCCCGGGGTGGGGGGACTCTGCAGGAAGGGCTGGGCAGTGTGCCTAAGAGAAGCAACTATGCCCTGAGAGGTGTGGAAACGGTTCCAGACTAAAAATTGATAAAGTTTACTAGTATGGACTGGTTGAGTATCAGTGCTGTAATTGCTTTTAATCTTGTATTTCAATAAAGGGATTCTGATAAAATATCATCACTATACAAACTGTCTTTTATATTACAACAAGAAGTACTTGTTTTCTGACCTATTAAGAATTCAGGGGACTATGGATGTTCTGGTCCCTGTAGCCCCAAACGGAACGTTTCTTGTGGGGTGAGACGTATCTCACACTCCAAAAGGCTTTTCAGGAATCGTCGAGTCACTGCAAAAACTGTTCACACGGTAACAGACACTGAGGCCCCTCCTTCTCCTTCTGTTTTCCCTGTGTCACTAAAGACAGACAAGGATTTTTCAGATGCTACTATTTACTCAGGTAAGTATTCTGGGCCATGAGCAGCTTTACACAGCTGCTTGCCCTCCTGACAGCTCAAGTAGGTCTATGTTTTCCTTTCTTTTTTTCCTTTTATTCATTCAAATAAGTAACTATTGAAAATAGACTTCTTGTAAAGCGTCTAAAGAGCAGAAAGAGGAACAGGCCTGGAATCTACCCTCCAGGAATGGTTATGCTCCCTTAGTGGTAAGTTCCTCCACTAGGAGCTCTGGGTGTGGTTTTGTAGTGCTCTACTTTTTCAGTTGCAGTATGTTAAAAAAGAAAGAAAGGAAGAAAGAAAGAAAGAAAAAGAAACACTATTTGGTTTTAGTCTTTTGTAAATTATAAAAATGTAAGAATTCCAGTCAAATGTATTATACTGTCTAAGGAAACCAATATCCAAATATATGACTTTTAAGAAGGAGTACAAAAATGACACCTAAGAATTTTAAATAGATTTCTTATTGCTATTACATGACGACCCATCTGTGCACAGGGTATCCTAGGCACAGAAATTAAATTACAACAAAATCAATGTTCTGATATGGAAGAGAACATCTTACTCAGAATCACAAAATTATACAGCTTTAAAGCCTTCCAAGATCACTTAGTTCAAATGTTAGAGAGACTGAATTACTTACTCAGTGTTGCACAGCTCATTAGGATAGAACTAATAAGGCCTTTTTTATACCCAGCACAGCAATCTTTTCTCTACAGGACTTGGTGATATTTCAATGAGATGTAAGAGCTTAATGTTTGAAAAAAAATCCAACATCACCCCTGGTTAGAATACTGAGAAAAGAGCCACACAAAGATGACAGAATTCCACTTTTAACTGATAAAGGGGCCAAAAGTGTGCCAGAAACCACTCAGGACTTTGAAGATTTGGTTTGAATATTGCTCCCAGCATTTGCTAACTGTGTCACCAGACTCACGTCATTTGGTTAACTTGAGCCTCAGCTGCTTCCCCTATAAAATGGGGGTAATAATTAACTCAGAGCTGCCATGTACTCAATGGGATAGTAACTGAAGTGCCTAACAGTTTGTAGAAACTCTATAAAAGTCAGTCCTCTTTTTGTCTCTCTGGTCCACTAAAAACCCTGTTTAGAAAGAATGAATATACAGAAATTATGGGGAAAATGCAACATGTAGGCTGTAAGTTAAATTTTAGTAAAGGAGAGTGGCATTTGATTAAATGTCTGGGACATGAGTAGGCACTTCCCTTGCTCATAAAATATTGACTCACGTTATTTGAAACTAACACATAAAGGGGCAGTTGGCTGGCTCAGTTGAGAGAACATGTGACTCTTGACCTTCAGGTCACAAGTTTGAGCCCCATGATGGGGGGGAGAGTTTACTCAAAAAAAAAAAAAAAATTAAATTAAGGGGGCATTTAAAAAACAAAAACGAAACAAAACAAAAATCCTAATGCATAGATTATGAATCAAACAGTATTTGTTTAATGTGTTAAAAAATCTCATTACAGAGTCATCCTGAATGAACCAGATCTTGAAGGAAAAAAAAAAAAAACAAAAACAAATCAGCAGTCCAAGGGAACACTATGGAAATTGTTTTGCAATCATAAACCCATGAATCAGTTTGAAGGTTGATCAAAACAAAATGCATTTTTAATTCACTCTCATATTCCTGTAATTAACAGATGGTTAGTTTTTAGTTAAAGTTTCTGCTTAAATGTGGAATGAACACGGAATTACATGGCACCAGCCTGCATCCTGGCTGAGAACTTTTTTTCCCTCTAAAGTTTCATTTAGGGTCAAATGAGTAGAAACTCTACACCATCAGTTAACATTTAACTGCTGTGCAGTGGTTTCAGCTAAATGTTAGTATTACGTCTGCAACTATCATGTTAGTGGTTTTAAAAAGCGGCACAATTAACAGAACAGCTGTGAGGAGCAATGCCTTTAATTTTACAAATAGTGCCTTTGCACGAGGAGATACTTAAGTATGCCTCACTGAAAGGAATCCACCTTACTGTTTTGATTCATTTCTTTGTATTAAAACAATTCCCAAGGCTCTTCTCCGTGAACACTTGAGCTTGACATTTGAGGCCAACCCAAATCTGGCATCTACTGTTCTTTTTGGAAACTCCTACCCTAAAAGCCTCACACTTTCCAAGTTTTCGTTGGTACCCCCAACCCTCCAATTTGAGATGAAACCCACCTGGAGGCCTGGAATGGTGGTGCTCATTTCCATTCCTATGGCATTTGGTCCTTAGCACTTGCTTTTGTTAGTTAACTTTTCATATGTTTGTGATATTAACTCCCAGCTTAGCCTCAGAGTTAACGACAGGTGTTTAGACAGAATAGGTACTCACATCTTTGTTGACTAAGATACACTTATTGGGGTGTCTGGGTGGCTCAGTCAGTTGAGCGTCCCACTCTTGATTTCTGTTCAGGTCATATCTTGGTTCCTGGAAGAGTGTGGAGCCTACTTGGGATCCTCTGTCTCCCTCTCTCTGGACCCCCGCGCCCCCTATTCATGCGCCTGTGAGCACAAACAAGCTCCCTCTATTAAAATGAATAAAACGCTTAAAAAAGAGATATTCACCCTTAAAATGTGTCATTTTCAACCTTTTAAATGGTATCTGATAAGCCATGTCACAATTGAAAAGGATACTTGAGAAATCTACTAAGACAATAAACAAACATAATTAAGACAATAAACAAACGAAAGATTATAGGAAAGCCCCATTCCCTTGTAGGAAGATTTAAGGATTAAGATTTAAAAAAAAAAAAAAAAAGCATTTGGGACAAAAGACCCATCAAAGATTGGATTCTTAGGTCCTAAGAACATTTTCAGGAACTCCAAGGTGACGGAAAAAAAAAAGTTTGGAATACTCAAATTTTCTATTTTAAATGTCAAGAACAGCAATAAGCAAATGGAGCCAATCAAATTTTAGAATGCAGAAAATATATTTCCACTCATGATTAATTACTGATGTTAGATGTGGAAACATTCTTAGTGTCAACATATTAGATGACATAGTTTTCCCACAGAGAAAAAGCTATTATAAAGATCTTCAAGAGGAAGCTTACCCACGTGTACACGGTTAACTTGTGAATATTGGGAAGATGGTATTTTTGTAATAATGTGATTAAAGAGTCCTTCCACAGTAACTTTTAGATTTTGAGGCTTCTTGAAGTCAAGTGATGTTTCCCAACAACTTTTGTATTCTTCATTGCACTTATTACGTTCGGTAATTAATGGGGTAATATACACCTAAAATGTCTGAGGCAGGAGTGTGAGGGAGAAAAGGAAGGGGTATAGTGGATACTTGCACATAGCACGGTTGTCTCCGGAGACATCATCCTGCATGGACCCGATGCTGCCTTATGGGACCAACTCCTTACTACTCTTTTTTTTTTTTTTATTTTTTAACGTTTATTTATTTTTGAGAAAGAGAGACAGAGTGTGAATGGGGGAGGGGCAGAGAGAGAGGGAGACACAGAATCCGAAGCAGGCTCCAGGCTCTGAGCTAGCAGCATAGAGCCTGATGTGGGGCTCGAACCCATGAAATGTGAGATCATGACCTGAGCCAGAGTTGGGTGCCTGACTGCCAACTCCTTACTATTCTTAAGAATCAGCCATTTATCTCTCCTCCCGTGTTCCGCTACCACACCTAAGATGTTTGCTGGGAAGACTGAAAGGACAATATAGGTAAAGGCTTTGCACAGTTTCTGGTGCCTGACAACTACTTAATACTTTTGTGAATATTTATATAAATATTTTTTTGAATATATTTTTAATGAGTGCCCATGTGTCCTGTGTGCTGTTTCAGGTGCTGGGAACTCCGTATAGAACAAAGTAAAGCCCTTGCTCTCCTGGAGTTTACAGTGTAGGGGAAGGTGAGAGACAAATTTACCCATAGATAGAACATGTCAGGTAGAAATAAATGCTATGAGGGGCACCTGGGTGGCTCGGTTGGTTAAGCATCCAACTTTGGCTCAGGTTATGATCTCACGGTTCGAGTTCAAGTCTCACATCAGGATCTGTGCTGATAGCTCGAGCTTGGAGCCTACTTCTGATTCTGTGTCTCCTCTCTCTGCCCCTCCCCTGATTACACTCTCTCTCTCAAAAACAAACATTAAAAAAAGAAAGAAATGCTATGAAAAGGGTGGGGGGGGGAACAGAATACAGAGTGTGTGTGTGTGTGTGTGTGTGTCTGTGTACATGCATGTGCTATCTTATACAGGGTGGTAAGGGGAATCTTCTCTGATAAGACCTGAAAAAGCATGGGAGGTACGGGCTTATAGATGTGTGGGGAATGAAGGAGAGGAAACACCAAGTGCAAAGTCCTGGAGTAGAAAGCATGCTTGGCTTGTTTAAGGATCATAAGGGATTCCAGGAGGAGAGCCCAGTTGCTAGGGGAGGAGAAGACACAAGGTCAGTGAGGCAGCAGGGGCCAGAGCATGTGGGGTCTTGAAGGCCTTTATAAGGTCTTTGGGTCTTTCCTCTGAGAGGGGAAACAGAACTGTGAGCAGAGAAGTGATCTATGTATACTTGAAAGGGCAATATGTAGCAGCTATTATCAAATGCTATAACCACAATAGATGAAATATATGGGAAATAAATACTGATTATTGTTCTTTAACCCTGATCTGGGTCACCTAGGTTATAAGATCCAGGTGGGCCAGAGGACATTGTGGTGTCTATCCGTCAAACATGGTGGAACATGGTCAGAAGTTTCAACCTGACTTATTGGACAGGGTCAGTAAAAAGGTAAAGAACATAGGCTTTAGGATAAAATATGAATGGAATTGAATCCCAGTTCCAGGGATGAAGTCTTGGGAAAGTTACTTAACCTCCTTCTCCTTGGGCTTCCCCTTACATGCAACAGGGATGATAGCGTACCTAAAGTACAAGGTTGCCTTCAAGATTAAACGAGATAGATGAGACATACACATAAAGCATTTAGCGCAGGGCTTGGGAGCTTAATACACAAACTGACTAAGAAGGGGGATGAAATCTTTTACACTAGCAAATTAAATGAACAACTTAGTACCTTTTAAAATACCTATCATTTTGCTCCATACTGGAAAAGCATACATTACTTTTTAAAGAGGCAACCACTTTGATTAAATTACTGTTTCCTGCATTTATAAAATCCATCCTTTAAATGATAATTGAGTAGGTGAATATTCTATGGCTCTATTAACAGCAGTGGAAGTTGGAGAATTTGAAATATTTTCGACTTAAACCTTTTTAACTTTGTCTGCAAGGCAATTCCATTTCCTCCACCAAAGGAGCTTAATTTCAGAAACAACATTCTTTAAATGAGGACAGAAGCTACTTGCTACTCAGAGTATTTGTTTGAAATTCAGCTAGTTTCAGTACAAGTCAAACCAAAAGTGTTCCTCAGAATTTGTATGAAGCAGGATTTTGCCACAAAATCCCATTTAAATTCTTTTCAGTTAAAACACAGCAGACAGGATTAACAGATTTCAGCCACCTGTAGCTCTCACCACAGTCAGTTTGATGTTAAATTTTGTCTACATTAATGGAACTTGTCATCATAGGCTTGCAGGAAAATGCAGATGCGGATTTTGAGACTGACAACATTCTATACAACAAAGATAACTATGCTGTTGCAGTTCAGAAAATTCTTTCCCAAACAAACCTAAATGTTGGAAATCCATCATACTGCATGGAAAAGCTTCCTGTCCACAGTATCATTGTTTTTACAAGGTGGCAGGTATGTTGACTTTCCCCTTTCGAATTAGGTACGTGATCTTTATTTCATTTATTGCGGCATCATTTTATTACTGGATGCTGATGCCATCACGAAGTACAACATCGCCCACACGACGCACGGCCCCCTCCTTTTTCGTACAGCGCGGTGCTCGTTCCTAACTGAAGCTGGCTCTGGGAATAACGGATGCTGCAGCAAGGCAGACCCTGTCCCCAGAGGCGTGCCCCTGGGACAGGTACTGCACTGGTAGCGGCGACGCCGTCGGGGCGACGAGGGGCGCCCATGCGGGACCCACCGCTCCTCGGGCTCCCTGCCGCTGCGTGGGTCTCGAAGCCGGAGACCGCGGGGACGCCGGGGAGGCGGGGGGGGGGGGTGTCGTCGTGTGGTGCCACACGACACAGCGGCAATGGCCCACCCGGAACACAACAGGGACCCGACACCAGGGAGCGAAGATTCCGCAGCTTCTCGCCCCCGCCCAGCCACTCGGGGTCCGACGGCCGGGCCAACCCTCCCCCCTACCACCGTCCCCCGCGCGCACCCGCCCAGGCCCCGGCCCGCCCCACGCAGGCGCGCGGCAGGCCACGCCCCTCCCCCTTCGCTCGCGGGGCGCGGGCAGGGGCGGAGCGACCCTCGGAAGGGGCGTGGAGACCGGACTCGACGCGCGCACGCGCTCTCAGACTTTACGGCTACGTGTCGGGCCACGTGATGCCCACCCCGAAAGTCCCCCGTGAAGCAACAGGACGTTAAAAAAAATTCTTTCTTGGGCGGGGGGTGGGGGGGAAGGGATGAAAACGGACTAGAGATTAGAGATGGGGGAAAAAACACACACACACAAAAAACTATAGTAACGGGAGGAGAGAATGGAGCCTTGCGGCGGCGAGCGCAGCAGCCCTGGCGCGTCCCGCTGGCAATCCCTCTCACCTCAACGCCACCGCCGGACCGCGCCCGCCAGACGAGCCGGCCCGGCGGCGAAGAGCGCGAAGCGGCGCGGCCGTCGCCCCCGCCCCAGTCGAAAGCACCGCCACCCGCCGCCCCCGCCGCCCTGCCCGGCGCCCTCCCCCGTCCGTCGGCCCCCGCACCGGCCCCTCCCTCCGCTCTCGCCCGCCTCGGCGGCGACCCCGGCCCGGCGCCCAGGCCGGGCTCGCCGGGCACCGCCTCCGTCGCGCTGCGCGCCGCCGGCCCCTCAGGCCGCCCACCCCGCCGGAGGGAGACGGCGCGGCGGCGGCGGCGGCGGCGGCGGCGGCACCCGGGCCGGGGGCTGCGGGGGGCGGCGGCGGGAGGAGGAGCGCGCCGGCCGGGGCCCCGCTAACGGCCGCCCTGCGCGGCCCCGCCCGCCGCCCGCCCCCGGCCCTCCCCGCGCCGCCGCCCCTCCCCCCGCGCCGCCGCCGCCGCCGCTGGCAGCGCCGCCTGAACTGAGGCGAACTCCGCCGCCAAGTGAGTGAGGAGGAGGAGGAGGAGGAGGCGAGGAGGAGGAGGAGGAAGAGGAGGAGCGGAGTCAGAGCGCGGCGGCAGCGGCAGAGGCGGCCGCGGCGGGGACCAGCCCAGAGAGACCCCGAGCCCGCGGCAGAAGCGGCGGCGGCGGCTGAGCGGGCGCGACCAGCCGAGCGAGCGGCGGCGGCCCGGCTCCTCCTCGTCCGGCGCCGAGCGGCCCGCGCCCGCACTCGGCCCGCGGAGACCCGCCTCCCGCCCGCCGGCGGCCTCGTGAGGGACGCGCCGAGCCGGCGGCCGAGGAGCGGCGGCGGGCCGGGAGCGCGTCGGGCCGCGGGCGGAAAGTGCCTGCGGGGGCGGGGAGAGCGCGGCGAGCGCGCGGTCCGGCCGCCCCGGCGCCCGGCGCGGGAGCGGAGCGGAGCGGGACGCCGAGTCCCGAGCGGCCGGCGGCCGGGGCTCCCCGCCCCTCCCTCCTCTCCGGCGGCGGCGGCGGCGGCGGCGGGCGGAGTGAGCTGCGGAGCCTGGAATATGGTCGGGGAAATGGAAACGAAGGAGAAGCCGAAGCCCACCCCAGATTACCTGATGCAGCTGATGAACGACAAGAAGCTCATGAGCAGCCTGCCCAACTTCTGCGGGATCTTCAACCACCTCGAGCGGCTGCTGGACGAAGGTGAGTCTCCTCGTCGGCCCCTCGCGGCCCGCGCCCCGGCGGCGGCCCCTCTTCTCGGGACCCGACGCCCCGCCGGCGTGTGGGGAGGGCGGGAAGGTCGCGGCCGGCGGGGACCGTGCGCCCGGGGACGGAGAGGCCCGGGCGGGGCGCACGGAGGCGGCGCCGAGGCCGGGCTCGCGGGGCGCGGCGGCGGGCGGGCGGGCCGGGGCCGCGGGCGCGGGCGGGACCCGCCGGCGGGACGCACACTCTCCCCTCCAACGCCCCCCACCCCCGGATCCCGGACCCCGGACCCGAGACCCCGGGCCTCGCGCCGCTGGCGCCCGAGTTGGTGGCGCTGGGGAAGGGCTGTGGGGCGAGCCCTCTCGCGCCCCCCGGCTTCCAGCCGCGCCGGCGAGCACCGCGACGGCCCGGAGCTTCGCGGGCCTGCCCGGGAGGAGTCCGGCCTCGCCCGCCCCGCGGGCGCCTGAAGGACACCGGCCCCGGGGCGCACCCAGAGGGGGCTCTC
Source organism: Acinonyx jubatus (assembly GCF_027475565.1). Taxonomy (NCBI): domain Eukaryota; kingdom Metazoa; phylum Chordata; class Mammalia; order Carnivora; family Felidae; genus Acinonyx; species Acinonyx jubatus. The sequence continues at coordinate 5,496,783 of NC_069385.1, read as the reverse complement.
CCGAGGAGGCCGGCGGTTCCCGAAGTGGAGGACTCAGTGGGGCTTTTGCTTTTTTGGAGTTTGTGCAGCTTGCAGATACTCGAGGGGAGTAGCGTGGGGCTCGATAATTTAGAGAAATTCCAAAGGAGACCGAAAGTACTGCTGATTTAGCCGAAGGCGAGGACAAAATGACAGCGGAAAGCACTTTTTGTCCTTTTGTTTGGGGAAGCGAGAACTGTTCGGGAGTTTAACTTCACTTCGGGCGGGGGGGGGGGGGTGTGAATACGAAATAACGCGAGGACAAATCTGAACGGAGTCCCGAGTAGGAGAGAACTTCGGCGGAGAGCTTTTCCCCGAGGACGCCGCTGCCTTACTTTGTAGGACAGGAAATCAAGACGTTTGAAAGGGCGAAAATAAAAACGAGTGAAAGTTTGCAGGAAAGCTTGGTTGGTGGAGAGCTGAGGGATGCGAAGAATTCTGGGCAACTCTGGAATCTCTTTAACAAGTTTTTGTAACAATACCCTGGACTATTAAAAATTCTAGTAGCTGTGCATTGCTGTGAACGCCTGGAGAAAAAAAAAATGACCAGCAAGAAAGTCTGCTTTGAAAATCGAGTAGCCAGGAGTTTTTTTTTTTGTTCTTAGAAGCATCACCGGAGGACTGTTAAAGCTGAAAACTGTGTTTTGTAGAACTGAACAATGGATTTTGGATTTTTCACAAGAATTTTGAGATCTTTATTAGAGAAGTAGGGAAAAGGAATCTGAAGCTTAGAGAGTTGGAATGTCACTAAAGAACAAAAGACCGGAAATGTCTCCGTGATTAAAGATGGTTAAAGAAGGATCCCAGGAGCTTTTGTTGTCTGGAAAGTCCAGAAACCACCTTAAAAGTACGAAACTGTTAGGTTTTACTGCGCCCTCCGTTTTGCTTACATACGTTAAACATAACGGCCGCAACCTTTATTGGAATAGGCTTAACACTGTTGAAACAGCGAGTCTGTTAATTTCACATTGCTCCAGAAAAAACTTGAGCTGTCCCTTTAAGGGGTTCTGTTTTTTTCTATTTGTGTTGGCATTTGAAAGATTGTGGAGGCAGAAAACTTTCTGGAATGTCAAAAAAAAAAAATTGCTGGAACTCTTAGAGTATTTCCAAATGTGAGCGCTAAGGGGCGCCAGTTATTTTTTTTAAAGGAGAAATGTTTGGAGCAAAATGTGTAACGTACTCAATAATGATCTATATTAAATTTAGTGGAAATTTAAATCACAGTAGATGGTTTTATGTGTAATTTGTGGCCACACTTGTTGTATGTGTAATACATAACATATTTGCAAACAATGAAAAACACTTTCTTTAAAATTATGGGAAGAACTTTTGTCACATTTCAAAAATAATACGCAGCCTTGCTTTGGTATGTTTTGGCAAAATTAAAGCTTGAGTGGTATTTGTAAAAGTTTCTGTCAGGGTTATTTTTCGAAAGTACTGTTGTTCAGAAAGAATCCTTCATAGACGTTAAAATGAAAACACGTCCTCACGATATTTAGGGTTAAAGTTTCATTCTCTGAATTGAAATGTTCAGTTCAATCAAATGGCACTACACTAGATTATAAAAAAACAATTGCAAATACTTTCACTTTACGTGCATGCTATTTAAAAACAGCTCATTTAGGTTTCTCTGGTTCTGAAAGGCTTCTCTTTTGTGTTACTACGTTCCCCTAAAATCTCTAAAAGATAATTCGGACTCCTGTTAAAAAGTTTCTAACCCTTGCCTTCAATAATTTTTAATCTCCCAAATCTAGAATTCCAATTATGTCATCTCTAACAAAGGTTTGTTTGTTCATTTCTCTGTGGTTGGAAAGAGTAACCATTGCATTTTTAAGTCTTGGAGACTACTAGCTGAGGATGATAAATTGTAATTTTTTTTTCTTTTAGTATGGTTTACTCCATCTCTTATCTTGGTCTATCTTGAGTTTTAGTTTTATCAACTCCCCAGCATCAAGATTGCTTCTGTGTGGTAGCTGGAATGTTTAAAATGGACAGCATAATGACTAGGAAGTTTGATTGTTTTTTTATCAGACCAGTACAAACATGCAGGAAAAGGGGCTATTCCTTAGTGTGGAATAAGCAGCTTCCTGTAATTGTTAGCCTTATTATAAACTTAATTTGGCTTAAAGAAAATTGGTTTTTGAAATGCATCATATTTTTTGGGCCAGGTGATTGAATTCTGAAAATTTGTCAACTTGCTTTACCCCTTTGTGGTCTGTCGTTGTCCAAAACAAATTAATCATGATTTCAGTTTATGGTTAGGAATTACATTTTGCTTTTCCATATGATTGGCAGAACAAAAAAAAATTACTTAAAGCTTTAAGTTTCACGTTAGTAATTAAGATACTGTACTTATATTAGATGTATTTTCAGATAATTAAAAATTTCGAGTGATTTTTTTTCATTTCATTTCATTTAGGAATTCTATTTCAGAATGCATTTTAAAAGTACGCTTTAAGAATTTTTGCTTGTCAGTTTGAGAATTTTTATTTGGCTAGTCACAAATTTGGGATTTATATGTGCTAGGTTTTCTTAGTTGATCAACACTTGGCATGCTTTAGATTGAGCATTTTAGTTCCATGTCAAGTTAACCTTTAGCCTATATTTTGACGGTGGACAATCTTTTTGGTTTTTGGATTTATTTTATGCGGGGTGGGGGTGGGGTGGATTGTCAGACTTTGCTCCAAGTATCTTTACATGGTTGCTTTTTTTTTTTTTTTTTTAAGTTGTGAATATGTTCTAGGTTAGACCACTCACATTAAGGATGTAATTTCAGTTACTGTTTCCAGTACTTAAGAATCTTTCCTTGAAGATAGAGATGATTGCACACAAAACCGAGGTCTTAAAGTCTTAAACTGCTCTCTGGAGAGAAGTTTCCAAACTGAATCCTGGGACCATCCTTGGGAAAGAGTAGTTGCTACAGCAAGTTTTTTATTTAAAAAAACAAAACTTTCTTTGTCATGAAAATGAGACTCGAGGAACAAGGGTACTTGAATGCAAATTCTGTTTTTATAAAGTATTGCAATTTAGAATTAAGATGACAAATGAGATCAGTTAGACTTAAAAATCCCAGATGGGGAAAAGGGAGAACTAGGGATTTTAAAATCAGATTTTGAGTTTGTATTTTTTAGGCACATGGAGGTTGAGGCTGCTGACAGGAAAATTCAAAATGTATGGTTTATAAGTAAAGCTAGCCTAAATCTTCCGTGAATATCTGGAAAATTAGTGTGTGGCTCAGAAGTGAGCAAACATGTTAGATTACATTCTCCATTACTCATTTGAAAAATGCATTTTAATTTTCTTATGTTCTTTTGGAGGGATGGTAATAGATTTTCTGACCTCAATTTTCTCTTCCTCTCCCTTAAAAATGTGGGCAAAAAATGTTTTACATTAGAACTTGCTTTACTAGTTAACATTTTTCCATGTTAATGTTTGTCTTCATTTATTATGCATTTAGTATTGAAAGTATCCTATCATACCCTCGGTTTTCTTACACTTCAAAAATTTTTTTCCAAGGGAGAAATCTTGCTTGTCTACAAAAGCTTTGTTTCAAAAATTGTATGGCTTTTTGTTGGTATCGAGAAGATTCTTGCTATGTAAGTTTACTAAAATTTATGGTTTTTTTCCTGGAGCATTGTTGACAGTAATCAATATCTGAAACAAACAGATTTTAGCTAAATTGAAGTAATCTGTTCTTTAGAAACAAAGATTTTGTAGTTGTATACTAGCCCTTTGAATTAATAGTGATAAGAAGGAAACTGATATTTATAATCAGTTGTTCTCTCCATTATTCTTTTTCCCCTTACCCCGGAGGTGTCACCAGCTCTATAAGGTAATGATGGAAATGATAATTTGTATAGTAGGTCATTTATTCAACATTCATTCTCTACTTTTGAAGCTCAACTCCCCTTTAGGCAGAATATGTATTCAAGATGCATGTACATAGAATGAGGCAGAAGGTGATTCCTTTTTTTCTTAACTTTATCCAATTTACATGTTTTGCAGTAAAAGCTGTACTCCCAAGGATATAATGTAATTGAATTAATAGAAATAGGTCTCTTCGCTAATCACATTTGCTAGTGTGTTTGGTATGAGACCTTTTCTTAAATGGCTTTGAGGATATCGAGTGAAAACAAGTTAATTTGGTTTTTTTTAACGGTTGATGCACCTTATATTTCTGTTGTTATCCCCTCACTTGTCACTGTCCTGAAGCTGATTGTAAAGTGCATCAGTTTTCCGTAAGAAAAAAATGGTTTTTGGTTTACTTTTTAAAGGGAAATCAATTCCTGTGACAAAGGACATAAAATGTAACACCCCGCCCCCCTCCCCACCACCCCAAACACACACACACACACACACCCCTCTGCCTTTACTGGAGCATTATTCTCATGCTTTTTCTGAAGCCAGTGTTTAGATTTGTAAGGTTTTGTTTGATTGTTTTTTTAATTTTTTGGCTTTAAGAGAATTATACCAGTGTGATCATAGAGATAGCTTTTTATGATCTGACTGGAATATCTTTTAATTTCTTTGAGAAATTTATTACAGTTAATACAATTTGTTCGGTTTATGATGGTGCAGTTAAAAGTAAAATTTGTCTTCCTCTGTTGGGGATGGGAAAATGCTATGCCATTTTTAAGTTTAATTCATTTGATAACTTGAGTGACAGAGTCTACTGAGCAACTTTCTGTTGCTATCGGTATGTCAACTGTTACGAAGATATCCAAGGATCTATTTTAGGCCAAGGGATCAGGATAGAGCCGGAACCTATGCCAAGAAGTCATAATTCTATTATGTACTAACTTTTAATTCTTAATTTTTATATTTTCCAACTTTTTATGATTGTCAGGATTTCATTATTTTTTCTGATCCTTCTCCTTTTTTGACATCAAGATTATGTACTTTTCCCTTCATGGGAACTTTTAGGGAACGTGTGTACCTCTTTTACAAGTTGGCGTTTCAGTTTTGGGGCCCAGAATAGCTAGGTTGTTAGATGTCCAAGTAAGATTTTTACAGCTTTTTTTCATTTAACAGAAAGCAAACATAACATTAAAGTTTTCATAGTGAATGCATTTTGTTAGCGTGACTATGTTATGATATTTGACTGTAGATATAACCCAGTGTGTGTTAGGTACTACTGTCTATAGAGTTTTCATCAGTCGTACTTAACATTGCAATAATATCTCTGTTTGTGCCTGTCTACCCTGTTAGAATTGGTTGAAAGTGCCCACCTCATAGCCTGGCATATTTAGACTATCAGATGTTCATTGAATTAATAAATAGGTTGACAGTGTTACCCTCTTGATTTCTATTTTCTCTAAAGTATGGGATTAAGCAAATTATATACTAATTGGTGATAGTTTTGGGCAGTTAGAAAAAAGGTACGTGTTTTTTTTTTTTAATGATTTGTTTTTAGAAATCTTACAATATTGTTTGTAATACTTGTCCTCAAGAAGCTTTTATCTTAATTTTACTCTACTACCGTCGGTGTGCATGAGAATTAGGAAAATAAAATTGTTTTACTGAGGCAATAGTTTTCAGCCAGTCCTTATGCAGAGTAGATCAGTCCATAAGCAGAGAGAAGCTGGCAGTGCTCTTCTCAGCTCCTAAAAGTTTTGGCATTTATGGAATTATATAGGTAAACCTTTTTCCTTGTCAATTACCTATAAAAGTTAGTATCCAGCTGGTATGTGGGTCTTGTAGTCTGTAAAACACAGTGTATGGGAAACATTCCAGGTCCCTAAGTGCTGCTTTGATGTGTTCATGATAGATAAGGACTATTTGAATGGTTTTAGTTCAGAAGAAAGCTGAGTATAAACATATATGGCAGTTACAGTAATTTAATACAAATAGCAATTTTTTAAAGCATAGGTGTTTCTTTAAGCTAATTTGAAAGTGCCATTACTTAGAAGACTGATAAATTGAAGTTTTCAGCTAACTGAAACTTAACCCTCTTAAAAGCAGTCTACTTTTCTGCTTTAGCCTTAGCAATGTTTTAAAAGTAATTCTGCCATGAATTTTTACAGAGATAGCTTGTAGAAGATAAGTGATTTATCCAGAAATCTTATAATTAACAAGCAAATGACCGCACTTAATTTTTTTTGTCATTCGTTTCCTGAAGCAGCAACTCTAGTTTGAAATTACAACAATCCTGTTAGGTCTAGCAAAATGAAACTTTGTTCATAATGTTGCTTTATACGTTGATTCTAACCTATATGTTTTATTAAACTAAATTTTGTGACTAATGAAATGAATCCATTTACTATAACATCTCTTTCACTGTTATTTATGATAACACAGAATATGTCAACTTGGATGCTTTTCAAGGGTACTGAAGTGTCAGAAAAACATCAAAATGCAGTTAAATCCAGAAAGTAGTCTCATGTTGTATGGTCATAGCAATAAGGAAAGGGCTTCTGTTTGTACACGTGTAGGCGTGCATGTGTATAGAGGGAGACATACAGCGAATGTGAGCTGTCCCTGAATCCTTGAGAATGGGCGCTGGGGACGGGGAAGATCTAGAACATGGATGGTTTTTGAAGTAATGAAACTATCTTGCTTGGCCCCAGGATTGAAATGATTATATATCAAAAGTGGAAAAGGGTCTTATTAGCTATCCTAAGTAAACATCTTGCCTTTGACTTTAGTGCAGGACAAGTCATTGTAAAGATTGGGCATCATTACCTGGTCAGTTGCAAATTATTGGGGAACTTTTGGGTTTTAAGCTAAATTAAGTTTAAAATATATAGAAACATCTGCATAATGTAGGTGCAGAAACTGAGGTCTAGAGAGGTGGTGACTCTTCCACATCACAAGGCAAGGTAGTAACAGGGTTGGGGCTAGACCCTTGGCTCTACCTTCTGATCTCTGGTGAATATGCTGCTCCATACATGGAACTGAAGAAGAAAAACCCAGAATAGTTCCATTTGCTAAGAAATTCCTGTGTTGCCTTACGTTGTGAACATGAAGAAAAAGTAAATGGGAGATTTGCTAATTCTGTGATAAGTTGGACAAATACTGGTCAAATTCTTGGAGCTGGAATTTTTTTTTTTTTTAATGGTAAATTTTTGTGATCATTAAGAGGCTAAAAACGAGAAAGTAAAGGTGTTTAGAGGATTTCAGCTCATTTAACTTCTTAGTAACCGTAGGATAGAGCTTTATTTAACTCGTTAGGTACAAATAAATCTAGTGTGTATTTAGTATTTTTGCTGCGGTTATTGTTTTTTGCAGTTATTATTTCTTATAACCACTCAAGAAGAAACCTAATATTTCTGACTGGAAGATTTAATATAAAGGTTTACTGAGTCAGAAATGTACGCTTGGATCACTTTTAGATTAGCATCGGGTGGTTAATAGCATAGGTGGGCAACTCTGAATAGGGATTGTCGGGAGGTGAATGACGTTGCTGGATGGAAATGGGAGCTGCACTAAGTAGCCCGCCTTGTTCCATTTGTGATGCCCACACCTGGAGTGTCAACTGATTCCTTCAAGTATATTCAGAAAGAAGTAGGAACCACAGCCCCTCGCTTGCTGTGTTATAGTAATCGACTTACTCTGAGAAACGTTACGTGGAAGGTGAATACATTTTTTAAGAAGTAAAATTTCAGACCAAGTTCAAATATAAGGTATTTGGAAATTAACTGCATCTAATTCTTACTATTGCTGCTGTTACCATCATTGTGGCATGATGCTGCAGTTGTTACGACAGGTATTCAGGTGTTGACGGTATGTGTGTGCATGTATACATGTGTACATGTGTGAGCCAGCATAAAGATAAAAATGAATTTGTGTTTCTGGCCATATGCTAATGAGACCGTGTTGCAAGTAAGAATTCTCTGGCTAGTAGGCCTGAGATCTAATCATGAGGTTGCAGTTAAGTAGTTTGGTGACCTGGGACAAGATACCTAACCTCATTCTTTATCTGTAAGTGGAATTATTAACTGCCCTACCAACCTCAAATCAAAATACTCGGAGACAGGAGAGTATTATATGCAGAAGAACTCTTCAGACTGTAAGGTCGCATCATCTAATTTCTGTCGATATTTTTAGGTTGTTTTTGACAGGATAGGATGGACAATGAGATAAGGCAGCATATAGAGATGAAAGAAGAAAAGAAAAAAGGTAACTTACCCGTATGAGTATCAGCTAGTGTTTATGTTCATGAGGACCACTCACTACTAGCATTCTGATGGTTGAGAAGTCCCTTTGAGCTGAAATAACTAATATTTTTTGAGAATTAGAACCTGACTTGGTATTAATAGGTGGTAGGCTTTAATGAGGTGAAGGGAGGGTGGAGGATGTTCTAGGAGAAGAGAAAGTGCTGTAATGTCGAAACAGTGGTGATGGGAGATTGAAAGATTTTCAGAAAGCACGTTTAGACTCATTTGGAATGGCAAATGCACGCGAAGGAGTGAGTTAAGAGCACAGCCAGCAGGCTAGGTTCGGGCTCTATTAGGATGGGCCTTGAATGCCAGGATGAAAAGCATAAATTTTATTCTGAGTTTTGTAAGGAACCAGTGGAGGGCTTGTACTGTTTTGGGGTGTCATAATGAGCTCTTTGAGGGGAACTAACAAGAGCGCAGAATAGATGAGCTTAAGGAAGTAGAAATTGGATGCCATGAGAAGGATTAAGATTTATGGTTAGGTAGTTTTTAAACAGTTAATTTTCTCAAAATACTTAATAAAAATATATTCAAGCTTTCTATATTTTAGATCTAATCTCTTTACAGTTTTTTGAAGCATTTGTTTTAACTAAAAATAAACATACACAAAAATTATTTTTTCCTTGCCCGTAAGTTATTACCTTAATCCTGAGGTATTGAGAATGTGCGGGGCTCATTGGTACACCTGTCACCCAAAATGTTGGTTACTTAGAATTAGGCTTTGGCTTTATATGTGAATTAAAGAGGACTGAAGAAACTCTTTGGTTTAGGGGAATCTTGGAAATTTTTATTTTATTTTATTTTTGAGAGTGCTTGCATGAGTTGGGGAGGGGCAGAGGGAGAGATGAAGAGAGAGAATCCCGAGCAGTCTCCATGCCCAGCCAGAGCTCGATGAGGGGCTCGGTCCCACCACACCGCGAGATCATGACCTGAGCTGAAATGAAGAGTTGAGTCGGACACTTACCTGAGCCACCTAGGAGCCCCAGAAATTCTTGACCTGGTTTGAGTTGGAGGAAATTTTATCCAAACCTTACTCATCTAATGTTGTCAGATCTAGATGTGTTCAAAAAGGAAGATTTTGGGGAACTTCACTGTTTTCATCATCTTATTTTTATTTAATCTTATTTTTATGTTGATTGTTTTGAGCAAAGTAGAGCTCTCTTGACCTGCCATCTCTGTATATTTGTGTATCTCTCTTAAAAACTAGAATCATTTTGTATAGCAACATCGTATTGAACAAAATGGCTCAATCTTACATTTAATATGATAACCAGTCTATATTCAGATTTCTGTAGTGATTCCCAAGATATTTTTTATAACTGGCTGTCCAGACCAGAGTCTGACTCAGGACCCCGTCCCGTTCCTTGAATCTGGTTGTTATGACTTCACGCCTTTTTAATTTAGAACCATCTTTTTTATGTCACTGCTGTAACTTCCTTATCATTGGAATTATTCCTTTCTGCCCTCTGTATCTAGCACTTGGGAGGTTAGGTTTAAAGGATCAAATAGATTCAAGTGTATAACATCATAGGTGATGATTAGGTACTTGATTTAGCATTATGCTGGGGGTACAGTATCTGGTTCCACTATTAGTGAAACTGAAATGGAAATCTGGGTTAGTGTGGTGATAAACTGATCCTCCCACTGTAGTTTGGTAAAGCTTTCGTTAACCAGGGAATATATTCCTGTTTTGAAAATAGTTCCTAATGAAAAAAGCCAGAGAGATGCTTACTCTTCGTTAATCATTGGCAGGGTCTGGAACTAAAGTGTCGGTTTGCTAGCTGCCTCAGATGGTGACTGATGAAAAGGTTTTATTTCTAAGTAGTTGCAAAATCTCTACTGCAAAGTTTTTCTCCTTAAGAACTTTTAATAGTAAGGAAGTTATATTCCAGCAGATGGAGATATTAGTACACAAAAGACCGTGTTTAGTGATTAAAATTTGTTGAGAAATAACTCTTTAACCAGAATAGGATTGTTTCTCCTTTAAATTGTAAGAGAAGAGTTGCTCAGGAATATGAGAAATAACAATTGTGAAATTTAGTATTTAGAAGTCACATGTAAATCAGTGTGATATTTCTTTAAATAACTTTTTTTTTTTTTTTAAAGAGACCATATGTTAGTATGTTGTCTATACAGTGTGAGTGGTTTAGGACATTCCATTGAGTATTGCGGTTTCTGCCTTTACACCTTAGTTGTTTGAAGGTTTGTTGTTGTTTTTTTTTTTTTTTTAATTTGTTTTAGAGCAGGACTGAGTCAAGTCTGGAAAAGTACTTGTATATTTTCTTTGTGATTCTAAAGTCTTCAACCAGGCTGTTGATTTGTTTACTAATGTAAATCAGAAAAAAAAAATCTGTGCCATAGTCTACTATTACATGTCATATGAAGAGAAAGTTTTTTTGGGGATTATAGTTTTATTGTAGTAATAAAAAATTATCAGCAGTAAAAAGATAATCTTATCTCACTTTATTGTAGTTTATAGCATTCCTTGTCAGTTTTTTTAGTTAGGTAAATATTATATATTTAAAAAGTATGCGCTCCCATTGTTAAAAAATATTGCTTATTTATATTGCTTCTTAGATATGATTTGGAAGCATCTGTTTTTGTTACTTACACATTTAAATTTTACTTTTCAAGTTGTTATATTGAGCTTTTTTTTTTACATTGTCAAGTCAGTTGTAAAATACCCTTTTTCCTTAATCACTTGAAGTCGGACTCAGACATGAGAAAAGTATTTATTTCTATGTAGAAGCTAGGGAAGAAGATACCGACTGTGGTACCTCTGTAGAACTGATAATAACTTCCATTTTGCATTTTTCCCCCGGTGTCCCTTTTTTTTTTTTTTTTTCTTTTTTTGTTATTCATAAAGTGTAGGGAATTGAAGGTGCAAACATTTTCACTTCACTTCTGGCAGTAGTGTGTTTTGTGGTCTCTGAATCCTGGAAAAGGTGGTGATGAGGGCATAGAGGGCATATTGTCTTTGAACCTTCATGCAAAGTATTATTTTTCAGGGAGAGTGTTTCCCTGTGGCCAATTTTGTGTGTACTTTTTTTTTTTTTTTTTTAAGTTTATTTTATCCATTTTGAGAGAGAGAGAATCCCAGCCAGGCTCCACACTATCAGCACAGAACCTGATATGGGGCTCGAACTTCATGAACCTTGAGATCATGACCTGGGCTGAAATGAAGAGTTGGGACACTTAACTGACTGAGCCACCCAGGAGCCCCTCGTGTGTACATTTTAAAAATTGTTTTTAATTTTTTTTTTTTTTTTTTTTTAATGGTTTGAGAGAGACCCAGCGTGAGCAGGGGAGGGGCAGAGAGAGAGGGAGATATAGAATCTGAAGCAGTCTCCAGGCTCTGAGTTGTCAGCACAGAGCCCAATGCGGGGCTCGAAGCCATGAACAGCGAGATCATGACCTGAGCCGAAGTCAGATGCTTCACCAACTGAGCCACCCAGGCACCCCTAAAAATTATTTTTTATAGTCATTTAAGAATATACGAGAAGCATAAATTTCTTCGTTCTAGAAATTGTACAGTGTGTTGTTATAAAAAATTAGACACATTCATTTCATTCTTAAGTATTCTTCATCTCATGGAAAAGAACTAAAATATATCGATTAGAAAATGAAGATGGGTGCCTGGGTGGCTCTGTAGGTTGAAACTCTGACTCTTGATTTCCACTGAAGTCATGATCCCAGGTTTGTGGGATTGAGCCCCAAGTTGGGCTCTAATGTATTCATTCATTCTGTCTCTCTCTCTCTCTCTCTCTCTCTCTCTCTCTCCCCCTCTCTCCCCCTCTCTCCCTCCCTCCCTCTTCTTCCCCCCCTCCCTCTTCTTCCCCCCCTCCCCTGCCTTGCCTTCCCCCTCCCCTCCTTCTGCCCCCTCCCCCACTCATGTTCTCTTTCTGGGGAAAAAAAAATGAAAATGATCCATAATTCAGTGATAATCACTCTTAACATTTTGGTGAATTTTCTTCTTGTGTTTTTCCCTTTCTCTATGGATATAACAAAATTGTAATACTGTTGTGGTACTGTGTGTGTGTGTGAGTGCATGTGTTTTACATCCATAAGCGTGTTCGCCTGCCATTTTATATTCTTTGACAATACAATTTTGTGTTAACATAGTTCATCTTATGGAGGCATATTATAATTTAATTAACTCTTCTATTGGACATATTATTTTGCTTTCAGTAAACTTGTATGATAGTATCAGATGGTTTCAGAGGCTTATTAGTTGCTCTTTAAAAAGCCTTAAGTCACTAAATACTGTAATGGCCCTATGAAAAAGCAAGCTGTTTTATTTTTACAATGTAGTTAATGGGAGATCAACATTTATTTTATTTTTTTTACTCTATTTTATAAAAAAAAAATTTTTTTATGTTTATTTTTGAGAAAGACAGTGTGAATGGGGGAGGGGCAGAGAGAGAGAGGGAGACACACAATCCGAAGCAGGCTTCAGGTTCTGAGCTGTCAGCACAGAGCCAGACGTGGGGCTCAAACTCAAGAACCATGAGATCATGACCTGAGCCAAAGTCGGACGCTTGACGCTTAACCATCTGAGCTATCCAGGCTTCAAGGAGATCAGTATTTTATACTGCATTCTAGTAGAAGGCGATTACTATTATGTGACATTTAATTTTTGAATAATGTCAGAGTTGCATATGTCACTTATTTTTTAATGAGTTGACACATTTATTTGAAATTTTTTATTCTCTTCACACATAAATTTGGATGCATGCTATGTGTAACATATAAGGTATGCAACAAAGCTTCAGATTCATTCCTTACTTTCAAGTTGTCTGATTAAATAGGGTAGATAGTATGAAAAGAAAGTAATATGAGATAATAAAACCAAGAGGTTGAAAGACTGGTGTTAAGATCACGTTAGACTGAGGAGATTATGGAATGTTTTAGGAAAAGAGGTGAAATTTCACCTGGCTCTTGCAGGATAGATAGGATTGAAGTGGAGAAAAGGTAAGGAAGTAGTGTTCTAGACACAGGGAACACCATCCCTGAATGTGAGGAGATTCCAGGCGGGAGAGAGAAAGTAAATCAATATGTGTCTCTTCTGTAGAAAGCCTTAAGTGCATGGAAAAAAGTTTCATCTTGTTGATGATGGGAGACCCATTTAAGGCTTTTCCTTTTACATCTTACTTTTTTTCCCTTTTATCTGCCTCCATATTTCTGCTTAGTATGGATTGATGTGATAGATTGCTCTCTCACTGCATAGTTTTAGATTTTCTGGAGTTCTCATCCCCCACCCCAGTATTTTGCCTCTTAACTTCTGTTTTAGCTTATTTTTTTCACCTGTGCATGCATAGTTTGGCTTTCTATTTTGTTTTGTTAGTAAATTGGAATATACTTAACCCCCTCTTTTTATGATACCATTTATTTTAGTTCTTTTCTGTATGTCTGTTGGTGATCGTTTTGGGTTTAGGTGCCTGGGGGAAGGAGGTGTATCAGAATTAGTGCATGATTCATAGAACTGGTGAATCTCAACTCTAGGCTGTAGATGAGTTGCTAACATAACTTACCCTGTATGTGTGGCATGGATCTTTGCCATATGTGTGCCTTTCATTATCCTCTCCGTTTGCTTTTGCTCTAAGGGCTGGAAAGACTTAACTAATCTTAGATTGGAGGAGAGGGATTAAAGATCTGCTAATTTGATTCTAAATTGAGGGAGGCTTTAGGGCAAGTGTTTGCAAAGTATGTATGTTCCATGTAATACTGGCCTCCTGAGGTAGTTTAAGAATAAAAGTAGTCCAAGAAGTGCAGCATATTCCTTTTGTGAATTCAGCATGTGTTGACATGTTAAATATCCAGGATTTGCAGAAAAGAAAGCTAAATTGGTTTAATTGAGTACTTTTTTGAAATTGCCTGGAAAATAAATGCCTTTTTTTCTTTCTTTTCTTGGAACTAGTGGTCCAAGGATACATTATGGTAAATACTAGAAAGATTATAAAGACTTGTTTGTGGAACCTAGGGACAAGAGGGCTTAGGTTATAGGAAAATGTATTTATTTTACAGGATGGTAAGGGACATGAGAGTCTTATTTACACATTTCATTTTTATTCAAAGACTCTAACACCTTTGATTTTCTTATGGAAGTATATTAACTGAACATCATAGGATGTGCCATGTGGTTCTGCAGATGTGTCTTGAGTTGTTCATATTTAATACACGAAATTTTTAGTTATTTTGGTAGATTTTTAAGGGCAGATGGCTTGGAGCCTGAGAATGGGGAAAGAGTGAAAGCTTTGGAGCAAGTAGTAATAATTAAGAGGATGCTTAAAGTGAAATCTTTGATTTTGTGAATCAATACTCTTTGTTAATGCAGTTATTTATTGAATAACAAGTACATACATCCTGACAGTATAAACCAGAAAAATGGTATAAATATGAGCCAAAAAAGGTATATATCAGATTTTTAGAATGCTTATCTATAAAGAGAATTATTGTATGTACATATTTATATAACTAAATAGCTGAAGTGAAAGCTTCATTAAATATGTGTATTACCTGTGGTGTAATCTAGTATTTTCCCATTCTTTTTCATGTACAAAGTGCTGGTTGTGACTAACACTGTAAAATTAATGGGTTATGACTTGTGTAGTTTTAGCAAAACTGATGTTGACTCCTGCTGTAATTTAGTTTTCAACAAACTTTTTTTTTTTTTTAATCTAGCACTCTGCTGGGTGGTGTGGATACAAAAATGAATAAGGCATAGTCCAGTCCTTAAGGAGCCATGTAATAGCATGGAGAGAGAAATGAAGTAAGAAACTGCAGTCCAGTGCTTTAACTGCTGTGGCAGAGGCATACACAGGTTAGGGTGGAAGGGACCACATTATTTTCTAGCGGGAAGATGATCATTTCTACTAGGTTCACATATTACATAACCTGATAATTCATCTGATTATATATAGGCTTCATTTAATGTGACAGTTCTGTTTTTTCCCCTATAAATTCTGAAATTGATGCTATGAGGTTTACTGGAATAAGAGATTTCTGAATTTTTCGCACAAAGGCCAAGTTTGTAAAAGCAAATGTTAATTTTATAGATAATCTTAAAAAAACCGAAATCTTACAGATGAGTAGTATTGTTTTCCTAAATACGTTACAGTGACTAGCTTAAATGCCTTTATTTGGGAAATAATATTTTTCTGACCTTTTTTTTCCTTCCAAATCTTATATTGTGACTTATTAAGAAGGTAAGATTAGGTAGAAGTGTAATATAAGTGTAAATGTTACCTATTTATATATCTAGTAATTATCTTTGACTTGACCATTGGCTGTTAATCGAGATAGTGAAAGTTAAGCTACAAAGCAAACCATGAATTTAACAAAAAAAAGATGGAGGGGTGCCTGCGTGGCTCAGTCTGTTAAGTGTCTGGCTTTGGTTCAAGTCACAATCTCACAGCTTGTGAGTTCGAGCCCTGCATTGGGCTCTGCTCTGAGCCTGGAGCCTGCTTCTGATTCTGTGTCTCCCTCTCTGTCTGCCCCTCCCCTGTTTGTGCTCACACTCTCTCTCTTTCTCTCTCAAAAATAAATAAACATAAAAAAATTATAAACAAATAAAAGAGGGATACGTAATCATCCATCGTGGAAAAATTATTTTGTAATTTTATTGAAATTTGGAAGTATTCCCTGTGTTCACTTCTTATCTGTGGTTAATTCATTCATGATAGCACTGAATATAAAAAGAGTTGGTTTCATTTTATCCAAAAAAAAAAAAAAAAATAGAGCATGGCATTTCTATAGAATTTAGGTTCTGTGAGTTACAAAATTGTTACAGTTTTTCCTGTGAGTGATATAGGCCCCTACATCAGGTTGAGGAAGCTAATGTCTGAGTGGATGTGGTGGTTGCCTTAGAATGATTTTGCCGTTAGCAGTGAAAAATGTTTTTCTTATAGTTCCTGTGCAGCAGGCCATGGAGTAAAGCACATTTTTATAATAAAGGTGATGAATTTAATCGCAAACTGGCAGCCAAATGGAAATTGCAGACCTTGATACTGGGAGAAAATTGCCTATAAAGCAACTCTTGAGGGAACAGGCTTTAAATTTATCCACCCATTTCGACATTGAGGAGAACATAGGAATCACAGGATATTTTGCTTGGCCTGCTTAGTTCAGATGAATGACACTTGAACGTTCTATTTAAGAGCTAGAGATGGTTGGTTTAAAGTTGCTTATGCTTTGTACATTAAAGCCTTAACCACATACATTTTTATATTTCATTAAATATCTATAATGCTGCCGACTTTTTATATTTCAGCACATGATATGCCTAATGAATTGAAATCCATTTACTACATTTATGTGGTGATATGCTATGTAATTCATGTTTCTGCCATTTGTATGATAGACCACAGTCTTAAAGGATGCAGAATACTTTGCGTTTATAAGTAATATTCAGTTGAGAGAATGTCATATAAACACAATTGATAGAATGTCATTAACAATCTATACTGTTTTATATTGTGTTTAAATAGTTCATATTATAAAATTTAAACAGTGGTAGAATTTCTAATATGGGAAATCTGGGCTTTGTCACCTTTTTACTCTAGCTGACTAATGCTTGTCATTTCTTAGGATAACCTAACCCCTGATTCAGCATCTAGTATTTAGAGCGTTTAACCCTGAATCTTGGTATTTGTACCATGTATTTTGAGGTATACTTTCCCCCCGTGGTACACCTATCTGTTAACAGATATCTGTGTCCAAATTCAGAGAATTGTACGTGACTATTGGAAAGTGAGACCTATTTGAAGGTTTGTAAATATTTAAGATGAAAAGTGCTAATGTAAAATATAAAAATATTTCTTAATATACTTCCTGAAACAGTTGGGCTCTAAAGGGAATTGAGGATTACTTGTAGGAGGTTATTAGATTTTACTTGGATGCATAGGAATTATTATTTCTTGTTAAAGTAAGTTGCGGTAATTGGTATCTTTGTCATCGAAAGTACTTTCATTTAAGTTACTTTAAGTGCTAGACTGATTGTAATACATTCATATGAGAAGTAAGCCTCCATGTAATGTTGAAGATAAATTAGAATGTTTAGCCATCTCTGAAATTTTTTTTTTAATTTTTTTTTTTAACGTTTATTTATTTTTGAGACAGAGAGAGACAGAGCATGAACAGGGGAGGGGCAGAGACAGAGGGAGACACAGAATCTGAAACAGGCTCCAGGCTCTGAGCTGTCAGCACAGAGCCCGACGCGGGGCTCGAACTCATGGACCGTGAGATCATGACCTGAGCCGAAGTCGGACGCTTAACCGACCAAGCCACCCAGGCGCCCCGCCATCTCTGAAATTTATGAAGTTTAATGTTTATTTATTTTTGAGAGAAAGAGCGCAAGAGCAAGGGAGAGCACGCGTGCCCAAGCTGGGGAGGAACAGAGAGAGGGAAGTAGACACAGAATCCGAAGCAGGCTCCAGGCTCTGAGCTGTCAGTGCTGAGCCTGACACAGGGCTCAAACCCACAAACTGCGAGATCATGACCTGAGCCAAAGTCTGATGCTCAGCAGGGTGAGCTACCCAGGGGCCCCTGAAATTTACAAAGTTTAAATCAACACCTCTATTTCCTTATCACTGCTACAGATGCTTGGTCATTTGGTTTATTTGGCTTAAGTAAGCTGTGGCAAGTGCAAGTGTAGAATTCAGAGATAGAGCCTGAAGATAAATATTCCTTAGTCTAGGCCTTTGTGAGAGGAACGAAGTATAATTATTTCGACTCTAATGTTCCTGATCCAGTAAATCAGTATGTAGAAAGCTATATTTTCAATTTCAGAAAAAAAAACAAACTAAAATTTTATAAATTTCAATGTACAAGGTAAAACTGGAATGAGGCATATGGAATACAGGTAAATTGTATACATATGTAAGTGTGTTAACATATTTTAATGTATTTAATGTTTTATATAATGTGTTATACATGATATGAGTATATAACATGTATATATAATTCATACATAACTTTGATGATAAATATGTGTATATGTATGTAGTACATAGAGTATATTTCATTAAAATTACCACTTTTCTGTAGCAAGATGGCTATATGTAATTCTTTATAAGCTGATACTAAATTAAATTTCCATAGTTACTGGTGGTGGTTTACTTACTTTTTCCCTCCCCTCCCCTTCCCAGAGAGAAAGAGCACGTGACTGCAAGCCTGGGAGGGAGAGAAAGTAAACAGCCTCCTTGCTTAGCAGCTGGGTGGGGCTTGATCTCAAGAACCTGAGTTGAAATCAAGAGTCAGCACTTAACTGGCCTCATAAGCCATGCAGGTGCCCCAGTGGTTTACTTTTTCAAAAGGGTTTTGCAGTGATATGTTTAAACTCACATCCAAATCTACTACTGTGATAAAGGTACCCGCAATGTAGTTCAAGATTGTTTATGCCAGAGTCTAAAACACCTGAAGCATCTAAGATTCTAAGCTCTGAAACGATTTTAGAATCATGTGTGAGAACAGTCACATCACTGAAATTAGCTCAAGTAATGGATTGTCAGAGGGGAGTGAAACACAGGGAGTGTTTCAGTAATATTGTGGTTTCAAGGTGACAGTATAAGATACGATCTTTTCGTATTTTGTTTTTGATTAGACAAGTATTTTAAGGTATTGTAGCTATGCAAGTATACATTAGAAGCCAAAATGTTTCCCCAGCTAACCTTCCCCCAAATTATTTATCTCAGGTTAAAGTAATCTCCGGAAAAGTGGTTAAACCAAAGCAGGTCAGGTTCTGGAGCAAAGAACTCTTATCTTTTTTAAAGTGTGTTCTGGGAAAAGTGCTATGGAGAATATTTGCTCCACGTATTTAGGAGTCATTTTTAATAAGCTGAATGTACCGTGGTATTTGGATTTGAGTAGTTTGTAAGGTTTTCTGGATAATATGCTTGAATATTTGAGGAGGTGCTTAGTAAAATGAGCTGGAAAAGTGAAACTGTATCTTTGTTACTTTCTACTTCCCTCTTTGCCATGTAGGATGAATTTACATGTGAGAAGTCATTCTCAAACAGTAGTTGTTGGTAGGTGCCTTTTCTATTTCTCTTTTATGCCTATAGAGTTGGGAAAACACCAGTCACAGATTTTAGGTAACAGACACTCATCAAATCATCAGATAATTCTTTCAGACTGTCAAGATATGGCATTTCCAGAATATATAATTTTACATCACAATTATCATTAATAATGACATGGACATACTTAGGTTTATGTATCAGGCACTTTTTATAAATATATTCATTGTCTCATTTAATCTTTACAACAATCCTGTGAGCTGGAAATAATTCCACTTTATAGATGAAATGGAGGCAGATAGACATCACTTAGTTTTTTTCAAAGATTGCGTTCTTAGCAGTTTGTTTATTTGTCACAGATTATTTACAGTTTTGTAGTCAGCTCTTTGGTAAGTTTTTTAAAAAGTAAAATTTTATCTGACTTTGAATTATTATTAGGTTAGTTCTGCACAAAGACCTGGAAAGTCAGATTTTTCTGGAGTTGTCCTCCTTTATATATACATTACGTTAAATTATTTTTAGCCACTGTAACTACAGCTATAAGGAAGGTGGTCTTCTGTTGATTTTGTCAGTAGTTTGCTTTATTTGACATTGTTATTAAGAGAAAAGACACTACAACATATTCGGAATGCAGGAAGTATATTAAATTTCTTTCAAAGCTTGTGCCATTTAATACTGACATTCTGAAAGTGGGTTCTCTTTGTGTTAGGTCTTGATATTCTGGTGTGCCTCTTACCGCAGGTTACTACTGATGTCCCCAGGCGCCTGTGAATTGGCCTGGTTTTGCAATTTTTTATGGCCTTTTCCATTTCCCTGCTTAAAAAAAAGGATGCTGGGGAGTTCTAATGTACATCTTATTCTTTTGTTGGCTGTGAAATTCTCCCAACTAAAGATGATTGTGTATATCTTGCTATACTTACTCCTTTTTAGGAGTGTTTGGTTTTAAATCACAATTAGGGAAACATTCATTTTTAGTGAACGTATTTCACTCATTTTCCAGTGTGGTGCAGTTTGTGGAGTGGAGTGCTGTTTGACATAGGTTGCCTTTAGATTTTGGTTTATATCAGTAATTTTCCACTTGCCCCTACTAATAGGGAAGGCCTTGGTGAAGACAGAACTTTTGTTCTTACAAATTCTGTTCATTCTGAACTTTTCCACTGGGAAAAATTTGTATTGGTTTTAAGAAACAAATCCCTAATTTGAATAGTTACTTGCACTTCCTTAACCCTTAACATGGCTACTCTAAACTACACAGCTCTTTGTTGATCTTTGCCTTTGGGAACTTTCTGAGTAAATGAAAAAGTGCCATGAATGAGAAAAACAGAACCACTTGTTTGGATTATTATAGGCGTTACTAAAAATAGCAGTCCAGTACAGAGATGGGATTAGGAGTCAGAAAACTAAGATTTGGCAAAAATCCTTGAGGGGCACAGAAGCATGTGTTTTAAGCATTTCATGTATCAGATCCATCAACATAAGTATGTCTCCTTAGAATGATAAATATATATCCATGTTTTTCCCACTTTTATTCTTTCCTTCATAATTATTTAAAGTGAGGATTTACATGCCTAGAATGCAGTTTTCCCTAGTATGATCTTTTCTACTGTAGAACCAAAAAAACCCATAGAGCTCTGGCTTACTCTTGAAAAATTACTTTGTCTAGTGTTCAGGTCCAGGTATTCATATCCCAGGATACTCAGCCTCATCTCTCAGTCACTTCTAGCCCTCTAATCTATTTACATAGAAATGGGTTTTTATTACTAGAAGAACTGTGATGGCAGGAACTATGTTGCTTGTGAGGGTGGTCCTAGCACCAAACACAGTGCTTGCTACCATAGAAAAGTAGGACATACTCGGTCAGTAATTCACCTTGAGGGCCTATTATGTGCCAGACACTCTACAAATGTTATTCTAGTGAAAGACTTTTCTCTATGAAACTTAGGTGTTTAAGTCTAGAGTGAGTTATCTTAGATGGTCCTTATAGAGGAGAGTAAACATAGACCTGAAAAGCTGAAATGAGGTTTTGACGGATGTACAGCTAGTCCTTGCCAGAGCTTAAATGAGACTGTTCTTTTAGTTGTAATTTGGATTACACTATTCTTCCTTTCCTTCCATTATTACTGTGTATATCTCTCTACTTTTCCTTCTTTTTGTCTCCACAATTTCTACACGCTTCTCATCTGTTTTCATCTTTTCTCAGTGGCTTTTACTGTATTCTGTCACTGATGGAACAATAATGTTGGAGGGGCGGTGTGATACGGAGGCCTAAATTTGGATCCTGACTTTTTCCCTTACAAGTTAAGTGATCTTTGGTGAAAGTACTTAATCCCCAAATCTTAGTTTCCTAACTATAAAATGCAGACGAGAAAAGTACGTCTCTGTAAGGAAATTCATCTGCCCAGACAGAGCACTGACCTCCAAGGCAGACTGAGCAACTCACTGCTTGGAAAGAAGTTAGATCTCATTACTCTTAATGCTGTTTAAGAGATGCTACTTCTCACTAGTCGTGTGCTACCATTACCACCACCAGTCAACTCTGTTTCATTCATGGTAATACTCTGTCTTGTGGCATTTAAAGCAGTCCTGGGGAAGACGTAGGTAACGAGAGAACAACTGTGTAGTTTAATTTTTTTTAAGTTTATTTATTTATCTTCAGAGAGACAGCAAGTGGAGAAGGTGCAGGGAGAATGGCCAAGCAGGCTCCTCGATGACAGTGCGGAGCCCAGTGTGGGGTTCGATCTCATGAACCGTGAGGTCATGACCTGAGCTGAAACCAAGAGTCCAGCCCTTAACCGATGGAGCCATCCAGGTGCCCCAAGGAGAAGTCATTCTGAGCTGTCTTCTAGAGACATGCCTCCTTGCGTGGTGTCTTCAGCATCTGGTCAGCTTGCTTTCTAAAGGGGCTCTGTCAAAAATGTCTGCTCTGGAAGCCCAGTCTCCAGCTGGAATTTGAAGTCCTGAGGGAGTAGGAGCTCTTCCTGAATTGGAACTTGTGTTTCCAGTTTGCAGACCCCATTTTCCCTGAATACTTACAGCTAAGAATGTCTGTCTCCTAACCGTCTGTATGGACCCCTTGACCACTGAATACAAGGTAATACTTGTAATATTTGTCTGACTTGACTTAGATTGCTGTAGGATGGTAGTGAGGAATAAAAACTCAGTAGATGCTAAAATTATTTTATAATATGAAATATGTTGAGGTGCTTCTTTGAGGTCATACCTGCGTGAGTACTCCAGCTATTATTTTGGATTAGTTTGTGAAAGAGCAAGGTCCTTGTCTGTTTTTGCACATGACTATATTCCTAGGGCCTTGGCCAGTGCCTAGCTCATGGTAGGTATACAATACATACTTGTTGAGTGCATATATGCACAACCATTATCTTGTACCATAGATTATTAAAATAGTTAAAAAAAAACTACAATCACACATTATTCAGGCCAATTCATTTTATAAATAGTTTGTACTTTAGGAAATGAAATGAAAAAGCTTTTATTATATTCTTAAAATTTTTACTAAATAAGCTTTGAATAGACGGTTGATCAAAACTGTGACATTGTAGGGGCACCTGGGTGGCTCAGTTAGTTAAGCGTCCGACTTCACCTTAGATCATGATCTCATGGTTCGTGAGTTTGAGCCCCACGTTGGGCTCTGTGCTGACAGCTCAGAGCCTGGAGCCTTCTTCGTGCCTCGTGCTTCTGTGTCTCCCTCTCTCTCTGTCCCTCCCCCACTTGTGCTTGCTTGCTCTCTCTCAAAAATAAAATAAACTTCAAAAAAAAAATTGTGAGGTTGTAAATATAGAAGTTGTTATATATAAAAAAAAACAAAAAACTAAACAGCTCAAGAGAAAGGAATCATTTACAGCCCCTTTGGTGCCGTCCTGGTGGGGGCAGTCTTTTCTTTATGGGTTAGGGTTTTTTAAAGCCAAGACCAGTCATTTAGATGGTTGTGTATTTTATCTTGTCATTTAACCTAAAACACAGTAGAGAAATTTAACACTGATGATGTAATGAACATCTGTTATTATCCGAGTATTTTAGATTCTCATAAATCCTGAATAAATACAGCAAGCCCTTTTGAGAGGAGTGTATTTCTGTTACTTTAAAGGGAAGCGGAATAAATTATGAAGCTTGTAACCTATTAATGCTTGAATGAAGTTTGTTTCAAGCATATTTTTGTAGCTTTGGATGTTTTTGTACTAATCAGCCTGCTGAGGTTGTTCAAAAGGTTTTTTTTCCCAAGGATGCAGATCCTTGGGAATATAGTAAAAGACAAAAACAAAGCTGTCTGTTCTCCCAAAGTTTACATTCTTATGTAGGAGACAGGCAATAAGCAATAAAAACATACAGTGGGCAATAATACATTAGGCAGTATGAGTTCAGGATAAAGGAGACAGGAGTGTTTTGGATGGATTGAGGTAGATTGTGGTTTTCAGCAGGTAGATCTGGGTGGGCTTATTGAGAAATTGACATCAGAAGAGAGATTTGAAGGAGGTAATGAAGAGCGAGATACTGCTCTCTAGGGAATAGTTTTCCAAGAGGAGGGAAGAGTCCTGGCAAAATGTGAGCCAGGACCTGGAGTTCCTAGTGGCTGTAGCTGTGAATGAGGGATGGGGGGTGGTGGGAGCAGTGGTACTGGTTAGGGAGGTAGGTCAGAAAGTTAAGAGGGGAAAAGTAAAGGGGAGCTTCTGTGAGGACCTGGGCTTTTACACTAACTGAGATGGGAAATCATTAGAGTCGTGGTTCTTAAATGTGGTCTGGGCACTCTTGTAGCAAGCCTGTGCGGTCAGACTGTTTCCATGGTAACAATAAGTTATTTGACTTTTTACTCTCATTCTCACTTGAGTTTATAGTGGAATGTTTTAGAGGTTGGATG
The DNA here is from genome assembly GCF_027475565.1 of Acinonyx jubatus. Taxonomy (NCBI): domain Eukaryota; kingdom Metazoa; phylum Chordata; class Mammalia; order Carnivora; family Felidae; genus Acinonyx; species Acinonyx jubatus. Next base: position 5,472,718 of record NC_069385.1, on the reverse strand, counting down.
CTGTGTGATATTGCAGTAGATTGAATTCGTAAGAAGGTATGAGAGTTCTGTTATCTCTGTTAATAAAGATATTTAAACCATTTGCAAAAATAGAAAACAGTACCTCTCACTATTTTGTTTCTTTGGATAAAAATGTTTTGTTAAAATGTAATGGGGTTTACTATTTAAAGTGAATCACAAGTAATTTAGATGCTTTTCAGTTTTGATTTATGGTAGGGGAAGTATTAACAGGTGTAACTCTCACAAACAAGCTCTTTAGGCTCCTAGTAGTCATTTTTTTTTTTTTTTTTAAGAGAGAGAGAGCGCGAGCTTGAACTGGGGGGGCGGGGGGGGGGTTGGGGGTGGGGATAATCGTAAGCAGGCTCCAGGCTCAGCACGGAGCCCAACTCAGTGCTTGCTCCCATGATACTGGGATCATGACCTGAGCCGAAATCAAGAGTCAGACGCTCAACCTCAACCGACTGAGCCACCCAGGTGCCACCCCTCCTTGTATATGGTAAATTTTTCAGCGCTGAGTCCTTTTTTTTTTAACATATGAAATTTATTGTCAAATTGGTTTCCATACAACACCCAGTGCTCATCCCAAAAGATGCCCTCTTCAATACCCATCACCTACTCAGTTTTTAAGAGTGTCTTATGCTTTGGCTCTCTCCCTCAGCATTGAGTCCTAAGACCAAAAAATCTGAGAACTCCATTAGAGAGTTTGGAGCAGAGGAGTGACCTGTCACTTGGATTTGAACGGGCTAACTCTGGAAAATAGACACTAGGCTGGCAGGAGCAGTGGTGGAGACAGGGAGACAGTTATGTCATTTCACTGGCTTAGGGGAGAAGTGACTATGGCTGCAACTAGGGTGGGAGGGAGTTGAGGGGGTCATGCGGATTCTGGGTTATTGTAAAAGGTGAATAAACAGGATTTGCTGGTGGATTGGATGTGATGTGTGAGAGAATGGACTTGCCATTTTTTAAGGTCAGGAGAAACAAGTTTGGAGGACAGATAGGAGTTTGGCTTTTTAAGTGTGTCAAAGTGACATGTTTAGAAGATAGTTGGATACAGGCGTTTGGAGTTCAGGAATGTCCTTGACCAGGATTTTTGTTGTTATTATTTTGGTTGTATTTTTGTATGGTAACATTTAGTTTCCATTCTAATAAATTAAACTTTTATGATCTCAAAAGAGTGCCGTATTCTGCATTTTATAAACTCATATTAGAATTGCTTTCTAAGGGCTGCCTGGCTGGCTTAGTCAGTTGAGTGTCTGACTTTGGCTCAGGTCACAATCTCACGGTTCGTGGGTTCGAGCCCCAGGTCTGACTTTGTGCTGACAGTGCTGAGCTTGCTTTGGAATCTCTGTCTCCTCTCTCTCTGCCCCTCCTCCTCTCGCACGCAATCTCTGTCTCAAAAATAAATATTTAAAGAAAATTTCTTTCATACAATATTGTTATATGATAGTAGAATGTATTCTTTAAGAAGCAGTAAACATGTAGTAAGTGTAGCCGGTAACATACATAACGTTACTTAGATTTTCTGAATCTTGTATTTTGTAAAGTATATTTAAAGTACCGTATTAATGTTTCAGTATCAGTTTTATTGATATCTGAGGGTACTGTGTATGTTGCTCTTGCTACAGAAATGGAAGTTTTCTAATTCTGTGTTGAAACTTGCTATAACGGACCTTTGGAATATTGTATACTGTAGATTGTTATAGCTTTTAAAAAAGCCCTTAGTTTTTTTAGTATGAGGGAGGGATTTTCTCTTGTACATTGGCTGCTGCAACACCCGTGAATGTCATGTGGTATCAATTTGTTTTAGTTTATGGAATTAAGGTGATGGTCAGATACACAGGTGGTGCAAGATTACAGTTCTTCAGTTTTTCTCTGTTGAGCTTAGGAGGCATTTGGAGTACAATAGAAAGGATAATTAAAAATCAAAGAAAGTGTTACCTAGGGAAAGCATCCTACCCTCCGCCCTCCCCCCCACATAGACATGATCCCTTCAAAATTTTTGGGAGTTCCATTTCAATTTTCACTCGTTTACGAAATTTCTTTTAAAGCCCTAAGTGATTTGGAGCTTGAAAAGGATAAAATACATAGGGCAGACACACTCCTCACCTTCCCCAAATATGAATGTGTAGAGCCTGGTTATATGAGGACTGGGTGCTTTATAGGGATACCATTTAAAGTAAATCCTGGTGCCCAGTGGTTTAGGACGTTTTGAAATGTGAATTTTCTAAGGAGTAGGATTGACTTTGTGGTTCTTGATAGGTTGTTGAGTTTATGTGGCCCTTTCCTGTGGGGTATTGATCTAGAGAGGACACAAAATCAGGTTCTAAGAAGAAACAAGAAGGTTCCCAGACTCCTAATTGATAGAACTTCAGAGCAGGAGGAAACCATAAATGTCATCGGGTCTAACCTGATTTTACAGAGGAGGAAACTGAGACCCCGACAGTTAAGTTCAAAGCCACACAACTAGATCTTGCACGGGATCAGAAGTAAAATCTAGATTGCAAAAATTCAAGGCCAGTGCTTTTTTCCTGTTTATTTACGGTTATTAAGAAGGGTTCTATTATTGCAGAAAGGGATTGTGGATTGTAGTCTTTCCCCCTGTTCTTAAGGCCGGTAAAAAGTACATGTGTTTTTTAAGCAGTAGCTGTTAAAATTTTAAAGATTATTTTGAATTAAACAGCTTATTCATGATTTTGAGATCCTCGATGTTATTGGTAAGCAAGTATTTTAAGTTTCCTTCAAAGACTAGACATTTGCATGGCTCTCATTCTCTCCCGCAACTGTCCTCCCTCCACGAGAATAACTCCAAGGCCAAAGCAGAATCTTTATTTTGCAACAAATTTAGACTTAGAAAAGTAGAAATCCTCTATAGTACAGAGGTTAACATTAATAACTCCTATAACCACAGTACAATTGTGGGAACTGGGGAATTAACATAGATACAATATTATTAACTAATTTGCAGATCTTATTCAAACTTGACCAGTTTTTCTATTCACATTCTTAGTTTTTGGTACAGGATCCAACCCAAAATCCCCCATAGCATTAGGCCTGTGTCACATTCTTTCGTGATGCTTTTCTTGATATTTTTGAAGATAACTGGTCAGTTATTTTGTAGAATATTCTTCACCTTTAGTTTGTTCGATGTTGTCTCATGATTAAATTGAGGTTACACATATTTGACAAGAAAACAGCAGATTACTGTTTGGCCTTTCTCATACTAGGGGTATATATATCTTACCGGTGATAGTATTTGATCACCGTTTCTTTTCTCCTTTGTAATGAGTAAATGTCTTATAGGGAGGCACTGCACAGATACCCTGTTTCTCATGTTTTTGTTCACTAATTTTAGCATCCATTGAATGGTTCTCACCTGCAAGAATTATTACTATGGTGGTTTCCTAATGGTAATTTTCTATATCCATCTTTTCTTCTGTATTTGTTAATTGGAATTCAGTTAAGGAAGGTCTATCACTTCTTCATGGATTTGTTCATTCAATTGTTTATATCCTTATGGTCTCAAAGATTATAACGCTACTATTGCTATCATAAGTAAAATCTTCTAAGGCAAGCATTTATCTTTAAAAAGTTAATATATTTAGATGCTTACACATTTCAAAGGCATGACATATAGGAATGTATGGGAAAAAGTCTCTCTTCCAACCCTGTATGTGTGTACCTGCTTTCTATTGCTGTGAGTTTATTTCTGTTCTTTTAGAAATACTAAAAATGTTGGGAAAAGTTATTAATAAACATTGCTGGATTCTCAAGTGTTACTTTTGGCCTGGATTCTAATGGCATCTACTGGTTTATTGTTGCATCTCCTTCAGATATCCATTAGCTGTGTTTCTTAACTAGGTTTCTTAGCCTTCAGATTTCAAATTTGCTACAGTGGGTGTTATATAGAGGTAATAAGGGTTGGTTTCCCCTGAGTATTTTAAAAAACTAAATCACCAGAAGACAACATTTTTCTCTAAAAAATACTTGATATATAACATATAAAACTAACCAGGTTTAAAAGTAACCTCCAAGCAAAACCCAGTTTAAATGAGAAAGGATGCCGGGGCTCCTGGGTGGCTCAGTCAGTTGGATCTCCAACTTCTGCTCAGGTCAAGATCTTGCTGTTTGTGAGTTTGAGCTGTGGGTCACACTCTGTGCCAACAGCTCAGAGCCTGGAGCCTGCTTCGGATTCTGTGTCTCCCTCTCCCTTTCGGCTCCTCCCCACTCGTGCTCTGTCTCTGTCTCTCAAACATAAATAAAAACATTAAAAAAAAAATAGAGAGGATGCCTATGCCAGTTAAAATACTGGTTTTTATTAACTTTAAAAAATGCTTTCCCCCATTCTGTTTTGTTCTTTGCAGTGGCCTATTTTGTCTTCTTTGTGTGCCAGCAGCATCTATTTATTTATTCATTAAGGACTGCCACTTTTCTAGGCACTTAGGCCTAGATTTCGCCCTCTGAGGCTGTGTTCTGTTAGCATGAAAAGAGGAGGGCTGCAAAGCCTTTTTTTGCAGTCACTAGTAAAACAGTGGACTGGTCTTGTTAGAGCATGGCTGGCAGTAGACTAAGAGTTGTTTGTTCCATTTTCCCAATTTCTATTCTCTAATTACCATCTCTTAACGTGAGTTTTAAGGGCTTCTTATTCCAGAAAGCCCTTTATCAAATTTTAAATGAAAGCTGGTTGGACTAGCTGTAACATTGGACCAATTCTTAAATTTCTGAGTATTAAATTTTCTTTTTCTTTCTTTCTGTCTTTCTTTCTTTCTTTCTTTCTTTCTTTCTCTCTCTCTCTCTCTCTCTCTCTCTCTCTCTCTCTCTCTCTCCTTCCTTCCTTCCTTCCTTCCTTTCTTCCTTCCTTCCTTCCTTCCTTCCTTCCTTCTTTTTTTCTTACAAAATGAGTATTGTATCTACTTCATAGTCTGGCGAGAATCACGTAAGAATTAATGTTAAGTATTTTAGCATGGTGGAAGTGCTCATGTTAAAAAATAATTAGGTCTTTGTGGTTTATTTTTATAGTTGGAAGTCAGTGACTTACTCCTTATAATTTTATATAGGGTATCCCATCTTATTTGCGACATTTTGACTGAAAGTACTTTCTAACATCGTAATGAGAATATCTTTATTATTTTACAATTGTAAAAAAAAAATTCATATAGTAATATGAAATGAAAGCCAAAAGTCCCTGTAAATCCATCTCCCAGAGATGATTACTGTTAACAGCTATATCCTTTTTTTGACTTCTATGTGTCAAAAAATACACATACCTAATATAAATTGGATTATATAGTGGACTTTATTTTCTGTAACCTCTGAAAGAGCTTGTCCAGGGAGGTGCAGCTACTAGTAAATGCCTTCCATGATATAGAACTGCTGCTGAGAGCAATTATAGAACAAGGATGGACATTTTTATGAGACCTTTGCTATTTTCATGTTTTTTATGTGAAATTTATCCACAGTTTTTTGCAATTGTTAATTAAATTTCCAAAGCAATTTCAAGAAGGGCTATGATGTTTAATTTTCTAATTTTTCTTTTAAAAAAATAGAGAAAGAGAGCATACACATGGGCGGGGGGGTGGTGCATAGAGAGAGAATGGGGAGAGAAAGAATCCCAAGCAGGCTTAATGCTCAGCCCGCGGAGCCTGACGCGGAGCTAGCTCCATCTCAGGACCCTGAGGTTTCCACCTGAGTGGGAATCAAGAGTCGGATGCTTAACTGACTGAGCCACCCAGGCGCCCCAAGTTTTTAATTGTTTTGCTTATAGTTGTGAAGTTCAAAATACAATTTAGCCCTCTACCCCCAAATCGGGTCCCAGGCCCCATTAGAGAATTATTGATAGGTTGATTTTTTTTTTTTTTGCCAGTTTCCAAGCAATTGCCTCAAAATTAGGTTTATTTGGTTATTCAAGGAGGCAAAACACATTTCACTAAATGTTGTATATCCTCTGTTAACCTGCTTTTTAACTTATTTGCTTTCTCTTTACCTTATGGGTGTGGCTTTTTAAAATGAGTACAATGAAGTTCTATTATTCCCTGGGTTTTGCTTTGCTCAAAATGTCTGTAAAATTTTCCCTGTATTTAGTAAACTCTGAATTAGAGGTTTCTTTTTACAGAAGTACATAACAGCCACCACTTTAGGTGCTGACAGTGGTTATTTGGTTATAAATAGACTCCTAATGTTATTTTTTTAAGATTTAATGTTTCATGTAAATAGAGGCTAGTCATTTAATTAAGACCTAAAATAACAAATCTTCCTTTGCTTTTGTATGTTCAGGTTAGTGTCCAGCAGATAGTGTGGAAATAGCCCATTTAAAGATCAATTGAAGTGCTGAAAGCTTGTCATTTTAACTTCACTTATAAAATTTTTGCTATGTACATCAAGGCATATAGTTTTATAAATAAGTGGCTCTTACTTTACTGAATAAATTAATGGAAAATGCTACTTTAAAAAATGAGACAGTAATGGTCAAATGACACTAACATTTTCATTTCTTTCTGTATTTTAGATCCAACTGTATTACAATGATAAGATAATATATCGATGGATTTTAAATGTAAGGCACAGAGAAAAAGCAGATAGATGTGCTAATAAAATGTGTATGTTTAAAACAGTATAAATAGCCAGTTGAACAATTGGAATTAGCTGCCACAGCACTGGGTATAAGATGTGCTTTGTATGAAAATGTTTTCAGTGTTTTAAAAAGTTGTCTTTTGGGGCGCCTGGCTGGCTCAGTTGGTTTGGCTCAGGTCATGATCTCATAGGTTTTAGGTTTGTGAGTTCAAGCCCCTCTTCGGGCTTTGTGCTGACAGCTCAGAGCCTGGAGCCTGCTTCCAATTCTGTGTCTCCCTCTCTCTCTGCCCCTCCCCTGCTCGTGCTCTGTCTTTCTCTTTCTCCCAAAAATAAATAAAAACATTTATATTAAAAAAAAAAGTTGTCTTTTAATTTGTATTATTAAAATCCTAAAAATAATTATTTCATGTGTTTTTAAATACTTTTTGTATATCATTTAATAGCTTTTTTGTGTACTACTGAACTAGTAAATATTTTTCATATTTCATTTCCTAATTTTCATTTTCTTGGTTTAAGTTTGTTGAAAAAATTCTAAACCAGATGGTAAAATAGGATTATACTCTAACCTTTATCCAGTCTTTCAACATTGCAGTATTGAATTTATACATAGCCATTATCTATCTATCTATCTCTCTATCTATCTTGGGAAATAACCACTTAATGTTATATTTTAGATTTCTCAGCCTGTATTTTTCTGTTCTCTAATAGTTCTTTATGTTGTCCTTATTTCTGACATTTTACTTTTCCACAAAGTGGTTGATCTGTTAGCTAATCCAGTAATTCAGATTTTTTTAAAACTGTAAAAAATTTTAAGGTGGCAGAGAGTGGGATCCACATGTAATAATTCAGATTTAATCAAAGAGTAGTGGTGATAGAGAGCCAAAGGCAAAAATGAGCTGAGCTTTATGAAACATAAGAATGATTTCAAAGCAAAGCGTTTAGTTATGTTAGGTGAATTAGGGAAAGGGAAAAGGCAGATGATGTAATATTAACAGGTCACATAGAGCCACAGCTGTGTGGTGACTGTTTTCCCTCTTAGTAGCAGAATTCATTGACTGATAATAGAGGTTTTGTTTGGAAAAGGAAAAAGAATCAAGGTAGTTAAAAACAGAGAAATGTAAGGAAACAGTGGTATAACCAAAACAAGTTTTCAGACTTAAATATTTTTCAGTATACTGACATTTGAAAAAATGGCATCACCAAATATCAATTCTAGGAGCCTGAATACTGGAAGTGTATATTCTCAGGAGCTGAAAAGTTTGCATTCTAAACTTGATGGCACAACCTATAGAATCCAAAACAGATTATTTCCCGTTTAAACTAGTGGGTCCAGAAGGGGGTTCGAATCCTAACCTAGCTTGAGATGTCATCAGATAGTTGATAAGGCATGCCTGCATTTCAGTATGCGAGCTACAGAAATGCGTGTGCTATGAAACTAGTTAATTGGCTCCTTGACTCAGAATAGTCATCCCTAAAGAATGTCAACTGACAGATAACACTCTGAAGGCAGTTGCCTAGTAGAAAACAACCAGGAAAAAAAGTTAAATCATCTATTGGTATTTAAACAAACAGTTGTGGAAGATGAAATGGTGGACGCTTGGCTTATTAGCGCCACCCACATTTGAGCCAAAGAGGTAAAGGTACCCTTAAGCACGCTGTGGAATTGGAGTGTGGGGGACTGGAGGTAGGCAGCCGGAGTGTGCATTCTCATCAGTTCTCAGGATGAGTGTGGTACAGGATTTTCCATCTTAAAAGGGCATGGACAAATGTAGTGTGTCTAAATGAGTGAGAGGGTATAAAACCATGCTGTTTTAAAGCTCAGAAGAGGATACTTAGGTATAGAACTGTTCAAGTATTTTTAAGATCATCTTAAGAATGAGGCATTTGATGTACTTTGTGGACTTTGGAGTGTGGGCAAATGAGAGAAATTTCAGGAATTTTGATTCAGTAAAATTTATAAACTGATAACTCCAGAGATGTCTAAAACAAGTTGTCTTGATATTGGGGATGTTTTGGGGTAATTGTGGTGGGATTTTTTTTTTTTTTTAATGTTTATTTGTTTTTGAGAGAGACAGAGACAGAATGCGAGTGGGTTAGGGACAGAGAGAGAGGGAGACACAGAAGCAGAAGCGGGCTCCAGGCTCTGAGCTGTCAGCACAGAGCCCGACGCGGGGCTCAAACTCACGGACTGTGAGATCATGACCTGAGCTGAAGTCGGACGCTCAACCGACTGAGCCACCCAGGCGCCCCTGTGGTGGGAATTTTTATACTAGGTGATGGAACAAGTGGTTCTGAACTTCTGGTTCTCTGAACCACTCTTGTAGGTTATGAAAGTAGTGTGGAGATGAGCAGACATTTGAGCATTGTCATGTAATGTTTGATACAACAAAAGTATACAGTTGACCCTTGAACAGTGCAGGGAGTAGGGACACTGACTCCCCTCATGGAACATCCGTGTGTAACTTTTGACTCCTCCAAATCTTAATTACTAATAGTCTACTGTTGACTGGAAACCTTACTAATAATATAAACAGTCAATTAACATGTGCTTTGTATGTCATATGTATTATATACTGTATTCTTACAATAAAAACTAGAGGAAAAAAATGTCAATAAGAAAGTCTTGTGTAAATGCAATAAGAAAATCTTTGTGTAGTATAAACCGTGTTGTTCAAGGGTCATCTGTATAAAACATATTAATTATGAAGAGCTTCTGTGTTTCATAAGTGAACACCTATAAATCCACCACTTAAGAAGGAACTAAAGCACTACCCGTACCCATGACGCATTTCTGTAATATTTTGGCTATGATTAGATCAACTTGATAGGAAAACATTAACAAAAACTTCTGATTACCATGACTTAGGACTGAAAGCTTTGGAGAAGAAAACTTTTTAAAATGTGGGGTTACTAGGGGGAAAATACTAATAACTGGGGTCCTTGCATACTAAGGTTGGAAAACAATGGATTCAGTTGAGTTATTCGGTAATCAACCTCTAATTAGTGAGGTACAGGTACAGAGAGGTTAAGAGACTTGTCTAAAATCACATAAACAGTTACTCTTAGAATCAGAACTTTTTTTCTTTTTTTAAAGATTTATTGTTTAAGTAGTCTCTGCACCCAGCATGGGACTTGAACTTAAAACCGTGAGATCAAGAGTCACACACTCTACCCTACCATCTGAGCCCCAGAACTTGTTTGACTTGAGTGTTGGAAGTAACATGCCAGGAAGTGCTCATGATTGCCTGGTTAGAAGGGTGCTGTTGATAAAGGCAGTTAAGCACTCCGCTGGTTAGACCCCACAGTAAGATGGTAAGATCCTTGAGAACTAGGACTGAGTCATCTTGTCATTCCCATCCTACGATGTTGTGTATATAATTTGTGTTCTGTTGTTAAATTGAGTAATATATCTTAAAGACTGAAAGAAACATGGTAGAAAGACTTTGCATCTTAAGTAGAATTTATAATTATATTGGTTGTACCTTTGCCTCAACGCTCTGTAATTAGAAACAAAGGTCAGAGTTTCTTTCCTCTGGACTACTTTCTTGACCTTAACAGCCTGTGGCAGAGTTGATTATCCTGCTTTTGTGTTTCCAATCTATACCTCTTTCTGTTCTTCTTTGGAGTATCTATTTGTCCACATACTTCCCATAGGAGAGTAGCTTCTTTGAAAGCTTGGAACCTTGACTTAACTTTGATGCCTTAGAACCTAGCTCACTCACCCACCCATCTTCCAGACCATGGAGTGTTGACTGAGGGCCTGCTGTTGCTCCAGGCACTGTTCTAGGAGCTGGGGCTACAGCGGGCAGCAGAGTCTCATCAAAATTTCAGTTACTAATCAGAGAATCACACAGATGTTTATAGAAATTCAATTTAAATGGCAAATGTATTTTTCTTCCATTTTATCATCTAATTGGATATGTGATCCGTGATTATTGTATCTTTATTTTTAATTTAATCATTTTATGTGAATTTTCTTATAATTGATTCTCTTGGTTTATCTAAGTTTGATAAATTTGTTTACCTGGAATTAATGTTGTTTTCTTTTTTAGTCTTTTGTATTACTATGGTTATAGGTTTTTTAATATTGAATTCTTCTTGTATTCATGGTATAAATTCCACTTCCTTGGTGCATTATTTATTTAATATGCTACCCTATTCATTTAGGATGTTTATATTTATATTTGTAAGCACATTTTATCTATAGTTTTCTTTTATGCTGTTGTCAGGATTTTTGTATCAGTGTTACTAACATCGTAACAAGAATTCGGCAGTTTCTGAAGAGGAAATTTAAATGTAACAAATTAATGTTGAAAGTGCTTTTATATAGAGACCTGGACTAAAGGATATATGCACACTTTTAATTGAATTTCTCTAATGTCCTTTGGTTAATTACTTGCTGTGATTATGTAATTATGTAAACATTTATGTTTAAATTATTACTTAGTGGTTGAAAACTTGCTGGAGAATTGCTGTTGCATGCTGATACGAAGTCAACACTAGTTTGATACTGGACATGTTTGGTAGGAAAGATTCATTATTATAGTAGAAATACACAAAAAGAACTGACAGAATGAAGTCTTGGTTTCATAATGTACTTAAATCCAAGGTGCATTCTTTTGATTTTTGAAAAATTTCATTTGCTATTCAGAGACGCGCATTTGGTAAGCTTTGACAAGCAAATTGTTACCTCAGAGATAAGATGGTTATAAAACGAATGTTGCCATCACTGAAGCAGAAAATGTATTGTAATACAGTATTTTCGCCGATTTAAGACTATATAACCGGGTAAGAACACCTTTGATCATGCCTTTTTGGTATGGTGGGTTTTATTGAACAAAGAGATATAAATAACTAGTTATGAAAATTAAAGTGTTGTACATTCATATTTCATAGTTCCTTAATCGCAGCAGATTGAAATTCCATGTTCGGAAGGTATACAAAATACATTATAAAAATAAAGCCCATTTTACCTTTAAATTTTAATGGACACAAGCCTTTTCCCCCCTTTCTGTAGCATGGAGAGACATTTATAGGGGCATCCAGCTAATTTAGTAGTGACAACCCTTATCAGACAGTTATGTTCTGATGGGCAGGGCCTGTCCTCTAACACGTCGTCTTGGAAACTTAATGAAGAATTCTTGAAAGAATTGATTCCTTTGTTCAAGTCTTGATTCATTTAAGTAGATTTCTTATACTTTTTCTGATAAGAAATATATTTATGTCTGGGAACTTTTTAAAAGGTCATTGACCAGGGTGTCTGGTTGGCTTGGTCGGCTAAGTGTCTGACTCTTGATTTTTGTCTCAGGTCGTGATCTTACAGTTGGTGGGTTCGAGCCCTGCATTGGGCTCTGGGCTGACAGTACAGAGCCTGCTTGGGATTCTCTCTCTGCCCCTCCCCCACTTGTGTGCACGTGCTTGTGCTTGCATGCACGCGTTGCCTCGCGCTGTCTCTCAAACTCTTTTTTTTTTTTTTTTAAAGTCATTGACCCTAGGTATTTCTGCTTTCTTTCTTACATTTCAGTCATTAATGCAATGTAGTTTGATCTCTTTTAACCATCTTTTCCTTGAAACTTCTCTGATCACCAGTGGCTTAGTGGTCAAATTCAGAGTACCCTTTTTTGCTCTTTACCTTATTACTATGTTTTTGTGGCATTTGACACTATTGATCACCTTGTCCTTGGTTCCGTTATTCTTCAGCTTCTTTGACACCTCTCTTCTTACTTCTATTCACCTCCAGTTCTTGGTTTGGATCTCCCTTCTTTACTCCTTACATGTTGCTTTTCCTAGGATTCGGTCCTTTCTTCTCCCTATATCCTCTTTAAGACATCTCTTCTATTCCTATAGCCTTAACTAACATTTGTGTATCAATCTAGACTTCTGCTGAACTTAAAATCTGTGTTATCTACTGGACGTGTGTTTATCCAGATACCTAAAATAGCTAAGGAAGTAGTCCAGTTTAAATCTCATTCAGACGGATTAGTTCTGAAGTATAAAAGAGCCTTTGGTATTAGTTTTGTGTGATAGACATTCTTATTTGACTAAAGTTCTCATTTGGAATGAATGGCCTCATTAGGTATGGAGAAATTAGGTAAAATAACAGGTTTATCTCATAGTGGTTAAGAGCGTGGGCTCCGAAGTTAATTTAAATAAAATATATTATTTCGTTGATACAAATTTGATTCCTGGTAGCAATTAATTAAAGCTATAGTCCTGTTAAACATAGACTTAATCCAGGAAATGATAGAATAGGTTAACAGTTCTTTACTCTTTAACACCTTATCAATGAGACCCCTCCCTACCTTCTTTTTTTAATTTTTTTTTTTCCTGGACTAGCAAGAATACTTTTTTGTCTAACACATTTAAAATTTTTACTTTTAACAGAAATTAGCAGAGTACGGAAAGACATGTACAATGACACATTAAATGGCAGTACAGAGAAAAGGAGTGCAGAATTGCCTGACGCTGTGGGACCTATTGTTCAGTTACAAGAGAAACTTTATGTGCCTGTAAAAGAATATCCAGATGTAAGTATATTTTGTTGTTTTATTCAATTTTTTTTCTGCTTCACATATTTTGGGAAGGGATATAGCTGGTGGTAAATAAGCATTGTCAGCTGCTGAAAAAAAAAGCCCTGTGAGGGACTAGAGGTGTGAATAATTTGGCGTGGGCAGTTTAAAAACATTTTTAAAATAATGTTTTCATTTAAGTGCTGTTATGTCACTTTTGAAAATGCACATGGTAAAGACTTGGTTTTAGATTTCAAATTAAGGCCAGAGATACGGAAAGAGCTTTGGCCTTAACGTCACAGAGAGCACCAAATACAGTTCTCTGCTCATCTTGAACTGATTGCAGAGAAGCCACAGCCTGGGCCACGCCATCCTTTCAATAAAATGAGAGGTTGGACTGTGTGACAGCTGAGGTTCCTTTCAGATCTAAAATTTTTATGAACAAGCATTCTTGATAATTTTTTTCTTGTGTTTTGTCTTTTTCATTCTTGTTTCTTGCTCAGCTACACTCCATAAACATCTTGTAGCAAGTAGCGCCTTTGTCCTGTACCAGTTAATTTGTATTTAGCTCCAAACTCTTTGTGTTTGTTACAGAGCCCTACGTACGTCATATGGTTCTTCTCTCCGACTTCATCTTAAGTGGTTTTTCCTCTTCCTCAATACAGTGTAGTCCCATTGGCTGCTAGAACAAGTCAGATGTATTCTCAGCCTAAGTACCTTTAGGTTAGCTGTACACTGATTTAAGATTTTAGTTTAAGTGTTACTTCAGGGAGCACTCCCCTCACCATTTTATCTAAAAGCGATCTGGTTACTACTCATTGTTTCACGTAAGTCTTTTTATTTTTCTGCAGTGGCATTTACTATCTGATATTTTTAAATTTATTTTTCCCCCAACAGAAAACAAGGTACTTAAAACAAGAACCTATGTTTTTGGTGTTTACCATGTACTCCCTATATACATAGTATTTATGCAAATTGGCTCCAGCTATTGAATAAAAAGGCGATTTGGTGGTATTTTGCTAGGTTTCAGAGAACTATTCTGCAAGGAGTTGGTATTATAAGGTCGAAATGTGATGTACACTCTAAGACTCATTGATTGTATGGACAGTATACTAGTCTAAAGATGGAAAGTAAATGCCTGAAGTTGGATTAATGGAAAGAAGCTTTGACATTTCACAAGTTGCATTTCTTTCTTTCTTTCTTTCTTTCTTTTTTTTTTTTTTTTTTAAGATTTTATTTATTTTTGAGAGAGAGAGAGCAAGTGTGGTGCAGCTTTGAGAAGCTCAGCATCAGGAATTTGGACTTTCTCTTTGCTCTTAACATAACTTGGCTTCAGTGCCTCCCAGACTTTATCTTCAGACTTCAGGTTCTTAGGAGAGAAAATGTGTTTTGGACCAATCTGCCATGACTGGGGATGGGAGGTTACATAACATAACCTAGACATGGTCTCTCTGGTCCTGCACTTGAGGACTGGAATGATTCCTAGAGATAGGAAGTTGTGATTTGGGCAGCTGTCCCAATTCGAGTCTACTGCTGTTTGGTGTTTCAGTATCTCCTAAAGCATATCAGCCTTCTCATCTCATTGTTTAAACTCGAAAGGATAAAGTTTCAACACTAGTCATTAACATAGAATATATAAGATCATAAGACCTTGTTAGAGACTATAACCTTGATCTGCCTGGTCCCCATTCTTCTGGAAAAGAAAAAATCCTGTGCAAGGAAGGGATATTTATATTGCATTATTTAAGACTTGTATCATACAATCCTCTAAGTCAGAAGGGATATATTTTATAGTGTGGGTCTGGAGGTATCTTTTCACTCTATTTCTTTCTTCTGCCAGTTGGGATTCACTGCCATGGTCAAATCCTGTTGCTGACAGGTGTCTTGCAGCAAAATATTGTTTAGGTCCTCAAAATGGGGTTCCCAGGACTATCGTACCCCTACCTTCTGGGAACTTGTAAACATTCAAGCCCCATCCCAGTCTAGCTGAATCAGAAACTCCAGGGGCAAGACTCAGCCATTTGCCTTCCAAGCCCTGTAGATGATTCTGACGCATGTTGAAGTTTGAGGGGCACTGCTCTTACTTGTTTATCATCAGAATAAGCCGAGCTAACAGGTGGTTCGTTTGCCGAGCGTTGTTCCAGGAAGCAAGTACTGTGGTGAATTACACAGTGCCTCTGCTCTTGCGGAGCAGACATTGCAGTCCAGAGACAGACAACCAACAAATGAATGTTTACTTTAGGTGCAGTCAGTGCTATGGCAGAAAATAAGACGAGCTAAGCATCTAACTGGTGACTATGTACTTATAGTAAAAGTATCTATTCTCAGATGGAGGGAATGCAGAGATGTGAACCAAGTGATGGGGAGGAAGGCATGGAAATGATCTGGGAGAAGAACATGCCAGGCAGAGTGAACAGCAAGTACAGTGACAGGCATGAGTGTGCCTGGGAAGTGTGGTAAGATGCAAGGTTAGAGAGTTAGCACAGGGGCCATGTCCTGTAGGGGCTGTGGGACCCAGCAGGGATTTCAGACACTATTCTGGGTCAGATGTTTTGAGCCAAGGAGTGATGTGAACTACTTAGCTGGGTTTTAATGATTCATTCTTGCTGCCGGGGGCAGTGGTGGCAACAGGGACACAGCTAGGGGGCAGAAGAGGAGCTTGAACAAAAGGACTTAGAAATTCTTGAATCCCGCTATTTAGAGCCGGTAACATTTGCTCTGGTAGATTGGGTATCGAGTATGAGGGGAAGTCAGGTAGAGCTTGAATGTTTTGAGCAGTTGGAGTAATAGAATCATTAGTGCCTGCGGTAGAAAGACTGAGGCAGGAGCCCTCTGGGGAGATGGAGGTTCAGATGGAGAGGTGTTGAGTTTGAAGTTAGACATCCAGGAGTGGGCATATCAGATAGGCAGGTGTGTGTGTGAGTCGCAGATGCCTCTTGGCACCCCAAGGTTTCTGTTTTAACAATGCTTTTTAAATGAGAAATTCAGTTATAATTCACAAGAGGAGAGAAACGGATATAAAACCATGCTGGTTCTCCAGATAATTTTGTAATACCCTAATTTTAATTTTCTGTTATAAGAACTTAAGTTCTGTTTCATGTACGAATCCTGTTATAAGAATTAAGATAATTAAACTTGTCATAAAAATTTAAGAATTTTTTTCTTTGAGGTTATTAATCTATACCAAATGAGTAGCAACTGTTTTATGACCTATATTAGGAACTTTATGTCAGCTTTTGAAAAAAAAAAAGTATTAAAGTAAAACAAGGGAATGTGTCAGATTTTGGCAGTATGGGAAAAGATTTATTTCAGAATTGCGAGTTTGATATTGGCCACGGTGAAACAAATATGCATTCTTATTCTGGCATTTTTTCACTTAGTATATCTTAGAGATCATGAATTCTGCTTCTCTTCCACCCTTCCCGTTTGTGTCTAAGCTTGATTTTGTGAGCGAGTTCGTCCTGTTTGACTCACAAATTGTTAAAACTTTGAAGGGGCATGTGACATAGCGGTGGGAAGGATGGATTCACACCCAGACTGCAGGCTGGTTCTGCCAGCTTACTTTGTAACTTTGGGCAGGTTATTTGTCATTTATGGTTTTCCATTTTCTCATCTCTAAGGAGATAGTGAGTCTCTCACAGGTTTGTGAGGAGTTGTAAGTGAGTTAACACATGAAAAGCACTTGAAAAATGCCTATAGAATGCTATAGAAGCGTCCACCAGAATGCAGGGTCTGTGAGGGTGGGCGTAGTGTCTCCTTTTGCATTCTTGCTGGTTCGAATACCGTCTGGTAAATGGTAGACGTACCACAGGTACTTGTTCATAACCTTGGGAACGCTGCACTCTTTCAAACACTACTAAGCTTTGATTTTAAACTTGGCCTTTGCGTTTGCACCTAGCAACGTATTTTAGAGAAGTAAGTGTCAGTTTGGAGGTTGTTTTGGACTTGGTTCTGTGTAGCTCCGGGACTGATAGGAGAAGGAAGTTGCGGATTTGGTGTTTGAGAAAGGAAACCGTGTGGCATAATGTTCTTTGTGGCGTTTCTGCGTCACTGGCTTAATGATGTGGGAAGGGGAAGGTAATATGCGCAGCATATTGAAAAGGAACTGAAATTTTTTTCAAAATTGGTATTTATGAATACTTACAGTTATTAACAAAGCAGACTTATATTGCACCTCTGCTGTATTCCAAACACGTCCCGGAGGTAGGGATATTAATTCGTTGAGAAAACTCTTTGACATAGTTGCTTAGTAGTGGGGTTTTGAGCCAGACGGGCCTCAGTGTTGAATCTTGGCTCTACTCCCTTACTGGCTGTATTTGTCAGCAATTGCCATAATAATGCTCCAGAGGAAGCTATTCTAAAACTTACTGGCTTAAAATAACAAGCATTGGTTTTTGCACTCTTTAGCCTTTGCTGTATGGTGGCTGAGATTCTGTTGATTGGGCTTAGCCGAACTTGACCTAGACCAGCTGCAGGTGGGTTTAGATCTTTGTGTTCTTGCTGGGCTCAGTACAAAGGGGCGGCAGCTACTCGGAGCGTGCTCTTCCGTGGCAGGTCACCGGAGTGCCAGAGCCAAGCCTGATTGCCTCAGCACGGGTAAGGCCTCTGCTCCCATCTGCTAACATTCCATTAGCTCCGTGATTGCCAACTATGGGTGATTGTGCCCCTCTTGGATATCTGGCAGTACCTGGAGATACTTGGGTCTGGCAGAACTACAGGGGAGGGGGTATTAGTTAGTGGCATCTAGTAGGTAAATGCCAGGAATGTTGCTGAACATTTTACAATGAACAGGGCAGCCCTTCCACAACAATGATTATCCTACCCCGAGTGTCTATAGCACTGAGATTAAGAAACTGCATTATCAACTCAGTGAGAAGGGGACTGGACTAGGTATTTGCTGACAAATCATCCAGACTATCACATTGGCTTTGAGCACACGTTCATTTTTTAGAATCTGTGTCCTCGTCCATTAAATTATAATGTCCCCCTCCTAAAATTGTTTGGCAGAATAAAGGTAGCAAATATATGGCATATGATAGAGTGCTCGATATGGTTCCTGTGATTGTGAACATAAAAAAAAAATTCCCATCCTTGAACGAGCCCACAGTCTTGAATGAAAGATAGAATATATTGCATTAAATATTTAAGACTGTTTCAGTTTATCATACATTCATAAAGTGACAGACATGAATGAAGATTACAGTTATACATAGGCCATCAAACTGGTAATTTGGCTGATTGAGTTAGGAAGGACTTGTTTGAATCCATGGAGATTTTATAAAGCAGTATGTGAATGAAGTTAACGATTGACATAAGTAAAAGATGTTATGTTTCAATGAGTCAGTAATAATTCTGTCATTAAATTTACCTAGTTATTCAGTTTTGAGTTGTGAGAAATTGTTTTATAGGATCTGCCACAGTGGTAGATAAGTTTCAAATGTCAAGGTCTAGCTGTTAGGGATCTTAGTCGTTCTAGTATATATGTGAACAGATTAGGTTGCCAAACTTTGTTTGGGACATGATGTGAAATGGTAGTGAGGTGTTCTCTAGATATTTAATATGAACATAACTCTGATTTTCTGAC
Organism: Acinonyx jubatus; assembly: GCF_027475565.1. Taxonomy (NCBI): domain Eukaryota; kingdom Metazoa; phylum Chordata; class Mammalia; order Carnivora; family Felidae; genus Acinonyx; species Acinonyx jubatus. Next base: position 5,454,058 of record NC_069385.1, on the reverse strand, counting down.
GTTTTTACAATGGGTTTTAGTTTTGAATGTTGGTAGCTTTGAAAGGTGGGTCATGGGTATAGGCTGTCATGATGAGAATTGTCAAAGGTTTGTAAAATGGATAAATGCATTTTCAAATATTTTTCCCAACAAAGATCCCAGCCTGGCATCCGTAATTAATATTGTAGCTTTATAATTACTTATCACATCCTGTAGTCTCGTAACAGTAATCTGCTCACGGTGGACCAAGAGTCTCAAGTCCCTTCAGTTCAGTTCCCTGAGCTCACAGATAAAACGTGGCTAGCCATAGCTTCTGATCTAGTATAGAGTATAGGGTTATTGCTTTTCTCCCATTTTGCAAGATTGTCTCCTGCATATTGGATGTCGAGCTAGCATTTGTTTGGGATGGATCATGAGGAGATGCGGGGGCAGTGCAGTCTGCTATCTTTCGTTAGGCCTTAGAGCTTCGGACTGTTGTGGCTTCCTTATTGTGGTGAAAGAATTAACCAGGAGTCTTCACGTAAACGACTTTCACCTTTGTTCTTAGAAATGTCCATTGTTTAATGGACACTAAATCAAAATGTAATCATCTGTAAAGTCTCCTTTTTCAGTACCCAGGTGAAGGCCCAGTTTTTGCCTGGATTTGATCTTAATTATGGGTGAAAATATAATACATTAAAAGTAAGATCTGTCTCAAGACAGAGTGTTGATTTTCGGGAAGGTTGGCATATGCTTTCACTGAGTGCAGTTGTGAAGTGTTTCAGATTCGATATTAATCTCTTGGAGATTTGAATTTGGCAGTACCATTTGACGATATTGAACATATCTTTAAGTTCTAGGCAGAGAAACTGTTAGTGTTGACTTTGAACTTTACTTACTTACTTACTTACTTACTTATTTATTTATTTATTTATTTATGTATTTATTTTGAGAGAGCGGGTGCACGCACAAACCGGGGCGGGGGGGGGGGGGGCGGAGAGAGAGAGAGGATCCCAAGCAGGCTCCGTGCTGTGCTGTCAGTGCAGAGCTCGATGCGGGGCTCAAACCCATGAGTCGTGAGATCACGACCCGAGCCAAGACCCAAGAGTTGGACACTTAATGTTGAGTGAGCCACCCAGGCGCCCCGTGAACTTGAAACAGATAAATTTAGTGAGGGTTAATTTCATGACTTTTGTCTTTTTGGTGTTGGTTTGGAAATTTCCCTTTTATTTCACTATATAAGGGCATATTAAGACCTTCTGTGTATGAGATATTTAATAGGGTCTTTATGGTCTGAGATACATTAAATATGTTGGTATGTTAATAGGAGTTATTCCAAAAAGGATTTCAAGATAGTCTGAAAACAATACATTTTTGTTTAGCTCATGTTTTCTCAAAGTTTAACAATTATAAAAAGAACAAGCCTTTTCAGAGTCTTAAAATGCTAACGCTTTATTTTGTAAGTGATGCATTTTAATATTTAAAAGGAATTAGTGTTCAGAAGAACAGATTAGAAAACAGAGTTTATTTTTAGGGGAGTATTACTTGCAAGAAATGTTTTCAGGTGAGGTACAAAGTTTTGTCTATGATTTATCTCATCCAAAAAGAGTATGTTAGGATCTGATCTGTTAAAATTACTGTTCTGAGGGATTTATCAATCAGTTGCATACCTAATCACTGATATCTAACCTCCATATATCTCTGATCTTGTCCCTGAAATAACCAAAGGAGTATAATACAAAAATTGGAGAGAAATCTGCTTCTCAGAGCTATTCATATTCCTTGAACATTGAGGTATTTGTTACATATTAAAGGAAAATTCGAGATACTGATCTTTTGGCCCATCTTGAGGGAGGGAGCGTTGTCCCCTGGTACTGAGTGACGCGGTAACAATCTTCCTGATCCTTACCCTCTTGCCTCCAAAACTGGCAAACAAAATGGGCTCTGGGGGGGGGGGGGTAGTTGAAGATTGTACCACTTAAACTTGACCCCCCATCTTAGTGCCTGGGTATAGTAGATGACCTAAATTTATTTTATGAGTGAATGAACTCCTATTTATACTTTCTTTTGGTTTGAATTTGAGCTGAAAACTGTAGTTTTTGATGGAACCTGCCTTTACTCTAGGAACATTGCAGTCAAAATTTTTCAGCAACTAGCCTTGGAACTAAATTCACTAATTATTTCATTGGGAAAGCATTACATGTCTAATAAATTCTTGCCTTTAAAACAGTTTGTAGTTAAATTAGGCACTTCCTGAAATCTGGTTCTCACCTACCATAGAACACTGTTTGCCCCCAGTCCAAAAACAATATCCCTAGCATGAACTTGACCATCTGCATGCTTCATATTGGTGTGATAAGTTTTTCTTTATTATTTGATAAGGAATTGATTGAGCTTTAAAAAAAATGTATCTCTGTTGTATTCTTTGGGGTTAGAGGACAATGATTGCTTTGATATTCGTTTCTTGCCTTTTTATTTATGACATTGTATGAAAGCAGTATACATTTGCAGTTTTAACAGATTAAAACAAAGGAGAAACCTAAAATTGTAACGTAATTAGAAACACGAAGGCTGAAAAGATCTCAGTATAAAACAGTAAAATTTTGGCATCATTCGTTTATTCCAGAAATGTGTGTGGCCAAGTGCTAGGCACCAGATACAAGAAAAGATGTAACCCTTGCCCCTCACAGTACTGTTATACGGTAACAAGGGCCCGAACTGAGGCAGCGAAGTTGAAATAAAGAATAGGGGACAGGTTAAATAATGAAAACCTTTAAGATTTCTTAGTTTATTATATATGGAGGCTAAGAATGAGAGAGGGCTCTGGTAGTGGTACTATTCATTTAAAGTAGAGAACACAGGAGAAGAATTGGTAACAATATTGTAGAGGAACCAAGAGTAACAGAAGAAAAACGTACTCTATTAACAGAAAAGAGTAATTAAAAGCCTCTGTAAACTTCGTTGTTCTCCACAGTGTAGGAACATTGAACCAAGGTGGTATAAAGTTATCACATTTGACTAATAAACTCTGCGCTAAGGAAAAAAAAAAGCTCACTTTAAGAGAGGAATTAATAATTTTCAAATCGTGTGTGAGGTGATAGTATTTATGCAGCAAAACTTAAAAATCAAAGAGCCTTAGATAGTATTCATAATCCATGGTCAGAACTACATATTTAATCTTGTAGACTCATCTTCAGGGTTTGAAGTGACCCTTGTAAGCTCAGTTTTGACTCAAATCATCATATTCTTTCTTTCTCTCCTTTTTTAAGTTATACATAGTTTTCATTGAAATACGTGGATCGAGTAATGATCACATCAAGATTTTCATTCACATAAAAGGTTCAGTTAAGGTAAAAAGGATGTATACGATGATTGTTAAAGCTGTGATCCCAATGGGTAAAAGATAGATGAAGATACCGGAAAGGTAGGGTGTGGTTATGTGACAGTAGTAGAGTGATGGCATGTTTTGGGATAAGTGGAGAAGAAATGATAAAAACACAATTTGGACTCTAAAAGTAAACTTGAATCTGAAGAGAGTTTTTGTAAACTTCATACCAAACACAGGGATGAGAAAACTAAATATGGGTTTCTGGTGTGGTTTAGGGTATATCGTTTAAGGTCTTTAGAAGAGAGGCATTATACTAATTGTCAAAATTCTGTGTTTAATCTAGGTGTAGGATTGGGACTACTTTTGTAACCTCTCACGTATTAAATATTGATGACATGGTAACTGTCTCTCAAAAGTGTTATGAGGATTAAGTGGCTTAATGCGCGTGAAGTGCTAAGCATAGAAGCGCCCTCACGCCAGAACACTCCGAATAAAACATACCTCAGCGTGTTCAATACCTGAGAAATGTTGAATGGCATCGTCATTGTACTCATGTTAATAACTTCCATGTTGAAATGGAAGGTGGGAATAACATTTGTTTTGTTTCTGTGACGTCACTGATTTTGTCATTTGGAATTTATCTTGAATCTCAGGATTACTTTTCTAGAAGCTAAAGAACGAGCGCTTTGGAAAACAAACATTACTTGACCAATTAAAATAAGAATATGAAGACAGTGAAAGCCAACAAGACAGTAATTTTGACAGTGTAAAGTCGAAACTCTTTTACAGGAGGCTCTTAAAAAAGTCCCTAACTACTTTTTAAACCTTTATTTTTGCTGTTACCCTTATGTTTAGACACATAATTCACTGTTCTATAAAAAGTGGCAGGTACTTTTAATTTTTCTTCCCTGTAACGCCTTTCTCTTTTTCCTTCCCACAAAACATATCAAATCCTCCTCAACACATACTGTTGAGCTCAAGTGTTCTTCCTTCTGTGATTTTGTGTTCTGATTCCTAGAGACAGTTGTCCTCTCCAAAGTGAGGATTTCAGAGCACAGTGCACCCACCCCGCACAGCCCTTATCACGTGGTAGCCAGTGATGGACGTGTCTCATGCAGATCATCTCGTGGAGTCAGAAAGTAGTACCTGGTCCTTGTTTTGTTTTTAAATCTATAGTGCCTCATGAAGTATATAGCACGTAGAAGAAGCTAATATTTATTCACATTGTTGGATAAATCAATTAAAAGTGTTCACAGAAATCATATAGTGGTTTTTTTCATTCTCATGGTAAAAAATTACTAAAGAGTGATATGCAGCACAGGAACTCATATACACTTCAGAAATTGCTCAATTTTTATTTTAATTGGTAAAATAATGTTTTCCGAAGCACTTGTTGTTTAGCTTCTAGAAAAACGATCATCTTAGTCACCTGAGTTTGTTTTGAGTGCTTTCAGCTTCTTTCCCAATTATATCTTATACTCAAAGGATGAAGATTTCGTGTAATTTAGGATATGCAAATTTATGTGCCACAGTTTCATATTGTGGTTATTACCGGTTAGTCCTCCCCCTCTTCACATCTCCTGGTGTAAGTGACTCTTCTTGCGGAGCATTGTGCCACCAACAGAAGATGTTTATAAAGGTCTAATATATGACAGGTTTTATAAAAAAAGCTTCCTGTGATAATGACTGTGTAGCATAAGGAGACTTATTTGCTTATCTAGAATAAATATGAAGGTAGAAAAGGGATAAGACATTTCCGTCTCCAGAAAGCACAAGACAACTTGGTATATTCAATCTGTTTTTTTGTTTTTGATGTGAGTGTATGTGTGTTTTACACAATGCTGTCATTGATTTTCACTGAACTTTTGTATCTCTGGCCAGAACCTATGGTTTGAATTGATGAATGAATATGGTTCTGACATGAATATTGGTTGGTTTCTTCATTTGCATTAATGAGTAGATGAATACGAAAATCGAAAAGACACGTTGAAACTTCATTTGTTCATACGTGACAAGAGCAACTTCTTTGCTGGATTGGATACTGGTTTTTGAATCCTGGAAGAACATTGTGCTGTAGCACACTTTTGATTTAATCTGTATTATTAATTTCTCCTTAACTGCTATAAGTCTGGAGCCAATCAGTAGAACAGTAAATCAGACAACTTATCATTCTGTTATTTTAAAATAAAATCAGTTGTGCTACCAAATAACCATGCCTTTTCTTTCATTTTAACACACTTGCATAAGGTAGGCTTGACTACATTAGAGTTGGTACCCTTTTTTTGTTATTTGCTAAGTGAAGGACTTCAACAAATACACATCTGCACTTGTGTTGTCTGCCTACTTTGTCACATATGAGACACAATGTAAGGTTGTCTGACTAAAATCACCTTATACGTACCAAACACAATATTTATAAACAGATTATCAACCTGTTGTGCAAAAAGCAATCCAAAGAAGTACATGTTCTTTTTTAAATTGTTTTTACAAAGTTTTAAGCAGAAATTACTCTTTAACAGCTCCTAGAAGTGTTTCACTGAAATGCTTTTGGAAAGCCGTGTTTTGTTAGTTACCTGTTTTCATAGCGTGTCAGGATGATTTTATCTTTAATTGTAGATTTCTTGAAAGGTCAATGTAAAGATTTGCCGTAACACTTTGTTTTGTCATTGCAAAAAATCTGGACATTTCTATTTAAAATGAAGTGAGGAGCAACTAATAGCATTAGACTGTGTTTGTCACCTTGTCTTTAGAAATTAACATGCCATTTAGCAGAAATATCATTGGTGAACCACAGAGAAGGTTCAGACTTAAAACAGTGGGGTTAATGAATGTCTTTTTTCCCTTCCTTCTTGCCCATTTTTGGCCTTTAAAGTTGCAGGTAACTCAGGCTGTTTGAAATGATTTTCTTTGAATATGTTGTGACATTGTTTTAATTGAATGAAGCTGCAGAAGTAGCATGATAAATCAACACAGAATGAATTTTAATGCAAGGCAAACGATATTAACTCGGAAATTGGTTGCAGTAGACAAAGCAGCTGCTATGATTAATTTTTTCTTATTCTCCACTTACAGCATTTTGAGAAGGATGACCTTGACAGTTTCGATTGTGTTAGAATCCCAGTGGTGTGCACTTCAACACACTTGAGCTGTTGTCTCTTGATTCTTGGGCAGTAGAGATTGGTTCATTTTTCAGCTTAGGAAGATTTTGTTTTGCATGTGTGTTGGTTTTGACTGGTTTTGAGACTCTTTTTTTATTTAGATAATAATTGTATTACTTTGTTGTGGGAGAAGTCTCTGTAATCTTAACACTGTGGTTCTGGCAGAAAAGGTGAAACGAGTAGGAGAAGAGGATGGGCCGAGAAGGGTCTTCTAAGTGTTGGTGTGTTACACACTGTGTGCCAAGCAGTGTGACGAAGGCCACGCATCCAAAACTTTATGGATTCCTTGTTTGAGGGGCTAAATTACTCCCGTTTACGGTGTATTTTTCTAGACGTTCTTTTCCAAAGGCGTGTCTAGTATATGAGTTGCCTTGGGAGAGGATCTGTACAGAGCACAACTATCGCTGAGGGAGAGGAGAGCTGGTAAGACCACTTCTTTTAAAAAGCAGCCGAGGTAACAAACAGAGCAACAGCATTTTCCCAGATTTCATGAGAGCAGCAAGCTTCTTTGTCCTCCTCCTCTTCCTTCTTTTTCTTCTTTTTCTTCTTTTTCCTCAACCCTAGTATCTTTCACTCTTTACCACACAGCAGACCTCAGATATTTTATTGAGTTGACTTTGAAAATGAAAGCCTATTTTCTGTTGTACTGAAAAATACCCGAACGAAACAAAATGTGGGAGATTGTCTCTGTTCAGGTTGTTTTGAAGGGCTGAAGGGGGTGAAGTTTTATAGAATCTGTCACTGTGTAACAGGTAAGAGTTGGGAAGTGGCAGATGAGTAGGAGGAACGAAGAGAGGGCCAGGCCCGTCGACAGACTTTCTGTGGTATGTGCCTCGTTTCTCGTCCTCAGACCCTCATACTGATGCATTTTCACCTCATACTGCCTGAAGTTCTGTGAGTTCTAGATCTATTTAGATGAAAAGCAACATCTTTAACAGTGCCATAGACGTCTCTGTTTGTACGGGGTAACAGGGTAATTCAGACCAGCCAGTAAATTTGGAGCCAGTAATTCAGAGCATTTCCAGTAAAATAGGACACGGTACAAAATACATTTGCTTGAACACATCAGAGTCCCAGCAAGACTGAGGGCAGATAATTAAGGCTATAAGCCTGGCATTTACGGACCCCTCTCACTGGGTGTGTTTTCGGAATCTGGAGAAGGCAGCTGAGAGGCTCAACCTTGGGGGCAGGAGTTGGGGTCTGTAATCTATCCGCGCATACTCCTCCACATCCTCAGTCTTTGCTTAGAGGAGAGGAGGGATGCTGATGGGAATGTGTTCTAGGAGTAAAAATGCACCAGAACTTCCCAAGTTCTCACAGGCAGTGCATGTCAGCATCAGGTTGCTTTAAGAAGTGATCTTGGATGGTGCTAGTGACAGTGGGTCCCTGGGAGAAGCTGATGTATACGCCTCCTGGCATAACCTTCTGGAAGAAGGTAACATCATTCTAGGCCTTCTTTCTATAAGCCCTTTGGTAAGTCCAGTGTCTGGCATACACTAGCAAATAACCGAATCACAAGAAGGTAGGATGGCATTAACAAAACATGAGGAAACATCAAAATGATAAAAACAAATCCACAGGGACCTTTGGTATTAGAATTGTCAGACCTAGACTTGCAAGAGCCATGCTTAGCATGTAGAAGGAGACCAAGGACAAGTTAGAGAAAATGGCAGAGAGATGGGAACTGTAAACAAAGAATTAAGCTGAAAAGATTAACTGGAATTAAACAGGTTTTCCAGAAGATTAGAAGCATTTGAAGATCGAATTAGTGAATTTGGAAGGTAGCTCAGAAGAAAATACTCAGCATGAAGAGGCAGAGAGAGAGAAAAACAGTGTGATAAATGAAAGAAAACCAGGGAGAAAGTCTAATGTATGTAATTGGGTTTTAGGAAAGAACGGCATTGAAGCAGTGTTTGAGAGGAGTGTGGCTTCAGATTTTCAGACCAAAGCAATAAAGTCACAGATGTATGAAACTGAACCGTAAAATGAAAACCATTCCTCGGCATGTGGTGGTAAAACTTCAGAAAACTAGTGCAGAAGAAATCATAAAAGTAGCAAAAGAAAAAAGAGGGAAAATGTTACTTTCAGAGGAGCCACAGTTAAGACTCAAGTAGCTCATTTTTCAGAAGCATAACAGGAAAAGGAGACAAGGCAGAGAATCTTAAAGGTGTTGAAAGAAAATAACTGCCGAACTAGAATTCTGTATCCACCAAAAACCAGACCTGTTCAGATGAGGACACAGAGAAACTAGGCTACCAGAAGATGCTCACTAAAGGAAATGCGTAAGGATGTTTTTTAGGAAGGAGAAAAGTGATCCTCAGAAAACAAGATACTTCAGAGAGGAATAAAGAGCAATGAAAATGGTAAATGTATGGGTGAATATAAATGCATATTATCCGTATAGAGTGAGAATCTGTTGACTTAAAAGTATACATAAGGTTTGAAAAACAGCTAATGGCATATAAACTGGATTGGAATAAGTGAAGTGAAATAGGCTGGGGTCCTTGCGTTGTATTGGAAAAGGGTGAAAGTACAAAATAACATTAGTGTTTGATAATTTGGTGATGCATGTTTGGGATAAACAAGCATGTAACAGAGGCTAATAGAAAGGAAAAATAAAATGAGAAAACACGTTCATTTGCATCTGTGTCCCTGCTCAGCCCCGCCCCACCCCACCCCGAAGGAAGAGGAAAAAATAAAAAGGAATATAAAAGAGGTCATGCGTGTACGAAGCACTTAGTAAGATGCTAGGTATAAATCACATACTGTAAATGGGCTGTTAGTAAAAATCCAAAATTTACAAGAGTGGGTGAAGAAACAACTCATCTAGATGCTTTTTGTAAAAAGGCCTGTGTAATATAAGGCTAACAAAAGATTGAAAATAATCAGATCAAGAAAGATACACTATGAAAAACTAAACAAGAAAAAATTTTTTACCTCTGAATATCAGGCTTAGTGGCAGAAGGTATTATTGGAGATAGAGGGGCCACTTCATAATGACAAAAGGCTGTAATAATTGAAATTTGTATATATCAAATAACACAGCCTCTAAACATATAAAACCAAAATGGACAGAACTACAAGGAGGAATAGACACAAAGTAAATCATGGAGGAATTCCCTTTTTTTTTTTTTTTTTTTTTTTTTTTTTGAACACCCATGGAATGTTTAGAAAAATTGACCAAATGCTATGCTGCCAAGTCTGAACAAACAGTGCAGGACTGATATGCTGCACAGTATGTTTTCTGGTTATCATGTAGAAGTGAGAAATCCGTAACAGATAATTAGGAAATCTCATGTTTGAGATAAGAAAAACATTTAAATATTCAGTAGCTATTATTTGACCTGAATGATAATGGAAATACTATATATCAAAACTTTAGGTTGCGGCTAAAGCCAGTTTAGAGGACTACTTGAAAGCTTTAAAAATATATCTGTGTTAGGAAAGAAGAAGGTGCAGTAAGCTAAGAATCCATTTCAGAAAGCTGAGAAAACAGATTAAACCCAGAGGAAGTAGAAGGAAGGAGGTCATAAAGCCAAGAGTAGAAATCAATTAAATACAAGGAACCACCCAAGGAAGAGAGTCCTCGTATCGGATGGCTCTTGTGACATTGTAATAAGCTACCCCAGCAACTTATGTTAAAGCCACTGTCATTTATTTAGCTCCTCCTTGTTTCTCTTCTGCAGGCTGGGCCTTGAGGTAGGGTTCAGAGCAGTTCTTCTGGTCTGCATCTGGAGTCACCTGTAGGTCAGCTAGGCGGTTCTGCTTCTACGAGTCGTCTGGCTATGGGCTGGGACACTGATGGTGACAGGGTCGCTTGTCTTTCATTCTCCTTCTCCTGTAGGTTAGTCTGAGCTTGTTTACGTGGGAATAATAGTGTTCTAAGAGAGTAAATGCACATTAGACTGAGGTTTAGGTTTTTAGCATGAAAGTCATTCTTTCCTCTATGTTGTACTGGAAAAGCAAGTCGCAGTGCTAGCCCAGAGTCGAGGGGTGCGAGGAACTGAGTTTACACTGCAGATGGCGTAGATATCTTTAGAGGCTAAAGGGTAATTGTGGCCATTTAAAAAAAAAACATGTATTTCTTTCGTTTTTTGGAGAGCACGAGCAGGGGAGGGGCAGAAAGAGGAGGACAGAGGATCTGAAGTGGGCTCTGCACTGACTGGTCCGCTGACGGCAGAGAGCCTGTTGTGGGGCTCGAATTCCTAAACCGCGAGATCATGACCTGAGCCAGAGTCGGGCATTCAGCTGACTGAGCTACCAAGGTGCCCCTGTGGCCATTTTTTAAAGCCAGTCTGTCCCAGTCAGCGAAAGCAAAGATCAATTTTTTGAAAAGCTTGGAAGATTGGTAAGAAGGAAGACATAGCTAACCGGTCAGGAGTGAAAGGGGAGCCATCACGATAGATCCTGTAGGTATTGAGAAGAAAATTAGACGTGAGCTTTACATCAGGAAATTCGAAAGTTTAAACAACACGGGCATATTTTGAGGTAAATACAAGTTACCACAATTGACATATGAAAGGTAGAAAATCTGAATTAAAGAACTGAATCCATAATTTAAAACCTTGCTCAGAGAAAAACACTAGGCCCAGGTTGTTTCACCATTGATTTACTATTTGAGGAATAAATAACATGTCTTCTACAAGGCCATCCAGAGAGTAGAAAAGGAGGGAATAGGAATATATCTCAACACATTTTGAGGCCAGAATAACCTTGATGATAACCAAAACCCACGAAGCATATCATGAGAAGGGAATGTTAGAAACCAATTCCATTTATGGATGTAAATTTTAAAAAATCAGAGTGCTAGCAAACTGAACCTAACAACTTATTAAAAGGGTAATGCATCAAGATCAACTTGAGTTTATTTTAAGCATGTGAAGGTTGTTGAACATTTGATAATTGATTATAATCCACTGCACTAACAGAATTAAAGAGGAATATAGGGTTGTCTCAATAGATGGTAAAGAAATGTGATAAATTTAAACATCCACTCATGATGGGGGGAAAAAAAAAAAAACTTCATGGGGCGCCTGAGTGGCTCAGTGCGTTGAACATCTGACTCTTGATTTCGGCTCAGGTCATGATCTCATGGTTTGTGGGATGGAGCCCTGTGTCGGACTCTGTGCTGAGCGTGGAGCCTGCTTAAGATTCTGTCCGTCTGTCTCGCTGTCTTTCTCTCTCACTCTCCTCCTTTGCCCCTCCCCCTGCTCTTTCTCTCTTCTCAAAATAAATATTAAAAAAAAAAAAAAACTTCAGCAAACTAGGGAATAGAGGGATATTTTGTTAATCTGGTAAAGTGTATCTACAAAAAGTCTGCAGATTTCTTCAGACTTTATGGTGAACCGTTGAAAACTTTATTTTTGAAATCTGGAACAAGAAAAGGATGATAGACTCTTCTTTGGCTTTGAACTCAAGTTGTATTGGCCAGTGCCATATGGTTGGAGAGGGTATGTAACAGTCACTGTTCACAGGTGATAGGTTTGTTTGTCTAAAGAATCCAAAAGTACCTACAGAAAAAGGATGAGAATTGACAATGAAGAAAAAAAGCTACCGGATAGAAGATTTAATATAGAAAAATCAAGTATGTGTTCATATTATAAGAAACAAAAACGAAAAAACATATACAGTAGCAAAATTGAACTCCCAAATATCTAGGAATAAGTCTGATAAAAATGAGTAAAGTCACAGTAAAAAAAAAAGCCTTATATTCTTGAGAGAAATTCAAGAAGACTTGACCAAATGAAGAAATTATAATGTGCTCATGATTTTGACGCCTCTGTTATAATATCTCAATTAAAGGTATTGCCAGTATAATTTCAGAAATTGACCAACTGGTTTTAAAATCTGTATGGACAGAGAAAGACAGATACCATATGTTTTCACTCCTATGTGGATCCTGAGAAACTTAACAGAAGACCATGGGGGAGGGGAAGGGGGGAAAAAAAGGGTTAGAGAGGGAGCCAAAACATAAGAGACTTAAAAACTGAGAACAAACTGAGGGTTGATGAGGGGTGGGAGGGAGGAGAGGGTGGGTGAGGGGTATTGAGGAGGGCACCTGTTGGGATGAGCACTGAGTGTTGTATGGAAACCAATTTGACAATAAATTTCATATTAAAAAATAAATAAAATCTGTATGGAAACACAAAGGGCAATAGCCTGGATACTCTTAGGAGCAAGGTGGACTGTACTGTGTATCAAGATTTATTATAAAGTTACAATACATAATACAGTGTTGGTGTTTTTTTTTTTTAATACAGTATGAATTTTCTTTTCTTTTCTTTTTTTAAGTAGGCTCCACACCAAGTATGGAGTCCAATGCAGGCCTTGAATTTCATAACACTGGACTGGAGCTGAGATCAAGAGTCGAATTCTTAATTGACTGGGCCACCTGGGTGCCCCGATACAGTGTGATAGTAAAGCAAGGATAAACAAATAGATTAATAAAATAGAGAACTCAGAAATAGACCCAAGTATATATAGATATTATTTATGAGAATGATGGCACTATAGGCTAATTGGAAAAGGATAGTCTTTTCAAGAAAATGTGCTAGAACAATTGGGTGTCCATGTGAGGTAAAGAGAAAAAGCTGTACCATCACAGACATTAATTCCTGGTAACTGTGGGCATAAATGTGAAAGAACAATAAAGCTTCTAAAAGTTAATACAGAAGGATATTTTGATGATCTTAGGATGGGGAAAGACCTCACTAACCATGAAAAGAAGACTGATCACTTGAGCTACATTAAAATGAATTCAGTCCGGTTAAATTTAGTTATACAACACCATTAAAGAACAAGGAGGCAAGCCACAGGATGGGAAAAGGTATTTGCTATAAATGTAACCACAAAGTAGAAATTGATTAATAAAATGAAAAAACGCAATAGAAAAATAGTCTAGAAACTTCAAGTGTACATCAAAAAAAAGTATAGACAATAAAAGCATTGTCCATAGAATTGGACAATAAACATACAAAAAATAAATAAACTTTCCTAGTAATCAGGAGAATGCTAATTCAGATACTCGGCAAGTGCACCAGAATGGCTAAAATAAAAAACATTGGTAATAAGAAGTGCTAGAGAGGAAATGGATCAAAACAAATTCTTCTTCTCTTCTTTTGGGAATATGAATGTATGCAGTCCTTTTAGAAAATAGTTTAGGACTATGTAATAAAGGAGTTCTTTTTGGATATTATCTTCTTTACCGAAAGTCTTTTCCCTCAAGGAGTGCTCCCTTGTCCTGTTTCTTTATTTGGTACTATCTGTTTCATGTTAGCCTTCTCAAGTCTTTTTGGAACCTGCTTTGTCTATTCTTAAGTATGAAGCACTGAACATTTGAATTAGGAGCTTACATGTTCATGAACTGGGCTCCCCCACTGCAAGCTTCAGTTGGAAGTGATCACCTGAAGTGTCAACCTTTAGGAAGGTAGCCACATGTTGTTCTTGGAGACAAAGTTTACAAAAACCTGCAAGTTAGATCCCTGTTTGTTGTTGTTCTGCATATCATCTCCATCTTCTCTTTCTGGTTTTCTGCAGAGCTCTGTGTCTGAGTGTTAATTAAGTTTCTCTGGAGTTCTGTAAGGCAGATTTGCTATGGATCATATCCCCTTCTATGGACATTCTAAGCTGAGTATTTGATTGAGGGCCTGAGGTTTCCGAAAGTGAGTTTGTAGTGGACTTGGTAAGGCTGCTCGTCGTCCACTGTGTGCCAGACCTTGTATCGAACCTTTTATATGTATCGTGTTGTGCACACATCTGCTCCTCGATGCAGCTCTGCTAGATGGTGTCCTCCCCATTATGTAATTGAGGCTTATCTGATGGGACTTTCAAATTCCTAGTTATTGTTACTCAGTATTGCAGCTTGGGTACCAGTTGGGATGTATGTGCTTTCGGAGTTTTTAAAACAATCACGGTATAGTTCTTGAGTTTCTTCAAATCGGAGATGCGTTGTGAAAATGGGTGGCGACGGGTTGATGTTGACGAAAGGGGTAGATGAAGTACTATACGCCAAGGAACTAGGAAAGGATAAGGGGTTTTATTTCGATATGAAGGCACATTTCAGAATTGGGGATCTTGTAGAGCTAGATTAAGTGCTTCCAGGATCAGTCTGTGAGTCTTAACTTGGGGTAGAAAAGGTTTATCAAAATACCCTGATGGAAGGGGGCTTTCTCCCAGCTGTCTTTGCTTTGTATTTCACTTGTAAGATGTGGCAGTGTTAGTGAGCAGCTTAGTGAGAGAACGTGAAAAGCCACAGGAGTACAGAAGATTGAAGAAGTGCCTTAGCTTCCTGAGCCCTTAGAGCAGTGAATGCTCCATATCACTTGTATGTAATGATCTGCTAATAGTAGGATCAAATGCAAGAGAAAAGTAGGAAGCTGTAAACATAAGAATTGGTACTTACTTGACTAAATAAATAAATACAAACCACTGTGGGTTTTGTGGAATTGATGCTATTCATGTTTGGGTTTTTTTTTTTTTTTGTCTTCCATGCAGTTGACATGTGAATGAGGACATTTTACTTTTCATTATTCCGAGACCATCTGTGCTTCCCATTGGCCTTTGTACCAGAAGTTTCTGTGTGTGGGGGGAGTTTCTAGTGAGGGATGGCAATTATTTATACAGTTATCTTTATCACTGTCCTATTTATTAAGGCTCCTGTCAAAACTAGTATAAGTTAACGTTAGAAATGAAAAAAAAAATAAGGGTACAGACATAAAATTGTGCATATAATATTATATACTCTCAAGACTGAAATCCTAAGGGGTGCCTGGGTGGCTCAATCAGTTAAGCATTGACTTCGGCTCAGGTCATGATCTCCCGGCTCGTGGGTTCGAGGCCCGCATCAGGCTCTGTGCTAACAGCTCAGAGCCTGGAGCCTGCTTCAGATTCTGTCTCCCTCTCTCTCTCTGTCCCTTCCCCACTGGCGTGCATTCTTTCTCTCTCTGTCTCTCTCTCTCTTTCTCAAAGTAAATAAACATTAAAAAAAACATTTAAAAAAAGACTGAAATAGTACAGGGTGGAACCCAAATTTGGCCATCGCTGCTATGGCAGCCACCCCAAAACTGCAACTCTCTCTAAATAGTTGCTTTGGAGAAAGTATTACTTTTCTTGTTAGATAAATGAGAGCAGAATTTTTCCCAAGAATCTCTGTAAAAAATGCAATCACTATTTAACATGATGTACAACTCCCTGAATGCCGACATTACAGAGTTTTGTAGAAGGCATTTGTATTCATGGGTGACATCTAAGAGTTTGTCAAACTTTTTAATATACTGTACTCTGGTTTAAAAGACATGTTGATGGACAGTTTAGTATAGCACCTGTTTACATAGATCGTGTTGTTCCTAATTTATAATTTTTGTTAATACATATGAAACTTCCTTGCTGAACAATGAGCTCTTGTAGTTATACCCTTAAACTGTGCTAGAAATTCATAAGTACTCTAAGGCTTTATTTCATCTTAGTATTAAAGATATTTAACTTGAGGGACGCCTGCGTGGCTCAGTTGGTGGAGCGTCTGACCTGGGCTCAGGTCGTGATCTCACGGTTCATGGGTTCGAGGGCCTCCCCCCAAACACACACACACGTCGGGCTCTGTGCTGACAGCTCAGAGCCTGGAGCCTGTTTCGGATTCTGTGTCTCCTTCTCTCTCTGCTCCTTCCCTGTGTGCGCGTGTATGAGCACTTGCTAGCTCTCTCTCAAAAATAAATAAGCTTAAAAAAATTTTTTTTTAAATATTTAACTTGACAAAGTAAAAATGTATTTTAAAATAATTGTAAGAGGTATAAATTCAAGCAAGTGAATAATATATGGTGACTTTTTTTTTTTTCTTTCCAGTTTAATTTTGTTGGAAGAATCCTTGGACCTAGAGGACTTACTGCTAAACAACTTGAAGCAGAAACAGGATGTAAAATAATGGTCCGAGGCAAAGGCTCAATGAGGGATAAAAAGAAGGTAAGTCCAAGGGGGCAAGTCTTTATGTGATAATATACTTATATTTTTGCATTAAAGTACCCAGATCTTTCGTGCGTAAAGCACTGAAAATCATTTCGTATCTTAAACCTTTGAACTTTTTAAAGGGGTTGTCACAATTTTTTCTTGTGGATTATCATGAGTTTTCATTTAGCCAACTAAGATATCACTCAAGCCATCATGTTAACTTACTTTGGTATCTATAGTTGAAAAGCTGCCACATTGGAAATTAGTCACACCGTGATGTTATATATATAAGACACATCATTAAAAGTTAAAAAAAAATCTAAAATGCTTCTTTTGATGAGATTTAAGTGAATGATGAAGTGATCTCCCAGATCGCTGGGAGAGCTACTAAACAGAAAAAGAAAGCTATAAGTAAATACATGATACTCATTTTGGTTTTCACCAACATTTTGTGTTGATTGTAGGTTTATTTGACATTTTACTTTAAAGTATATTATTCCTGTTTTCTGTTTTTTGGGTTTTTTCCTTTTCTCCTTCCACCTCTTGTTCTGCTAGTTTAATTAATGAATACCTAACTATCTACTTTAAATACTATTTTTAGGAAGGTTTTCTTTGCCTAGTTTTCTGTTATCCAATGAAACTATTAGTCTGGGTACTTTTGAATGTCTGTTTAAAAAAATGTTTTACTGATTTTTTAAAAAAATAACACTTTTAAAACATTCCACATATAAGCGAAATCACATGGTATTTGTCCTTGACTTTTTTCACTTAGTAAATATCTTCTAGGTCCATTCATCCGTGAAACTAATGTAAGACTATGTGAGAATTATATTCAGTTTAAAAGGAAGAAAACCCTGATCCGATTGCCAAATACTAAATGTACTGCTGTGGAGGGTATTATTTTTTAAATATATTGCCTTGAAAGGACTCTCAAGTGATAGGCCTGTAGTCAGATTATGTTGGAGTATGTGCATTGAACCACTTTGTGAAGCTTAAGGAACAAACACCAGATTTACGAGATATTCTGACTTCATTCTGATGTGCTTCTTTTCTGACCTGCCACCTCGTTTCATTTACTCTCCCACTACCTGAATGCGTGGGAATCCTTGACTCTCCTTGGAGACAAATAATTACTTCATAGTTAAGTTGGGGGTGGGTGAAGTCCTCAATAATACTGATTATCTTTAAATTTTATTATATGTAACTGTTCTTGTCAGCTGAGTTTACAGATACTTTGAGGCAATTGTGTGAATTGTCCTTCAGAATATTTAAATGTATTTAAAATAGTTTTCTGTGTTACAATCTTCAAGAACACTTCAGCATATTTTTAGTTAGCTGAGTTGCAATCTTATATTGCCATGCAGTTTGGTTTTCCGTGTTTGCGCTTATCGTGTATTGGCTTTGGCATTATTAAGCAATGCTAATTTAAGACCCATGGAACAATAAAACGAAATCGACAATTGATAGACAAATAAATCTTTACCAAAAGATTAGTCTACCTATCAGTTAAACAAGTTATTCTATAAATATGTGAAAAAATGTGTTTTCCCCTGTCCTGCCTCTGTTAATTCCCTACTAAGGGCCCTCCCCTTCTCCACTCATACACACAGAGACACCAAGGGTTCGAGCTTGGAAATTGTGTAATGAGACATCATGAATTCTGTTTTTGATTCAGGTTGAAATTTTAGAACATATTCTGCTATTTTTGGCAGGAGAACAAAATGGTTAAGAGACTGAGCTTTGTGACCAGATTGCTTAGGTTCGAATCTTGGTTCTATCCGTTAGTAGCTTTGTGACCTTGGACAAATTACTTAATCTCCTCATGCTGTATAAAAATGGGAGTAGTAATAAGGTGATTGTGAGGATTAAATTAGTTGTAAAGCACTTAGAACAGTGTTTTGGATCATAGTAAGTGATCGATTAATGTTAATGATTGTTCTTCATAAATGTTATCTTAACACCATTACAGTAGTGCCCCTTATTCATAGCTGGTACATCCTGAGACCCCCTTTGGAGCCTGAAAACGCAGATGGTACTGAACCCTATGTATATTCTGCCTTTTCCTGTACATACATACTGATGATAAGTTTAATTTATAAATTAGGCACAGGAGGGTATTAACAATAACTAATAATAGAACAATTATAACAAGATATTATAATAAAAGTCTTGTGAATGTGGTCTCTCTCCCTCTCTCTTATAGTATCTTATTATACTGTGCTCACCATTTTGCTGTTGTGATATGATAAAATGCCTACGTGATGAGATGAAGTGAGGTGAATGATGTAGAGATTGTGATGTTAGGCTACTATAGATCTTCTGATGATGAGATAAAAGGAGGATCATTTGCTTCCTGACTTCGGTTGCCCCGTGGATAGCTGAAGGGGCCGAAAGCAAAGCTGCAGATAAGGGGAGACGGCTGTAGTTGGATAGTGCATTTTTAAGCTTAAACTCTTATGTTGCATCAAGGTGGAAGGAATGCCACGTTTTTTTAAGCTTTGGAAATGACAGATACTTCTTTGTAGTTTTGTAACCTTTGAGTATCCCATATTCTCATGGCTTTTCTGTTCTTTTTCCTCTGGTGGTTGCTGCATCCATATTCTGCATCGTCCACATTCTTAACCACAAGTAGAAGCAGTTTCCATATTTTATTTATTTTTAATCTGTACTGTTGGCTACCAAAATAAAAGAAAAAAGCTTATAGATTACACATAATGAATGCAAGGATAACAATAATAAAGGCACCAAAAATATTTGGCTCCAGGTTCTTATTTTAGTTTTATTAAAATGGTGCAGATGAACATACTTGAAATTAGTTTGAATGACTATCATATATTTGATACTGGTATGTGAAGCCTGTGGAGAACTTGTGCACGGGTTTATAATACCAGGAGTATCTTCTATAATTTTAATGTAAATCTACGTATAATTAATTGTTAACCAAATCATTTTGGTTTATACAGTAGTTACTGTATTCCTTTAGCTCTTAAAAATGTTAATAAAAGTAAAGTCAAAATGGAAAGTGCTGTCATTTATTGCTTGGCTATTATTTTGAGAAAATCTGACAAACAGATGGAGACAAAAAGTAGTATTGATGTAATACCCCTTTGTACTAGGCTGATTGAGGTGTATTTCAGGTGTTTCAAAGGGAAAGCCATTTGGCTTTAAGCTTTTCTGCAGAGTTACCAATTTATATAAAAGCCGAGAAAGCTAGAAGATTTTAATTTACTGGTTGCCTAAAATATGATGGAAATGCTGTTTGCTGATCTATATCCTTCACTAGACTGGTAAACTCAGTGAAGGCAAAACATGTCTTTTATGGAATATGTCCCTGGTGTTTGATGAGCACCTTGGTACAGAGTAGGACCTGGAAAAAAAAATCTGAGAAAGGAATGAATGTTTAGTTTAGGTAATAAATGAAAGGCATAGATGCCCCCCCACCCCCACCCCCGACCCCACCACGTCCCCGTAAAAGAATTTGTAAATAGAGAAAATTGTAAACCCTATGTGCTTTTAAGTTTTGGGGCAAGATCAGCAGTACCGTATCATCTAAGCTGCCGGTTTTAAGCAAGGGAGTGAATATGCCACTTTAATTTTTATTCTCTTGGATTGGTGTTATTGACAGGAATTCAAGTTATTGACAGGAATAACAGCATTGAGTTTTGCGTGTAAATACCCAGTGGAATGGTCCTGGGTAAACCCCATGAGACCTAAGAGCAGGCACTGTGGTGAGACTTCATGAGAGACCGTGACCAAAGCTTGGAAAGCTTGTCTGTTTCAGCCAGCATAGGGCAGTGCTTGTCTGTGGCAAGCCAGCTGTACCTCTGTCTCTGATTGAATGTATGGTGTCAGCAAGTGGAAACCACTAGTTTTATGGAAGTTCTTGGGATTTGTACAATATCAAGCATTATTCTCGGTATTTTACATGCATTTGTTTTAATTAATCTGAGGTTTCCCCCCCAGAACTTCTACTTGTAAGTTTATTATTTTTTCTATCATTTTAATTTGTTTTACATTGTTGTGTTAGTTTGGGGTATATAGCATAGTGGTTCAGCAATACTGTAACATCACCAGGTGCTCATTACAGCAAATGCACTCCATAACCCTGATCCCCTGTTTAACCCAGTCCCCCATACCTCTCAGCTCTCTGGTAACGAGCAATTTGTTTTCTGTAGTTAAGAGTCAGGTTCTTGGTTGCTCTCTCTCTTTTTCTCTTTGCTTGTTTGTTTTGTTTCTTAAATTCCATGTATGAGTGAAATTCTATGGTATTTTTCTTCCTCTGACTGATTTGTTTTGCTTCCCATTATTGTCTTTAGCTCCATCCATGTCATTGCAAATGGCAAATTTTCATTCTTTTTTATGTCTGAATGATATTCCGTTATGCGTACATATATACACACACATTATATAAAGTATATATTATGTGTGTGTATTGACACCATATCTTATTTTATCCATTCACCAATCAGTGGACACTTGGGTTGCTTCCATAATTTGGCTGTTGTAAATGATGCTACTGTAAACATAGGGGTGAATGTATCCCTTTGAAATAGTGTTTTTGTGTTCTTTGGGTTAGTACTCAGTAGTGAGATTGCTGGACCATAGGGTAGTTCTATTTTTAAGTTTTTGAGGGACCCCTATACTGTTTCCACAACGGCTGCAGCCGTTTGCATTCCCAGCATCAGTGCAAGATGGTTCTTTTTTGTCACATCCTTGCCAACACCCATTGTTTCCTGTGTTGTTGATTTTAGCCATTCTCACAGGTGTGAGGTGATCTGAGTTTTATTGTTCCTATTTTGTAGATGAGGAAATTGAGGCTCAGGGAGGTTGAATAAGTTACCAAAGGTCACATGCCAAAAAGTGGCAGTCCAGACTCAACCCACAGCCTGTATTCTATCCTGTGGTGTACTTCTTCGTAGTTAGGAGCCATTTCTGAGGGCAATAGCAGCTTCAGAAATAGTAGAATTCAAATATTGAGTACTTCTACGTGTTGACTGTGAAGTTAATATGAATATATTTTGTGAAACTTCTTTTGGTTTTTTCCTCAGGGATAATCTATTTTGAAATTTTGTTTTTATGTATCATTCCCCTGATTTTCAGAAACTCCTTAGGAAGGATTTAATCCCATCTTCTGGTAGAAAACTATATAGTTGAGCATATTAGAAGTTTTAAAGAAGCAATTTTTGGAAAAGAAAGTGACTTTTGGTAGTTTTCCCATTGATGTTGCAGAGGAGCCATGTGGAGAGCCCTGGGAAAAAATGTTTTTATGTTAGAGGGAATGGGTTCACCTTCAAACAACAGAGGTGGCAGTCAGCTGGTTTCCAGTGTAGCAGATGAAAACATGTAAGTCATTAAAAAAGAAGAGTGTTTTGTGCATAATTAGGTACTTGATATATTATTGTGGAGTGATCGTTATTAAAGTGGTAAATGAAGTTCACCTTTGGGAGCCTTTGTGAGTGGTCATTGTAGGTGACACTCTGGAAATTTGTCTCGTCAACATCCATTAGCTGTTCACTGGGAGCTTCCCTGTCATAAACAGGTGGGCACTGGGTAGCCATGCTTGTGTTTCTGTTTCCCACTCCCACCCCTTAGCCAGAAATGTTGATGAGTGAAATGTCTACAGTTGATCAAAGCCAGGTTAGTTGAATATTGTCTATTCTGGGAATTTCCATTGAGATTCTCGTTAGAGCTCTTTGCTTGAAATGAAAGGATGTGCCCTTAAGGGATTAGATGGCCGTTCTCGGGCTGCTAGTAACTGTGACCAGATGGCATCAACCGCTTTTGCAGTCTGTGCAGTGCCTTACTCAGATCCTGCAGAACTCCAGAAGATAGTTTAACTCTTCTCACAGGATTAGAGGCCGAAAGAGGTGAAGTAACCTCTGCAGTCCCCCCTTTGTAACCGATGACTGCAGTAATTATGAACGCTTATCGCACTGGACATTCACATTGAACTACGCAAATCATTCTCCTCAGAGTATAGGTTTTGAATTTAAAATCTGATCAATCTGCAGTAAATTTTCACTTTTTTAATTTTGTTTTTAACTTTTATTTACCAAATATATTTGACCATAGTCTTGTTTTTAAGAGATGTTCCTATAACTGCTTGGGGCTCTGCAGTGTTTTATGGAACATGATTTATGGAATTTTGTTAGAGAGGCGTATTGTATAGTTGTAAACGTAAGTAGAATTTCATAACATTTTTACATTCTTTTCATATACATTATAAATTTTTCTGTTGTCTCTACTTTATTTCTTATGGTTAACATATTTTAATTACTTAGTTAATATATGATATTTTTGGAAAGGTTTAAAGGTACAGATAGTCTTGAAAAAAAAATTAAAGGCACCTGGTTCTGTCCATCTGGAGACCACACTGTGGACAGTGTGGGCACATCTTGTAGATCATTCTTCATGCAGTTACATACACGTTCACATGTGTTCTAGAACATGAATCATATTAGACGTGATGCTTCATAATTAGCATTTTCTTCAGCAACTCCACCCTGTCCTGTCATTTCACTAAGTAATTGAGCTTTATAATGTCTAAGACTTTGTGCTGGGCGATAGGAAGGCACGTTTATAAAGGACTTTTCAAGGCAGTATGGATAACAGTATGCAAAGATGCATTTTCTTGATTGGGGGGGTGCTTTGACTTTTATTCTTAGGAAAGATGTCACTACTGTCCCCATACTTGCAAAGAGATCAAATTAATACAGTTTTTTTGGTTCCCATACTAACGTGGCTGTGGTGGACAGTGACATAACATCAAGTACAAGCATGGTTCCTGACAACCTGTATTAATGATCTTGTTGAATACTTGGCTTTCTGACAACCTTTAGCATAGGTATAGTTGTTTTTTTAACTTTTCATCATGGCTACTTTTAAGTAGTAATTATCCATCACTCAGTGCCAGCATTGCCCACCTCCTTCCAGTGCCCTCACTCCTCCATGGCTCTTCTTCCCCCTTCTGCATGCCATATAATTTCGGGAGCATAGTCCAGATGTAATTTCATCTGTAAATATTTTATTATGTTTTCCTAAAATAGCAGGGCTCTTAATGTTGTGGTGTTTATGCTTTTCTTTATCACTAGAAATTTTCTTTATGTTTTAAAATATTTATCAGTGTTTATAGTACCCCCTTGTGTCACAAATGTCTTTTTAAGAAAATTGGGTGGCATCCAAGTGAGGGGCGTATACATTCTAGTTAATTGATAGATTGCTTAAGACATTCTGTCCCTCAGCCCCATTTTGCCTTCTTGAAGTTTGTTTGTAGAGGGACTGACTTATTCTAAATAATTCCTATGGATTTTGCTGATTGCATGGTGGTGTTTAACACTGATCTCTGTCCTCTGTATTTTTTGGTAGATTGGTAGAGAGAAAGGTTTAATCAGATTCAGATCTCTTGCTTTCCCTCCCTCATTTCCTTTCTTCTTTTTGAAAGAGTATTTCACAAGTAGTGTGGTGATGGTGGGTTTTTTAGTCCCTTTACTTCAGTAGGAGTTGCAAAGTAGTTGTATCTTATTTCATTAATATTAGCTAGATTCACTTTTATAGGAAAGGCTAGATAAATGCTCTCACTAGTTTTAAAATAGCTGGTTCCTAGGAATCCTTTAAAGGTACAGAATGAGGGTTTTTTGTTTGTTTGTTTCCTTTTTGAATATCATTATGAATGCATAAGCTGTTTTGATGTGTTTCAGTTCGTTGCAGTTAGTGTTTTTTAATGAGCATGTTGTTTGGCCATTGGGGCCTCCTCAAGTTCACTTCTAAGCCCTTCTGACACTACCCAGTGGTTGGGGCAAGTAACTTTGCTTTCTCGTGTGATAATGATAGTCCAGTGTCATCTTGGAAAATTCCTCCCCAGAGTTGGAACCAGCCATTTCTTTAATTACTTCTAGTGAAAAATGGTAGGTAGAGACGGCATTCTGGACTTCAGTGATACTCTATTTGTAGACCTTTTCAGAACAGAGCTAGGAGGTACATACATACATACACACATTCGAGAGTATAGATGTATACAAGGTCATTCTCATCTAAAATGAAGGCTACAGTATTTTAATTAATTCATGTTATATGTTTATTTTCTTTCCACTGAAAATCCTGGTTCCTAAAGACACATTCATTTGCTTTATTCTAAAGTATATGCAAGTCTCAGAATAACTATACAGTCAAGACTATCAATAATATAGTCCGTGAAAACAGTTTTCCCCATGCCATATTATTTTTAGGGTATAATCCACTAGAGATTAAAATTACTGTCACTTAAAAACTAAGTTTTCCATTGTATAATATTTATGTCATTATAGGGGTCCACATTTAAATTCATTTGGACTTGGCTTTCTTGTTTTAATAATTGCATAAGTTATTTTTCTGTTATTTGTAAAATATTGACTTGGCTCCAAAGTCAAATCTACAAGTAGGGACTTTTCAGAGAGATCTGGCTGTTATCCCTGTTGCCTTTATGTATTCTTGCTCCTTGCTATTCAGATAAATTTTTTATATTAGTTTTCAGTTTATCTTCACATTTCTTTTTAAACGTGAACAGTTATATAGTATGACAAATGTGTATGCCTATATGTGTAATGTCTCACTCTCTTCAGAGGTAGTTATATATACTGCACTCTAATACACCTTTATTTTTTTTATTTAATACTGTATTGTTGAGATCACTTGGTGGGAGTATATAGAAAGAGTCCTTTTAATAACTTTATCATATTCCATTGTTCGGATATACCATAAATTATTCTAATATTCCCCTATTAATGGACATTCAGGTTGCTTCTAGGCTTTTGCTGTTACACTTAGGGAGAGTGCTGCATTGAATAGTTTTTATATACATCTTTACATGTCCTTGCTAGTTTATCTTCAGGATAGAGTTCTAGAAGTGTAATATATAATTTTGTTAGCTAGTGCTGAATTCCTCTGTCTCTAGGGGTGGTTCTCATTTTGCATTACCATCAACGGTATTTGAGAGTACCAGTTTCCCAGCAGATTCACCAACAGAGTGTTAAACTTTTATATTTCATGCAGGAGATTGAACATCTGTTAAAGGGAGTTTTAAAGAAAGTATTCTAGGGGCGCCTAGGTGGCTCGGCCGGTTGAGCATCCTACTCTTGATTTCAGCTCAGGGTCATGGGATCGGGCTCCATGCTGAGTGTGGAGCCTACTTGATATTCTTTCTCTCTTTCTCTTTCTCCTCCTCATCTCTTTCTCTGACACTCCCTCTGCCTCTCTCCCCCACTCACGCTCTCTCTCTCTCTCAAATAAAAAATAAACTGTTTCCCTAAGTGT
Source organism: Acinonyx jubatus (assembly GCF_027475565.1). Lineage (NCBI taxonomy): Eukaryota > Metazoa > Chordata > Mammalia > Carnivora > Felidae > Acinonyx > Acinonyx jubatus. The sequence continues at coordinate 5,428,387 of NC_069385.1, read as the reverse complement.
GTGTGTGTGTGTGTGTGTGTGTGTGTGTGTGTGTGTATGTGTATAAAAGGTCATTGCTGTTACGAGTTTCCAAATTAGTCATTTCTTTGCAATACATTTTTTATGTTCCCTTCCAACCCATTTATAAATAGTTATTAAGCATAGTTGAAAAAGAATAACTGGTGTTTAGGTACATTATAATTTTAACAGACTTGTTTGTGTCTAAGAAATTAATCACTATTTAAAATGTTTTCAAGAGAAGTGCTGTGATTTTCTATTAGTTTACATAGCCTTTTCTAGCTGTGCTTCTTCTTCTGAACCACAGAACATAGAAGTTCTTCAGTTTCACCTAGAGTGATTCATAATGAGTACCATAGATGTGTAGGAGAGAAGTTGGTTACATGTAATTTATGTCTTGGACCAGGGATTACAGACTTGATTCTCTTGTGGAATCCTTAGTTGGGAAAGTCTGTTCCCTTAGAGGAGTGGGTTTTTCTACTTTATATCCATCCCTGCCTTACTCCCCCTTCCCCAGCCCCCCTTCTTACTGGTACCTTTGACTTGATGTATTAGAAAGTAGGACCTTATACAGATTCTCCCTTAATCTTCTAAATCTTACAAATTGCATTCTTACAAAGTTTCATGAATCTGGTTTGAATAATAGCATTTAGCTATGAAAACAGATCAGTTGCTTTAGAAGAATGATTATGAAAATTAGAGTATTATGTAATCTGGTTTAGAAGGAACTTTATTAAAGCTATGAAGTTCAACCACCCTTGTGGTAATTAATTTTGTGATACTTTATTCCTGTATTGCAAATGGTGGTTACTCAATTTTTTTTAACTTTTTTTTTTTTTTTTTTTTAGTTTTTATTTATTCTGGGTGAGAGAGAAAGAGAGCATGAGTGGGGTAGGGGCAGAGAAGGAGAGAGAGAGAGCAGAGCACAGAGCCCGTTGTGGGGCTGGGTCCTAGAAACTGTGAGATTGTGACCTGAGCCGAAATCAAGAGTTGGACGCTTAACTGACTGAGCTACCCAGGTGACCTGTAACTCAATTTTTGTTACCTCCTTTCATAGTTAATTTAATACTTTCTCAAGCAGCAGATATTTTTCAGTGCTTACGATTTTTGTCCTCAAGGAGCTTTCATCTGTGTGAGACTGATACATTGATGGTGAATTAATACACAGTGTGGTAAATGCTCCAGTCAGTAGATGTTACACATTGTGCTGTGGGGGGTCAAGGGAAGTATACAGTGTGTTCTTTTGCAGGTTGAAGGTTTTAGGAAAAGCTAGAGAGGATTGCACTGTAGCAGGAACTTACAAGGCAGTTGAGAGGAAAGTTCAGTTGCCTTGAATTCACAAGGCGGCAGGATCAGCCTGGGTATGTTGTCACGTTATACTTGGCCCAGTGCAGTGGAAGTTAGGAGGTGTGGCGGCAGAGGCAGTGTAGATATTGGAGATAAGGCTGAGAGCTGAGGGTAGAGGGACTTGAATACTAATTTTTTTTAAGTTTTGAAAGCGGCACATTGGCGCTCATGTTTTTAAGGTAAGAAGTCAATTATATGTTTCTTGTTCTAAAAGAGATAACTGGACAGTAGTACAAGGGCTAGGTGGAAGGGAGAAGAGTTGTAAGGTCAAAACAAAAGGACCAAGTCTGTTAGAAAGTGCCTCCTTGTGTTGAGATAAAATTGGCATCTTTGAAACGTAGATCCTCTGATCTTAATTAAACAAGTATGATCTCTAAACCGTAGAGCCTTTGCCGTAATGAGATGGTAATACTTCTGTCTTAAACGTGTCCTACTCTAGCTATAACCTTTTAACTTTAGCCTTTTTTTTTTTTTTCTTTTAATGTTACGGTATTTGGCCTTGAATTCAACCTCAAAGTGATTGGTAGGAAGCTTTCTGGAAGAGTTAAACTACTGTTTTTCAAATAATCTGCCATAAAAGACCATTACAAAAAAATTCAAATCCATCATAGACCAATCCTTTTGTAAACTGTAATGAAATTATCAGATAAATAGATTTGAAAAAGACAAATTCAGTCCTGTTTAAAACTTTTTATATCAACAGATAAAAATTATCCAGTGGAATGCTGTAAAAGTTTGTAAACACACTTGGTTTCTATACGTGCTGGCTATACTTCCTGCAGGACCGGTTTAAATACCTAAGCTTGTGACATAATCTGCTGGTTTTTCAGAACTGTAAACCAGCTCCATGGTGTTTTCTCCCTCTCTGCTTTGTTCTTCTCATTCTCTTGGTTTTGCTGTGTGTGCTTTTAAAATAAAATTCATCTTAGAATATTGACTTTCCACTTTTCTGGTTACATGTTTATTATGGACTCAAGTGGCTTAGTGTTACTTTAAGATAGAAAAGTATAAAACAGTGCAATAAAAATCATAGGCTTCTTTTGGATTGGGTAGTATCTCAAGACATTTACAGAATAGAGATGCTGCTTTGCCACATTAATTAAGAAAGATTGGGAGGATTTAAAATTTGTTTATTTAAGGTACAGTTTTATTAAAATTGGTGAGACACTCTTTGAGGAGGAAAAAGATGGATCCAGTGAGAATAAACCTTTGTTTTCTTTAGTAAAGTAACACATTGTGTAACCTGTAAAACTTAAGCTAATTAGTCGCCATAGATCTAATACCAAGATGAGTTAATTGTCCATGTCTAATGAAATGAGATATGAGTTTCAGAGAGAAGGGAGAGTCCGTTTTATCACTAGATGCCGTTAATGAGCCTTTTAAAATTAAGTCTTGATTGGATTGCAGTCAATTTAGTGAAGGAATATTTGAGCACCTTGTAGTTGTGTTGTATAGAACAGATTTTCTTTTCAGAGGATTCAGTCCCTGTTGACAGAATTAGTAGTGGAACGTTGCTTATGTGTATATCATTTATGCTGCATCAGTTGATACTCTTTTTCAGAAATCCTTTAACAAGAAACTTTGGAAAATTTTTTCTGTCATATTAACAACAAATTATTGGGCAGTTTCATAAGCCTAGTGAGCCATCCTGTTCTGTCCTACTAGTTTTACTCCAGTTATGAGAGAGAATGATATAAAGAAATTGTTACTCTTTTGATTTTAAAACATGTTAACCTTTTATATCTAATTGTTAACTCTTTTGCTTTGAAAGACAGGTATAATTGTTAACTTTATTTATTTATTTATTGTCACAAATCATCATACCAGGATGATATCACAGCCTGTGGGTCCAAAAAATTGAAACTGTGAATCTCAGATTATAGAAATAATTTTTTATTTTGTGAATTACTTGTTACTTAGAAGAGGGTAAATAGAAATTGTAGCAGTTAGACATGTTCTGTAAAGGTCTATAAGGTTGGGGGGCTTTTTAGTTTTTTTTTTTTTTTTTTTTTTTTGAGAGAGAGAATGTGAGCAGGGAAGGGGTAGAGAGAGAGAGGGAGAGAGAGAGAGAGAGAGAGAGAGAATCCCAGGCTCCACCCTGTTAGTGTGGAGTCCGATGTGGGGCTCGAACTCACAAACTGTAATATCATGACCTGAGCCGAAACCAAGAGTCGAGTACGTAACTGAGCCACAGAGGCGCCCTGAGGCCTATGGTTAAGTTTTGTGTAATTTCATCTTTGTAACTAATAAGATTAATTTCTGACTGATTAACTTGTGTTCATTTAAATTATGAAATTATGTCTTGGGCATTTTTGATTGCTTTTTTAAAAAGATATTTGTTTATTTTTGAGAGACAGAGACCGAATGTGAGTGGGCGAGGGCCAGAGAGAGGGAGGCACATAATCCAAAGCAGGCTCCAGGCTCTGAGCTCTCAGCACCAAGCCCGAAGCAGGGCTCAAACCCACGAGTGATGAGAGCATGATGTGTGTTTTCACTCATATGTGGAACTTGAGAAACTTAACAGAAGACCATGGGGGAAGGGAATGGGAAAAAAATAGTTTCAAACGAGAGAGGGAGGCAAACCCATAAGAGACTCTTAAATAAGAGAACAAACTTGGGTTGATGGTGGGTGAGGGAGAGGGGGAAATGGGTGATGGACATTGAGGGGGGGCACTTGTCGGGATGAGCACTGGGTGTTGTATGTAAGTGATGAATCATGGGAATGTACCCCAAAACCAAGAGCACACTGTACACACTGTGTGTTAGCTAACTTGACAATAAAATATATTAAAAATAAATAAATACATAATGAAAAAAATTAGTTAAAATATGCATTTAAAATTTTTGGTAAATGGCAGTTTGCAACAGTGTTTTCACTGACAAATTGTTCATTTCCTTTGGCCATTTCTCTTCTCTTGTTTTTATTCATTGTGTTGTTTTTAAATAAAAAAGATACCTGTTATAAGAAATTAAACAAAATGGAATTCTGAACAATGAAAATACAAAAATTTAAAATATTATGAAATTATAGAATGATAGACAATTGAGTAATTGGAAGTATCCTTGTACTTGAAGATGTGTGATATGATCAAGCTGTTGCATTAAAGTGTTCTAAGACCTTTAAAATTTAAGAGGTCACAACTTTAAAAGAAGTCACAAGAAGTAAAAGCAAAAATACATAAGCATATTTATTGCAAAAAAATTGTTTCTTAATTATGAAAGCCTTTCATATTATAAAAAATATTAGACAATTTAGTTGTGTTTTTAGTCATCTTTCCCTTTTGGAGGCAAGTGTTACATTTATATGTTGATGCATATTTTGAGACCATATGTTTTGGTAAACTAATATATTTTACTTAAGAGTATTCTATCTGTCTGTGACCGTAAAATCTCACATACATGTTAAAAACGAATTGTTTTTACTATGAAAATGTTGTGAAGAACATCTGCACGTAGGATAAATTTGTAGAAGTATAATTGGTTGGTTGAAAATGTTTTTTTACCAAAATTGTCTTCTATTTGAAATTTTAAGCACTCTCAACAGGAAGTGAAAATGCTTGTGTAATGTATCTTCTCCAAAATTGGGGGACAGAAATACACTCTATTAATTTACACATTTTTGGTTAGTGATGTTAAATCTGTTAATATATATGTTTGCACTTTGATGTTTGCCTGTCATTGCTACTACCCCAAACCACTATTTTGTGTTTTCTTTTATTTTTTATATTTTTAAATTTTTTTTTTTAACATTTATTTATTTTTGAGACAGAGAGAGAGAGAGAGGGAGACATAGAACCGGAAGCAGGCTCCAGGCTCTGAGCCATCAGCCCAGAGCCCGACGCGGGGCTCGAACTCACTGTCCGTGAGATCGTGACCTGAGCTGAAGTCGGACGCTCAACCGACTGAGCCACCCAGGCGCCCCTGTATTTTCTTTTAATTATCATTTTGAAAAAAATCCAAATTTTATAGCTAGCAAAAACTTGTAAGAGCAGTACAGAATTTGGGAGAGCAGTGAATCCTGTATACCCTTCACCTAGATTTGCCAGATTTGTTACCATTTTGTACATCTTTGTGGGCTCCTGGGTATTCTCTCCCTCTGTGTCTATATGTATTCACTTACATACATACACATGGTTAATGCCTGTTATTTTCGGATTGTGTATTTGTGAGTTCACCTACTTGCCAAAATTTACTAGCAATTCCAAAATTAATACTTGTGGCATATTCACAGTTTTTCGTGGACTTAACGCAGAGCAGCAAAAACAAATTTGTAAGTCATGTAGCGCTCTTGTTTCCAGCCGAAGTTGAGTAAAACAACGCTAGTCTTCTTGTTTTCTTGCTAATGCTTTCCTTAAGTGTTCTTTTCACTGTCTACTTAGTGCTATGGTTTTTGCTTAGTTGGGTTTTGGTGGTGATTTTGATGTTAAAAATGACTCCAAAGCAAATTGCTGTCTATGTTTCTAAGCACACATGGTGTTTGTCTTCCTTCAGGAGTGAGTTGCAGTGTTGTTGGCCGTGAGATCAGTGTTAATGAATTAACAGTATATATTTAAAATGTGTCTTTAAACGTAAACATGCATAAAACAGGATTACATTTCCATTGACTAGTGAAACTGTTGTGACCAGAGGCTCACAGTAGCATTACCCTGTGTTTCCCTTAGGAGCAATGGTTCAGTATTCTCTAATTCAGTGTTCACGGTGACTTTATAGATGAATAATGAGAATTGCCCTTATGTGTATGCACTCACGTGTGTAGGTATAAACTAATTATTACCTTTTCATTTGCTGAATCATTTGAGAGTTAAGTTGCAGTTGCTGTGACCCCTCATCCCTATCTTAGAATGCAGTTCTTAGAAAAAGGACATCCATTTACATCATTAAGGTCTCTTTCTTCAAATCTAGCAAATTTAATACTGCTTCAATATTATGTTCTTTGACAGACATTCTAAACTCAAATTTCTCCAATTTTCCATTCATTTAAATTCTTTCTGTCCCAGAAACCACTTCAGATCACACATGACATTTGTCTCTCTAGACCTCTAATTTGAAACAGCTACTCAACCTTTCATTGTCTTTCATGATTTGGATTTGTTTCATTGTTTTCCCATGATCAATTTCAGGTCATTTATCTTTGGCAGGAATGTTTTTAAAAAGTGATGTGTCCTTAGCACCCGCGTTAGTGACACAGTGTTAGTTTGCCCCGTTTTGATGATATTAACATTGATGGTGTAGTTAAATGATGTCAATCGTATTTTTTCACTGTAGAGGTACTTTTTCCCCTTTCAAATTAATAACTAATTTCCGGGTAACACTTTGAAACTTTGTAAATATCTTCTTGTCAACAAGGTTTTGCCCCGTCGTCTTAATAGCATTGGTTACTGACTCTTGTCCATGTGTGTTATTACTATAATACAGTGTGTGCAAAATTGTTGTTTTTCTAACTTTGTCTTTTGCTTCATATTTAGTAGTTGACATTCACCTGTATCGAAGATACTCATTTCTGATAGATTAAGATCTCATTCTCTGTTACATATATGCTATGTGTGTAATACCGGAGGATATAGGATATATACCCCTCCTACTCCTCTTGTTGCCTTTAGAATTTACTTCTCTCAGTTGGAATCTCCCCTGCATTCCAGCTTGCTTACTTAACACCTTGACTCCTTTGGTGGAGGGGAGAGCGAGTGGTGACTGGAATGGCTGACATTGCTGGTGGAGGACATGGCAGTGGAAGTGATGTTAAGGCTGCAGAGCACGAAGCTCTTGCCTGATTGAGGTGCTCTGTATTCCCTCCCTCCATGCGAATTCATCCTTTTAATCCTCAAACGGTCCCTTGGAGTAGCTACTCTTTTCATTCTAATTTTATCCTTGAGGTCACGGAGGGTGAGGATGTTAAGAACCTTCCCTTAACCCCAGCTAGTGAGTTGCTTAGTCAGGATTTGAACCCAGGCTGGTTTGAGTGCATGGGTTTGATTACTACACTGTACTTGTTCTCTGTAGCCTTCTGATGCCCTTGTATCTTCTGTTCCTGTCTGTCTCCCTCAAGCAACCATAGTGAATTTTTAAAATAATCCTGCAGTGTATGTTCATGTACTTAATTGAGAGATCTTAACTGTGGCTAACAGGCCCACCATGATCTTGTCCCGCTGTCTTCCAGGCCTCTCCTCTGTTGGCTGCCTCTGTGACCGAGCGCCCGTCTTTTCATTCTGTGAACATGCTGATGCTGTCTGTCATTGCAGAGTTTGGTTTTGTACACTCTCTGGAATACTCTCCCCCCAACGCTATGTAACCTGATCCCCATTTCATTTCACATTTCTGTCTAATTTCACTTTTTCTTAGAGACCTCCTATAACCACTCTGCTCAGATACAGCAAACTTTGATGCCCCTCCACTGTCCTTTTATCCTTTTGCCTCCTGCATTTTTCGTCATATCCATCATTGCTTTTGAGATACTTTATGTGTTCATTATGTCTGTCTGCCTTCTAGAGGGGTGTGTTCCATGAGCGCAGAGTGCTGTCTGTCTTGTTCGCTTTGTTCACCTCCCTGTCCTCGAGGGGGCGGGGGGCTGTAAGTGCCTGCCACATAGTTGGTACTCGGGAAGTATGTGCTGAAGGAGTGTGTGCCTACAGGGTCCTGTACAAGTGGAGCACCAAACAGTGCCCAGATGTCATGATGGCTATGCAGTTTGTCATCTGCACCAGGACACTGTGAAGATGACAGGAGATACTATCACTAATTAGACCTGGACGATAAATACAGCCTGCCTTTCAATATTTAATTAATTAGGTATTTTTTTATTTAGAGGGCACAAGTGAGTGAGGGGCAGAGAGAGAGAGAGAGGGAAGCGAGGCTCACCGTGGGCTTGTGTTTTTACCTGAAGCAGGACCGGAGCTCACCCAGTGTGAGCCAAAGTCAGATGCTTAATGACTGAGCCACTCAGGCTCCCTTTAAATTTTCTTCTTTCTCCTCCTCCTCCTCCTCCTCCTCCTCCTCCTCCTCCTCCTCCTCCTCCCCCTCCTCCTCCCCCTCCTCCTCCTCCTCCCCCTCCTCCTCCTCCTGCCCTTCCCCCTTCCCTGTCCCCCTCCCCCTCCTCCTCCTCCTCCTCCTCCTTTTTTTATGAAAGAGAGAGGTGGGGGGGGGGGTGGGCGGTACAGAGAGAGAGGGAGACAGAATCTGAAGCAGGCTCCAGGCTCTGAGCTGTCAGCACAGAGCCTGACGCAGGGCTCGAACCCACGAACCGTGAGATCATGACCTGAGCCGAAGTCGCATGCTTAACCAACGGAGCCACCCGGGCGCCCCATGATCTGATACATTTTTTAAAAGAATTGTCTCAAAACAGAGAATGGGTTGTAAAGGTTGTAAATGTGTATGGAGTCGGGTAAGAGTTGAAGCAAGTGGATATGTGAGTAGGCTCTTGAAGTTGTTGAGGTGGCAGACAAAGGTGGCGTTGGCCAGGAACTTTCTTCCAAGTTAATTTTAAATCAGCACTGTCAGAGCACTTCAGCCTTCCCTAATCTTCTCTTGTTCCAACTTCCAGACTACTTGTACTCTAAAGATACAGTGTAATATTTAATTTTACTAATCCTGTTTCCTTCCCCAGGCTGCATTCTCCAAGAGCAGTGATTTATATTTCCTCATGTGCTCAGTGAAGTGTGGACATAATTGATGCCCGTTGGAAAATTATGTTCTTACTACAGAATTTTAGACACCACTTTCTTGAATTTTCCAAAGTAAAGGAGCATCAAATAGATGATGCAGAAGAATCACTTGATAATTTACTTGAGTATAAATGATTGACCTATGACTCAAATTATACAAAAGAGAGAAAAAAAGAAAAGGAAAGCCAGCAAGCACTTTATAAGTTAGTTGAGTAGGACTTGAGGTTAAGAATTAAGAAGCAAAGTTGAAATTTAAAACCTAAAAGTAACATTAATTGCCAGGATAGAGACATTATAGAAGTACATTTTGAAATAACATCAGTGGCCATATTAGTTTTTCAAGTCGCACCCACAGATATAAGTAACAATTTTTGATCTTCTTGAAGTGCAAATGTTTTTACCACCCCCCTCCTCCAGAGTATACATGATTTTTCTCTAACATCTGCATATAGCTTGTAATGTAAAACCATAAAGTAAGAGAAAAAAAGTTTCTCAATCAAATGGTTAGAATACGTATTACAATTACTTGTAATATTTTGTACTTTGTTAATAATAAGTGTCATTTAATGGAAAGTTTTAAGTTGTATATTTTAAAATGTTTACAGCAAATTACGTGACCAGTCTCAAAGTAACCCTAAATAGACAGTGTGAATTAGGATGTGTTCTTTCCATGTCTCCCCCACCCAGCACAAGCACATACACACGAACTGGGTTTTGCCAAGAGAGATTATTCTAAGGATGTGTTTTAAATGTTTTTAAAAATAAAAAAAAAAAAAACAAAAAACCAACTAAGGCTTTTAAGACAGAAATTTTTTTTTTTTTTTTTTTTTTTAGGACAATAGTTGTTTAATGAGCTGCTCGTATATACAAGAGAAGAGAATGGGCCTGATTGCTCAATCTGATGTTTGAAAAAGTATTTTTCCGGATCTTATACATTTGCATATCTAATTGCCATGTAATCAAAACTAAGTGAACTGTAGCTGCTTGAAACTCTGAAATGAAAAGCAATCATCTGTACGGGGAGGAGGGGGAACCCCCTTCCATGCAAGCTAGCCTGAATATTAGCATTATAGTCTTCTTGTGTTTAATTATAGGTGTCTGACTGAGCAGTAAATGTATGCTTGTGTAATAGAGAAGTGAATGTGACCCTGAAACACCCGCTATGCTTTTTGGTAACAGAGCATTGGCTTTGAGAGAAGTTAGCCTCCATTGTGTATTTTGACGATAAGGAATTGTGCCATAATGGCTGTTAATTACCTGCTTTGTCTGATATGGAAAGTAGAGGTTCCACATTTTTTTCCCTCCCAATGGCAGCACTCAATTAAAATGTGTATTAAGCAGCCACGGTGCCCTTCTCTATTTGTTGGGAAGACATGAGGTAAGGAAAAGCGACTTGACTTTTTTTGCAGCTGTTTGATGGCAGTTTTGTTTTTGGGTACATCCCTTGAGAATAGAAAAATATTTACCCCAATACGTGTTCTTTAGACTTCGATAGACTTGACCATTGTATTTTATTATTTTTTGCTGCCTCACATACTAGATGAAAAAAAAATGTTTTTAATGTTTATTTATCTTTGAGAGAGAGCAGGAGCTCCAGCTAACGGGGGGAGGGGCAGAGGGAGACCGAATCTGAAGCAGGTTTCAGCAGCACGGAGCCTTGGGGCTGAAACTCAAGTCACAGGACTTGGGGCTCAAACTCCTGGACCGTGAGATCATGACTTGAGCTGAAGTCGGACGCTCAACTGACTAAGCCACCCAGGCGCCCTGACACATACTGTATTCTTAATATTCTCAAATGTCATGCGGAAGGTTTGTAGCTACTGGCTACCAGAGAATTTCACACTACTTAAAAGCTCCTTTCATATTTTAACTCCTTTCAGCTTTTTTTTTGGTAAAGTTTCCTTATTGTCAAATAAAATTACGCGTTGGTGTGGAATCAGTTTACCTTCCTATATAGCTTGGGTCTTGAATCTGGGTAATTTGAATAGTTAACAGCCACTGAGGTCTGCTGTCGGGAGAGTTCAGGTAATGTATGTAACGGATGTGAAAAGTGTCTATCCATCCTGTATGCTGTTAGGTGCTCTTCTGCTCGGTGCCAGTTCTTTTAATGTTGTTTGCCCCTGAAATGTTTTCCTTGAAATAAAAGTTTTTATGAATATGTTGTGGTAAATTGCCAATATGCATGTTCTTCTGTGCTCTGCCTGCTGTCACGCGCTCAGCCAGTGAATGTTCGTGTAGTGGCTCACGTCTGTCTCAGCACGACACGTCATACTGCAGTGCGGTCAGCCACTTGAGTGCTCTGTGTTGTGTGTGGTTTATGCTGACCTCTCTGCCATTTGCTTTTTGTCCTTGAAATTGACTTTGACCTCCAGTGGCCGATGAAGGGTATGCAAAGCACAGTTATGGACAGTCTCCTGAATGAGAAAATAAGACATTTAATGAGGGTTCTGGGTATTTTCAGGATAAACAACTAACAGAGGCTAAGGGTCAGCAACAATAAGTATGTGACCTAGGAAAATTGGCCAAGGATAGCTGGAAGAAAGGATTTGGAAAATCCTGAATTATTAATACCAGTCAGAATGGAAGAGGAAATACATTGTCTGTGTTTTAATATATAGGGTGTATAAATTAAACTCAAAAGCAATGAATGTACTGTGCTAGCATAGCCGTATAGAATTTAGGCGTCAGAGAAGACTGTGTGTGTGTGTGTGTGTGTGTGTGTGTGTGTGTGTGTATGAGTATGTGTTGTGTATATATGTATATGTGTAAGTATATGTTTACTGTGTGTATATGTACGTGTATATATAATTTGAGCATCTAAACTCCTAAAATTTTGAAGAAAATAATTTTTAGTCATTCCCGACATTTTATTTATATTATTACTGTTCAGGTATTGAAGGAGGGTAGAGATTATTGATATATATACAGTTTCTTCATTTTTACTTTGGAAATGCACAGTGGGTTAAATAGGGGTTATTTGACAGAATACTATTCTTTATAAATTTTTGGAGGCAGTTGAGCTTACACATAAATCTAAAGTTGGTTTTCGATAATTTCAACTCTGAGAGAGCAGGGTCAGCCTGGGACCAGTGTTACGATAAACAATTCAGGGTGTGACCCTACAAAATATTAAGCACTTGATGAAACTGTAACTAGGATTTCTTTAAAAATTCCTGAAGGTTTTACCTTCTTAGAATTTTTGTGCTTAAAAGGACTCCAGTGTATTTTGAATCTAATAGAAAAATAATTGTTATTCTGTTTAGGGTAAACTTGAAATTTATATTGTTGTCATTACCCTTTTTTTTTTTTTTTTTCAACGTTTACTTATTTTGGGGACAGAGAGAGACAGAGCATGAACGGGGGAGGGGCAGAGAGAGAGGGAGACACTGAATCGGAAACAGGCTCCAGGCTCCGAGCCATCAGCCCAGAGCCTGACGCGGGGCTCGAACTCACGGGCCGCGAGATCGTGACCTGGCTGAAGTCGGACGCTTAACCGACTGCGCCACCCAGGCACCCCGTCATTATCATTTTAAATGTAACTTTCATACATGAGTTTACTAACTTTCCCTTTCCTTTTAAAAAGCTTAATAGTTCTGAATCCAGACACTTACTCTAAAGCTTCATTTGAAAAACATGGCTGATTTCTTTTGACCCTCTGAAAATTCCTTTCCCAAATTATTTGAGAAAATTTTTGCATTTTAATAAACTTCATTAATTGAGATAAAGTGATCAGAGAGACGTCACTTTTTCTTGGGAAGTTTTCCCAGCTTAAATTTTTTTTTTTTTTTTTTTTAGCATTTATTTATTTTTGAGAGACAGAGAGACAGCGTGAGCAGGGGAGGGGCAGAGAGAGAGGGAGACACAGAATCAGAAGCAGGCTCCAGGGTCCGAGCTGTCAGTGCAGAGCCCGATGCGGGGCTCGAACTCACAAACCAGGAGATAGTGACCTGAGCCGAAGTCAGACGCTTAACTGACTGAGCCACCCAGGCTCCCCAGGAAGTTTTCCCGACTTAATTGACATTTTGTTGTGGTGTAATTAGTGTTTTGAAGTGTTATTTTATTTAAAAAAAGTAATTAGGGACTCAGTTGGTAAAATCTGAGTAATTGAGAGTTGTATGATTAAAAAATAATGCCTAAATTATGTGAAGGACATCCACAGCCACAGGAGATTTCATTGTACAAATGAGGAACAGTAACCTTTTAGGTCACATGATTTGTGATCTCTTCAGTGTTTCCAAGTCCCTAGTCTGTGTTTTGGATCCTGTTTGAATTTTTAAAAATCCTTTTCTAAGTTTTCAACAATATATTCAGACAAAGTTAGCTGTTTTGTACTCCATCGATCCTATACTAATCCATATCTCCATTCAAGCACTTAATATATTTTTTGTGGTTGATTACAGAGTGTTTCTCAGAGTGAGAACTTTGTCCTAATCAGCTCTGGAACATACACAGGGCTTGGCACAGGAATCCTTAATTAGTGTTTCCCTTAGAATCTTGTATTCGAGTTATTAACTGAACTCATCTCTACTGTTGAATTAATTTTCTATTTTCATATATATTTTTAGTTCTTTCAGTATTATAAGATTTATTTTGTTTTTTTTTATGTCTATTTTATTTTGTGGGGGGGGGGGGAGAGAGAGAGAGAGAGAGAGAGAGAGAGAGAGAAAGAAAGCGAGAAAGCACCTGTGAGCAGGGGAGGGGCAGAGAGAGAGGGAGACACAGAATCCAAATCAGGTTCCAGGCTCTGATCTGTCAGCACAGAGCCCGATGCGGGGCTCGAACCCACAAACTGTGACATCATGACCTGAACCGAAGTCAGATGCTTAACCAAATGAGCCACCCAGGCACCCTTTGTGTTAGAAGATTTATATTGTCCGATAGCTGTGTTTGTTAATGTGTATGTGTTTTTTCCTCCTGTCAATCAGAAACACATAACTGTACGCAAGGACTAAAATGGAAAACTCACTCCGTTCTGCGATAATTATGGGCTACATGGACAGGAGATGGACTCTGAGCATGAGTAACGGGAATTGGAGCCAGTTTCACAGAAGTACTGGGTTTTGGGGTGCGCTGTGCCACTTGTGGATAGAGGCTAAATTCTATGACTGTCACCTAGGAAATGTTTCTAGTGGTAAGAGGAAGGAGAGAGTATTTATCTATAACCAGGGCCAAGCTGCCTGCTGGTTTGAATACCGGATTATCACTATCCTTCTGGAAGAAATGGAACTTTGAAGTAAGGCCTTCTGCTTCCAGTAATAAATGAATAAATTCCTGTCAAGATAGATTCATCTACAGAGAGCAACTCTAAGATATAGATACAGATAGATATATAAAATACAAGATTATCCCTTGTATTATACATGAATACATCAAGGCACTGGGGAAGAATACAAGCAGAGTTTAGAGGAGGGAACCTTATATTTTGCCTGGCTTCCCCCCCCGCCCCCACTCCAGGGGTCAAGCACAGTAGGTGGCACTAATTCTAACCTAGAGGGTATCCCTGTTGTGGAGAAAGGAGAATCCAGGAAGGAAAAGAGACGGGAGAAGAAATCCCTAAGTTCTTGCTAACCCCTGAATCACACACATGTAGAACAGACTTAAAGGATCTCGGGTGAAGGTGTGAACTGAGACCAGACTCTGCACCCAAGAAACAAAGTTTGCAGTTCTGAATTGAATCAAGACAATTGCTTACTAAAGTCATAATAAATCTTCAAAAGAAAAAAACAAAAGCCAGAATCAGCATATAGTTCAAAATTAAAACTTGAAGATTAATCACATTCTACAGTCAACTGATTCGAATCTCCAGATGTTGAAAGTAAGAAAACACATATTTTAAAGTAGCTGTTATAATGATCCTCATAAGGTAAGACAAAATACAAAATGATCAAAAATCTTAGCAGAGAACCAGAAACCATAAAAAAGACCAAATGGGAATTCCAGAACTGAAAATAGAGTATCTGAAGTAAACCATTTATGGGTGGATGGATTTAACTGCTGAAGAAGGAGTGTGCAGATTTGAAGATAGAGCAGTAGAAACTGTCTGTTGTAAATAACAGGGAGAGGAAAAAATTGAGATAAAGGTAATAACATGTCAAATGGTCTACCTAACATATCTGTAATTGGAGTTCTGTAAGGAAGAGCGAGCAAATGAAATAAAAATAATTGACGAAATAATGGCAGAGGATCTCAAAAATTTGTTGAAAGACATAAACTTGTAGATGTAAGATGCTTATCATAGAACAATCAGAATGAACACAAAGGAGGGGGCACTATAGCACCTTAGAGCAGGACTGTTGGACACCTTATAAAGCAGCAAGAGAAAAATCACACCTTAACATACAGAGGAAAAATACAGTTAATGGCTGACTTATTACCAGGCCAGAAAAGAGCAAAACATCCTTTAAATATCCTAAAAGATGAGTATTGTCAACCCTGAATTCTGTAACCATTGAGAATGCTGTAACCATCTTCCAAGTGAAGAGGAAATAAAGCCATTTGAAATGAAAGATTAGTTCAGAGAATTTCTTGGCAGCAGATGTACAGAGTGGAGAAACTAAAGAGGACTTTTTCCAACTTCAGAGAAATGAAATGAGAGCACATAGAAAATTAGTTACTTAGAGATGAACGCCAGTAATGGTAAATTCCTGGGTAGATAGAAAATATTTTTTGAGGGGGAGGACGGGTATTTTTCCTCTTAGTTTCTTTAATACGTATAGCTGTTTAATGAGGAAGAAATAGCGTTGTCCCGTGGAGTTTTAAACTTATGTGTAAACATGGACCTATGTGGAGTTTCTGCATTTGTGTGAAGTTGTAAAACGTTATTCATAAGTGGACCTTGAAAAGTTAAAGATTTATGTTGTAACCCTCAGAGCAGCCACTGAAAACATAATACAAAGAAGTACAGATAAAAATGCACTGAGGAAAACTAAAGTGGAATTGTAAAAATATATTGAAATAGTGTATTTTTAAAAGTTGGAAGAGGAAACAGAGGAACAAAAACAGAGGCTACAAACAGAAAGCCAGTAATAAAGTTGGTAGCTGCCAGAAACCTCGTTTTATCAGGGCTCCTGGGTGGCTCAGTCGGTTGAGCATCCGACTTCGGCTCAGGTCATGATCTCACAGTCTGTGAGTTCGAGCCCCGCATTCGGGCTCTGTGCTTACAGCTCAGAGCCTGGAGCCTGCTTCAGATTCTGTGTCTCCCTCTCTCTGCCCCTTTCCCGCTCACGCTCTGTCTTTGTCTCTCAAAAAATGAATTAACGTTAGAAAAAAATTAAAAAAAAAAAAAAAAGAAACCTCGTCTTATCAATAATGGCATTAATTTGCCAGTGGAAGAAACACCCTTATGAAAAGGCAGAGGTTACCAAAATGGATTGAAAACACTAAGGCACACCTGTAGACTATAAAGCTGTTATAAACTATACAGTTTCTTAAGAAGAAAAGTTTTAAATAAAAGTAGGTTGAAAATAAATAGGTGGAAAAAGAGCAAGAAAACAGCACAAGGTTGGAATGACTGTATTAATATCAGATAAAATAGATTTCAAGAGAAAGCAATTCATATCAAGTAAAGAGAATGTTTCATAATGATAAAAAGTCAATTTAGCAGGAAGTGCGAAAAGTGATCGTAAATGTATATTCACTTGATACAGTGTCACTCTACTGTATGAAACAAGACTTGCCTAAAGACAAATAATTCCAGGATCAGACTGAAATTTTAACTTTTTCAGCAGCTGATAGAATGAAACTAAAACTCCTCAAAGACTGAGAAGATCTGAACATTATTATGAGCCGCCTTGACATTATTGGGGTTTATAAAACATTACACCTGACAACTGAGTGAACATGGTGCATTCACCAGTATAAAATATTTCCTAGGCCACAAAGTGAAAAGCTTGAAATTATACCAAGGATGAGCTGTGACTAAAATGAAATTCAGCCCAAATATTTGGAAATTGAACAACACACTTCTGTATAGTCCATTGCTTAAGAGATGTCACAAGAAAAATTAAAAGATATTTTAAACCAAATAACAATGAAAATGGAACATAAAATTTGTGAAGTAAGGCCAAAGCAGTGTTTACAGGGAATTTATTTCCAAAAATGTTCATATTTTTAAAAACTTAAATCAGTTATTATTTTTCTTCCTATTAGGGGACATCACTATGGATCCTATGGACAATAAGAGACTTTAAGGGAATATTCTGAGCAACTATAAGCCAATAAATTTGACAACTTAGATGAAAAGTCTTTGTAAAATACATTATTACCAAGAAGTAACAGAAAACTTGAATAGCCTGTAATGATTAAAGAAGCTGAATTTGTAATAAAAACTACCCCACAAAGAAAATGTGAAGCCTGGGTGGCTACACTAAAGATTTTTATCAAACTTTAAGAAAGGATGTGGGGCACCTGAGTGGCTCTGTTGAACGTCTGACTCTTGATTTTGGCTCAGATGGCTCAGATCATGATCTCATGGTTCGTACGATTGAGCCCTGCATCTGGCTCCACACTGTCAGTGCTTGGGATTCTCTCTCTGTTGTCTCTCTCTCTCTCTCAAAAATAAACATTTAAAAAATACTAGGGGCGCCTGGGTGGCTCATTCAGTTAAGCGTCTGACTTTGGCTCAGGTCACAATCTCGCAGTTCATGAGTTCGAGCCCCACGTCGGGCTCTGTGCTGACAGCTCAGAGCCTGGAGCCTGCTTCCGATTCTGTGTCTCCCTCTCTCTCTGCCCCTCCCCTGCTCATGCTCTGTCTCTCTCAAAAATAAACAAAATTTTTTAAAATAAAAAATACTAAAAATTTTAAGAATATGAATCCATGAAGTCTTTCATAAAAGAATGAATATTCCACTTCCATTACCATAGATTGGTAATTACCAGTATTGCCATGATACCACTGGAAAAAGAAAATAAGGGTCAATATTCCTCATTCATGCAGAAATTGTTAATAAAACTTCAACAAAATTCTAAGTTATATACAAGATCAGTCCAATAAGAAGAGATCATGGTCTTAAATTTGTATATACCAAGTAGCATAGCTTGAAAATACATATAAAGTAAAATTTACCGGAACTAAAAGAACTCAAATCCACATTCAGAATTTTAACACAACTCTAAACAACTAATAAATAACTGATAAAACAAGCAGACAGAAACTTAAGAATGTACAAGACCTGAACAACACAGTGAGCAGGTTTGACCTAATTAACGACAAGGACAACAACAAAAACATTACACCCAACAGTGGCATAATTCATTCTTTTAAAGAGTGTGGAACATTTTGCCAGATTGTGTGCTGGGCCAATAAAGAAAGCCTCAGCAGAGTTCAGAAGTCTGAAACAATTCATTGTGCTTTTTAATCACAATGGAATTGAGCTGGAAATCACCTAGAAAGTAAAAATTAAGTGTTGGCCGTAAATGAGGTACATTTTAACTTCAGGATCTGGAAAGAACAGTAAAGTAGATGAAAGCAAGGGAAAAGAAAGAAGTAAAGCAAAGAGTGAAAATGTAATAAATAGTGCAGGTGCTGCATGTTGATGATTCACAAAAATAAAAGCTGGTTTGTTTGTTTTTTTGAGAATTCACCAAATAAATAAACTCGGATAAAACTGAGGAGGAAAAAAGGAGGAGATAGAACAAAATCTGAAGTCCTCAAATGCAGCACTGTTATCTACCACCACAGAGAGAGAATAAAGCAACCAAATAAGTTGACAGAGAGTTTGCTATTCACATAGAATTTGTATTTACATAGAGAGTTACTTACCCTGTCTTTTCATTAGAGTCTGTGATAGGTGTTAAAAGACAAATACAAGTGAAATCAATTTCTAAGAACTTCCGGACAGTTCTGTGTCACCTTTTTACTCAGTCATGTTTTCCATGCCATAGATAATCTAACCAGGAATGTTGTTGATGCAGCATTTTTTTTAAAGGAGTACTTTATATTCCCTAGTGTTTTTTTCCATAAGCCATTGCAAGTTTAAGACGTATTGTTGTTAAGAAGAGCAGAGTCTGAAGCTAATAAGATAAGTTGCTACCACAGTTTTAAGGATGCTGGTGGAAGACCTGAGACTTCCTGGATCAGAGATCAGACTGTATTATAATCATACAGTCTGCAAAGCAAGAACAGAGGATCTTCATATTTGCACCGATTCTCTTGGTGACCCCCAGTTCCCGGTTGACATGTGTATACTCAGTGGGCTGCGTTGCTAAGAGGAGCCAGGGCCAAGGTCCCAGCACTTACGAAGAAGCAACAGACAATACAGTTTTCTACCTCAGGGCAATAAGCTGTGAGATGTGTCCCCTTGACCTGTTGAGTTGCCCGTGTGGCTGACGACAGAAATTGCTCAGTTGGAGGAAACAGATAAGCCTCGCGTCCTGGCTCAGCTGTGGGAACGTGCAGGGCTGCCCAGGGCTTGTTGCAGTCTGCCTCCCCCAGCAGTAGTTCTGCAGGGACAGCTGTGGACGACTGCTGCCTTGCATTTGCAGTATTAGTGATACACCGCTGGTTTCAGAGATGTTACAGTATTTTTAAGGAAATACCTGAGAA
Organism: Acinonyx jubatus; assembly: GCF_027475565.1. Lineage (NCBI taxonomy): Eukaryota > Metazoa > Chordata > Mammalia > Carnivora > Felidae > Acinonyx > Acinonyx jubatus. Next base: position 5,408,842 of record NC_069385.1, on the reverse strand, counting down.
TCGATGACATACCATAAGTAAATATTAAGAATGGAAATGAAGACCAAATTTGAAATACTGGAGATAGTTTTTAAATCGTGGAAAATGCAATGAACAACTTCAGAGCTATATATTTGAAAACTTCTGTAACTTAAATTCTGTATTTTATAGATACTTGTTTCTGAATCAATTTTTATAGTCCATAAAATCTCACAACAAATGCTTTTTTCTTATTAGAGAATATAATAAAACATTTTTGTATGGAACTGAATTGGTTCAGGATTTTGGGGACAGTAAAACTGACCGTTGGGATGTTTCTAAAAGGAAAATAGAACAAAATGGAGGGGTACCTTGAGTGCATTTACTGTCTGTCATTTGATTGTTTATATTACTGAAGGACAGCAGGTAGGCTGTGGAATCAGACTAAGAGCTATTTTAGTCGTGTGTGTGTGTGTGTGTGTGTGTGTGTGTGTGTGTGTGTGTAGTAGAAAGAAGGGAGTAGATGCAGAGGAAGGGCAAATGAAATGCGGAAGGCATGACTATTCAATAAACGGTGCTAAGATAATTAGATTTGCGCATTGCAGAAGTTGTTCCAGGTGAATTAAACATCTAAAAGTGAAGAGCAAAAAACCTTAACCACTGGAAGAAATGGTAGGAGAACGTATTTGTGGCTTCCGGCCAAGGAAGGATTACAGACTAGAAGACACATTAAAGAAGGTAGATGGCTAGGACTACATTGAAAAAAAAATCGTGTTATGTGCAAGACACTAAACTGTTTGAAGACAGGCCACACAGAGTGTTTGTATTTAGAGTATGTAAAGAATTCATTCGAAAACAAAAAAGACCACAGATCCAATAGAAAACTGGGCAAAATATGTGAAAAAGGCATTTCGCATTAACAGGAAACCTGAATGAACAATGAATACATGAAGATGGCTTACTTTATTATTACTCAGGGGAATGCACATTCTGATGTACAATGTAATGACAGACATCCTTTGAGTTGTCAGAATAAAAATACTGCCTAGGTTAAATGTGGAGAAACCGAACTCTCCTGCAGGGAAGTTGGGAGTATAAATTGGTACAAAAACCTTGAAGAGCGGTTAGGCAGTGTCTGTTAATTGTACGGGTTTGTTTGTTTATTAAAGATCTTGTCTTTAATAAACTGCACTTTTATCAGTTCCTTAAGGAGACTCCTTTATATGTCCTTTACATATCTATCTGGGAGATGGCTATGAGGATGTTCACTGCACCATTATTTATAGTAATAAACTATTGGGAACACCGTGAATGGCCATTAATGGGGAGATGGAAATTCTGGTCTCTTCATATAATAGAGTATTATGTGACAATGAAAAGGAATACATTTGATCGGGTACGCTGGATTCAACATATACTCAGCCGTGAAATTGTGATTTTCAAAAAAGGGCCCAGTTTTTAATAATTATTCTAGGTACTTTTCAGTGTTTAAAAGTATTAGTGTATTCTTTCCACAAAGAACAATTTGTAAAGGGACCGTTACCACATGGGTGATAGGGTGATACATCATTCTGTTATGTGAGATGGAATTTCGAGAGGTTTTTTTGTGTCTGATTTATTAAACAGGAGGCACTTTAATTATTGAATATTTAGGGATTTTTTGGAGGGCATTGGTAATTATTTACTGTTTTCTACTTAAGGACAAAATTAGTCTAGTAATTGATTGTTCATAAGTGATGAAAGCTTTTCACTTCTGTTTTTACCTTTCTCAAATCTTTCACTTCATTATGATGTAATCTGTTCAGTTATATAGGGTATTATTTTCAAAGACTGTCCTCTCATGATTGAATAATAACTAAGTACAGTTGTATTCCTAGATATTAGGGTAAAAATGAGATTAATATCTTTCTGTGGTTTATTAATATCTTAAGAGTACAGGCTATTTGTAGAAAGTTAAAAATTTGTATGCACACACACAGCATCACAGTACACATACGTGCATTCTGCTGTTGTCGCTTGCAACTCAGTGTGGAGGTCTTTTTGGATAAAATGAGGATTTCTAAAAATTCATCTTAAAGTATTTGTTCTATCTGGTTAAATTTGGGGGTTTATGGCCTTTTCAGTGGGCCTTTACTGCTTTGATGACATTTCAAGAACGCTTTTCATTTTCTCTATCTTAACTACTTTCACTCGTATTTATTGAATAAGGATTAATCCAACATGTTTATTAAAGAAGTTATTTTTTCACAACAAAATGAATTCTTCCTTTCTTAGCAGTGTGGATTTGGAGCAGCTTATTTGACATTCTGGAATAGTTTTTAATTTATTTAGCCTAAATACTCCTATACATTGTGACTACTGTGAAATACATTGACCAATGTGGTCTCTTGCATTCATGCCACAATTAATGGCTTTGGTGGCTTAATGGGATCCTTCCATTTTATTTTATAATTTTTGTTACAGTGAAACTGTAAAGATAAGTGTACTGGTCAGCGTTCTCCCAAAGAAGCAGCAGCGGGTGGGGACACACACACGCACACACGGACTTATGAGGAATTGGCTTTACACAATTGTGCCTTCTTCTGTTTGTGGTCCTCCAGAGCAGGCAGTCAGAAAGATCCAGAGGGAAGGGAAGTGTAGACTCATTTGGTGTTGGGAGTATTTTGAGTTTAGAGAAGGACTTACCCCTTTTTTAAAGGGTTCCAACTGAATAACTCAGGCTCACCCAGGATAATCTTCCATTTGAGTAAAGTCAGCTGCTTAGTGACTTTAATTACACCCACAGAATCCTTTCACAGCAGCACCTAGATTAGCGTTTAGTTGAATAGCTGGGCCAAAGTGTGCATATGCTAATGGCCGTTGCCTCCTTTCTGTCTTCCAGCTCTTGGGAAGGAATATACCTTATTGTTCACCCTAATCGGTAACACACTAGAATGAGATTCTGGCAAGCTAGCTAAGTTCAGCCTAGCTAAGTTGACACACCCCGATAACTAACTTTTCTCCTTAAATAGGAACCCCCTTTATTTTGATTATTGATATTAAAGGATAATTTTCATTGATGAGCAACGGATGTAAATTTAGATATTATTAGAAGATACATTATCTCTTTCTAGGAGGTTAAGAGCAACTCGGGAATCATGTGGTCCATTTTTGGTCTGGATTTAGTTTATATTTAACAGATAGGTTTACTTGTTCCTGCCTACCCTGTTGTTTATTTTCCTCCCTCTCATCAGTTTTACATGTTTAGTGTACAAATGCCTTTTAACATTTTACATGAAGAGAAGTGGTAGTTCAGAAGGTTTTTATGTAAGCAAGGTTCCGATTTATTAGAATTCAAGGAATCTAGAGAGAGATCTGATTCTTGTCTTAAATGGAAAAGGAACTGTAGTGGCTGGCTAGGGAAATCCCATTTTCCAGGAAAGACGCATCACAGCAACTTAAAACTATTTCATTTCTTGATTCTTTTATTCAGTAGACATTTTTCAAATTTTCCTTTGTGGTAGGCAGTATGCTAAGTTCTGAAGATACAGTTAAATGTTAGATAACAGTGTCTGCCGTTTTTAAGCAAGTTGGACAAGTATAGATTTTAATTAGAAAAAGTTCAGTTCATCAGGGTGAGAGAATACCATGTTTTTCACGAGTTCTTAGTTTTGTTCCAGTAGCAGGTATATCGAGGAGGGCCACAGACTTTTAAAAAGTCTTGAGGTTTCCTAGGTGTGTTTCTCAAAATCACTTTGTACTTTACTAGGAAGAAGGCCTTTATTTTGGTTATTGATATTAAGGATATTTTATTGATGAGCAAGGGATATAAAATTAAGGACTGTTAACTACTAAATTAAATTTGTATGTGGAGATTCATTCTTTGCAGTTTATGGGCTGCAGACTTTGAGGGCTAGGGTTCCATTTATTGTATAAGAGTTTCTACTAACTGCTTAAAATCAATTCTTGCAGCATGGAACAATTAGAATAACATGCCCTATTTTTCTTTTTTTACTTTTTTTTTTAATGTTTGTTTTTGAGAGAGACAGAGCATTAGTGGGGGAAAGGCAGAGAGAGAGACAGGGAGACACAGAATCCGAAACAGGCTCTAGGCTCCGAGCTGTCAGCACAGAGCCTGATGTGGGGCTCGAACCCATGAACTGTGAGATCATGACCTGAGCTGAAGTCGGATGCTTAATTGACTGACCCACCCAGCACCCCTAGGCTTTGTTTTTATCGTGAGAATATATTGGTACATCTTTTCTACAGAAAATTAGAGAGGAGAACTAGAGTTGGTGTATGGAGTTCATGTTTATTGAACATGGTATTTTCTCTTTCATTTCAGTAAATAAACATCTGAGTGTGAAGAATATTCTATGAAATGCTGGGCAAGAATCCTAATCTTAAGTAGAATCTTAACCCGTAGTAGAAATGAAGAGATGAAATGTATAGATATAAGGGATGCCTTATAAAAATTTGTCATTAAAGACTCAGATGACTGTGGCTGCTAGAGAAATTTAGGACGGAAGAGCTTTTGAGACAGCTTGGCAAAAATGGGCCTCAGGGATGATTTTCAGCTTTCATGTGGACATGGGAAAAGAACAGGTTTGGTGATGATGCTTCAGTGTGGCATAGTGGAGAGTACACGAGAAAAAGAGTCCCGATTTGCCTTTATGTTCTGGGTCTTTTACTTATTGGTTAAAGGACTTGGGCAACTTACTTTCTCTGTCTAGATCTCATCTGTAAAATAAAGTTAATGGTATCTACTATTCAGGATTACTAAATGATTAGTAGTTAGTAAGGATTAGTGTTCATTATATTTTCATATATATAAATATATATACACACACACGTTAGTATTATAGTTATTGTTTTATAATATAGGCAATTGAAAGATCTTTTTAGTATCTATGGTCATTTGCAAAAACAATCAGTTTTTTCAGTTATAATGATTACTATTAACATTGTTGAAATTCAACCTCATTCTCAAAATTAACCACAGTAATTATTGATGGTAGCTTAATTTGTAAGCATTTCAGTGATTTCATATGGTTGTTATAAAGTTTGTTTTATACCTCAGAAAATGTTTCCATTGCATCCATATTTCAGTTAGATGGAGAATAGCATCTGTTACATCCATTCCTTAATTAACTGAGAAGAAATGGAACACAGTTATTCTGTAAGAGTGGACTTGGTTGTCCTGTCTAAGCAAATCTTCTTGTCTTAGGTATAAGTCTTTAATCACTAGTGGATGTGTGGCGAACCATTCTTTGGTCACTGATGGAACATATTTTAAAGCAGTTACCAAGACTTTGAAGCAAATAATAACTTTCTGCTTATACAGCCCAAGTGATGTCAGTGGATAACAGGAAGAGGATTTTAAGAATTGTACTTATTAGTTCCATATCTCTGAAACTTGAGTATGCTTGAAATGATATTTTTTAGTGTTTATTTACTTATTATTTTGAGAGAGAGAGTATGTGCTAGCAGGGGAGGGGCAGAGAGAGAGAATCCCAGGCAGGCTCCATGCTGTCAGCCCAGAGCCTGACATGGGGCTCGATCTCACAAACTGTGAGATCATGACCTGAACCAAAATCAAGAGCCAGACGCTTAACCAACTGAGCCACCCAGGAGTCCCTAAAATGATTTCTAATAAAAAACAACAACAACAAGAAGCATGGATTCTCTGAACTTTTGTTTTTTATTCTGATGGGAGATCATGTCTTTCTTTGGTGATACAATTGAATTCTCAGGGAATTACAGTAGAATGTAAAAATCCCAATAAAATGTTTAAAATTTAACTTGAACATTAATTATTATAACATTGGATAATGTACAAAATATATAAAAAGTCACACTTTGTAACAGTAAAAATCATGAACGTAATAGGCCATTTTAGTTAGCAAATAATTTAGGAAGTTTTTAAAACTGGTTTTAGGGGAATTAGATATATTGGCTGCATAATTGTAATTCATGAAAGGAGGCATTTATATAGCTGTTTTTACCTATTGAAATGCCTGCAGATTATGCTAAAAAGGGTAACAGACTGTTCCAAAAATTACCCTGTTTTTGCTTGACCACCACGTATTACATGCAAGTGTTTGAAGGTGCTGTTTTCCTGCTGTGCTCACATTCACATGGATTCAGACTGTCGAAACCCATTCATTCATTCATTCATTCATTCACTGATTTGTGTTTTATTAATGTTTTCATTGACGTTTTTAATTTATTCACATTTTTTAATGTACATGTCAGTCTTACTCTGGGTGGGCCGTTTTTCACAGGTACCCACGGGAAGTGAAAATAATTCAGTATTTTTAAGAGAAAAGGAAAAGTGCCTTACATAATACACTGTGCTGAGTTAACTGTATCACCTTTATGGTTATGTTTTGCTGATCAAACTATTGTGAAGGGTTATTAGAAAGATCTCACTTTTTATAACTGTTTTGTTAGCCACGCTTTAATAAAAGCATAGAGGAAAAGTCTTGGATTTTATAGGCTTTGGATGATAGAGGCAGTATAATAGGAGACATGTAGACCCTGACTTCACCGAGTTCTTCCAGTGAAGTCAAATTATCTTTGCTTTTCATCCTCCGAGAAGTATGGATATGCGAAATACACTAGCACTTGGGAATTACTAGGACAAGAAGGAACTCTGCTCGTAATACATTAACCGTTTGTTCAGCTCTGTATCGTGCTTTCATCACCGTCAGACGGAGTGTCATCCATTAACCAAGAAATAAGAGGAATGCTGTTGGGAGTGTTCAACAATGCAGATGCTGCTGACCTGTTCATTCCTATGATAATCTCCAGGGTGTGTTTTGGATACCTATCTATTTTTTCAGTTGAAATCAGAAGAAGAATCTTAAGATACTTAAATATACCAAATAATCCTAGAAGTTACAAATATTTTACATAGAAACACAGAAAGACTATTAACATTAGGTTGGTTTGATTTACCATTCTGTTCTTAATTCTAAAATTTTCCAAGGCTGAAAGCCACTACAATGAAAAGAATTAAAATATCCCAGGTAATTGGGGGTTGGGCACCTGTATTTTTTAGTCTAGAGGAATCATTAATTGTTATTTCATTCACTTTAGTTAATTAATTTTCTTTTGATTTGGGGGCTTCCTTATTGAGGATTTAGGACATCCTTGATGGTTGGTTATGTTAATATAATGACGGGAAGTAGAACTAAGGGGGATCCCTGTTACCTGGAAAGCCGTCTTTTCAGGAAAGCATAGGAAGGGGTCAGGGATACCATGAGTTACATAGTAAAAGTATTAGGTACTATGAGGCTAGTCACTGTCATGAACATATTTTCTTTTATTTAATCCTTACAACCCTGTAACCTTTACAAGTGAGGACATAAACTTTAAGGAGGAAATTATGATATTGTGTAACCTAGATCAGTCAATTTTAGTATGTACTTTAATTATTTATGTTTGATTTATGTTTATATATATGTAAATATATGTGTATATATAAAAAACAAAAGGCTTTAAAAAAATTTTTTTTAATGTTTATTATTTTTGAGAGACCAGAGAGACAGAGCATGAGCAGGGGAGGGGCACAAAGAGAGAGGGAGACACAGAATCCGAAGCAGGCTCCAGGCTCTGAGCTGTCAGCACAGAGCCCAATGTGAGGCTCGAACTCACGAACGGTGAGATCATGACCTGAGCCGAAGTTGGACACTTAACTGACTGAGCTGCCCAGGCGCCCCTAGAAGGAAAGGCTTTTTAAAAATATGTTAGAGCATACTGTGTGATCAGGAGAGAGTGGCAGAGGGGGAGAAAGAGAGAATCTTAATCAGGCTCCAAGCTCCACATGGAGCCCGACCTGGGGCTCAAACCCATGACCTGAGCCACAGTCGAGTTGGATGCTCTATTGACCGAGCCACCCGGGCACCCCTAATGTGCACCTTTTTTTTTTTTTTTTTTTATGTTTAATGTTCATTCTTTTTTGAGAGAGCAGGGGAAGGGCAGAGGGGGGTTGACAGAGGATCCAGTGGAGGCTCTGTGCTGACAGCAGACAGCCCGATGCAGGGCTCGAACCCATGAACCATGAGATCATGACCTAGGTCAGGTGCCCAGCCAACAGAGCCACCCAGGCACCCCCTAACATGCACTTTTATAGCACAGTGAATTTTGGTGTCTGTCACTCATCTCAATTACAAGTGAATAGTTACTCTGTTAGTCCTTATCTTGTCTCTCTTCCTTGCTAGCCTGTGAGCTCCTTTAGGGCTTGTATGTCCAGTTAGGCACCATAAACCTTCTATGGTAGGAAAGTGCCTTCCGTTTAGTAGAGAAACTCAAATATTAAGTAAATAAATGAATACATATATGAGTTGCTCAGGGTTACAGAGATATCTGAAATAAGGTACTGAAGTACCAAGAAGGCTGGCATTTGAGTCTGTGTTCTTTCCTTGCTCTGTTATGTTCCCTTTTGCTGTTTTGAAGTAGGTAGCGGGGAGAGACCTTCTTGTTTTGCCTTTCTGTAATCCGTTCTCTTCATTTGTTCTCTATTGTGCAGTGACCAAAAGATGATTTAGGGTTTGAAGCAAACTTAACCCTCCAGTTATCTGCTAGTAAATATGAGTACGTGGTAGGTGCTCAGGACCATGGAATGTAAAACAATTATAAATTGTATTCCTTTTTCCTTACCGAGGATCTTGAAGTTCAGTTATGATAGTCTAGCTTCGCAGATATGTATTTCTAAATTAGCAGACAATTGTGTGTGTGTGTGTGTGTGTGTTTAATGTTTATGTATTTTTGAGAGAGAGAGTGAGAGAGCGATCGTGAGTGAGCAAGCAGGGGAGGGGCAGGGAGAGGGAGACACAGAACCCGACGCAGGCTCTAGGCTCCGAGCGGTCAGCATAGAGCCCGACATGGGGCTCGAACTCATGAACTGTGGAATCATGACCTGAGCCGAAGTTGGACACTCAACCGACTGAGCCACCCAGGCACCACAGCCAGTTGTGTTTTTGATGCCGTTTATCACTGATGGGTTCACGATTACCTGAAGGAGGCTGTGAATTAATATTGGGGCAGTGTGAATGCTGTAAATATCCACAGTGGCATTAGGCTGGACAGGACATTGCAAAGGAATAACAACTACGCATAGAGGTGCTATTCATCTTCACCCTCCGGTCCTCAGGGACTGTAACCTAACAAACCACGTGCTGTTGCTCTTTTACGTTTTGGAAACCCTAATTACATGACATTAGGCTGTGATCTTTGGCTTCAAGAAATGAGGCAGGCCGTAGCTGTTTGTGGGTCCTTCAGGATAGTCCTTACTTTCCTGTGATCGTATGTTATTCATCCAACCCATCTTTTTATTTTGTATATGTGTTTTCATTTAAATTACATTTTTTTTCAACGTTTTATTTTTGAGAGAGAGACAGAGCATGAGCGGGAAGGGGCAGAGAGAGAGGGAGACAGAATCCGAAGCAGGCTCCGGGCTCCGAGCTGTCCGCACAGAGCCCGACACGGAGCTGGAACCCACGAACGTTGAGCTATGACCTGAGTCAGAGTCGGACGGTAAACCGACTGAGCCACCCAGGCGCCCCTCAATTACATGTTCAGTGGTCTAATTTTTAACCACAGAAGTCAGGTAGAATATTGTTTTGATATTGCCTGGCTGATATTTTTCTTGATGGATTTTAAACTGAATTTTTTGGATCTTATTTTCCCTAACCCACATAGAAAAGTACACATGTAGAATGCACAAGAAAACACCATATGGCTTAAGAGCTTAGTAATCATTTAACCGGTATAGTTTATTTACTTGCTACTTTGTTTAAATATAGAAATTTAATTCCAGATGTTTTTTAAATACTATTCAAAATATTTTGCCAGATGTGTTAGGGAAATGATTTCTAATATACAAGGACAGTAGTGAGTAAAGCAAACGAATAATGGTTTTTAAAAAAATCCGAATTTGAGTTTAGTGATGCTCTTAAAGTAAATTTATATTGTGTTCATTATGCTAGGATGTATTATATGTGGAGAAACCAGTAGCACATTTGTATGTGACACATTGTTTTGTTGATGAAATATGCATATATGTAAAATATGTCACATCCACAAATACTCAACAAAAACTGATGAAGACGTTATAAAAGAAGTACAAGTTCTTTTACTTGATCTGTTCTTTTACAAGATCTGTGCAGAGTAGGACAGAGAAATGTGCAGCTACTGATTATATACTGAACTCTTACTTGGGCATTTCTGAATGTATTTGAGTAATACAGAGCATGAGAAAGAACCAAGGCTTCATACTCTGTATGCCGATGCAGAAGGCTATATATAGTTCAGTATTAAGTAGTTTTATAGAGCCATGAAATTCTTTGGAAGCAAAGTGGGGGAAGTGAATTCTGTTAGAGGGGTTGATGGGAAAATAGTATGGAATTAGTATTTGAACTCATTTCTTCAATTTCATTAATTTTTTATCAATTCCTTTTAGGCTTTTTTTGGTTATATTTTGTGTAGAGCTCGTGGCATAATCATGGTTTGTTCCTCTGTCCAGAAAACTGTAGTTGTTGTTCTTTATGTGCTGTTTCAAATTCAAACCCTGTATGGAAGATAATTCAATGCTTTGATCAGCTGAGTTCTTCTCCAGTCTGCGACCCCAAAAGATTACAGTTGGATCTTTTTTGAGCTTCTTTCTCATAAAAATGCAATTTAAAATAATTCCATGTTTTTCCTTCGTGTTTAGTATATTTTTATTGACTAAATTAATTAAAATTTAGTTTATGTTAAGCTGGTACTCTTTTCCCCAAAGTGCTTTCTGATTTTATTTTTCTAAATTATAACCTAGAATCCTGTCCGTTTATTTGCTGTTGTTCAGTCAGGTATTCTCTTATATTCCTGCTTGTACCATTTCCTATAGTCCCCTGTTTGATTTTAGATAGCAGCCTGTTCGAGCTATGGTAACACCAGTTACACAGGTCTTATGAGATGCTAGCTACTCTTCTGTGTGCTCTACAAACACCACACATTTAGAGCTCAGTCCTGTGATGGAAACTCTATACTTAACCTCTGTTATACAGATGAGGAAGCCATGGTTCAGAATTTTGCCTGAATACAGCTAGTAAGTTCACTATCATAAATGAATATTCAAAAATCAGACTTAACAATCAGTCATATTCTAAAAAAAATATCATCGATTTAGATGTCTGTGGAATTTACTGCCTAAATTAATTCCCTCAGGAAAAAGTAGCTTCGTTAACGGTGAACCATACGCTGTCGCTCTTACTCTTTCCTTAAAACTATCATACTTGGACCTGGTAAAGATCTCTGCTTGAGGCCGCAAGTTACCCTGTGGATGGATTAGTCAGAATGATCATCTTGTTTCTTGTTATTGTTTTCAGTGAAACAATTGTAATCTTTTTTATTTCAGTTTTTAAATATTTAACCTTGCTTACTTAGTATACTGTCAGTTGTAGAGTCTTTAAGGCAGAGTGTATAATACGAAATCACTTTAGCTGAGTGACACTGAGTCAGGGTTCTCTGTCCATTAGTTTATCTCATTCTTAAGTGACTAACAAGTGATCATAGTAATACCTACCTCTAAGGTTTAAAAGGATTGATTAACTTTATGAGAAATAAAATGCTTAGTACAAGGCCATAGATGTCTTAATGTTTTAACAGTATTAGCTTTGACTTCGTTTCTGTGTCTTATGCTGTGCTCTAGTAAAAATTGAACAGCTATGTGGCATTTACTATGATTGCTAGGGAGTATGAAGGTGAGTTTGATTCTAAACTTCTTGAAGTTTTTTAGGTAGTAATACATATCAGACTTAGTATGACAGAAGACAAAATGATAGGATGGCAACACAGGAAACATCCTGAGAGGACCTGGGGAAAATTTCATTAAAAGATGAATTTTGAAATTAGGATTTGGATGATTTGGAAAAGAAAATGAGTAGAAATGTGAAGTCTTTTTTTTTTTTTTTTCCTTTGTGCTATGAGCAAGTAAATATTCCAATTTAAATTTGTTTTTGATCTGTATTGATTTTTGAAAGAGAGCGAGCATGAGTGGGGCAGGGACACAGACACAGACAGGAGACACAGAATCCAAAGCAGGCTCCAGGCTCTGAGCTGCCAGTACAGAGCCCAGCGTGGGGCTCGAACCCACAAACTGTGAGATCATGGCCTGAGCCGAAGTCAGATGTTTGGCTGAGCCACCTAGGCGCCCTATAAATATTCCAATTTAATATTTTAAAACCGTCACACTGAAGTTTTTTTGTTTTTTGGTTGTTTTTTTTTTTTTTAAATGTTTGTTTGTTTTTTAGAGACAGAGTGGAAGCAGGGGAGGGACAGAGAGAGAAGGAGACACAGAATCCCAAGCAAGCTCCAGGCTCTGAGCTGGCAGGACAAAAGCCTGATGCTGGGCTCGATCTCACAAACCCATGAGATCATGACCTGAGCTGAAGTCAGATGCCTAACCAACTGAGTCACCTAGGTGCCCCTTAAAACATCACATTTTAAAACAAATGACTGTTTTTCTATACCTTTCATAATTTCATGTGTGCTAGATGGTGAAGAGAATAGGACACAGTATACAAAATTTCACATTTGAATAGCAAAAGAATTCTAATAATGCTATGGGGAAGTGTTTCGTGCTTCCATGGGCAATAAATAACTGCTTTTATGTGAGTGATCATGAGCAGCAGAAACTTAGCCACAAGTTTCCAAAAGGATTCCCTAACAGTTCTTTATTTCTATTCTCACTTTCTGTTTTTGTTTACCATTAGCTGGCCATTTGTCTTCAAATTTGCTGGGAAATGAAATTAAAATCACCTGATCATTTTTGATTGTTATGGGAAAGTCTTTACGCAGATTTTGCTCAGTCTCTTCAGCCTTACCTATGGCGTCATTAAGGTCATATTCAGCTTCCCAAATGGTCACGTCCGAAATGATTTCCACAAGGTAAAGCAGCTCTAGATCTAGAGGAATTGTACGGATTGTGGTCATCATTAGAAGAAACCAATATTATTTGGATGTAGTTTGGCCCTGACTGGTGATACTTTAGTTTGGAAATGCAGTCATTACACTTAAATTAGTGGAATTACTATATAAAAATTAGAAGGAGGGGGCGCCTGGGTGGCTCAGTCGGTTGAGCGTCCGACTTTGGCCCAGGTCATGATCTCGCGGTCCGTGAGTTCGAGCCCCGCATCGGGCTCTGTGCTGACAGCTCGGAGCCTGGAGCCCGCTTCAGATTCTGTGTCTTCCTCTCTTTCTGACCCTCCCCCATTCATGCTCTGTCTCAAAGATAAATAAACGTTAAATTTTTTTTTAAGTAGAAAAAAAAATTAGAAGGAGGACATACCTGACAGGCATTTAGTATTGTTTGTAGGCAGTTGATGTTTCTTGTGAAAGAAAAGCATTGAGGATAGTCCTTTTGTTCTTAAGTTGGAAAATATTTGACATAAGACAAAAGTTCTTCAAATTTAATAAATTGCTGCATTGTGCTTAATTTAGTAAGCATCTGTTGAATGCCTGCTTCCTTGAGAACTTACTGGGAGTCTGCAACAGACTGAATATATGCATATTCTGATCTTCATATATTATTAGAAAATAATTTGCTTTGAAAATATGATTGTTGCAGGGCTCAAGTTCAAGTTAAAAGTTAGAGTCAGTGAGCAGTTAAATTATGTGAAATCTGCTTTATGTCCAGTCTCTCAATGAACTTTTCTTAAGCTAATTTTAGATTGTGTATACAGCTGGAGATGGTTATATGTCTAAGCTTTATTACTTGGCTAAAAATACATATATTCATAAGTGTTATTGAAACCTTGGTTTGCTTAAATATGTAACACTTTTGAATTCCTTTCTTGGAAGTTTTGGCATATGAACTTTCACATTAAGAGCACAGTAGGGGGAGAAGTCTTGTGCTCATTTGCCTGACTACAGAGGTGTAATTAAAAGAGTTTTATCAGCAGGGGTTGAGACAATCAGTGTGGTCTGATGTTTCATGTTATAGAGTTACTTTGTTGTGCAGATAGATACTGCAATTAGAACATAATTTTAAACTTCCCAGGGCACTGACTCATCAGGGTTTTGGTTTTAACCTCAAACCAGTCAAAAGCAAATTAGTTCTTAAATTTTGAGGATTTTAAAAGTATTTTTATGTCACTGAATATAGTAGCTACAAAAATTAAGTGGATGATTATAATTGAAGAGTAATGGTTAGAACTTACGTCAGGACGATGATTTGATTAGCCCTAACTTAGTAATAATGTTGGTTGTATTTATTATGCATTAAGACCGAATTTTAGTTTTGATTCTCACCTATGGAAAACTTTAGTAACTGAAGGAATTCTGTGTGTAAGTGGCCACAGGCTGAGCATTTTTGTTTATATTTGTGTCCTTGAAATTTGATAGACAATTCTCTGATCTAGAAAAAAGTCATCTTGTAGATGTAAGAGATCTGTTTCACTGTGCTTTTCTGCCAGTTGTTGGTACGGTTCTTGATGTAACTGATTCGGGAATTCATTTATGGAGAAAGAGCCCTGGACGTGGAATTCAGACATAGGACCAACACCAAAGAAGCAAAAGCCACATTTACCAGATAATTTCGTTGTGTTTCCTTATCTGCATCCAGAGCCCCTCCTAGCTCTGAATGCTATGCAAACAAAATGGGCTTAAAATATCATACGAAAATTTTGAAAGGTAAAATGGTAAAATAGAAAAAGTTATCAAGATTCAAGTTCTCAGTGTTCTGTTTCTGGCTTTTTCACTGATTTATGCTATTTTGGGGCAATTTGCTTAAGGCTCTCATGCAGGTGATATCGTATGCTAGGAATTAGTGTTGCCAGTGCAGGCTCTGAAAGTCATTCTGCCTGGTAGAACACTTACTGTCTAAGTGACTTGGGCCAGCCTCATGTGTCTCAGCCTGTAGGGACATGATAGTACCACGATAGTAACAGTAATAGTGCTGCACTCACAGGGCTGTTAGGAGGATTGAGCGAGGTGGTGTGTTTGTATTGCTGAGCACAGTACTTGGCAAGCAGTAAGTGTTTGATAAAAGTTTAGTTACTGTCATATCATCACCCCCATCATTAGTTTCATTTCTGAATTTCTTCTTCATCACCTGAGACTGAAAGTTATTTTGAAATTTGTTATTTCCTTAGAGCATACTTGTCAAGAATGGAGACCATAGTGAAGTACTGTTCGTAGTTATACCTACCTACTCTATAATCAGATATGAATGACATTATAAACTTGCTTTATATGCTACTCGATTTTAATTTACTGTGTAAATAAAGCTGTTCCACTTCTTTGAATGCTGTCTTGTCATTTCCATCTCTTAAAAGAGTCAAGGTCCATGGTTTTGAACTTTGAACATATGTATATACGTAGCAATTATTTATATGTAATTTATCTTTGCTCTTACTTTGTTATGTTAAGATATAACTTCAGTCCTGCAGTTTGAAAAAAAAAAATTGACCCGTCTATTACTGCATTCTTCTGATACAATGAAATAAGGTAGTATGGAGGTGATAAAGGAAAAACACCATCTTTGGATATGAATAGCAGACCTCATGAGCGTTATTGTAAAAAATCTGGGAAAGTTGACTAGAGAGGAGAACAAGAATAAAAGGTTAAAGATGATCAAATACAACTGGGAACTTAAATATGAGGTCAAAAAGAAGCAGACCCAGAAACCAAGATATATGGAGACTTATTTAGACAGAAACAAAAATAATGAAACCAGCAAGGCAATGTGGGGAAAGTTTCAGTATACTAATGTATTTATTTTTTATTTTTTAAAATTTACATCCAAATTAGTTAGCATATAGTGCAACAATGATTTGAGGAGTAGATTCCTTGATGCCCCTTACCCATTGAGCCCATCCCCCCTCCCACAGCCCCTCCAGCAACCCTCAGTTTGTTTTCCAGATTTAAGAGTCTCTTATGTTTTGTCCCCCTCCCTGTTTTTATATTATTTTTGCTTCCCTCTCCTTATGTTCATCTGTTTTGTCTCTTAAAGTCCTCATATGAGTGAAGTCATATGTTATTTGTCTTTCTCTGACTAATTTCACTTAGCATAATACCTTCCAGTTCGATCCACGTAGTTGCAAATGGCAAGATTTCATTCTTTTTTATATACTCCATTGTATAGATATACCACACCTTCTTTATCCATTCATCCATCGATGGACATTTGGGCTCTTTCCATACTTTGGCTGTTGTCGATAGTGCTGCTATAAACATGGGGGTGCATGTGTCCCTTTGAAACAGCCCACCCGTATCCCATGGATAAATGCCTAGTAGTGCCATTTCTGGGTCGTAGGGTAGTTCTATTTTTAGTTTTTTGAGGAACCTCCATCCTGTTTTCCAGAGTGGCTGCACCAGCTTGCGTTCCCATATTAATGTATTTCAATGACGCTCCTCAATAATAAGAGCTCACTTGTTCACTGGAGTAAATATTTGTTAAAGGCCAGATAGATATGTCTAAAGTCAGTTATGTACATATTGTCAAGAATATAAAAAACAATGAGCGATGGTTCTGGTAGTCAATTAGGGTTGAACTTTCTAAAAGCTAGAATAAGACAATACACAGGTTAACTATAAGTTGCAGTAAAGTTATAGGTATTAGAGTCCATGTTTGTGGATAGGCCAATTTATTTACCACATGGAATGACTATAAACAAGAAATGGCACCTGAAATTAGTGTGGATTGAATGGGTATATGTATAGTTGGTCCTTGTCCTCAAGTTGTAAAAATCCACACACATCTTGAGAAAACTCATTAAGGATCAATAACAGCTGCGACATAATTGTAGACCAGTTTAGAGAAGGGAGATAATGAGCTCCAGTTCAGACACGTTGAGTTGAAACTTGAGAGTGCATGGACTTCCACATGTCGAGATGGCAGTTAAATTTGAAGGCCTAGGGATCAGCAGGGATGATTGTGGTGGAATGTAAATTTGGGACTATGTCAGTGAAAAAGAAAAACCGTGTTCCTCTGTGTTGCTGAACATTTGGTGACACATAATGTGAAATGACATTGCCTTGGGTAATTATAAAGCAGGCATTATAATAATTAGTAATAATGAGCTAATTTTTCCACATCTTATTTCTCCTGTTTACTCTTGAAATACTGTCTGAAATGTAACTGTAGAAAGGCCTAATGTCTTGACCATAGTTTCTAAGAGATACACCATTTTGGATGTATATCCATTTTGCCATCCCTCCTCTGTGCTTCATTTCAGCCTTTTATTTGTCCTAAATTATTTATTGAAGTGAGAAATTTAGGGAGTAATTTGTTTTTTAAGTTTATTTATATTGGGAGAGACAGAGAGAGATGGGTGGATTCCTGAGCAAGCTCCGTGCTGTCAGTGTGCAGCCTGATGCAGGGCCTGATCTCACCAACCATGAGATTGTGACCTGAGCCAAGATCAAGAGTCCGATGCTTAACTGACTGAGCTACCCAGATGCCCCAGGAGTAGATTCTTAGGTATTGGGTACAGAGTATGTATCCTAATTCTACTGTAATTTCTTATTTGTTTTTTTATGACTGAAAGAGAACCTTTATGAATAGGCTTTATTGACTTCTGTAGTATTTGCCAATTCCAGATTGCCTTTATTATCCATTTCAAAGACAGAAAAAGGACACAGGGAGAAATTATATTTGTATTAAATAATTACTAGGCGTAAAACTCACTTTTGAAGGAATTTGCTTAACTCTGCCTGAGTTTACAATGTATCGTGATTGGATATATGTGGCCTCTGGGTAGAGTGATCTTAAAACCTTTTTTTAAGAATCAAGTTTGGGAACGTTCATGGATTAAAAGTATGTAATTCTGTGAAGTGTGAAGTTGAAAGCTGCCCCCCTCCTTCCCACTGAGATTCTTTGATATTTATTCCTTATTCTACCTTGTGGCTTACCTTGCCAACAGTGGATTTTTTTAGTTTTCATCTCTTTACATTGTAAGAACTCAGTGGGCCCTTTTCATTCGGAAGCTCTTACCCTTCAGTTTTATTTTAAAAGTATGTATTATGTTGGTGATTTTTCTCCCTTCTTCCCTTTTCTTTTTTCTTGGTGAGATGTCTGTCATTTAGCTTCTAGACCTCTTGGACTAGCCTTCTAATTTTTATACTGTTCTTTACCATTTTCCATCTTTGTCTTTACTGCTACCTGGAGGGAGAGTTTTTCAATTCTTATCTTCCAATCTCTTGATCAGGTTTTTCATTTTTACTATTACATCTTTAGTTTTTCAAGTTCTGCTCTATCTTTGGAATTATTTCAACAGTATCCTTGACCTGTTTCAGGGACACAGTGTGTTTTCTTAACTCTCTGCAGAAGTTAGCTTCTTTCCTAACTTTTTGGCCAGTGGCTGCTCTTCGGTTGTTTTCTAGTTGTTTGTTGGGCCGGTCAGACTCCTGGAGACGGGCCTTCCATCCCCTCCCCTGGCGCGGGCGGCACAGCTCAGCCTTCAGTGCGGAAGCGTCCCACTAACTGCCCCTCAAAACTCAGTTCTGTAACGAGGAACATTTCTAGGTTTTTGCTGGGAATTGAGGAGTGCCGGCTCTTTGGGGAGAGGGGATGTGCAGGATCGGCTGCTCCTTCGCGAGAATTCCCTGGTCTTCCGGTTCTTAGCTCCACCTTTAGCCCTCCTACTATTGCTGCCATTTCCTCAGCTTTTTGTGGGGGAGAAGGAGGGTGGGTGGAAGGATCTAGGATTTGCTAAATCCCTGACTGCTTATCCATATGCTTTGTGGTTTCTAAATTGTTTCCTTTCCCATTTTCTTCTTCCTTACGACTTTTGTACATTTTAAACTCTACGGTATTCTATAGAATTTTAGGAGGGAGTGAAAGTATATGCTTATAATAATTCCACCACCTTTATCTTTGTCTATAAATTTTTGTTCTTTTGGGTGTTTATTTATTTTTTCAAGTGTTTTTAAAACTGTAAGTAAAACTTTATTTTGAAGCCTACGTTAGGGTAGATGTAACTTTCTTTTGTTTTTCAGTTTTTAACTGGCACTTAAGTTGTTGAATTAATTAAGAGTATACATTTACCATGGTGTTTTTACACTTTAAAATTTTATTCCTTTGGTAAAGCACAATGCCACATTATACTTTAACTTTATTCTCTCTTCCTATCGTGCAAATAATATCTCTTCCTTTTCAAATCCTTCGGCTTTTTGTCTTTTCGTGTAGAAAAGTTTCTGTGGTAAGTCACGATTTTAGTTTCTGTACTTAGGCCTTTCTAAACATTTTGGATTATATATATATGTTCCTCAGTTTTCCTTGTATTAATATCTGTATGCATTAGTGTCTTACATACGTGAGCGCACATGCATGTACACGCACATTAGCTTTTAGTGTCTATGTCTACTAATTATAACAGTTCTAGGTTGGTTTTGATTGTTGTTGTTGTTGTTTTTCTCATGGATGTTGTATTTTCCTGCTTCTTTCCATGTCTTTTAATTTGTGATTAGATGCTAGATGTAGTATGACTTTTACCTTTTTGGGTGGATATTTCCTATTCCTGTAAGTATTCTTGGGCTTTGCTCTGGGACACAGTTGAGTTAGTTGGAAACACTTTTCATCCTTTTAGGTCTTGCTTTTAAGATTTATTTGGACAGTCCTGGGACAGTGCTCAGACCAGCTTTCGTTACTTCCCACTACTGAGGCAAGACCTTCTGTATACTTCACCCGGTGTCTGTGACTCGTGAAGTCTCTCATCTCAGTCTGGCTCATTGAGAACCCACCACTTTTACCTTGAACCCTACCCTTTGGCAGGTTCTTTCTCCAGCCACCAGTATTTCCTCTCCCACACATGCACCGATCAGTGTTCAGCGGAGCATTCGAGCAGACCTTATACACACCTCCAGGATTCTTTCAGTGCAGCCCTTCCTAGGACTCTTCTCTGTGACCTCTGGCTGTGTTGGCCTCCCTGGCATCTTCACGTAGTCTCCTCAACCCAGAGAGGCAGCCTGGCACCCTTCCCGGGGCTGTAGTCTGGAAACTCCCAAGCCAGAGAGCTGGGGTAATCCTGGGGTTTACTTAATTGATTTGCCATTTCTCAGCCCCACTGGCTTTACTGCCTGTGACCTTCAGAGGCTTGAGAACTGTCATTTCTTGGGTGTTACCTGTCGTATTGGCTGTTTCAGCCAGGAGAGTGAATCTTGTCTGTGTTATTTTTATCTTGGTAGAAGTACTGTTTTATCTTGGAAACAGAGGTCCCTTGTTCGTGTGACTGTTGGCACACTTTTTTAGGTTCATCAGAAAATACAAGTAACTATCAAAAAATTAATAAACATACAAAATTATAAATTTTGTTGAAAAACTATTGTCAACATTTTTCAACATAAAAGTTAAGTCTTTTTCTTGCTACAGTAGAGTTACGTGTATGTGCATTTTATGTTCTTTGGCATGCAGAGAGCCCTGGGGGTCTCAATTTTTTCTCGTCGTTTCATGGTGTCTGTCCCCTAGGCAAAAAGAAATGCTTAATAGGTTATTTTTATTAAATAATTCCTTCCAAACAATTAGTATTTATACCAGTACACACTGAAAAAAACTAAATTTTATTCATAAATTTAAATTTTAATTCACAGCATTTATTAATGGGATCCCTAATTTTCTTGGGCACCAATCAGATTTGGCAAACATTAGGATGCATTTTCATACTAATGATATTAATAGAAAGTACAGGCAGAAACGTATACTTGACTGTTAGAATTTATTTCTGTCCTTACTGGTTAAGGTCCATATTTTTTCCCTAGCATGACCTTTGCAAACATGTAAGTAGAGAGCTTTTTTATGTTAGTTTTATTAATTTTTGCCAGCTGTTGTTTCCTTTGATTGAAATCTCACAATTTAGTAAATAGAGACCTTTAAAATATGTATTCTCTGTTGTTTATGTAGGGTGCCTTGCACTGAGCCAGGTACATTTATATGTACCATTTTTATATTTATTTTTAATTTGATACTGTTTTTGATGCTTTTACAAATTTTGAATTAAAATTATTTTTAAAAGTATTATCCCTGAAACTTAAAACAAGAAGTCATTCTGAAACTATTATATCTTTGGTGAAAGGGAAACGTGGCCAACCCTGCTTCTAAACCTCCCTGTAGCTCCACTAGGTTTCCAACCTAGGTATCCCTCACTAAGTGATTTAAAGGCAGTCAGGGAAATAAAACATTGATGTTTTCTATGAAACTAGCATTTGTGAGTTGATACAGATAGTGACCTTATGGTTGACTTGTTAAAGCAAGGCTGATGGAACTATAGTTACATGTATTCCTTATAATGATTGTAAGTGAAAATGTTTCCATTTCTCTTGCACAGTAATGTTTCTTTGCAAAATGCTGTCCTAATCTTGAAGTCAGCCAATGTTACTAACAGTAGTTGTAAAGAAATGGAAAGATCACTGAACTTGAGAATGAAAATGTTGATTCAGTTCCTAAATTGGCATGTTATTAGCTATGGGACCTTGATAACTGACTTGCTTAAGCTAACCTTGATGACTTATTTACCCATAAGTAAAAGACAGAAGAAATAATATGCTTTCCATGGTTACCTAAGGATGACTCCATAATTGGTTCTTAGTACATAAGAGCCTTGCAGGGGTTGTGACCCTGCCTTGCTTACTTTGTAGCCTCAGTTTGGCATCTGGTTCCATGCTTGGTACATGTAGATGCTCCACAAATACTTGTTGAATTAACTGTCATTTGACCCAGTAGTTTCACGAAAACCCAGTCTTTTTGCAAGGAGAATAATTCAGAAGGTTTATAATGGCATCATAGCAAAATGATGCAAACATAGCTTAAATAATTGGCACCAGGTTAGTATTATGAAAGATACACTCTCTGAAAAGAAAAATTTGTAACCGTGTGCTTTGTAAATTTTTCAGGAGGAGCAGAATAGAGGCAAGCCTAATTGGGAGCATCTCAATGAAGACTTACACGTCTTGATCACTGTGGAAGATGCTCAGAACAGAGCAGAGATCAAACTGAAGAGAGCCGTTGAGGAAGTGAAGAAATTACTGGTACCTGCAGTAAGTAATAATTTCCAAATCTTAGATTTGGGCCCCAACCCCTTTTTCTGTTTAATTGTTTTCATTACTGTAGTGATTGTGTTAATAAAGAATAGGTTATTTATTTTTTAGAAATCTCATGTAGCCTCGCAATATAAAAAATAATTTATAATTCACTCTAGTATAGTAAGCAAGCATAGACGTTGCTCAAATCCTTAAATGGGAAAGCCTGTTTGTTTGGGGGGAAGGATTTGTTGTGAGGGGAGCAAACTCCATTAGTTGTGTACTTTTCAAAGGTATTATTATCTTTGCATCACTCTATTATCAGGTAAGAAAGTAGGTACATTATCAGTAGGGTGATGAATGATGAAAGGTTTTTGTTGTTTTTTTGTTTGGTTGGTTGCTTTTTTTTGAAGGGAGGAGCAGTTTCTCCTTGTAAACAAGTAATGAGTGCACAGAAAAGTCTGTACAACTAATACTTATGTGGGAAGACCTATGTTAGCCTGTGGGTTCCAGGTACCCTCCTGCCATGTCATTGTCTCAAATGTTCCACAGTGAACATAATACGGTAACCTTTTCTTTTAGAAAAAAAAAAAAAAAAGAGCTAACTTTTGCTGATAGACCAGGCACCATTCTGAACACTTTTCACACTTCAGCTCATTTCATGTTTTTTTCTAAGTTACTAAAAACTATTAAAGTTCGTATTTAGAGAAGACACTGAAATTGATAAGACACTGAAAGTAATTTTGGAGGGCGGCGTCTCTTAAAGAAAAGACCCCACCCATCTCTCCCTGCACAGTCCCCCTCCCTTTTCTCTTTTCCTCATTATTACACAACCCTTTTAGGAACTTCTCATTTAGAAATGATGATTGCACTCACTCCTGGGGTATTATCTTTTTCAGTGGAAAATGAAAAATAGATTGTTGGATTTCAGAGTCATTTTAAAAAATATTTTTTACATTGGTAAAAATGATAGAAATGTGAACCCTAGCTTGTTGTTGAAAAAACTAGGAGTACTGTTAGTATTCTGCCAAACAAAAGTTTATTGACATTTACATAAGTGAGTATGGCGTCTGTTGTTCTTCATTCCCCAGATAATTTGTTCTATAAACAAACTTACAAGCCGTGAACAATTTTCCATTTACTTGACAAAGTTAACCACTTGGAAGACAAGAGTTTCAAGTAAATTTTATTCAGTAGGTCTTATAAGGGATATAAACAAACAGGTTAAATATAGACTAAAACCAGTAGTTACATACTATTAAACCATATAACCTTCCTCTTTTTCCTTAATAATTGTGCAGTTTTGAAAAGCTACATAGAACAGTGCTTTTTTTCTAAGTATACTGAACTGTTAGTCCCATGATCAGAAAAAGTTGACATTATTTTTATTGCTACGTACAACTGAAAATATTCAGCTCACAAAATACACACAAATAAGTTCACCTAATACTGCGAATAGACCAGTTGTCAGATAATTTAAACTCTTACCTATAATCATTCTGCAAGCTACTGTAGTTCTCAAAAGTTATTAACCTAGTGGGGGCCTGGGGAGCTGAGTTGGTTAAGCATCTGACTCTTGATTTTGGCCCAGGTCATAATCTCAAGGTTCATGAGATCAAGCCCTGCGTTAGGCTCTGCACTGACAGCTTGGAGCCTGCTTGTGATTCTCTCTCTCCCTCTCTTTCTCAAATAAATAAAACTTGGAAAAAAAAAACAAAAACAGTTATTAACCTGGGAAAAAGCATCATGTTAGAACTGTGTTAGTAACCAGCATGTGTCTTTCAGAAAGTTAATGAATTTCTGTGTTTATTTCCTCATTTACAAAATGAGAATTGGAATAAGTGACTTCTAAGACCATTTTGATTTTAAAATTGTCTCTGAATATAGAAAGGTGGTAGTAGATAAAAAAAATGATAGAAACTTTTTAAAAATTCAATTTATATTAAAAACATTTTTTTTTAATGTTTATTTTTGAGAGAGAGAGACAGACGTGAGCAGGGGAGGGACAGAGAAAGAGGGAGACACAGAGTCCAAAGCAGGCTCCAGGCTCTTGAGCTGTCAGCACTGAGACTGACGCCGGCTCGAACTCACGAACTGTGAGATCATGACCTGAACTGAAGTTGGACACTTAACCCCCTGAGCCACCTAAGCACCCCTATACAATTTATATTTTAAAAGAAAAGAGTACTTTTGATGATCAGTCTATCTCCTGTGGAAGTACTTTTTAGGGTTGTTATTAATCACTACCTGTGAAATAATAAAACTTTCTTAGAATTACAAATGTTAGAATAAAAATACTTTAAGCTACAGGTTCTATAAAGTGATTTATTCTTGTAGTACGTTCCCATCCTATCCATTTCGTCAGATAGTGCTTATTGTAACAAGGATGCTATGTCACGGAATTTATTTTCAGTGAAAACGGAATAACATTCATATTACACATTTCTGGTGATGGTGCTGTGATAAGCAAAGGCTTAAACAAAACAAGCTTTACAGTTCTGAAGTGTCCAGTGATTTGGGTTTTTACTTATATAGGTTATTGGAGGCAGGATATATAGTATTTGAGAGCTGACCTCTGGATTTGAGCCCCGTCTTTGTGGCTTTTTACTGTCTCCTTTTCCTCTCATGTAGTTACTGTGCAATTAGAGAATACATGGAGAATGCTTCACATAGTGCCTACCACATAATGGTTGCTTACAAGTTTGCTGCAGCTTTTTAACACTGTCTAAATAATACTGTTTTGTAATTGTATAGGTTTATATACTATTTCTTCCAAGTGCTGAGTATAAAAGGGATGCATTAATTCAGGATTGAAAAATAAAAGTTCTTCTCAATTCATTATTGTTTTTAAGTAAACTGGTTTGACCCTTACTAAAAAAAAAAAAAAAAAAAAAATTCACTGTAAGGCTCCATACAGAACCCTTTAGTTTATCATTGCTGAACTATTTTGAAAATAATATTTTCGGATTGAAAGTGGAGACCATTTTGATTTTTTTTCCTATTTGCATAAAAGTTATAAAGGGAATAATATGGAGACTAGTAATTATTTTGAAATGCATTATTACAGAAGAGAATTATTGCCCTAACTCCATGGGATTTGACTAAGGGTTGTCAGAAACACTGTGTGAACGAGAACATGTTTCTTATCAGCATTTGCATTTTGCGGAACCTCAGATTGCCCCTCCGGTGAGCTGCCAGGGGATCTTTACAATTTATTCTTGTATTATGTGACAACTTTTTGAAACGTTTCTGTGGTTTTCATGTGTCAAAATTTATACTGAGAGTAGTGATCCTCAAAATTTGGTTCTGGTGACCATTTCAATCTCACATGCTTGCTTGTCCATTAAGACTAAAATTTCAGTATTCCTCTGTGGTTTGGCGTTTCTAGCTGTTTACCAAGTGTCCAGAACAACACCAAATCCAGTCATGTTTATTTCCTGCATCCCTCGGATGTGCTCACTTCCTTTGGCCCGCATTTTCTTTATCCTTACTTTGAGCCAGGGTTGCTCAGAGCCCCACAGCCAGCATCCATACTTGTTGCTTTGTGACATTGCAGTCTATTCAGTTACCTTGCTTAAAAAAGCCTTTGGGTGGTTCCTCTCACTCCGTGAGGAGAACGCAGAATTTTTACGGTTTTGTTTGTGATTTGCCATACCTTATTTTTCCAGCTTCATTTTTCACTCTGCCCCAAACCTAAAGTACACATATATGCTCACACATTCTACACTAGGCCCCCACAGATTGAATCACTCTGTGTTTATTTGATTTCTTGAAACTTCAGTCTTCTCCTTTCTGGGCCTTTGAGTTCGTTCAGTAAATGTTCACACGTGCATTTGCTGTGTCAGCTGTTGAGGATACAGAGAGAGTAAATAAAGCTGACTGGCACAGTGCCTGCCATCTTGAAGCTTACCTTCTGTTCGTGGGGAGGTTGCAGCTTAGATTAACTGACCATAAGCAAAACCAGATATAAACTGTTAGGTTGTGCTAAGATGTGAAGCAAAGTCAGGCAGGGTAAGGAGAATGAAGAACCGTGGATTAAGGAAATACTGTCTTATACGGGATGATTAGAGAATGCCTCTCAGAAAGTGACATTTGGAAAAACCACCTAATTGAAATGTAGTGCCATCATTTGGAGACAACAGAAAGTGTGATGGTGCAGAGACATTTTTGGGGTCTGTCAAAGGGGGTGCAGCTCAGTGAGCAGGTGGGAGGGTGGTGGAAGGTGAAGTCAGTGGGGAAGGGTGAGAAGGCAGGTTACATACAGGGTGAGAAGGAAGGGTGAGAAGGCAGGTTAGATTTTAGTCTGACTTGAGGAGAGGAATAATACGGTTTAATTAGATTTTAAAGGGTTATTTTGAATAGAGAATAGACAGATTGAGAGTGATGGAGAAAGCAGCGATGCTGATGCACAAGTACTTGTAGTTTGTGAGTGAGCTGAAAGTAATGGGGACTAGTGTTTGAAAGTGCTGATTCTAGATTTATGTTCAAGGTAAATCTGACAGGAACGTTGATGGGTTGGTTGGTGTGTATACGTGAAGACGTCAGGGTTTTCATGCGGAGCAATTGGATTCGTCTCCTATTTGTACAGTTAGAGGAGCAGGTTTGAGAGGCAGGAAGAGCAGGTGGGTTTGGAAGTGTGAACGTTGAGATGCTAAGTGTTAAATAGGCGTTTGTTGATAACGATCAGGTTAGGTAAGATGGGACTAGACTATGTCAACGTTGAAGTTGTCATTATATCAGAAGCCTTTAGAGCCACGAGGCTAGAATGGTATCATGGAAGAATTGGATAAAGGTGAAGAAGAGTTGAGGACAGAGCCCTGGGTACTTCGCCAACTAGAGAGCAGAAAGAAGAAGGGGGTCCATCCAGCAAAGGAGACCTGGGAGAGGAGCCACTGAGGCCGAAGGAAAACCAGGAATGTGGAGTCTTGAAAGGCAAGTGAAGGAGTTTGTTGCTGAAGATTATTCAGTTTGGTAGCGGTCATCAGTGATACAGCCAGTTGATTTTTTTTCTTTTTTTTCTTTTTGGATGATGAGTTTAAAAGCTTATTTGGCTCTGGTTCAAGAAGGTATGGGGCAAGAGGAAAAGGAGCTGGAATTTTTTTCCCTGAGATTTTATTATTTAGGTAAATGATCCCTTCAGTACTCTTGGCCTTTTACTTCTTTTATTGGTTCATTGGTGGTGTTCTTTTTCTCCATCCCTCATCACCCTCTCACCCCATGGGAGGCCCTTGGATCTTTTGAGAGCACCTCCCTAAACATACAACAGCAGAATGACCATTCCCTTCTCTTCATTGAAAAGATGCTGCATAAACTTAGCAAGCAGGATAATTAACTTGCACATAGATACTTGTAGGATAAGTCTGTTGGAATAGAATTACTAGGTTAAAGGGTATGTGCATTTAAAATTCTAATACTTTGTTCATATTAGAGTTTTCAAGTTGCCTTCCAGACAATTTATACCAGTTTACAGTCCTGCCAGTGTTGTATGAAAAAGACTGCTTACCAGCACTGTCTCAAACCCTGGGTATTAACCAAAGTCTTAAATTTTTGCTTTCCTAGTAGTTTACAAAATAATTGTAATCTCTTTAAATTACAAAAATGTGAATAAAATAATTCTCATGGTTCTTAAAAATAT
This sequence comes from Acinonyx jubatus, assembly GCF_027475565.1. NCBI lineage: Eukaryota > Metazoa > Chordata > Mammalia > Carnivora > Felidae > Acinonyx > Acinonyx jubatus. The sequence goes on along the minus strand of NC_069385.1, from coordinate 5,381,271 downwards.
TTGGATTTTTAGATTTTTATATTAAGCAGTGGTGTGATATTATAGACATTTTTGTAACAGAACACTGTATTCTTACCTTTATGTTCATATCTTGACCAGGTACATAGCCCCTAGTTTCATATTGTTTCTATGGGGAATGATTCAGTTCACATTTCATTTACAGAATACATTTTATAGCTAACATGTGGGATTGTCTGTGTTATTTCAGTATAAATGTTTCTTAACTATGTAGAACAAGTTCATGTTTGGAAGGAAGTAGATGTAGAAAGAGTTGCATGAATAGTCATGGGGTTTTTGCCCATCTTGTTTAATGTCACAAAAGCTCTAGTCTTGGCTTAAGGGACCTCGGTGAGTAGGAGAGAGTAGAGAGCAGAGATTTTTTTGCTCTATCTGAAATTTCATAATTAAAATAATAATCAAAAGTAATAATTTAATTGCATCTGCTATTTTTAAGATTTAATAAATCTGGGTAAAGGTTGTACTATACTCCCGTGGGACTAATTTTTCTAATTTTGATGATTTTACTGTGTCCACATCAATTCACGTAACACTATACACAACTAAATGTTTAGTAAATCAGTTCAAACCCTTTAAATTCAGATTGGGTTTCAAAACAACCTTATGAAGTAGGTTTTTCTCCCCCATTTTTCCAGCAAGCATATGGACATAGAGAAACCTTAGAGCACTTGGCAATTCTTTGTTTCAGGAAAAATATCGTTCAGTATTCTTACTTCATTGCAGACGTACGGGTTTGAGATGATTCACACTTCACTCATTACTAGAATCTGATGGCATTTTACCTAGAGAACTTACTTACTTTGGAAGTAATACCATTTTATTTCAGATGTTTCTTTGACTTCAGTGATCAGTTCATCACAAAACTGTGCATAACTAGGGAAGAATAATTTCTCTAGTTGTATATAATGTTTTTTATCTGACAAGTCTAAATCTGTTACTACCAAATATCTGCTTAAATATATCCTTTTTATCCTAAGTACAGTTTGGTGGTTTGAATCTCACTTCCGTAAGCCTAAACTGCACACGTTCAGGTTCCTGAGGCCTTCAGAACACTATCATAATTACAGTGTGATCTTCTGTGAAAATGTAAATTATACTCACTGATAAATAAGGACTATAGAACAATGTCCTGATTTTGCTAATCTTTGGGGACTTAGGGGCAGAAACCAACTACTGATACAAATCTACCTTCCAAGTGTTTGTGGAGCACCGCATGTATTCCTGCCACGCAGTTGAAGTATCTCTCTTCCCACTGTTGGTCTTATTCCATTTGATTAATTCTCCTGTGAGTTTGTAAGAGCGATTTAAAAAATATATGTGAATCATATTAAAGTCATGATTGCTATTTCACTTCAAATACAATTCAGGTTCTGTATCGGCCTCTGCAAGTAGGGCATCAAGTTAGTGACCTGGTATGAGGCTGTTGTGTGGTGAGGAAGTGACTCATTAATTGCAAACAGTTAGGTAGTTGTGAAAAACGTGTAAAGTTAGGAAGGAAAATGTCAGTGAAATCCTTTTAAGATTTTGGATAGCTCCGTGTAACTGTAACGTTTAATTTCCACATGTAGTTTATTTTCTTTCCATGTTATTTTCTCAATGGGAGGAAGAATTTTGAAGTACAAGGATGAAAGTTAGAAGGAAATGAGCAAATTAAAATCACTTTTTCTAAAACGATTATGAGGAATCCTCAAACTGACCAGTAGATTTTACTAAGTATGTAGGTGGAACAGTAAGCAAAGGTTTTCTAGGAAGAAACAGTGCATTGTGACAAGATTTGATACAATAAAAAACACTTCCTATTTTGAGTGCACCCTATAACGAAATTACTGTTACATGGAATTATTTAGGGATTTATGATTTCTGGTTTTATATAACTGCTTTGTTGTACAAGTTAATTGAGTAGGAAAAGACGGTAGTTTTCATGATTCATATGGAAATGTACAGTATGGATTATTTATTAAGTTTTGCTCAATATTTAAGACAGGGTATGTTGATCATTTTTTGTTCGGTAGTAGGTCTTATTGCAAAGTAGTACCATTCCTTGCTTTTCTAAACATTTTTATTTCTTTATTTTTTTTTTTTTAATGTTTATTTATTTTTGAGACAGAGAGAGACAGAGCATGAACGGGGGAGGGTCAGAGAGAGGGAGACACAGAAGCGGAAGCAGGCTCCAGGCTCTGAGCTGCCAGCACAGGGCCCGACGCGGGGCTCGAACTCATGGACCGCGAGATCATGACCTGAGCCGAAGTCGGCCCCTTAACCGACTCAGCCACCCAGGCGCCCCTGTTTCTTTATTTAAAATTCTGTGATATAGTTACTAATTTAATACAGCCCCCAGGATGAACTATTATTTTGTAGTTAGACGAATGAAAGTTTAAGTAGATTATTTAGTTCTTATATATGTAAATCTTAGGCTTTTAAACAAATATTTTCAATTTATTATAATTGGGAAGCTTTCTTCAGGTGACATTTAAATGCTTTTGTTGTTATACACATCACAATTCTCACACTCTGTCTGTGATCCCTTCAAAATAAACTGGGCTGTTGAATTTCGTGGATCAATTTCATCTTGCAGCCTTAGCTTAGAATTCACCTAATATGCTTACAAGTGTACAGAATTCCTTTAACTGGAAAAAAATTCTTATTTTTATATATTATTTTTCAAATCACTTTATATGTGTGTGTGTAAATATATATATGTAAATATATATGTGTATATATATATATATATATATATATTTGATCCTTAGAGAAAGCTTGTGTATTAAATTACTCATTTATCAATTCTGTTATTGGATGTTTTCATTTCCTTTATTCTTGCTACAGGGAAATTGTAATATGTTATAAATTTCCAGTTCATTTTGCCTTTTATAGCACAGTAAACCTGTTTGTAAGTAATTTGGTTTTGATGTGTTCACGTACATATTGGGACATTTGATCAGTTAATTGTCTACTATTTTAAGGACTTAAGCTTTTAGTCTAGGATGGGTGAAACCATTAGAAAGCTTTGAGGAGAAAGGAATGGCATGATCTGACTAATATTCTTTAAGGATTACTTGGCTTGCTCTTATTTAAAACAGATACAGAGTTCAAGAGTGCAAGAAAGGACGTTCTCGTAAGAGTCTTCAAATTATGGCCCTTGGGCCAAATCCTTCCTCCCACCTGTGTTTGAATAACCCATGAGCTAAGAATGCTGTTTGTGTTTTTTAATGGTTGGGGAAAAATCAAAAGAAGAATACCTCATGAATTGTGAAAATTGTATGAAGTTCAAATTTCATTACCTGTTAAAAAGTTTTATTGAGACACAGCCATGCTAATTCATTAACATATTGTCTGTGGCTGCTTTTGGGCTTCACAAGTAACTGCAACAGAGACCATCTGCCCAGGAAAGGCATTTGCTGTCTGGCTCATTACAGGAAAAGTTTGCCAGTTGATGGACTGTTGGATTAGTCCGCATGAATGATGACGATGGGTTGGGCCAAGACAGCTGTAGAAGTGAGGCATGGTCTGATTCTGAGCATATTTTTTAAGTGAAGTTGGCAAGTTTTGCTGATGGATTGTCTATGGGATGTTAGAAAGCAAGGAGTCAGAGATGACACCAAGGATTTTAGACCGAACAGCTGTAAGGACATAATTGCTATTACCTTGATAAAGAAGACTTTAGTAGGAACAGACTTTGAAGAGATTGTCAGGAACTCAGTTTTGGACGTAGTACGTTTGAGATATTGGTTGGTTACCCAAGTATAGCTATTCTAGTATCCTTTTCAGATTAACAAATACTTATTCCAGGCTGACTGTGTTTCAGGGCACTGGGGGTCCAGAAAATTATTTAAAGTAAGATCCTTAATATTTAGGGCAGTGACCTTTCTCTAACTGTATTCTCTAACTGAGACACTTTTTCATGAGTGTTCCAGGTAAAGGAAACCTTTACTATGCTAGTAATTATTATGGGGCTCTGGTAGGAACCATTTCTGAATTTAATTGACCATCAAATCTTTTTTCTGGGAGTGCATTCACAGCTAGTGTTCTAGAGATCTGTGTTTAAGAAATAATATGGCAACTAATGGGTCTGATTTAAGTACAGTTGAGCTGTTTCTCAATACTGAAGAATAGACATTTTGAAGAAAGAAGGAAAGAAACCGTGCTTAAGGGTTTTTCCATTTCTTTTTTTTTTTTTTCCAATTTCTTATTACACAAAATAAATCACCTTCGTTTTAAGTGTACATTTTGACAACTTGTATACGCTACCACAGTTGAAATTTCCTTCACCTCTTTGCCGTCAATTAACCACCTCCCCCCACTGCTTCCAGGCAACTACTGGGGTTAATCCCTCCCCCTTTTTTAATGGTCACTAAATTTTATGTATTGACATACGATTGACTAATTATGTATATTTAGGTTGTACAATGTGATTTTTTCAAGGTGTACATGATAGTTTGACCTACCACATGTTGTGAAATGGTTTCACAAGAATTAACACATCTGTCACCTCACCTAGTTATTTGTGTGTGTGTGGTAAGAACACTTAAGATCTACTCTCAGCAGATTTCAAAGGTACAGTGAAGTGTAATCACTATGCCATATACGAGTTCTGTAGAACTTACTCATCTTATAGCTGAAAGTTTGTTCCCTTTGATGAACGTCTCCCCATTTCTCCTGCCCCTAGCTCTTGGCAACCACTGTTCTACTCTTGGGTTGTATGAGTTCAACTCTTTTGGATTCAGTGTTACCTTTTGTAGATTTCATAAATGAAACTTTTTTCTGTGCCTTTTTTCACATAGCCTGATGTGAAAGCTTTTTGAAGTTCATCCATGCTGCTGCATGTATCAGTGGGCTCTTCCTTTTTGTTGACAGTATTTTCATTGAATAGATAAACCAGCTTATCCTTTCACCTGTTGTGATTTTAATTTTTATTTCTCTTAAGACAGGTGATCTCAAGCATCATTCCATGTGCATCTTGACAATTCATATATCTTCTTTGAAGAAGTGTCTGTTTCAGTCTTTTTATCAGTTTGTCTTTTTTGTTGTTGTTACTGTTCTAACAATTCTTTATATATTTTGGGAGTAAATATCAGTCATTCTAATCTGTGGCGTGTTCTCCCTGCGCCCCTAGATTTTGTGGGAAGGCTTTTATTTACAAATTCAGTTTTATTCGTAAATATGAAACTTGTCAGACTTTTTCTTTCTTGTTTTTGTATTTTGCAAGGAATTTTATTGTCCTCATCATCTGAGTTGTTAATGTTTTGTCATGAAATTTTTCATAATACTCCCTTTTTATCTTTTTAAAGTTTATGGGGTCTGTGGTAGTGTTCTTTCTTCTATTCATGATGTTAAGCAATTTGTGACTTCTTTCTACTTTTCTTCATCGTCTAGCTCTAGAGCTTTATTAATTTTATTTATCTTTTCTAAGGACCAACTTTTGGGTTTATTGGCTTTTCTCTGTTCTACTTTGTACTGTCTTTTAAAGATACAAATTTCTCTCTATAATGCTTTAGCTGCTTCCACAAAATAATGTTACATTGTATTTTCATTACATTCAGTTCAAAATGTTTTTTAATTTCCTTTATAATTTCTAATTTGACCTATGGGTTATTTTCAGATGTTTCCAAGTTTTTGGTACTTTTTTTATTGGTCTCACTGATTTCTAGTTTAAGTTTTTCTTCTTAGAGAATGTATTCCATAAGATTGCAGTCTTTCTGAATCTAATTAGGACTTTTTATAGTCCAGCATATGGTCTGTTTTGATGAATATCCCACATATACTTAAAAACGTGTATATTTTGCAGGAGTTTGGTATGTGTTCTGTAAATGTTGTTTAGAGGAAGGTGATTGAAAATGTTTAGATTTTCTCCTATTCTTACCCATTTTTCCCCACTTTTGTGAATTACTGAAAATCTTCAATCAGTCATTGTGAAAATACGCATAATATTTCTCCTTGAAAACAATGAAATAACAAACTAATTCAGTATATATGCACATGTGTACCTGTGTATGTATGTATATGTGTATGTATGGCTCACACAACCTATGTGAACAAGGTTGGTCATCTTTAAAAGATTTCATTCTATGTTTTATATAATGGCAACTTCCCCCTTGCCTTAACTTTGAAGTCTTTGTGTTTTTTGCCCAAAATGTCAGCTATTTCATGTAGCACGTTTTCTAGCGAGATAGTACCAAGCAGTACTTAGGTGGCAGTCAGTGTTTTAGAAGATTTTAGTTAACTGAATTTACAAGAAGACATCACAGTTGACTGGATACTTAGGGGAAGAAGACTTCATGTAGGTAGGTGAGGCTTGAGCTGGAACTTTCAGACACAGGACTCCTAGAGACAGAATCAGTATATTTGTATGCCAGGTCATTAAAGGTGGTGACAAATGCAGGAGCGTTGCACACATCATGCATGGTCAGGGACTGTCACTTAAACTTGGAGCCTTTTATTCTCTTATTTGTAACATTGGACTGTTCCGCTTATTTGGCCTTGGATGGACTTTAGAAAGGTAAAAAGTATGATTTTAGTTACATGAAAGTTTAAGACATTTGTTCCTCTTTCTTCCTCTTGGGGTTTTTTTTGTTTGTTTGTTTGTTTTTATGTTATATGGACTGGTTACCTCTACATCATGGCTGTGTCAATTATAAGCTTAACTTCTGCTCTCAAGAGGCACCATACAAAAAGAAAGTGATTCTGTTCCCTGCCTACAAAATGTACTGTCATTGCTGGTCCACAGTCTTGTATTACAGGCTTTTGGTCATAGTGGCATAAGAAGATGATGAAACCATCTATTAATGTTACCAAAAAGTGACATCATAAATGTATAAAAGTCTCTGTTTTTTCTCTCCCCCTCTCACTATAGGAATACATCTGTTATCTCAGCCAACAGATACCATCCCTCTTTCAATGAATTCTCATTCCAGTTAGTTGGGAAATAATAAATAATACCATTTCTCTTATCATTAGCTAAGACTTTGTATGGATACATATCCTGTGATGTTTCCTAGTCTTCTTCACTGAAGGGACCTAAAAAACACAAGAATAGTAGAAGTTGGGGGGATATTGTGCTGGACTTAATGTTATGAAGACTGAGAATGTAGAGGTGAGTGAGGAACATAGTGATCCTTTTCTCACCTGAATTTTCCTGCCCTTCCAGTAGGAACAGGTAAAGACTTCTGTTGAAGAAGTCAAACACTGAACTGGAAAGACTAAACGAAATGAGCAGCACTAAGCTTTACTAGAGAAATGAAGTCTCTTCAGGCAGCTGCAGTTTCCGTCGCCTCACGTGAAGATGGTGTGGCGCACACGGTGCCCCTGGTCCCAGACAAGGCACAGTCTTCCTTTTGCGTTTTAGCCCTGTGCTGGGGGTGGTTGTGTCTGGTTTTTGTTCTCTTACTTTTTAAGTTTGCTTGTAGGTATTTGAGAATTTGAACATTAGTCAGTTGTAGAGATACAGCTTGTTTACTCTTTTACGAAGGCAGTCATATGCATAGAGCTCAATAATGTTAAACTAAATAACTGATCTACTAGATTATAGATGCTGCCGAGTTTCCAGATGGGGATTTTGAAATTTAAAGTTGCTTCAGTTATTTCAGGGGCTACTAGGAAATTGAAAAAAAAAATTATCGGAAGTAGTTTCAATACAGTTTTTAAAAAACTACAGATGTTCTCAAAATTTGGGAGAGTGGTAGAAAGAAAGGATCCATCACAAAATACAGTTTTTTTTAAAGTTTGGTTTTCATGTTGCCTGAAGATTCTCTCCTTTCTAATGCTGTTAACTAATAGTTAACTGTGTATTGATTATAATCTGAAAGTAGATGAAAAGAGTTAAAGAATAAGATGGGAAGAATGATAATGCCTCTAGAGATGGAGTCTTACCTTGGAGTTAAAGGTTTTTAACTGGATTGTTAATGAACGGATAGTACTGCATTTAGTTCTTGATCATAGTATCAGTCGTTCAAATCTATGGTACTATTCTCCTCCTTTTCGTTTTATTGGGAAAGAAGGTAAGGTATTAAAAGATACATTTAAAGACATCTAGCTGTGATGCACTTGCCCCTTGATAGAGCTGTAATACGAGAGAGCATCTCTCTCATGTAAAGAAAGGTGTTGCTACTGTTTTCTGCCATGAACAACCATTTTAATCTGAATGGAAAATCTGTCTAGGGACCCAGAGTACAGTAATTAGCAGTCTCTTCAGAGTGTCAGAGCAGAATTACTATTGTAATGGTTTAGCTGCAGGATAAAAGGATTGAATTTGGGTCTGCTTGTCTGCCAAACTAAAATGAGTTGCCATGGGAATTTTCAAATGTGAGAGGCGTTTACTTAAAGCAATTTGGCAGGTTTGAATAAACTCATAAATTACAGGTTTGAAAGGAGCCAGTCCTTGCTGCCTCTCATATAGGCAGGATGTATAGAAGGCTGAGAGCTTCTTCAGTTCTTAATGAGAATGAGTTGATCCGTGCTGTCATGCAGACGGTCCACTTATTAAGGCTTGTCTCTTCAGTAAATAAAGTACAGTAAGCACATTTAAGGAAAGGTATTTCGTTCCAGATCTCTCGAGGAAAAAGAAAGTGACAACTCTAGACATAAATTTCCTTTCCTAAATTAAATGTATTTTTAAATAATGCTCTTAAAATGATGGTTTTGTTTTAATGAACATTGACCTGGTATTAACTTTAATTTTGCTCAGTGCATGTAATAAACATATATCTTTACACTTGTCATATCTGTCTTACAAGGAAGATGAACATTTAAAGCTTTTTTTGGAAAACAAATAAGGTATTCAAACTTACAAACTGGATTATTCAATTTGCATGGAAATACTTTCAGAGAGACCTTCAGCTCTCTTCTCTCTCTCAAAAACGGAGTTTTAGTATAATTACTTTTTAGTGAGAAAATGCTCCCTTAAATGCCTAAGGTGATGAACATCATTTATGCTTGTATATAACCTTACTTGTCCTCAAGATATCAGTAATGATAATAGTTCTTGCATTGGTGGTTTATATCTGGCCTCCAGAAAAACAAACAGTGAAATTTAAGTGTTTAAAATTTTGAAACTAAAATATTCTCACGCAGTAAGTCAGGTCTTTGTGGAAGTCAGTTAACATTTTCAAGCCCCTTTGCTTTCATAAGGAAGGTAACGATTTGGTTGTTGCTATCTTAGTGGTCTGAAAATATTGATGCATCTTGTAAAAAAGTTTCACAAGGAGATACAGGTATGCAGGACTGTTGTTTAATTCAGATAAGAAAATATACATTGTATTTTTTAAAGTACAGCAAATATATTTTTGTTTATATATTAATCTTCATAAAGTATAATTATACATCAAAGTAGTCTGATTACAATCTCTAGTTCTGAGATTATCGTTGAACCTTAATTAATAAATTAATAAACCTTAACCCAGCAGCAGCTAAGACTTTCAGAAGTCTCATTTAAATTTAGACTACAAAGACAATCCCAGAAGTCCTTCCCAGGGATCTAGAACTGGAATCAGAATGGCCTTCTTTCTATGTGCTCTGTGTAAGGTACTCTGATGCAAATGGGTGCGTACTGCTTTCAGAAACGTGGTGAGGGACGCACTTGCGGAAGTTGAAATGTACCGGTTAATTGCTTCTTACAGAGAAGGAGAGTACTGCATAGAATTTAACTGGATTCTACATCAGTGTCTTTTTATACCCCATCCCCTACTCTGCATTAGGGCAGCCACAATTCCAACCAGAATTTTCACAAAGAATCGAAAGTACTCTATCTTTGTTTGGATAGCCATTCATATGGACAGATTAAGGCGTGTGATACGGTGGAGGTTTTAGGACTTCATTCACTGTCGCAAATCACTGAGGAGCTATATTGAAATCTCTTTACTCTCTGTCCAGCTCTCATGTTGTCCGACAGTCGGTCAGCCCTTGTAAAATGAACAGAAGGGCTTTTCCCCAAACTTGGAGCTTCATTTTGACGAAGCTCCTTGGCAGTAACAGTAAAATATGTCTTGGGTAGGGTAGCTGTGCACAAGCCATCACAAATATAGACTCTGTATGAAAAACATCCTCCTGGTCATTATTATAAGGATTCATTAAGGAGTGGCTTCTCTAAACACACAAAAAATGTGGTTGATAGTGTAGATAAGCTTATAACTCTAAGGTTATAACTCTAAATATAAAACAAGGGATTCTGGACATAGGATAATAGGGTAGTATGTGTTTATTCTCTGCAAAGTTTTTTATAGTTTATAGAAGACTGATACAGTTTATATAAGGACTTATATAAGTCCTTCCGTTTTAATCTTGTATTCCACGCATCCCTCAGAATTTGCATGTTGAACTTATTATGTAACGTATTTTACATTTGCTAGAACCTGTTTATTCTTAACTATTGATGTTTTTTCTATCCCATAAGTAAATAATGCTGGTTGGGATCATGCATTTTAGTTTTTTTTCTTCTTTCTTAATTTCCTTACTAAATGTATGGTATTCTGTAAAGTTAATTTACTATATTAAGTTTTTATTAAAGATGTAAAATTATTTAATAGAAAAATAGGTGATTTCTCGATGTATCTTTTTTAGTTCAGTTATTTTCATACATCCCTTTAATTTGTTTGCATGCCCTTCTGATGGTTGGTAAGTAGCATCATGTTCCTTATATATAGGTGAAGAAGCATTTGTGTTCCATTCACTTTCTGTTAATGTACATGGAACTTGAATTGGCAGAAAAGCTAAGAAAATCAAGTACCCTTTATTTCATTAACTTGTATCTTTTTATTTTTTTATTTATTTATTTTTTAAAAAATTTTTTTTAACGTTTATTTATTTTTGAGACAGAGACAGAGCATGAACGGGGGAGGGGCAGAGAGAGAGGGAGACACAGAATCGGAAGCAGGCTCCAGGCTCTGAGCCATCAGCCCAGAGCCCGACGCGGGGCTCGAACTCACGGACCCTGAGATCGTGACCTGAGCTGAAGTCGGACGTGCAACCGACTGAGCCACCCAAGCGCCCCAACTTGTATCTTTTTAAACCCTTATATTCCTCTTATTTCAAATGTTTGAGTGTTATACGTAAGTAAAATTTTTCAGATGTTACCGTTGTGAGACTTTCCATCGTATTTCAGTGAGTCGGATGAGCGTTTTAATATCATATTAATACTGTTTCAGGTAAACTTAATTTGGTAGCTTGTCATATACAGCTTGATTTTCTTCTGTATTTTTGATAACTAAATTTTTAAAATTTAATTTCAAAAGTGACAAAAATAAGACTTCTCCTTTATGGACATTACACTGAAGCCTGTATTGCATATTTGCATAAGACGATAGGATTTTTGGTTTTGGGGTTTTTTTAAATTCTTAACCTTTAATGCCTTTTCAGGGAGAAAAATTAATCTTTAATGTATAAATCAAATATAAAATATGAAATGAGTTGTTTTTAAAGTTATGCTTTTAAACTGATACGGCATTAACTTATTTTTGTTAAAAGGCTTTGTAGAATATATCTCTGAGCAAGTTAGCAGATTCATGAATTAGCTTCCTTTATGATACTGATTTATTTTATGAATTCACTTGTGAGGGATAGCAGTATGCTCTGTTTAAATAAAAGACTTTGATTACTGAATTTAGCATCTGTGGAATTATAGTATACTTGTGGAGAGTAAAAAAACTGATTTAATGGCTGTCAAAAGCAATTCACTTCACAAACTTCTATGAGGGACTACTGTTTACTAGGCTAGAAGCAAGACTTCAGTACACATGGAGGTAGAGATTTAGTAATATAAAAATGAGACTAGGGCAAAGTTAATGCATTTCCCAGTTATTCGGTCACTTGATGCTTGCACTTCAGAAATGTCGTGCTGTCACTGGAGGTAGAGACTTTCCAGAGTGATCTTGTACTCCAGTTTGTTCTTTTTGGGCAGTCTCATCTGTCTCCAGGAACCACTGCCATGGTGATCGTTCTTCAGTATGCCTCTCCTCTTTAGTTCCAGATCTTCCCAATCCAGTTGGCACCTTCTTTGGATGATTTACGGGCATCCAAACAAAATTTCCCAAAGTAACATCACATCCTTTCTGCCCTTCTCATACAGGAGTCCCTCCATTGTTTTCTCATTTGAATGACATCCATTACCTAGGAGTCGTACATCCTTAATTCCACCTCTGTCCCCCTCTGCTCTCACTCTTATCCATCCCACTTACCAAGTTCTGATTCTGCCTCTTAATAGCAGCTGACTTTTCTGTTTCCGCTATTGTACTAGGTCAGTTGGTTCTCCCTCATAGTTGCAGCCAAAGTTATTTTTTTAATGTAAGAAGTATTACATTCCTGATTCACATTTGCCATGGCTTTCTGTCACTGCATGGTAAAAATGCAAACTAGTTAACATGGCATGTGTACCCCATCTTCACCTGGTGCATACCCACTTTCCCAGATTTGTTTTGTGTCGTTTCTCTCTTACCCTCCCCCCATATGATATACCTTGCAGTTCCCAGCGCACTCTGTGGTTATTTGTTCATCAGTAGGAGCTAAGAAGGGAAAGGGCTCAGGAGAAGCCACAAGAAAGATTTCTCTTAGTACTCTAGAGCATTGAACAATTTAAAATTACCAGTGAAAGACCAACCAGCAAATACAAAGCGTATTAAAGAAAAAGTTCTGTTTCAGTTGAACACATAACTGTTTTAACAGGTGTTTTAAGCCTCTGCGTATATTCACTGAACAGATACTTACTTGTGTTTTATATATACTGGGAACCTACTAGTATAGTTTATTTTGTTGTTGTTGTTATGAAATTAAAGTATCCAGTCTGTTCTGCAACAAATGAACAAGTGTGCAGCCAAACGCTGGTTGTAAAAATCTTTTAATTTATTAAAAAAGTTTTTCATGAGAAATTAGAAATTTCAAACTCCCAGTAACAAAGTTACTTTTTCCTATAGGAATTTCAGTAACCAGATGGTTTAAAAAGCTATATATCTAATGCTATAAAACCAAATTATAACCGGGAGAGATCCCTTCAGACAGCGTTGAATTACTTCTAACTCTGGAACCAGAGACGTTGCCTTTCTTCATACCACCAGTAAATTGTTTCTTCAACAATCATACCAACTCTTTAAAGCACCAACCATCCCAACAAAAGACTGCTTACCCCTGGAACGCCGGTCCCATTTTAAACGAACGGTGGCTAGGCAGTACGTGTGTTACTCTCTAATTCATTGCTTTCTAATTTCATTTATTGCCATGAAAACTCATCTGTGAGGAGAATTACCAGTGTTCGACTGTATGTGGATAGCAGCGCTGAGACTTGTGCCACCGCCAGTCATACAGCACCAAAGCCCTAGAACTTGCGGAAGCAAAGAGCCGTTTCTCCTGGAGTTTAAAAACCAAGTAATGAGTCTTAGATTTGATAATGATCATAGTTAAAGCCAATTAAAATGTCTTTGAGCCATTCAGCTTCATCTTTTGTAGGTGTTCCTGAATTAAACAAATGCAGTACAGCAGTTTCTGAAGTATGCTTCTGGTAACAAACCCCGTTTAGCTACTGATTTTTGTAAATTTGAAGTATTTTAAGTATAAAATCTGTCACTGGAATCTAACATATTGAAGAGTATGCTGATTTTATATATATTAGATATTTTCCATGATAAAAAGAAGTAAGTACAAGTAACTTTTAAAAACTGTATATTGTACATGCATATGTATATACACATATATTTTATACATGTTATACATATATATATATGTATGTATGTATATATATATATAAAATATATAGAAGCAGTAAGAAGTACTAAAACTGAGTCAAAATAGAAGTAGTATTTGTACTCTGTAATCTTTGTGGTTACTGGACCAGCTTGTCAAATGAGCATCACAAGGCAGAGAGCAAGTTTACCTTGCATGTAGCCTTTTTAGTGAAGTAGCATATTAGTACAATCTAGGCCGATAATCCATTTTCGCGGAGAAATCACAGCTCTTTCTGGAAAATGCCTGAGAAAAAGCCCAATTTGAGCTTCCATTTAAGGAACTCAGTGGTATTGTTCCCATTCAATTAGCAATTATTTTGTTTTGTTTAGGTTTTTCTTTTCTTTTTTCCCAAATAAAACAAAGTTATTTAAAAGGCCATAAAATGAATACCCATACTTTTGTGTAACCATGTACATTGCAAAAACCCTTCCAGGACACAATTTACTAGGGTGTGCATCTTCTGGAATGAAGTGGGAGTAAGAAAATTTTTTCATCAAAATAGATAAAAAGTTATGTTATCAGCTATTAAAGGATAAATCCAGTTCATAATAAAATCTAGATGGGAATAAAGACATTGTTTCCCTTGAGTAGTAGATTACATGTAAATTTTAAAATCCAGTATTAAAGCAATGTGAAAGCCCCTGGATTTGGAAAGAAAATACCTAAGTCCATTTGCTTGTGAGTCCAGATTGTTTAAACCATTTTCTGCTTTCAATCCCTGGGTGCATCCTACTAAATAGGTACAATCCTGCCCTTGGTAGCTTAAGACTTAGTCAGCGTTTTCTCCCCACCTTGGTGTTACGTCATCGATACCTTTTTCAAAATAGATGGGTTTGGTGTGTATGTAAAGAAATCTGTTGAAGTAGGTGACTCCCTTTCCTGATAGAACTCGTCAAGGGTCATAGGGAAATCCTTGGCAGCCCAAGCATACCTGTCCCTTCTCATGTGCATGTTGACATTGTGTGCAGTGTAAACAATTCACCCAAGCCTTGAGGTCTTCTGTGACTCACAGGAAGTTCCATCTAGGTATTTACCGTTTTTTCGCTTTTCAGTTTTTGTTTCTCTTGATAATTGTATGTGACTAGGCTTACAGGCTAATTCTTGTCATACTTATTGGACATGGTGTGATTGTTAATATTTATAAAACACCTCCAAGTACAGGGTAAACATTGCAGCCACAGAGAACACAGGAATATCTGAAACCCAAACTCATAGCTTGTTTAAGGTTAATAAGGTTCAAAGTTCTCAAGTAGGGGACTTAAGAGGACTTCTTCATTGCTTTCCTCTAAAATGATGTATGGTGTACCCCGACATAACAGCTGGTTCGCTCACCGATTGCTCCTGTTGTAAAGGGGAAAAGTTTCTAAGGGTTTAGTTCTAAAATGGACTCCTGTTCCTAATAGTCATCTCCTGTACTTAACTTTTTGATTTATTTATTGCATGCCTACTTGGAAATGAGGTTTTTAGATTGCTGTATACTTACCCACTTAAGAAATGAGGGAGTATTTGCAATTTATTTCAGAAGGGAAATATTCTTCATCCCTAATGGAATGTGCTGTTTACATTCCATGTTTTGTTTGTTATTATTTTATTCTTCATGTTTGACCAACCCATACTTAGCTTCCTAGCTGTGGGATAGCCAAGCATAAGAAGTATTCAAGTGGTTTATTAACAAAGTGGCACAAATTCCCATCTTTTGTTAAATTTTACCCAAAAGTGCAGCCAATGGGAGAGATAACACCTGTGTTACATACCTTACATAGTTGTTAAGAGGGTTAAATCAGATAAGAAAGATGAAATTCTGTAAGTATTAGAAACGCAGGGCGCCTGGGTGGGTCAGTCGGTTAAGTGTCCGACTCTTGATTTCGGCTCAGGTAACGATTTCATGGATTCGTGCGTTTGAGCCCCACATTGGACTCTGCACGGACAGCGTGGAGCCTGCTTGGGATTCTGTCTCCTTCTCTCTCTGCCCTTCCCCCACTTGCTCTCTATTGCTATCTCAAAGTAAGTAAATAAACATTTAAAAACTATAAACGCTTGAAATATGAACTTTTATCGAATCTCCAAAACAGCCTTTAAAAAATAAAATATTTAATTAGCTTAATTTTCTTTCCAACGAGGAAAAGATGTTAAGAGTCTCAATCTCAGAACAAAAATTATAATGCAGACACTTCATTGCAGTCATTGTACATCAATCACAGAGGTCAAATGCTAGCAGATGACATTTGAAGAAATTACCTTTTTTCCTTCTCTGCTTTATTCTCCCTTGGCCTTCATTTGAGGTTCAGAGGTTTAGCCATTCACAATAAAGACACGTCTTTAGATATCTTACAAAACAACAAAGACAAAAAGTTAAGGTGGGAAGCAACCAAAATTAGCGGGCTCAGGAGTCACCAAAATGACTACAACTGAAAATAGTTTGAGTTGAAGTAAAACCGGCAGCGTAGTGACCTGACATTGCTCTGAGGGCCAGGTAGCTTTCTACCTGCTCTTGACTTTGAGGTTATTAGACTGTACTTGATGGCTCAGAAATCTCCTAAGTATGTCGTAGTGCAAACAGGTTACTTGAAAGAATTCCTCTAGGAGGTTGACATTATACTGTGGCGTTACCTGGAAGTCTGTCAAGACCGTTTGGGGTGGGTTAACGGTTTTATCACAGCTACTTACAGACGAGCTTAGTTCTCATTTAACCCACTGAAATTGTATGTAACATTTTGCCTATGTACTCCTGCATGCGTCTTAGACAGAATTGTAGTTATCAGATCCTTAAAGTGATTCATGATCCTTTCCCCAAAGTTTTTTATTTGGTTTTCCACTACACCCGCTGTAAACTTCTTTCGTAGTGTCTGTTACACTTTACTGAATTCGCTTTACGTTTCGGTCTCTATCCAAACCAGACGATAAATCTTAAATGCAGGGACCACATTTAATTCTTCATATCCCTAGACAAGTGATTGGTCTTTACTATGTGATTGCTATTTAAAAATAATAATAATTCCTTTTCCTGCCTGTAGACTCATTGCTCATCCCGAGTATATATGTTTAATATGTTCCTGTTTTCGGAATTTGTCAGCATTTGTTACAACCTCCTACACTTACCTACTCACCCCCCTGCCACCACTGCCACTACCTGTGTACTTCTCAGATTTTTGCCTACTTCTCCCTTAAGGCTGCCACAACTAAGTAGATTTTTAGACCATCATTTTCAGGTACCTACTCTTTATCTTCCTCTGTAGAGTCATGCTCTCCTAAGCTCACAGTTTGTAATTTTAGGTCCTTCCTTTTAGTGTCCCAGACATACAGTCTGATAATGTCCACCTATATATTTCAGAGGTCTTTTTTTTTTTTTTTTTTATAAAATAATTAATGTGGCTTCACTAATACCAGTGTATCCCCTGAGTTGTGGATCATGCAGATCTCTCAAAAGTTTGTCATTCTTATTAAGCTTACTGTAAAGAATAGAATCTCAAATTGTGTCATACTGTGTTTCACATAGGAAGAAACAAATGCTTATTATGAGATGCGATTTTTTATTTCTGAGATTGTTACTGTTTTTGATAGATCTGTTTATACCTTCTTGTAAAAAACATCTTACAGTTAAAAATAGGTAAATTTGTTAGTTCTGTTTCATTTAATACAGTTTATGCACCCCTGTGTGCATGTGCACGCGTGTGTGTGTGTGTGTGTGTGTGTGAATGTTTCTGGCTTCTCTGGGTAAGTACAGTGCCTGGTGCTTTCTCTTACCTTATCTTGCGTTATCTGTGGGAAGCGGTTGCTGCCAAACCAGGTACTACGATCGAGGGGAAGTATGTCGCATAATGGAATGGCAAATAGAAAAACATATGCCATGACTTTTCTTCCCTTATTGTATCTCTAACATTTTGACCCACAGAATTTCCAGTGAAACGGTAAGGTCCTCTCTGCAGATCATTTGAACTGAGGGCTTACTCAATAAAAGGTAATCAGGCTGTATTGCCCAGGTGAAGCAAGGATGCTAGCTTGTCTTTGCCTCTCCACTTAAGCACGGAGTTCTGATACCTCTCTTCAGTATTGGGTTTCTGTAACGATTCTGGGCATTTCTTCCATGCTCTTCAGTTTGTGAACACCATTCTTTTTGCGTTGGACTGAGCACAGTATCTGTACCATGGTAGGTGTCCGTTAGCCGTCTGTTAACTGAATATTGAAGACTGGGAAAAGAATGGAAGGTGAAATCGAGGAGCCTTTAAATCTGAAGAAATGGTGGACCATCGTAGAGTCCACCTAAGTTTTGACACAGAATGAGATTGTTCACAAAAGGAGAAGAAGCTGGTGTGGCCCTACATGCCAGTCTGGGAAATCCAGGTTCTGTGAACTCCCGTATCAGGAAAACAAAAAGCACACTAGGGTGTTCAATGGAGAGAATTAATAAAGTCATTGGTTAGACAGGTATTGAAATTTGAAAAAGGAACGGGGTGTAATACAGATTTAGAAACTGCAGGAAGCAGCTTTTACCCCAGGCCTGGGAGAGAGAAGAGAGAGATTGGTACTCTTGTTAGATCTCAGGCACTTTGAGAGCGTTCGTGCAGGGCTAGAACCGAGAGCGCTGACAGGGTGGGGCCTCTTGACTAGTTAATGGAACCTTAGTATCTCAGAGGAGTAGATAAACTGGTTGGCTGATGTTACACCTCATGGGTGAGACGCCAGAAAGCTGGTTCTAGAAGTGCTGGGGAGTGTGGAGCCTGAGAACAGCTGGCATAGGAAGGGGCGTCCCTTCTCCGCTGGCTCTTCAGTCTTGTTTTAATGTCCTCCACTGTGCATCTCACTTGTGCGGACCTAACAGAACCAGCTGGCAAAGAAGAAATCGTACTATACAGAGTCCTAAACCCAACAGTGAAAACACATAGCAGGTCAGTTTGGAACTTAGTAATTGCTACATCATCCTGGAGAAAATATTCTAGAGTCGTGTGGGAGGTTAAGGTTTCTACTAGCTTTATAGGATAAGTTGGAATAAGTAGACCCCAGATTCATAGTCAGGTGTCTACCTGACATCACCACTTGCCTGATTAAGTAGCCAAAGTATTCGCCTTCTCATACTTAATATTTCTAAACAGAACTCTCAATTCCATTTTCCTCAGCCTTTATCTTCTCATTAAAGCATCTACTTGATTGCTAAATCCAAAAGCCTGAACATTAGCCTTTAATGTCTCCCAGCCCTCATTCCTTACATCCGACCAACCATCAAGTCCTTTCAGGTTCTTTTGCCATCTGTTACTACCTCTGTCCTAGTCCCGTGCATCTTCTGTCACTAGGACTCTGCGGTAAAGCTCGTGACTGGTCTCTAATGGTCCTCAAGCCCCCAACAGTCCATGCACAAAATAACAAAATGTGCCTTTAAAGGTAAATCCTGTTAGGTCACTCTCCTGTGTAAAATCCTCGATTTATATTTAAGTCCACTATGTTCTTTGTCAGACTTTTCTTTAGCTGACAGAACAGATACAGGTGATGATTGGTATTAAAATTGTTTATAAACTTTGGTCACTCTGTTTTCTCTACACATTTCTTTTTTTTTTTTTAATGATTTTTTTTTTTTAACGTTTATTTATTTTTGAGACAGAGACAGAGCATGAACGGGGGAGGGTCAGAGAGAGGGAGACACAGAATCCGAAACAGGCTCCAGGCTCTGAGCTGTCAGCACAGAGCCCGACGCGGGGCTCGAACTCATGGACCACGAGATCGTGACCTGAGCCGAAGTCGGCCGCTTAACCGACTGAGCCACCCAGGCGCCCCTCTACACATTTCTTAGTCAGCCCTTGTTTTCCAAGTGCAGTAAGTAGTCAGGTACTTTTTATGTTTGCAAAACCTTTTCTACTCATTATTGCAAATTTATAGGAAAGAATTTTTTTAAATGTCAGGGATCAGGTTCACCTCTGCAGGTCATTGGGGTCTAGAAGATGACTCGTGTAATTGATTATTGGTTAATTTATGGATGCAGGTCACAGGAGAAATTTCCTAAAAACAACATGAAAAAATAGAAAAGAGGAGATAGTACATGGCTGTCTGTATAGGATTAAGTCCCCCAAAAGGAGCAACATAGATTTAGGAAAATGATACCATTATAGGTGGGTGTGGTTCGAAAAGAATGTACTCTGGAGAGGACAGTGATCTGGGCTGTTAAAAGAGACATACATAGGATGCTTCTAGACAGGATCTTGTCTACCTTGGAGGCAGAAAAGCACAGTGGGCTTCTAGGGGATAGTGGGTAGATGATTTTGACTAATGCAGAATATTTGCAAATAGGGCTGCTTATAGAAGTTGTTTAGTGGCTTGATTGCTAAGCCGGGGAGTTTGGGCTTTTCTTACAGGCAAATGATAGTACTAGTCACATTTTTAATGATTTGGAGATACTCATACATTTGTTTCGGTTCTCTATTGTAATTACATTGTTGTGGAGTTTTTTTAACGTGTGCTTTATCAATTTAAAGTTGCCAACTAAACATGATTTTCTTAATTTCTCATGTGAGGTCTTTGATGAATTGAAAAGATAATTCCACTGAAAGGCAGTACATAAAGGAAAAGTTGTGATAAGGACTTTAGATCAGGTACTCTGGGTTGGAAGCCAGTTTTGCAGCGTGACCGTATGTTACATTGGATAAGGTACCTAGCCTGTCTGAACCTCAGGGGTGATAACAGTACCAGTGCCATAGATCTGTATAAAGCATAAAATGTTAAGATGAGGAAAACCTAATATGTAGTTTCAATAAGGTAATGTATAAATCGTTCAACTTTAAAATGCTAGAACCTGTTCACTCTCATCTAGTATTAACCACGACCTGTTTCTGTCCCTTTAACATAGCTGTAAATTACTATAATATATGTATAAGTTATATATATTTATACAGACCCATAATCTGTCATCCATAATTACAAACTCCAAAAAGTTCAGAAAAGTATGTTTATATGTTTATACTCTGTCTTTATCCTACTTAATGTATTGTTATGTTTGCTACACATTGGGTTATTGGAGTATTCCTCCAGACCCATTGGGGATGTTATGTAATCCTTTGTATATTATCTTTATACAACTCTGAACATTTCTCAAAACATTTATGATGCCACAGGTTTTAGATATGGGGCAGTGGACCTGTAGAGAAGTTAGCAAGTGTTTGTTATAGTTTTAAACTTTTATGTTTCAAAGGTATGTTCATAATATTTCAGTAACCTTTACATGTTTTCCATACTAAATATGAGAGAGAGGTATGTATTTAAGAAATGGGCAGGGGGTGGGGAAACTATAGTCACAAAATTACCTACTATGAGAATTTTCATAATGGCTTTATTCACAGCATCCAGAAACTAGAAACATCCCAGTGTCCATTGCAGAAGAATGGGTAAATAAATGAAATACTACTCCGCTCTCAAAACAGGCGGACGACTGATACACACAACAGTTATGGATGAGTTCCATAAGTATGCTGAGGGAGAGAAGTTGGACACACAAAGTATATACTCTTTGATTCCATTTTATAAAATTCTAGGATAGGCAAAACTAAGCTGGTGATAAAAATCAGATCGGTGGTTTCAGGAGGCAGAGGGTGGTGGGAAGGACCTTGAGTAAGAAGAGACACACAAGGGAACTTACGAATTGATAGAAACATCCTGTGTCTTGATGTACATGCCTCAAAACTGATTGAGTGTTGCACTTAAGATCTCAAGATTTCACTGCATATAAATTATACCTGGAATTTTAAAATACAGTGCAAATACTTGAGAAATGAGAAGTTATAAAGTTCTAGGTGACCACTTGGATTCAGCATTCTCAAATACCCTCTTATGACTTAGGTTTAGTTAAAGACAGACGCTTTTGTTACAGAAGGAAAAGTTAGAGTTCCATTTCTATACAAGTGTTTATCCCTGAACAGGGTTCTACAAAATGCCTTTTGAAACGTCTAGCGTTAAGATGTATGATTTTAGGATGCCCTATTTGGTTAGCTTCTGTCTTGGAGAGAAGAGGAAAAGTCTCATGGCATGTGGAAACTCCTGGCATGAAGCGTGGCCAGTAGAAGCTCTAGAACAGGGCCGCTGGACAAGAGAAAAAGACTAAGTGCAATTACCTAAGAAACCAACACATTGTCTTCTCTGACCTTAATTTGAGAGACGGCCTACACCTTCAGCAGCACTCAGGCAGGTATACAGTGCCAAGTTTCGCCGACAAAACCAGGACACGAAGGTTGAAATCGCACTTCTGTGTGAGAGTAATTCTGTAATGAACTCTGCAAACTCTTAGGACACAGCGTTGGGCTGGCTCTCTGGGTACAGAATGGGGGGGCGGCGTGGGGAGAAGCGGTGAAGACACCGGAGTGAGTGCAGCTCATTCTGGAGCGAGACCACCAGGTGTAAATTGTAGCTTTGCTGGCTAGATTCTGTGCTCTGCCGGGAGTGTTAGTGGACCTGCCACAATGTGATGTAATCCAGAGTGCACACTTGTCATGCGTAACTTGTACATCTCTGTGGCCTCCAGCCGTGTCACCGTGGCATACTCCGTTGCTGCTGCCTCGTGAAAGCTGTGCTGCTCCAGTTTTTATTCTCCTCCTGGGCGGGGTGTGTGCGGGGAGGGGGGGGGGGCAGGCCTCTGCTGATGACGCTGTATGCTTTTCAGCAGCCTGCACCCTGCGAAAGGCACACACATGTATGCATGGACCCTGAATGTACACGTGTGTATTTCTTCCGTGACCTTTCTCCTCTGTTTGACACTGCATCGCCAGCTAATGAGTATGCTTCTATCACTTTCTAAAAGGAACAGTTCAGTGAAAACATGTGCTTGAGTACCTCTTCTCTGTACAGAGCTCTCTGTATGAGACATTATGTCTCATCACTTCTTCCCTCTTTATTTCTACCTCTTACTTGCTGGCGTTTTCAAACATGTACTATTTTCTCACAGTCAAGTCACTGAAGGTACACCTATTTTTTTTTTTTTTAATGTAGAGTGTAATTTATATACTTCTGGTATTCTGTTATCTATAGATTTAAATTTGAAATGACTTGGTGAGTTTTAATTTTTAATATTACTAGTTTTCAGGGAACAAGTTTAAGGAGTTTGAGTTAGATGATGGATTTCTAATTTGTCCCTTTCATTGATGGTGCTTACTTATTTTTATCATTAAAGTTATTGCTGTGGCTTTAAAGAAATCCTGTTACTTCACTTTTTTTCTCATTCATCTTTGTACAAGTTCATAGGGGTCAAGGAATAGTAATTCCACAAGCGTTCAAGACTGTCTTCTCTGTTTTCTCCTGCAACGTAGGTTTTTGAAAAGTTGGCGGTGACACATTAAACTTTGTCTTCATCATGGTTCCACTCATCTTTCTCTTTAATTCTTTGTGGTTTATTAAAAGCCATTTTGGCAGTTCTGTTTACTATAAATGATAGTATCCCCTTTGCGGCTTTAGTGCCAAGGACAGAGTTTTGTGTATCATTGATTGCAGTAGAAAAGGACAGAGAAGCTTGTCATCTGGCCTTGCTCCTGTCCTGAACCAAGTCAGAAAAAATGTGTCGTTGGGTTGCTTTCTTTTTTAAATATTCTGAAGCTTAGGTAATGCATAAAATATGTGAGTAGCATATAGTTCCATTTCTGCCTTCATCTGCTTTCTTTTACGGTAGCTAATATCTATCCTATAGGATTTAGATATTTGAGGTTTGGAAATAAAAATTTTTCTTACCAATCATCTAGAAATATATGTCCTAGCAAAAATAACTTAAAGGATAAGGTGAATGGGAATATGAATATAGGCAATGAGAAGTAAGAAATAGACTGTGTTCCCAAGGAGTTTACTTTGGTAGTGGTGATGTCCATGAAACTATAAACCAAGGTAGAAGCCTTACAATCTAAGGATGGCCCTTTGAGAAGGTAGCATTTAGGTTGAAGTTTGCCGAGATTAAGTAGAATTTCGAAAGAAGGGGGATGGAATGGAGTCCTGAAGGACATTCGAGGTGGAGGCAATAGGAATATGCACAGAGACGCATACCAGGGATTTGTAGCATAAGATAACATGTACAAAATAGTAGAAGATTAATTGCTTTAACTTGAGAAGACAGTTTGAGCCCAGATCATAGATAGCTTCACTGGTTTATATTTTTAGATAGTAAGAAACTGTGAAAGGGTTTCAAGACATGAAAATGTTAAGGAACATAAGTAGAAAAGTTGTTCTTGTGCATTTGATCTTACCATCGTATAGATTGTTTGAAGAACAGATACCCTTAACGTAATATGGTAGTAGTTTCGGTAATAACAATATCGACTAGAACAAGGGTGACAACAGTAAATGGAAAGGGTGGGGCACATCCACGGTAAGTGGGATGGCCAAACAGTTTGATGGTCAGAGACCATCCTGGTTTATGCCTGTTACCATCACATAGTGATGGAAAGCTTTTACATTTAGATGTGTCGTAACTTGGACAGTGCATCTTATGGTGGCCCTGAAGATGTACTTAAGTATGTACTAATTGAGGGGAGAGAGGGATGTCGTGAGCATGAGAGAGAAGAATATGTATTCAGATTTTAGAAGTTCTTGTGGTTATGATTTTATTAAATTTTCCTTTTTGGAAAATTAAACAACATCCTCTTGCATGAATACCACAATCAAATGTTATATGTTTAAGAATCCCAGTTGGGGACGGGGATGTTTGTTTTTTATGGATTGGTTTTCTTTTCTCTTCAATGAGCACATTGGAGTTTTTGAATCTTCTGTAAAATGATAGATGCCAAAGAGAATAAATATACCATATTTAATCTTAATTAACATTGTTACTTACTGCTTTTTAAGGAAACTTTAATAGAATCGGTGTAGTTCATGTAAGACATTTCCAAGTAGGAATGTAGGTAGTGGCAGTTGCGAGTATCCTGCGTGTCGGTATATCAGCACCTTTCGGTTCCCTGGTTGTTGGTATGTTTGTTGTCCTTTTCCCAGTGGAAGCAGGCGGCTGTAGGCACGCACTGCCCGTTTCAAGGCTGGGGAGCAGGTGCGGCTGTGATGTCCGCGGGCGCCTTCAGTTCTCACTGCTCTTGTGTTTTCCGTGCGCAGGCCGAGGGAGAAGACAGCCTGAAGAAGATGCAACTGATGGAGCTCGCAATTCTGAACGGCACCTACAGGGACGCCAACGTCAAATCACGTAAGCCAGAGACTGGGGTCCAGGGCCACAGCCGTCTCCGCCCTTTCGTGCGTAGGCCTTGCTCCGCTGGGCGGCGCCGCGCATGAACACTGCTCCGGAGTGAAGAGTCGAAACACATGTCGCTTGATAGGGCACCGGCAGTCCCGCTTTGACTGCTTTCGTGAATTGAGGACGTTCTCTTCTAATCTTCCGCCAGCGTGTCTAGGTTTCGGGTTCATAAATGTTTTGGTTTTGATGAAATTTCAGCTTCCAAAGTTGAGAGTTTCAGGACGTTTCCTATTCTGTTGAGTATACATGTCAGGCTTCTAGCTTATTTTGTCACATTGGTGCAAAAGACAGAAAGTTTTCAAAACTTCTTTTTGAAAAAAAGCTGACTTGGAGCGTATCTGAAAGCAGTGACCCTTCTGTCGAATTCTGTCCTTTTACCTCGCTTGCTTGTTCCTGCAGTATTTTTCTCTGTTGATTTCATATGTGAGTTCACAGAGGGCAGTAGGTGATAGTGTTTTCAACCCCACTTTTCCTTTCGATATATTTGTGCATGCTTTCATAAACTTTAAAGAGGGTTGCTTTTTTTCATTTTGAGGTGATCTAAGCTCGACATGTCTTAGGAACATAATCTCCTATTTAAATTACTGGCTTTTTATTTTTTTTTTTTTAAAGTAGAATTTTAAAGTCCTAGCCAGCTTGCCAGAGCATAGGCAGTTTAGTGGGTCGGAAGCGGTTGCTTTACAAATGATTGGCTTTAATTTATTCACGAGAATGAGTATGTCATTAACAATCACATATTTAGGAATGGGACGTTTTACGTATTGCTTTCTCTGTGAAGAAGTTAAATTCGTACAGATGCAGGAAATTTGTATGAAAGTAGTTTGTTGACTAGCATAATACAGTAAAAATCCCTCTTTTAATTTGAAACTTAAGCTACTCTAGAAGTATACCAAAACTGTATTTCTGTGGACTCCCGATTGCAAAATATTTTTTAACCTCTTTTAATGCGAGTGTTTCCATGTGCTTTTGCATGTACCTTTAGTCTCATGGTATCTTAAAACCATAGATGTATCGAATATATGAACTAAATGTAACCTATTTTAATGGTCGCGTTCTTTTTGTTGTTGTTTTTTATAGTGGCTTGTTAATTTTTGCACATTTATTCTTAATCACACTGGGAAAGGGGAAGCCGTTTGCATTTGATCGGTGTGCTTTGGCATTTTGTGTGGTCAGCGCATGTACTAATGATTTCCTTTTATTTTTCTTCTTTCCTGCTTTTCCTTTCTTTTTCCTACTTCCCTCTCATTTTCCATATTTTATACTGCTATCTCTGTACTTCCTCCTACATTTCTTTGCTTACTGTAGCAGCCCTTGCCTTTTCTCTTGCAGCGACAGCCCAGGCTGCTCCGAGGATTATCACTGGGCCTGCGCCTGTTCTCCCACCAGCTGCCCTGCGTACTCCTACGCCAGCTGGCCCTACCATAATGCCTTTGATCAGACAAATACAGACCGCTGTCATGCCAAACGGAACTCCTCACCCAACTGCTGCAATAGTTCCTCCGGGGCCCGAGGCTGGTTTAATCTACACACCCTACGAGTACCCCTACACGTTGGCGCCAGCTACATCAATCCTTGAGTATCCTATTGAACCTAGTGGTGTATTAGGTAAGTTGTTCTCCCTGTGCGGTCAGCAGTAGTTTCCTGCATAGCATTTGTGCCTCAGACTTGGAAGTGGTTGTCTCCGTTTTAGCGAGGCGAGACCAGTTGCCATTAGGAAGACTGAAGCCTAAAGTTTGTCTTTATTTCAGCCTCTCTTAATGGTCCCCTCTTAAAATAACTGCATCTTACTAAGTTTGCTCAGATTCTCGTTGGTAACTCAGATCCACGTTAAACAGAAAATACTTTTCACGGTTGACATTGACGGTGAGGTCATTCTGAGTTGGGCCTGTCCCCTCCGTTGGCTCCACTGCCCACAGTTAGAGCCCTTCCGTCTCAGAGGTGTATTTAATTTGTCAGCTAAATTTTAAAATTCCGTGTGAAAATATTTTGAGGTCTTTGAAAAACTGCTGTTACTGTCTGTGTGTTTTCTAATATTTGTGATCGCTCAAAATATGAAAAGGACCAGGTCAACTGGTTGGATTCTTTAGGTTTCCTCAGGTTTTCTCTTTTGTTCTAGTTAATATTAAACATACGAGAAGCTCCTACTTTCTGTAGTACAGTATGGAATTGATGAGTAAATACCAAGTCACTGTTTTAGGATCACATTTGAGGCAGAAATTAAGATCATACTATGAACGCTTGGTTTTACATGAACAAAAAGTGGTGTACTTGAAAAAGACATTACTGATGCCTTTTTTTTATAGAGTGGATTGAAATGCCAGTCATGCCTGATATTTCAGCCCATTGACTTGCTGGATGAAGGACTAGAATACAGCAGCTGTTATAACACGACCAGTCAATGTGGGACAAACTCTTTCCGTGCTGCCCCTTTGTTTTACCAGACAGAATTTGAATACTTTTTTTCTTGAATTGTATGTGACCTTGGTGCCGCATGCATGCTGTGGACTCGTAGGACTTTGATCTTTTAAGTTCTGGGGGTTTTTTTCCAGCATTAATAATGATTTATAAAAATTTGAAAGTCTTTCATGAACCCGGACACT
Organism: Acinonyx jubatus; assembly: GCF_027475565.1. NCBI lineage: Eukaryota > Metazoa > Chordata > Mammalia > Carnivora > Felidae > Acinonyx > Acinonyx jubatus. Next base: position 5,353,761 of record NC_069385.1, on the reverse strand, counting down.
AAGATTTAAACTTGAAACTTCATTGTTCAATTAAAGAAAGCCACGATGCTCTGTATGTTATCTGTGTGTGTGCACGCACTCAGGTGCCTTCTGTTTCATGAGCAAATACATTTGATTGTACATGGTTTCCGTTTATCTCTAAATCGTTGTATAAAGTACCTTAGGTCAGAATTATACTCTAGATAGAGCTGTTGACGAGAGGCTTGTTTTCTGTTGCACATTTCTTGAAGCATTTTTAAAATAACATGTAACATGTAACCTGTTTACGTTTTCCTTTCTGTTAACGCTCTGTCCCGCGGCCCCACGCCTGCTCCTTTAGTCTCAGAGCTCCTCTCTGCTGCACGCACAGCGTCTGTTCGAGGAGTTTGTTGCTTCCTGCAGGGCTGGCACTCTGAGCCACCAGCTGCTGTTCCAGCACTCTCGGTGCAAGATCTTGCTGATTTTGCCTCGTGCAATTATACTTGTACAAGATTAGTTTATCTAAAATGCAAGAAGGGGTGATGGACCAGTTTACTGCTTAGAAACAGCAAGAGGCACTGCAGTCTCTCATTTTAAAGCAATGTGTTTTTTGTTGTGTTGGGAAATTTTTATTTATAATACTTAATTATTAGACTGACAAAATTAAAAGCGAAATATACAGATACCTAATTGGCCTTCATAAAATGAATAATAATGAGTACTAAGTGACCAAAATCCATTCAGAGTCTTCCTTCTCGCTTTGCCACCTAAGCAGTAAAACATGACATTGACCACTTGGAGAACTGAGAAAATTATTTCAAATTGCTAAGTTATAATAAATTTGCACACAGATAACATGCATGATATATATCAAGTTCACATCCTATTATTTTAAAATAAGCAGTGCCCTTCAAAACAGATGCAGACATGTGTGTTGGTGGTAGTGAGGAGATTGGTATTAGCATCAAGTCTTCATTGGTGACTAATTTTTAATTCCCTTCCTTTTATCTTTAGGTATGGCTTTCCCAACGAAAGGCTAAGAATTCAAGAACGGTCTTAACTGAACCCTCATCAGATCTGAATTTAACAAATGCTTAGTCTCAGCAGCCTCCGGGGGGTGGGGGGGAGCTTAGCCTAGCAGTCAGTGACTCACTTGCACTTTTTGCACACTGATAGAAAGTAAAAGTATGTTATTAATTTGGTTTAGTCTGTAATCTTACAAAGTAACGGTGATTTATAAAGGAGTGTATAGTGTACTGACTGCTAAGGGCACTACACTGTTTGCTTTACTAATCACCTAATT